>NC_140529.1:16182282-16782282 GCF_057382185.1 Mchenga conophoros
GGCACGCCGGGAATGTTGGTAAAGGTGCTGTGATAGATGATGTTAATCCAAGTGAAAGAATCTCTAATGTTGGAACCAGAAGTTGTAGGAAAAGTAAATCATCACTCAGTGGCTCAATGGTTTCATCTGCCTTGTCAGCACGCATAATGGCAGAAGCTGACATGGCTGCCCTTCTTGTTCGACAGAGGTTGTTGAAAGAAAAGCATGCTTTGGAAGAACAAGAAATGCAGCTTAAGAAAAGAAAGGAGCTTCTTGACTTAGAAACTGAAATAGCAGCCTCAGCAGCAAAGGTGAATGTTTTAAAAGCTTCTGAAATGTCCCGAGTCTCAAGTGCTGTTAATGGTAAATCTGATGGAATGAATTCGTATTTAGAACGAGAACAGGAGTTTAGGCATTTTAAATCCTAACGCTCCTACGTTCAAACCTGTGTTACCAGAGCAGCCATATCAGGGTGTTGATGCAAGTGATCATCAAGCGCATGTATTGGATGTAAGGCCCAAGGTTAAAAAATATTTCTCAGCCTAAGGTCGTTTTGTTGGAAAAGTCAGAGATGGAGTTACATCAAGTATTTCCAGGTGCAGTTTCAACTAATCGGATGATGTCGCAGTCTCACGCACAATCAAAACCTCTTACACATACAGTGCAAGGTGGTGAGGGTCATGATCATCTAGTCAGTTTTGAAGAAACAAAATGAAATTACAACTTTATTGGCTGAGCAGCTGTCTGTTTTTGCTACCAAGGCGTGACATTCAATTCTTTGATGGTGATCCTTTGCAATATCAAACATTTATGAGAGCGTTTGAGCACATGGTGGAGAGTCAAGCTCACAGTGCTAAGGATTGTTTATATTTTCTCAAGCAATATACTAGAGGCCATCCAAGAGAAATGGTCAGAAGCTGTCAGTATATGCCTGTTGAGTATGGATATGCTAAAGCTAAATCTTTGCTCCAGGAAAACTTTGGCAATTCGCTGAAAATTGCTGCTGCCTACATTGAAAGGGTCAATAAATGGCCACCTATAAAATCTGATGATGTGAAGGCTTTGCAGGGATATGGGTTTTTATTAAGGCAATGTTGTAATGCAATGGGAGACGTTGAGTCCTTGCATGAGTTGGATGTCTCTGCTAATAGAATAGAATTCAACTTCAACTAATATGCAAGCAGTTATAAAAAGTTGCCTTATAAGCTCAGGGATAAGTGGAGGAATGTTGTGTGCAATCTGCAGGAGAGGATTCAACGTAAAGTGGTTTTTTGCGATGTTGTTGAGTTTGTCGAAAGGCAAGTTAAGATCGCAAGTGACCCATTGTTTAGAGATATACAGGATCCTCCAGCCATCAGAAAAGAGGCGAGGAATGTTAAGTCTCAGTTTTACCCTAAGGCTAAGCGGAGTAGTTTTGCTACTACAGTGGCCAAGGTGGAAGGGAAGATTGAGCCAGCATTGAGGCGAGAGAGTGGTTCAGTTGTGACCAAGGTTTGCTTGTTTTGTGGAGCAGGGCATATGTTGGATTTGTGTCCTTTGTTTGAAAGAAAGTTGCACTGTGAAAGATTATCTTTTTTGAAAGAGAATGGTGTGTGTTATGGTTGTCTGCGCATTGGGCACAGAAGCAAGGACTGTAGGAAACGTCTCTTGTGTAAAGTCTGTAAACAGAAACACCCCACACTCTTACATATCCACTCCAAGCAGAGGGAAAGTGTTTCAGTGCAAACTGTAGGAGGGGGAGAACCACCAGATGAAGGTCCTTCATGTGCTGCGCAAAGCAGTGGCGTTACTGGGGCTGGTGAGCAAAATAGTGCTCTGTCCATAATACCAGTTAGTGAAGGCCAAGAAAGGTAATCAGTCACTGATAACCTATGCTTTTCTAGATCCTGGGAGTTCAGCTTCATTTTGTACTGAAGGGCTCATGAATAGGCTGAATCTTTCAGGAAGGAAAACTGGCGTTCTTTTGCGGACAATGGGTCAGGAGAAAATGGTCAGTAGTTATGTTGTTTCAGATTTGGAAGTAGCTGGTTTGGATTTAGATCACTACTGTGACTTGCCTGACTTATTTACTCAGAAAAGCATGCCTGTTCATCAATGTAATATTCCCCGACAGGAAGATCTCGATAGATGGCCACATTTGTGCTATATTAAGATACTGGAGATAAATTCTGGGGTAGACCTGTTGATCAGGACCAATGTGCCCAAGGCTTTAGAGCCATGGGATGTTGTTAGAAGTCAGGATGGAGGTCCCTATGCAGTAAAAACTATGCTGGTCCTCTCAGAGAGGATCGTAAGACTGACATTTTTGATGTGAGTGTCAATAGGATTTCCGTGGCAAGATTGGATGAGCTGTGGGAACGTCAAATAAAGGCTGATTTTCCAGAATGTATTCAGGATGAGCAGTTTGCTTTGTCTAGAGAAGATCAGCAGTTTATGAAGTCAGTGATGGACTCTGTTAAGTTGGTTGATGGTCATTACAACATTGGTTTACCATTTAGGTGCAATCAGGTAAAAATGCCAAATAATAGGAAGGCTGTAGAACAGCAAGCATTCATATGCACTGTCATTATTTCATCAGTACTTCATTAGTCTGCATCACTTATCATCAGTTTATTATCAATATTATCATGTATCATTTATCATTTAGTAAATCTGCCAGAGCACGCAGAATAAAACACCTTTTAGATATAATACTCTATCATGCAAATAGCACCAGCGGACCTGCAGGTCCAGGCAGGCCGAAGTCAGTTGAGGACAGTCAACTTTCGTTGGCTTGGACCTACAATCTCACAAAACTGCACATTCGTCTACACAATTGGTTATGTTCCCAGATACCGATGATGGGAAACATTTGGTTTCAAGCCTGGGAGAGTGTTGTTGTGCTGAGAAGAGGTCGTCCAGGAATTCTCCTGACGTCATAATGGCTATAAAGCTTTCTGTAACGGGGCAGAGAGGAGAGGACCGGCTCCCCACACTGTATAATAAGTGTGTGTTTAATAAATCACTTTTTGGACACCTCTCCGGACTCTGTCTGCGCTTATCTTTCCTTCCAAATGAAAAGAACCTCACAGCCTTAAACGGAAGTTTGTCAAGGATGATTCCTGGTTGTCAGGGCCAAAGTTTCTTGCTGAACCAGAAATTAATTGGCCAGTGAACCTTGATTTTGGAAAGATCTCTTTAAATGATCCAGAGATTAAAATGGCCGTTTTAGTTAATGCTGTTGATGCAAATGAATACAAGAGTGCATTAATCAGGGACATCAAGAAGGCCTACAGAAAGCTGGCTTTGCAGTTACACCCCGACAGAAACCAAGACGACCCGCAAGCCCTGGACAAGTTTGCAGATTTGGGGGCAGCCTATGAGGTCCTCTCAGATAAGGAGAAAAGGGAAACTGTATGACATGTATGGAGAGTACAGGCTCAAAGAGGGTCACCACAGCTCTCACAGCGATATCTTCTCCAGTTTCTTTGGTGATTTTTGGAGTGTCAGAAGTGGCAGAGAATCGGACGGAACTTCATTCCTGGGGATGTGGTTATCATTGTCGATGATTCTGCGCCTCGTAACTCTTGGGTGACTGGAAAACTCCCCAAAAAGTTTAAAAAGACGAAGTTTAAAATATAATTAGCAGGGGTGCGTTCTTCGTACCTCGCTAAGTAAGTTAGCTGGATCTGATTGTTGACGATTTCGCGTGATCTTGGATCGTTCGGTTCCCCGAAGCGATCCAAGACTTGCTGCCATAGCAACAAAGCCGTAAGCGTAAACTTGCTCGGGAGCAGGTTTACTTTATGTAAACGGGATTAGATCGCGGCCACTCGGGTATGTCCGCTTCATTTATACGAAAGCAACAGCGATATTTTTCCACTGTTTTTCCATAAATAAATATTATCAATGTAACTAAAGATAATGCAGTATTTGATTCTTTTATTGATTTCATACAGATACATACAGGTCATTTCCTAAAAAAAGGGAAATGTAATAGAATGATTAATAGTACATGTATTTGATTATTTCAGATGTAATTCATATTTTAGAGTAGTAATAGTAAATTACTTCGTGTAATCAAGATGAGAGACCACGGCTATAAAAGCGAAGGTGGATTTGGGAAGCCTGTCGCAGCCATGTCCTGTCCGTTTACGCGAGCCACCCATTGCGGAAGGTGCAAGATTGATAAGGAGAGTTTTCAGAATTCAGCGTACATTGCGGGACAGACAGGATCCTTTAGCTCAGCGCGACAGTGTGCTCATAGAGAGATATCGATTTTCCCGTGAGGGTATTATTTACTTAACCAACTTGTTGACGAGGGGGTGCAGGACCACCACCTGTCTTTTTTTGCTCTGCCCTTTTCTTGGTTGCTGTTATAAACAAACAGATTATTTCAGGGTCTCTTTTCAAGAGACTAAAAGCAATATAAGTGATAAATATTACCATTCTGTAGAATATTCTTATATTTCACTTTTACTTGTTCCCATGTTCTAGTGGGTCCTGTTGTGGCTCTAATGTGAAAGAGGATATAATGTAATATAATATGACATAATGTAATATAATAAATTACTTAAGAGTTTAATTTGTCAGCAACTTTCTGCCAGCCCTCTCTCCTTGCTTTTGCAGCCTTTGCAGTGTTCCCTTGCGTTTTAATTGAACTCTGAAACTCCTGAAATCCCTCAATCAAGAGTTCTTGCTCTGCTGCCGAAAAATACTGAGCGCGCTCCTTCGACATTTTTGCCGACCAATCAAAGGGTTGCCGATCAATGTTTCTACTATCGATGCGTAGCCACTTTTAAGCCACCCAGTGATCTCACATTACTTCATCCAGCTATACTAATCGTCAACAACAGGTGTGTTCGGAGAACCGGAATAGCGAGCTCAAAGTTGGCGCGATGATTTGATCTTGGATGTAGTAAGCGAGGTATGAAGAACAGACCCCTGGCCCATAAAAGAGGTTAACTAAATGTAACTCTACAAAAAGTAATTTACAGAAACGTAATCACACAACTTCAGTCACAAACGGACCTAAACACAAAGACGCAGGAGGGTAGCTTTTATAGTGGTTTGGCCAAACCATTTACACACAATAGGGAGAAACATAAACAAACACCAATACTAACTAAGCACAGAATAACGTAAGTAAACACAAAACACCCCCGTTTCTCACAAGCACTTGGTCCTGCTGAACAGGTGTTTACAAAGTCCTCAGCCCTTGGCAACACCTTTTGCCCAGACAGAAAACAGCCACCTCCCCAAACCAGGTAACTCAAAGTAAGAGAAACATAATTAATATTAAAGAAACAATTTTTGAAAAACCACACAATGCTGTTATGTGCACGCTTCATAACATCAGTGTTAGGTTTAAGTGAAGACATTCATGAATTATATTACTAAGATAATTGCAAACCAATATAATGATGTGAATGAAGGGACTGACTTTACAATAGACATAGCATAATTTATTTATTTATTTTTTTTTCACCCAGCCAAAAGCATATATATGTTCAAAGCACCATATCAGCCTCATGTTACACAGAGGCTGTCAATTCAGCGCTGTAATGGCTCCAGTAGGGGGCGTACTTCTTCAGCCAGGAATTTTGACACCTGGAGGAGAGGAGCAGGAAGAAGAAAATACATTTTACACCATTAGTTTCTTAACAGTCGTCACCGTCGCCAACCGGGGCAGCAGGCACAGCTGCAGTAATAGGGGAGCTGTGGCTTAGATGAAAACATTCATCTGTTGTCAGCCTGAACAAAAATAAGGCTGTTCATGCTGTACCTGTTGTGGAGCACGCCCAATAAAGGTCTTGGGGTCCAGCAAAGCATCCAGCTGCCCTAGAATGGGTGCAAAGTAGGGGTCTCGTTGGATTCTGGCCAGCAGGTCATTATCTCCACCTTCCTGTTTAACCACAGCTGCTGACTCTTGGGAGAGAACACTGATTTTCTCATGGCACTCCTGAAGGAGACTGATAGGTTTGTAGCTTGAACCTATCCGCTGGAACGTTGAAGACAATATAATTACACAGCAAAGCAAGACACGGGTAGGCAAAGTTCTTCATGTTTCTCGTGCACGGGAGAGACTGGACAGGCGCCGTTCCTTCGCTTGACCCCAGTTGCTCTCGTCCGTTCTCCCGTAACACTGCCCTTTTATTGAGGTTACATGAATATGCATAGGTTCATTAACACAGGCAAAGAGTACTTTGCCTGTGTGTGTGATTTGTGTGAGGTCAAGATGTGACCCTGTGAAGACTCCCCAAAGCTGGTGCCAGGCGTCTAGCAGATCTATCTAAACAAAAGGCTCTTATACTTAAAGAGATATGGTATAGCAAACATACGTAT
This sequence comes from Mchenga conophoros, assembly GCF_057382185.1. Lineage (NCBI taxonomy): Eukaryota > Metazoa > Chordata > Actinopteri > Cichliformes > Cichlidae > Mchenga > Mchenga conophoros. The sequence goes on from NC_140529.1 coordinate 16,188,586, forward strand.
ATATCAACAAAGAAGATAGGACCTCTCTGATGTTCCTAGACTGTGGGTGTGCATTCTAGTGTGGAATACACACCAAGCCTTTACAGCCTGCTAAAGATCAGTCCTATCACTACACAATTGATTATATACCTTTAAGCATATATGGTTAAATATTTCTAAGCATAAATGACAATGAACAATACAAAACCTAACAGAGACACAGGAAAAAACAGAAACATTAAGGTGGAGCTGACTTTAACAGCCATGTTGTTGGGTCTCCATGTCAGGTCTGGTTATTGGTAATCAGCTTCTTCATTTAAATGGTCAAAACACTGGTTACTAGTCAGTAAGATGATCTCATTTCAGTCATCTGAATTTCTGGTTACCACTGGCATTTTCTGCCCAGTAAACCATCTCTCCTGATTAAGCAAAAATGCATTCATCCAGTTATGTTCAAATTATTGTGTCCATTCTGACTCACAGGGTATTCTCTCCTACCTGTCTGTTGCCTCCTGCCTTCACTATCGCCATAATAATGTTCTCTGTGGCCATGAAGGGCAGCTCATTGCGGATGTGTCTCTCAATGACTTTGGGGTAGACCACAAGACCCTCTGTGATGTTCTGCAGTGTGCTGAGGATGATGTCTGCTGTCAGGAAGGACTCGGGCAGGGAGATCCTCCTTCACAGGAGCAAGGCAGAGAAGAGAGGAAAGAAACCATCAGTAATCACAATAACAGCTTTTTACTCAACCACTGAATCCTGGGTAACAATGTGCAATGCATTGTAGGATGTGTAGTTCTTTAACCATTAACGCAATTATGTACATGGGCTGTATCCCAATTCAGGGTCTGCAGCCTTAAAGTACGCAGCCTCAACCATCCTCAAGGGCCGCGTACTCAAAGACCGCTAAGGCCGGAAGTGCGAGGCTTGTGTAATGGGACGGTCTAGCCTCCTTTGCGCTGATACTGTTGTTTGTCAATAAAGTAAAAAAAAAAAAAAAAAAGAGCCTCTGTTGCGCTGCTCAGGTTGCCTAGCAACCATGATACGAACCACTGGAAACGTGTCATAGCTTTGTTTGACAGAAATGAAGGAGAATCTTTTGTTCATTTGGTTATTTGTTTCTACATGAGCTTTGATCATTCTCTGTAAGATTAAGCTCAGCTATTGAACGGCGTATATTTTAAAGGCTTTAAAACCAAGTTAGTACAAACGTCACTAATGTCACATAACTTTACTGTTGGCCACATGTCAGCAATGTTTAATGTTAGGTCAAGGTCAGATTTATTTATATAGCACATTTCCAACAGCCGATGCTGCACAAAGTGCTTAACAATAAAATTAAAAACTACAGTGTAATACAATGTTCTTCGTTATTAAACATTTGCACATAAGGTATATAATATTCAGTACTTAAAGTGTACTCTTTGGCCGCCCCTCATCCGCAGTTTGTTTTTTTTTTTTTTTGTTTTTTTTCTGCAAATTTATCCACACCCATCGCCGTGCTATGCATTCTGGGATATGTTGGGCCACGAAGTCTACACTGCCACAGCCTTAAAATTCAGGGAAATGAAGGACTCATTTCAGGGCCGCATTTCGAGCAGCCTTTTAATTGGGACAGCCTTCGGCGCGCCGCTGTGACGTAATCGGCCTTGAAATACGTACTTTAAGGCTGCAGACCCTGAATTGGGATACAGCCATAGTCTTTTACTGTTGATTTATTTTCTTTTTTCCCTTTAGGTTTTCTCTTTTGTTGCTTTATGGCCATGATTTATGTCTTAGCTATTTGGCTTGGTTCAAAGCCTAAAACTCTGGAAGATTTCCTGAAGTGTCAGTGGAAAATATGAAGGAGAAATCCACTTTTTTTTTTTTTTTTTTTTTTGTTTCACACATGGTACAGCAGTAATGCATTCCCATACACAACCTTCCTTTCAATTAAAGTAACACTGTTTCCATGCATGAAAAGGAGCAGGAAGAAGAATAAATTCTCATTGATACCTGCCCCCTATCTGTGATAATACAAGTAGGCAACCAAAATTACACTATGACAATTTTCTGCACATAACAAAACAAAGCAAACAGAACAATATACTCAACAATGAGCAATACCACTAAATATCAAACTAAAAGGATCATTTTTCTACAATTAAATTCTATTCTTTTCAACTTCTTCATATTGGTTTATCATTTTATTCTTATAGCAGACTTTAAATTGAGACACATTTATACAACACTTAAGATGATCACTGAGAGAATTCCTATGACTGTTGGACACATTTGCCTTTGTGTGGTTCAAGCAAACCGGTGCTTAAAATAAAACTTCCTTCTGCTGTCCCCATTTTCTGAACACAATACAAATAAACTTTAACTTAAGAGGTAGTGTTTATTTTTTGCCCTAAACATAATAGAAAGTCTGTAATTTCACTATGTCTTCTAGTTTTAACAATTTCGATTTTATAAACAAATTATTAGTGTTCTCTATATTTAACATTATGCATAATTCGAAGTGCTCTCTTCTGTAATAAGTATAATGCTTTCATATTAGTCATGTATGTATTCCCCCATACTTCAACACAATAGCTCAGATAGGGTAGAAACAATGAAAAATATAATATTCTCATTGTCTTGTAATCTAATATATATCTAACATTACCCAGGATATAAATACTTTTAGCCAACTTTTTTTTTTTTTTTTTTTTTTTTAAACATGTTCAATATGTGATTTCCATGTTAACTTTTAAAACCAGAGTCCCTATAAAAGTGGGCAGTCACGGTGGCACTCCATAAAAGCTACTGTGGGCAAAAACCATAGGCCTGTTAAATTAAGCTACTTCTTCTTCTAACAGGAAAATCATCCATCAATCTTCTTCCACTTATCCGGGGCCGGGTCATGGGGGTAGAAGCCTAAGCAGAGAAACACAGACCTCCCTCTCCACAGCTACCTCCTCCAGCTTATTCTTAGGCAGCTCAGAGATATAATTTCTCCAGTGTGTCCTGGGTCTGCCCCAGGGCGTCCTCATGGTGGGAGATGCCCAGAACACCTCGCCCAGGAGGCATCCTAGTCAGATGCCCGAACCACCTCAACTGGCTCCTTTCAATGTGGAGGAGCAGCGGCTCTTCTGGATGGCCGCACTACTCACCCTATCTCTAAGGGAGAGACCAACCACCCTTAGAAATGGTAGCTGGTAATGTGACCGCTACAGCTCCCACATCACTGCAGCACCAATCCGTTTGTCAATCTCCTGCTCCCCTCTCCCGTCACTAGTGAACAAGACCCCAAGATACTTAAACTCCTCCACTTTGGGCAGTAACTCATCCCTGACCCTGGCACTCCACCCTTGTCCGGCTGACGGCAATGAGTGGGAAAAATATAGGGAAGAGTTCACCCTGCCCAGGGTAGGGTTACCGGAGCCCCAACCTGGGAGTCAGTCCTGGGGAGGGTGCCAGAGGGCAAGTGTCTCATGACCGGGCTTTGGCCCATGGGGCCCGGCTGGGCACACCCCGAAGAGGAAAAATGGACCCACTCTTCTGTAGGTCCACCACCTGCAGGAGGCACCTTAGGACTCAGGTGCAGTGTTTTCCGGGCAGTGGCCAAGGGCGGAAACCCCGGCGGACCGATTCACGGTTACTGAGACTAGCGAGCAAGGAAATCATATTAGCACTAATTTAGCAGTGAACACACAACTGTTTCACCTTGGTTTATCTTTATCATTTTTTTTTTTTTTTTTTTTTAACTATTGAGCTATTCAACTTTTTTTAATATTTCAGCTATTTTTACGTTATGTTTAACTAACAAATTGACTACTTCCATACTACCATACAATTGGAAAATGTTAAGCTTTTGTTCTCTCAGTTATAGGATTCTTTGTTCCTCTCAAGTCTTCAATTTTTTTTAACAAGAAGACCTTGATGATGCAGAAGCAACACTCGTAACTGAGAATCATTGTTCACTACTATTTATTGTACGCTTCCACACTGATGTGATATCTACTTCACAGAGGAGAACTGCATCATACCAAATTCACAGCAGTGTAAGTGTGTCTGTGTTGGCTGACCTGTTGGCGCTATCATCCAGTGTCCTCTCCAGCCACTGCACTGAGGCAGTCTGCAGGGGGTCGGCCATCAACGCAATCAGATGTCGGGCCAAGCTACAGCAGCGTTCTGCACGCATGGGGTTCCTCTTGTAGGGCATAGCACTGGAACCTGGAAGAGGAGCGGGCAAAGCTTTAGGCTGAGGCACAGTTTAACAGGTGAAAAAGTGCTTTTGAATGAGCGAACGTACCAATCTGCTCCTTAAAAGGTTCCTCGATCTCTTTTAGGTTGGCCAGCAGACGGATGTCTGTGCAGATCTACAGCAGACGACAGTATAAAGTTTAGACTCAGTTACATCAGCTTTTTGAAAATCCTGAGCTCAAGACCCAAGTTTCTTTAACCACCACTAAATGTAGACATTTCCTCACCTTGTGCACCTTTGACATCAAAGTTAGACAGCTCCATCAGTCTGATGAAGGCCTATGAAAACACTGCAGCTGCAGTCGGACTCACTGGAAGTGTGTAAAGCCGAGCGTGGGGAGGTCGGCGTATTCCTCTGCAAAGTTTGCCAGCCGGTCGATGACTCTGGCCAGCTGCAGGAAAAACAAGCCTTTAATGATGCAAATCAGGGTGTCAAACTTATTTTACATCGTGGGCTACAAACAGCCAGCTTTGATCTTTAGCTCCCAGAAGCAGTGAAGATGCATAATAAATGTGACCAATATGTTGCAATGCATGTCCTGTAATTTTTAAATATAATTTTTCATGAATTCATTGAAAATGTCCTGTTAGGTTTTTGTTTTGTTTTTTTTAATATTAATGGACTCACTGTAAAAACAAACTAGCCGACAAGCTTGTTTGATATTAATATATTCATTTGCACTGTTTTCATAGAATTTCTGGACAAACAGGTGAGTCTCACCTTAGGCAAGAGGATGTTGAAGCCATCACGCAATGCAATGAGATCCTGAAGAACAGAAACGACAAACATGAGAAGCTTTAAAGAGTCAAAACTCATCACTGCTGGGTTTATTTATGCAATAGTCATACTTACAGTATTGTCTCCCACATAGCATGACGTAGCTCCGAGGTGGATGATGGGAGCAGCTGTGGGGCAGCAGTGTGCAAAGGTGTGGACGTGCGCCATGACATCGTGCCTCAGCTTTCGCTCTTCTTCAGCCGCCACGGCAAAGTCAATGTCCTCTGCATGGCTCTCCATCTCTGCAATCTGAGCATCAGTGATGGGCAGACCCAGAGCCTGAGGAGGAGAACATTGAACACAGAGACATGATGACAAACAGGAAGAGTTCCTACAAGCAACTCGTAAAGTTTAGAGCTGGCAAAACAAAAGTGCTTGTAGTTACAGAATGAATTCTGAACCATTTCCTGCAGGGTTTCATTCATTTTCAGAGTTTACTTATAAGCTTTTTATGTGGAGCTTTTTGACTCTTGATAATACAGCTCTTTACTTTTAAGATACTTATCAACAGTTACAAATGCAAATACGTTTTATATAAATACATGTTTTATTATAAATACACATATTTGCAGTATTGGCTCTTCTGTTAATGAAAAGGATGTTTGGGTAAAAGTCACACAGTGACTTGCATTGCTAAGCTGATAGCAAACAGCCTCAGTTGTATTACCGGCCCCTACTAGACTGCGAAAATAACACCTCAGTGTTATTTTATGTCATTTAAATCCAGTTTTTTGCCAACAAGTCAGCCTTTGATCTCGTAGACTTCTCTATGTGAAACGGCTCTGCTTCTTCTTTGTGGCCTCAGCACCAAGCTGACAAGCTCTCACAGCTGTTTATGGCGAGTCCATGAAATGATGCCGAGTGATGCCACAGCTCTGAGGTCGCTCCAAAAGATACTCTGGCACGTTATGAGAGCTTGGTCCACATTGCCAGCAAAAAGTCAAATTCGTTGAATCACCTGGCAATTATATTCACGGTATTCATTCACTTTGTCCTTTTGAATTTGCTAGCTTGTTATGTTGTTGAGCCAGTGGCTTCTTCACTTGTTGCTCCTGTATTTTCCTCAGTGATCAGTGTGTCAGATCTTTTGCTACTTCTCTGCCTTGTTAGGTAATAACACTTGTAAGGCATGTTGCATATTTGCAGCTCTGGAGGTCAGGCTCACTAAATTGGAGACCTGTGTGTGTGTGTGTGTGTGTGTGTGTGTGTGTGTGTGTGTGTGTGTGTGTGTGTGTGTCAGTCAGACAATCGAGGACAGAGCTGGCCCAGACGCCTGTCTGCTTGCCTTTTCTCCAGTTTTGATCATTATGTGCTGTCTACGTGAGGTCCAGTGTATGGGAGGAAGAGGAAAGGCAGCAAGTAGTTGCGCTGTCCCAAGCATATAAGACTCGTGAAAAATCTGTGATTATCAGCTGCATTTATCTAATATTAAATCACTCACAAAAAATGCAATTTCATATATTTTATTTTTTGATTTTTCATTATATTTTTGTTTGTTGTATAGGCTATATACAGGGTTCCTTAATTTTTTTTTCTGTTATTATTTTAATAAAATGCAACTCTGGAACTGCCAAATGTTTTCTGACTTATACACAATTTCTTTTTATTGTATACTAACAGTATGTTAAGACCAAGAGACTTGATAGGGCTCTATAAAGGTTGCAGACTTCAGAACTTTTCTTGTCCATCTTCCATTGGTTTTAATTTTGCACTCCAGTATGAACACCCATCCCCTAACCCGAGGGTCACCACAACATAACCTAACAGACCTAGACCTTAGTTCACAGATTTGCTTTGTCTAGGGTTTATTTCTGGGATTTCGCACAACCCAGGGTTCAAATCACGAATCCATAATGGGCTTGGATTTACAACATTATGAATGAAATGTGCTCTATTTGGAAGAAGCAGGCCCCCCTCCCCTTTCGACGGGTTGTGTGTGAGACTTTAAATCGAGGGCGTAGATTTGGTTTTGGCATTGGTAGGGACGGATGATTCAACCACCAAACCCTGCCCTGTTTTTTTTTGTTTTTGTTTTTTTCCTTTTTGTCTTTGCTTCTTGATTTTTAAAAAAAGGAGAAATATACTTGCCTACATATGCTAGTCTACATGCTTTTAAACCATTTAAAATTACAATTCATAGTTTTGTGTGAATTATATAATGTTAAATTACTATTAAACAAATGACTAAGAATTTTAGACTTTAGTTACTTCAGCCATATTCCATATAAATCAGGTATCATATAAAAATAGCTTCAAATACAGTCATGACAATAAAATATGACTTTAACAACATTACTTCAGTTATAGTACACAAACATCTCTGATACATTAGCACTAAGGGAACAGTGAATGACCTGGTGGTTTTTGTCTATAAAACTACTCTAAGATTACCACAAAGTAAAAGATCTCGCAGCAAAATTATGCAACATTTTAGGCACTATTGCCCCGATCAAATCAGTGAGCTGGGATTTTTCATTCTAAACATGAACTACTGTTACAGCAACAGCCATGGATTACTGGTGCCCCACACAACTCAATGTCCACTATGTGAAGGAGCCAAACACATGCCTTCTCCTCTCGTTAACTGAGATAAACTGCTGGCATATTGGTTTTACATCTATACTGTCCAGTCTCTCGTGGTGGACATGGCATACAGCATTTTACCTTTAAGCATTTTACATTTTAACGTTAGGCATATAATTTTAACAACCTCTGTAAACTAATATCCTGGCTTGCTCGAGGCTGCCGTTTTCTCTGACAGTTTCAATCAAAATTAGAAATGCTACTCTGAGACTGAGAGAACTTGGATTTATGAGCTTGGATTGGAAACTAACTGTTGTGCAGTTAGTTTCCAAAACACGTTATTCATTGTTACATACAATTTTAGACTGATGTGGGCCAAAGCCTAGCATAGCCTGTAACGTTATTATGACGGACACATTTTATGAGTGAACTTGACTTTAAGTGACTTACAGGTTTCTTTGAAAAATACTTTCTTATATCCAGGTTCTTCGTTTTTGCTGTCATCCTCCTCTCCTCCTTGCAGGTCCTCGCAGCGCAGGCTTGCAGCTGCTAAAACTAAACAGAGCTCCCTGAAAGGCACAGCCAATCACATTGGCCATATTTGTCACATGAGGTAGGACTCCAGTAGAGATCGTAATTTAAGTCTTTCTGCACCGCTGGGTGAATGAAACGTTGACAGATCGTTTTTTTTTTTTCTTTTTATCCGGTTTGTTTTTCTTTACTCGAAGAGATCAAATTATTGGTGGGGACATGTCCCTTCCGTCCATGCCAAATCTACGCCCTTGCTTTAAATCATCAAACTGTAAATTATAAATTTTAAATTGTTATTGATCCCTTTACCCCTGGTCCTAAAGTGTATATTTATTTTCTTACTCTTCTCATATTTATTGTTTGTTTACTTGCACTGCTGTAACTGGAGCCACGTCGTCTCGTCTCTCCATATACTGAACTGTATGTAGCAGTTGCAGAGCGAACGGGTTGAGCAGAGATAACAAAGTTTACTTTGACTTCAGCAGCGAGCAGGCGCACCGCGCTCACTTTTTGCGTATAGAATTTTGGAAAAAAAAAACCAAAAACATCGGTGCAAATTATAAGCCTGCATCATAATGTCTGGTGTTTTCATGTTTGTTGGTTTGTTTTTATTTTGTTTTATTTTGCGAGTTGGTTATTAGATGCTGCTCCAGCCAGCCAGAGAATCCCCCGCCGCCCCGCCTTCTCCTCCCTGTGCAGCAAGCAGCAGGCGCTTACTCCCAGCAAATGGTTGATGGAAACCCAATCGGTGTCTTCGACATTCCCGATATGCGCTGGCATGATATCGGGGCAGCATGAGTACGGGTAATCTTTTTTTTTTTTTTTTTTTTTTGTCGATGCCCGTGATGCCGCCCCCCACCATGATGCCGCCCCGGGCAACCGCCCGTGTCGCCCGTATCAAAAACCGCTACTGACGATACATATAGTTATAATTATAGAAGTTATAGCATATTATACAAAATTAGTTATTATTAGAATAGACATAACATAATTTGGATATCGCATGATATCAAACAGAAGCTGTCAGCTCTGTAATGTAGGCAATCAATAAGAAAGCAGTTCATTATTGCTGTAGATTCCAGCGGCTCTTCATATTTTTGGCCAACAGATGTCACCAAACACGACTGTGTGTGAAAAGCTTCAAGTAATGAACAGGTTTTCAACATAAGTTCTAATGCTTCAGATAGCTTCATTTGGCCATCGCTATTGAAAATCTTTGCCGGGAGAGGGAGCGTGAAGCTGGGCGACTAATCCAGTGAGTGTGATCCGGTGTCCGAGTGGCGGAACCAGAGAGCTGTAGCACAAGGAAGAAAAGGTAAGTACATAGATTTGGGCGCACATGAGTCGTGAGAGCCTGTTACCTACCCGGGTAAGCTGACGAAGAGACAGCAAAACTGGTCTTGAATACCCTCAGTAGATTGCCCCAGATTAGCTCCAGGTGAGTTGGACAGGTGAGGAGGTCACAGCTCCGCCCAGAGGCGGACATCGAAGAATATAGAACTCAGTGGTAATTTACCAGCAGCGCACCCGGACCGTGACAACAGTTTCAGTAAGCAAACTCTAAATTTCTTAGTAAATTACTTCACCATCTGTAAAAAGTGAAAATCCCAACCCATTTTCTTATTTCCTTAAATACGAGCTCACCTTATAGTGTTTATTGCTCCAGACAGGTCAGTCCCCTTCATCCATCTATGGCCTACTTCGACCCAGATTACAGATATGGAGATAAATCCTTCTCTCCACATTATAATAATTGTTTTTTGTTTGTTTGTTTAAAAAAAAACAGGGTCTGAATGTCCTCTGTTCACTTTTAATCTCATGCTTTGAACATCACCATCCTTTAAATAGCCGACTTCTGGTAGGATCACGTGGTCAAGTGGAAGGTGTCCTTTTTTAATTAATGTGTGACGTGACTGTACAGACTTCAAAAACGCTGGGACGTCGAAGCGCTAACTTTGCCTCGATACATGAAAATACGTCAACAAAACGTTTAAAACGTGTTATGATCGCTGCAATAAACACGAGTACGTCAGCGAAGAGTTTGGAGTCATATTAGCACTGTCACCCACGTCTTTAAAATCTACACAGCAAATGTTGCTTCTTCTTTTTTTAACCTTCTGACTTCCGTGATTTCCCTAGGTTCCCTGAACGTACCTCCCCATATAGCGGACATAATTCAACTGGTAAGGAGCCAAGGATGAGCTCAGACATTCAGGATGACTTTTCTGCTAAACGTGTCGTATTCTTCAGGCAGTATCCACTCTAAGGAGGCGAAGATTTGACTCCAAAGCGATCGGACAGCGTCTTACAGTCATCTGCTATTTATAGAAGCTCTTACTTATTATGTAAGCCGTTTCTTGTATCACATTTAAATGTATTCATGCAGCATAAATCCCCCTTCCTGCCTCGCACAATACTCTCATGTCTAGAGGCGTCATATATATTATGAATAGCTGTGTTCATGCATGATGCAACATCTGGGGAGCACATCCAGCTGTAAGCCGAGCACAAAGTACTGACTCTCTCTCTCTGTCTATCCATCTTTCCGTCTGTCCACCTGACTGCAGTCTGCATACAGTGCCACACTGCTGCTGCTGCTGCTGCTGCTGCCGTCTGATACAAGCGAGTGGGAGGCACAGCTTCCTCTGTTTTCTCTCAAAAAAATGAACAGACATCTTATTGGAGCAGCTGCTGAAGGGGTGGATTTGGCTTCCAGTCTCCTGCATTGCACAATCTTTTCCCTCAGCTCGGACAGATAAAGAAGACAAAAGAAAGGAGTACTGGAAGGGGAGGAGGACTGGGAGCGGAGGGGATATATCTATGTATGTATCCATAAAGAAAAAGACTAGGAAGAGCCACGGTGAGGTGAAGGGGGTGTGAAAGAAAACAGATTACAAAAAAGAAGGAAGGGAGAGGTTTAAGTATGAGGAAATGAAGAGAGGCAGGGGCAGGAAACTGAAGATAGAGTGACTACACTGCAGCAGAATGAGGGTTAGAGTGAAAGCAAGAGCAGGGAAGCATTTGAGCTCCGCATCCGTGGCTTTCTGAAGAGGCACGAAAAAGGAAGGCACCGTGGAGGTGAGACGGAGACGGAGGAGGGGGGCTGAGGAGGAGGAAGCCAGAGGTTCTACACACAAGATGGCTGCTGTGTCCTCTGCCTCTGACACCGGTAAGTGGCTTTTTAATATTTTGCCAGACACCTCACAGCGAGCTCGACATCATCACCTTTACTTTAACAGCAGCATCCTTTCTCAAACGTCGGCTGGAGGTGGAAACTGTTGCTCGTGTCAACTTCTGTGATTGGTGGCATACATGGAAAGTCAGTGAGCATCATTAATCAATAAACTTCTCACTGCATCTCATACTCTCCTCCACCACCACCTCCTCATGGAGCACGCATCACTCTGAGCATCTTCTGGATATTCAAATACTTCTCTGATGCCTTTGAAAAAAAGAAGAATCAAAACTCAGAGTGCGTCATGTTTTCGTTCACATGACAGAGTGGTGTGTCTGCCTCTGTTTTTCTGAAATCTGAGGACAGATAAAAAGATGAGGGATGCTGGGAGATCAGCCAAAGCGGGACAGAGACGCGAATGAACGAGGAGCCAGGGAAAGAGATGAGATATAAGGTAGCAAGCTTCTCAGATAAGATGAGAGCAGAGAGGGAATGGAAGGAGGGAGGCCAGGAAAGAAGGGGGGAATGTAGAATTGCATTGCAGTGTGAAGGATGCAGAGGTGCAGCAATCTCCAAAACACAGTAGGAAGACTCAATAGTGGGTTTAAACAAATTAAGATCCAAAATCTATTCAGACAGAATGTTAAAAGTATATACCTCTACCTAGGTTTGATCCCTGGCTCCTTCACCTTTGGACAAGATGCTGAACCCCGAGTTGCCTCTGATGCATCCATCAGATTATGGCTGTTTCTCAATAATCGAGTACGCTAGTCCTTACTTGATAGTCTGTATTTCGTAAGTTCACACGGGAGTTCGGACTTCCCGAGAACGCGAGAGAGGCATCACAGCGCCAGAAGTTTCACTGCCATCCCCTTTTAATTTAAATGCGATTAATATTGCAATGAAAATTACACATGATCTGGTAGATTTCTTTAAGAAAAAAAAAAGGTAATTTACAAAAGTATTTTAAGCAGTTTGGCAAAATTCACTTTTACATATGAAACGACCTGTGTGTGTGTGTGTGTGTGTGTGTGTGTGTGTGTGTGTGTGTGTGTGTGTGAGAGAATGTCCAATTATAAAAAAAAAAAAAAAAGCACTTGTGTGTGTGAGTGGGTTGTAAGAAAGCGCTTTGAGTGCTCAAATTCAGTAGAGAAGCAGTGTTCTGATGTCACTGTGTTACAACAGGAGACCCCCGGGCCCGCCATCCCCCAGAGCGCAGATTGCTGCTCCTCGGGGGTCCACGGTCCGGTAAGACCTCCACTGCCAACACCATCCTGGGAGATGAAGTCTTTGATGGTGGGACAGAGACTACACACAGCAACGTGGGCCACACTGAGATCTACGGCCGCCGTGTCACCGTGGTCGACACCCCGCCGTGGGCCATCCCGGCCGACCCAGCCGACGACGCCGAAGCTGACAACAACGACAACGCGGGGGCCGAGTCAGACAGCCCACGCCGCCCGCCGCCGAGTCTGGACAGCGAGGGCCCGTGCATGGGGGCCATTCTCTGCCCTCCGGGACCGCACGCTATCCTTCTGGTGGTGTCGGTCACCCAGCCCTTCACCGAGACTGAGCGGAGGGCTGCGGAGGAGCAGCTCGGCGCCCTCGGGGGAGGGACCTGGAGGTACTCCATGGTCCTGTTCACCGGGATAGACAAGCTGCCCAAGGGGTTTTTTATTGAGGAGCACATAGCAAACACTGGAGAGGCCTTGCAATGGCTGGTGGAGAGATGTGGAAGCAGGTATAACGTCAGTTTGCTATCTTCCCGTTTTTCCCAATGTCTCCTCTGGTTTCTCAAAAGATACTCAATGTTTAGACTGTGCAGCAGGAGTTTGATAGATAACCCAAAGGGAAACGGCTGCAGATGTTGTGCTTCAAACCTGATTTACGCTGAACATGCTGCCTATGGAAAAAACAGTTGTGCAAATCTGATAACATCTCCAGCAGTATCATTTCAGTCAACTTTGGCTGCAAGCTTCAATAACAATAAAACTGAGTGTATGAAGCTTCAGGGTGGATTAGTCACTACTTCATGGTGGATTTTTAACTCTCCACATAGAAGAGTGCCATGCTAAAACGTCTGCATCTGTTCACACTGGATTGCTTAGTTGGTGTTAAACATCAAACTGGCAGCACCAGAGACTGCTTAGCTTATAGTGAATGTAAGGTTCAAGATCTAAAGGTTCCTGATTTTCAGTTCAGTTTTGTCACCAACCAACAGCAACGCTGTCAGTAAGACAACAATTCTGACATTTTTGAAAACTGTGGAAAGTTTCTTTCAGGGCAAAAGGAAACTGTATGCTGCAGTTGTTATGTAGTTCTAAATAAATTGAATGTCATGCTCCTTTTAAAGCTGGTTTCCCCCCTGCAGGTACCACGCCTTTGATAACACTCGAAAAGAAACAGAAGAAAACACACAAGTACCCGAGCTGATGGAAAAAGTGGAGGAAATGATCACTGACAACCAAGGTTTGGCTGGATTTATTAAAGTAAAGACCATGTAGAGTTCATGAGATGAGAAGCGTTTTAATTCTAGTTTTAATTAAAAACAGTAGGGAAACATCTCAAATGCTGGAAATGAAACACGTTTATGTTTTGTTTTTTCATGAATTTATATTAATGTTGAAGCCAGCGACACAAATAAAAGACGGCACAGATTATTTCACCCGTATCCTGTGGTGCTTATGTTTGAGGAAGGAACTGCCGTCGTTTTATTGTTCAGAGTTTCCTTTTGTTCGCAATACCACAAATGTTTGTGGTCAGAACTGCAGTCGGGTGCATTTAACACCGGTCTCTGCCAGCAGCATTCTGGGATGTTGCTGAAAATAAACATGGACTTCCCATGAAAAGGCTTGAAAGGCTTTATATGTGGCTTCAAACCCTGGATATAATCGTAACAGAGCCAGATGTGCAATGTGCATTAATATTCCCCCCTCCTCACTCGTGCTTGTTTATTTAATGTGTATTAAGAGCTGACACACAACAGTTCGGTGAATAATTTATGGGTGCTTTCATGCAGGATGGTACTTTGAGGTGAATGAGCTGATTTTACTGGAGGAAGAACAGGCCCGGAGAGCTCTGGAGGAAGAAAGGATGAGGATGGAGGAGCACGCTCGACAGAGGGAGCAGATGATCGGAGGACCTCCCAGAGGTATGAGCGTTTGTGTGTGCTGAGGTGTGTAATTGAGTGAGTCATGTGGTGAAGGAGAGTTGAATTCACATGTGTCACGATTCTACCCTAGGGAAAACAACCCCCCCCCCCAACCCCCCCCACCCCACGAAATGGTGTTGTAGCAAATTGCTTACTCATTCCTGTTGAGCTTGCGTTGCTTTTTATTCAGAGTGTTTTCATTCTCTCCGCTTTGTTTATCTGACTACTCTTCTATTTCTCATCCTGTCCTCGTCATTCTGTTTAGAACTGAGGTTGCTGTTGCTGGGTTGGAAGGGTGTTGGAAAAAGCTCTGTGGGGAACTGCATCCTGGGCCGCCGCTACTTTGAATCAGGACAAGAGACAGAGCTGTGCCTCAGGCGGCAGGCGCTCGTGTCTGGTCGTCGGGTCACTATTGTAGACACACCTGGCTGGGACTGGTTCTCGGTGAGGCGAACCCCTAAGCGAATCCGCCAGGAGTCCCAGCGCGGGGCTGCCCTCCTGCGGCCCGGACCCCACACCCTGCTGCTGGTCCTCCCCGTCGTCTCGTCCCTCACCGCCAGGAAGCGGCGAACGCTTGTGGCGCACATAGAGACTCTGTTTGGCGACAGCGCGTGCCTCCACACCATGGTGCTGTTCAGCTGTGGTGACTGGCTGGGACGCACGCCCATTGAGGAGCACATCCTCAGAGGCGGACGCGAGTTGCAGAGACTGTTGGAATACTGTGGGAACTATTACCACGTACTGGACAGTAAGACGCCTGGCAAAGACAGGAGTGTGTCGGTCCTGCTGGACAAGATTGAAGAGATGATCAGAGAGAACGGCGACAAGGCCTTCCTTCCCATACAGACAGAGTGGTGTAAGTCCTTTTTTTCTATATATTTTGCAACGATAGCTAATGTTCAGTGGCTTTTGTCTCGTGTTGCAGTTGAAAAACACATATGTACACAGCTGATCTGCTTATGAAAATTATGCACACTAATAAAATGATGTTGCATTTGACAGTGAGCGAGGAGAGCTCCTACTCCTCTGACAACACCGAACCGGAGGACGACTGCCGGGGATGCCAGCTACAGTGACACAATCAGACTAAACGGAAAAGTCTTTTTCCTCCTTGTGAGCCTTTTAACGGGGCATGAACATCACCTCATAAAACTAAAATCTCATTGAGATATCCCTCTCTAACTCTCAAGAGTTTCAGGGACAACAAAGGGTTCAGATGAGTAGGTCTGGAGAGTGAGACGTTTAAGACGAGCTCCTCATGCCGAACAGCAGGAGAGATGTCCTGCTTCGAGCGACCTGAGCTCAAAAACACACCCCGAGCCTGCGAGCATGTCCACAGAAGTCAGCTGCTGCTAATCTTTGTAAATCTTTATTCCGTCCGCACTGATCAACTTTGTATTACGTGTTGCAAAAAAACGGCAAAATCCAAACCAAAAAAGCTACACGTTTAAAAAAACAAAACAAAAAAAACTGCAATGTCAGATTTGAGGGTGGGATCACATGTGTCATTAGCAAGTTTTGGAAGATTGTTCCCTCTGATGTCAATCAGTTTGAATCAGAAAGGATTTACAAGCAAAAGAAAAAAGCTCAAGTGAAAGCAAGCTACTTAATACCAAATCCAAACATGGACAAAGTGTGCTGGAAGTGCACGCACAACCTTCAGATGTTAAAAACAGGAGGTAACGCTTGCCTCTCACATTAGTGAGACTGAAATGATCTCCGTTAAAAATGCATTCGTCTCTGCTGCTCAGGGAGTCTGAGTTGGATTAATTTAAAAAGGGGCAAAATCTGGCACAGCCACAGAGACGCAGATTAATGTTGATTGCTTAAATGTGGACGTGAGTCACATGTTAATCCAAATTTGGGGCTTTCTCCGAGTGTTTGTTTTAGTTTACCGGGAGCTTAAAGGGAGTGAGTCTTTAAGAACCAGCTAAAAAACGCAAGTCATTTTTATCACACCTCTGCATTCATGTTCAAGAGGAGCTGGGAAGACAGTTTAAAGAAGGCTGTGTCGAAACTTAGCGCAGCCTCAGATCCCCGTGGAGCACCCGGGCCAGCTCTGCTTGGCTGCTTATGGTCATGCACTCAGTGCGTGTATTGACAAGGCAGATTCAGCTACGTGCCTCAGCATCAAAGCGAGACAGCAGGAGCACACCCTGCAGCAGTAGCAGCAGGGCAGTATCCTATAGGCTACATCAAGCTTTCGCATGCTACAGAAACAGCATAACCTCATGAACCACTCAAGCTCTCATAGGGCTCTTAATACCTTGTAACTTTTTCTACATCCTTGAGCTATCAAACATCAGTAGTTTAAAGAAAAATACATACATATATATATAAATATATACAGCCATCAGAGGCATGTTAAGACATAGCATGTGGAAAAATGAGTGCCTATAGAGCTGAAGGCAACCTCACTTCGTTCTTCTTGCTTGAATAAGCGATTTCTTTGGTATCACATCACATCCTTCTACCTTTACAGCTGCAAAAAAAAGAAAAGAAGAAAAAGGAAGGGATAAAATAGAATTCACCCTCTGAAATAAAAACAAATACATAATATGTGACCGATAGCACTGCCATGCTGTAAAATGGAATTTTCTACAAATGATGTAGCCTGTAAATGAAACCGCAGCACTGCTCCCTCTCAACGCTTCAGCAACCTCTGTGCTTCATCTAGCCACATAGGCCACCGGCAGCACTTAAGTGTGACACGCATGACTTTCACATTTTAATACGAGGACGTCCCGCGAGTCCCAAACCACCTCAGTATATCAAAAGTGTAGTAAACAGTGTAAAATAATGTACCATTTTAGGCTCTTAGTGAAGCATTTTTGCACTGTGTAAGTTCTACCACTTTACTGTAGCCAAAGTGACGTCCCTTTCTGTGGTCCCTCTTTATGTGGAGATTGCAACATCAGTACTTTGTTCATCCTGAGACAATGATAATAAAAGATATGGATATATTGTTGTGTATTTTTGGCTTTTGTCTTATTATTTAACTGTCATTTCAATAAAAATGCAAATCCTGTCTTTGAAGACAAAAGATCTCACTGTTTTACCTCTGAGAGGATCTGGTAGTGTGGTGATAGCATCACTAGGTGGCAGTGTAGTAAGCAAAATACTGCATGTGAAGATGAAGGCAGATAAAAATGAGCTCTGAAACGGTTTGTTTCAACTTGAGTAATATTTGCATTACTGGGAAAGGAGATTATTCAAAAAATAATGCAAAAAAAGGTAATTTCAGATCTGTTTTGCATTGGCAGACAAAAAGAGAGTCTAATAATTCTTGCTTCACTCTTGAAAAATGAGGGCATTTACACAAAGTTAGCAAAGGTTTTTGCCTGTAAGGAATATTTTGCCTATTAGTGCTGAACTGCTGTGACTTTGGCGCTTGTCCAGAGAGGTATGGTAAATAGTCCCTGAGCTATCTGGAAACGAGCCCAGGCCAATTACAGAGCGCACACCTAGGTCCCGTCGTAGGATGAATGCACACATTTCTGTTGGGTAACATTATTCGAGTTGTGCCTAGGTCAGCACCAGTCAGCACTCTCACTTTTTTTCTCCCCCTCTCCTGTACACTGGCACAAATAAAAATATGCTCAATTTCATGACCAGCATAAACTTTTGAACCACCTTAATGAGCTGCAGAGGGACTGAACATACTATTACATCTTTTGGGGTTGTATCATTAAGAGTATCCAGTGTAGAGAAATCTGCCCAATCAAACGTGTTGTTATGCACTGGGAAATAAAGCAGCACCCAGATGTTTTTATAAACTTATAAATAGAATTAACTTCACATGACTGTCACTTGAATAATCATGCGTTTTGACAACATGACCATCAGGCGGGCCCCATTATCTTCAGTTCTGCTTCAAAGAAAACCCTGAGATAGCGACCAGCCTTGTTTGGAGTTAGATAACATAATATTTGTAGTATTCATCCACATTACTTTCATGCTTCAGACTCAGGTCAAACTTATTAAACACTAACGAAAGAATTCTCAGAAACCAACACCAGTTCCTACTCAACATCTGGTTAATGTTAAAGCATTCTCTTGTCAACATCATGCAAAAAGAAAAACTGCCACAATTCATTTAAGCACTTTATTACTCTTTATTGAGAGAATACATGTAGTCTGGTTGTGATATAATATAGACAAGTTGAAAGGTTAAAAAGTCAGTTCCTAGGTTACCAAGGTCCAAATACACGCAAATACATACATAAAATATGTTTATACTGGGAGAAGATTACTTAATTTTCAACTACTTGCTTCTACTTCTACGTGACTATTCAATATTTAATACCAGTGTTGGATACATAAAAGGTGATCATCTGACAAACACTTCTTTTCTTGTGCATCCAAGTCATGCAGTGCAGATGCAGCTTCAACTATACTGTTATTCATTTTCAAAAAAATAAAACCCACTGAGCCCACTTTCTAGTCATCGCTTCCTATCACGCATGATCAGTCACTGCTAGGTCCTGCCACTAGGGGTCAGCACTCAGACCCTTCTTGAGCCTTGCCATTCGAACTTCCTCCATCAGTTCTTTGAGATACTCGATCTCTCTGGCCATAGATTCGGCCTTCTCTGCCAGCTCTAGGTTCTTCCTCTCCAACAGCACATACTCGTCAGCGAGGGCGTCCTTCTCCGCTCTCTTCTTCTGTCTGTAGCGCGTGGCAGCAGTTTTGTTCTGCTCCATCTTCTTCTGTTTTTTGTCTTTTGGAGGCCTCACAGCTGCACGTTCAGGTCCACCTGCACCGCGTGGGGACTTGACCTTGACACTGGTGGTGCTAGGAGAGGGCAGACTAGCTTTGTAATTTGGTTCCGGGTAGGGTCTGCTTCTGGAGGGTGTTTTTGGAGGGGAGGATGGTGGGGAGCAACAAATGACCTTTGACGTGGTGGCCGTGGTGATCCCGACTTCCTTTTTCGGGGCAAGCACGAGGACGATGCGAGTTGGTGAGAGTGAGAGTACAAGCTTTGGGACCTGAGGGACCACAGTGGCTACCACTGGCTTCACCTCACTCTCTGACACATCCACTTCACTGCCAAGGTCCAGGGTAAAGGTAGGGGAGGAGGGAGACTCTACTACGGGGGATTCAGGGTCTGGGGAGGTAGGCTCTGATTTGATTTCGAGCTCCTCTTGAGGCTCTGGGATACAAAGTGGAGAAGAAGGAACCTCCTGCCCATCGATGCAGGATTCAGGATCATCCACAGTGATGACAGCAGTATCTGAACAGACAGTGGAAGATGAAGGGGGCGGTGTACTTGAAAGAGAAGCAGAGGGAGGATCCATGAGCACAGGAGTTGAGAGAGCTGGCAGGGGGAGGGAGTCGAGCTCCATGGGGCAATCAAAGGAGGCCAGGAGGTCTTCTGGAGAGCTGTGAGACTCTTCAGCAGGACTGCAGGAGCCAATCAGCGAGTCCAGGTCAAGGTCACTAAGATCCACCTTCTCGGCCATCCAGTCCAAGTCACTGAGCGCATCCTCTGTGGAGGCAGAGCAAGCAAAACATGAATGAGCTATTAATTTATACTTCGTTACACTCTGACATCAGGTGTCCGAACTTTTAGGTGTTACTCAACAGTAAGTCGTTACCTTTGCCGTCACCTGAGAGCGCCTGGCTACACGTCAGCTGACCTGGGTGGGCCAATAAAGGGAAGAGCAGATCAGACTCCATCCCGACTTTGTCCCCATGGAGGAGGAGGGCCGGCGGAGAGGGAGGAGGGGAGTAGAAGGGCGGAGGAGAAGAGGAAGACGACAGCGACGAGGAGGTGAGGGGGGAAGCAGGTTCAGCATCCCCCTCCAAGCTTCCTCCTCCTTTCTGTTGTTCTTTGTCAGGGCGGAAAAACAGCGAGTCCATGGCGTCAGCCATGGGAGAGGAAGGCCCCCAGAGAAGGGCCTCCATGTCTTCCTGGCCAAACTGTGAGCTGGTCATCATCATGGTCATAATGGCTGTTGTTGGTCACAAATGGGGAGCGTGACAATGCTAGGGTAGCTTCGAATTCTATTATGCTGTCGAATGCAGCAGTGCTGAGGGTTTCCACGTAGGACCTGAAGACAGAAAGATGAACAAATGTTTTTGAATGCCTGAACACCATTTTAGACACACACACACTTCACATTTATTACAGAAAAGAAAGTTCCAAGTATAAACAAAATCATCCTGAGTCAAATTCTTTTAATTTTTACCAACACTGCCCCCAAGACTGCAATACCAGTGATCTATCACGTGTTTCCGCGCAGCTCCCAGTCTTATGACTCTGACGTAAGTCTGCTAGCAAGCGAGGTCAAAGAGTCCGTCTCCCTCCCCACAAAAAAAACAAAACAGCTACACTTTTGTTCTCAGCCCGCCTGCAGCGAGCCGCCATTTTGACACAAAGAGGAAACGAACCATTTTCTGAGTGCCACGTTGGCGCTCGGAGGCCGGCATGAGAACACAAGTTTGATTAATCAGCGTGAGAGAGGGTTTAGCGTTTTCACAGATACAATGTTACGAGCTTATTTGCGAAAACTGCGTCAAATGTTACAAATCGTGACAGTAACACCTGTTGCGTCACTTCAGTTTTGTCGTCATTTGATTTAATAGTTTCAAATAAAGGTGTTTAGCGTTCTATTAAATAACTGTATGGCATATATATATATATATATATATATATATATATATATATATATATATATATAAACATAACAGCAGACTCGTCAGACCGGCTCCCAGGCCAGACGGTTGTCCCCGACAGCTGGTATGTTAAAAAATAATACTTACGACATTTTTGCTGAATTAGAAGTGACTCAGTGCACTGGCTGGATGCACTGTTTTGCTGGCTGCTGCTGGGTCGCGGCACAATTTCACACTGCCATTTCGGCAAATAGCGCGGTGTCCAACAATATCTGCTCGTTGTCTGTTCCGCAGGAGGGAAAATGGCGATAGTTGTGAGCAGTTCGCGATATAGAGCTGATGCAAGGAGTGGCAATATGCATCCGCCGTGCCCACATTATCAATCCGCGTCACACCCACTGTCTGCTGTCTGTCTGAAAAAGTAGTCACTGAAAATAAACTTCTGAAAGTGACGCAGTATTTATTAATACCACATCTTTCAATATATATAAGCGTAACTGCCATTTATCTGTATAGATAGCGACTGACTAATTGTTATAATAACATAGCAATAGCTTTATTATAAAGTTTCCTCTAACAGGAAGGTTTTTTCAAAGAACTACTTTTGGGTGGTTAATTTTTTAACAGAATTGAAAAGGATGAACTGTGCTGTTGTTACACAAGTGCCACTGGCATCCCTCCTATACCCATCAAAAAAGAATAAATAGTAACAAAAAACCCCAAAACAAATAAATAAAAAAAAACATCATTATGCCAGAGGGAGTGATTATAGAGTGTAATAACAGTCCTGACGGTTATTATAGTGTATGTGGGATTGGGTGAGGGTTGCTGGAGGCCACAGCTCAGTGGAAAAGCAGTTCCTCACTCTGTTTGTGCTAGATTGCATTAGTCTGTATCTGTGTGTCTATGTGATTGCACATGCTCATTCCACACAGTGTTCACCACAAGGTGTAGGTCCCACAGGTGGGACGTTTATGATTAATTATCTGGTCTGACTGGTGTTAATGACAATGCTTTTCTTCTCATAACATTCAACTAAGTGTGCCACCTAAAGCTAGTAAGCTGTTAAGCATTATGTCAACATAAAAGGTACTCTATATTGCCAAAAGTATTTACTCATCTGCCTTCTCATGTATATGAACTTGAGTGACTTCCCATTCTTAATCTGTAGGGTTCCATGTGATATCTCCCGTTTGATATCCCACAAAAACTTGCTCATCCGTGTCTCTGTGGGCCTTGCTTTGTACACTGGTGCGCAGTTATGGAAAGGAGCATCCCCAAACTGTTCCCACAAAGTCGGAGTATGAAATTGTCAAAAATCTCTTGGTGTGCTGAAACATTAAGGGTTCCTTTCACTGGAACTAAGGGGCTGAACCCAACTCCTGAAAAACGACCCAACACCATAATTACATTTGCAAACAGAGCAAATGTTTGAAGAAGCAGTCTGCATGCCTGGGTGCTTGATTTTATACACCTATGAAAATGAAAGTGACTGGATCACCTGAATTCAGTGATCCAATGGATAAGTGAATGCTTTTGGCACTATAATGCACATGTGATCTATATTATGAAAATATTGAGATTTGAAATTGTTATATTTTGAATGATTACAACTATACAACTATCAGCCTCTTCAGCATCAGTTAGTCCTGCACTGAACTTTATAAAAGGATCTTGATGGAAGCATTTTAATAAGGTTCCTGCAGGAGCCCCTCAAGCATTAATAGAGGTTCCTCCAGTAACCTTTTTATTTTTCCTAAATTGAGCTATTAAAGGTTCCGTAAGAAAACTACAAGGTGAACAAGGTTCTTTGAATAACCCCAAGATCCTTGAGATTATCCGAATTCTGAGGGAGTGCTGCGCTTAATGAGTCAAACATTCATCTTTTTTTTATACCATAACACAGGTGTAGCGAGGTGAAGAAAACAAGGTGTATGTTGTGAAGCTAAAGCTAAAGCAAGGAGTGTGATATCCTTCTGCAGCATAACCTTATGATTTCTGCCATTGTTTGTATTCTGCACTGCAGCCACTGTCGCTGACTGGTGTCCTAAAAAAATAAAAAGTAATTACTGATACTCAACTTTGCAGGTGATGCAGTACTGTTTATTGATACCACACGATTAAATGCATACAAGAGTAACTTTTGTTAATTTATATATTTAATCATAATTGTTATCAGGACTTCAGTAGTGACTCCAACATAAGCATTTCCATTTTTACAGTGATGTAAATGTACAGGAACTTTCAAATCAATCAAAAAGGAGTCAAGTCAAACACACTTCACATCTCTGTCACACTGACACACACACACACACACACACACACACACACACACACACACACACACAAAGGACAAACACAGTGGTCTTTGATTCAAGATAACTTTTTCCACATGTCAATCAGATGATCCAGTCCTTCCTGTAGACCATCAACCAGCAGGCAAACTTTACCCGAAAAAATGCTCTTATTTGACTTCTTCAGCTTCTGACCATTCTTTTCTGTAAAATAAAGATCCATTTCCTTGGTAAAAGCTTGAAGTAATTTCTCAGATGACGTCCCACCTGGTTGTGCAGCTCTCCCCCCATGAATGTCTGTGTTGCTTTTTCCATCACATAATATGTATAACATCCTCACCGCATCCAGATGAGCGCCTGCACTCTTTAACCTAGCAATGCCGTGCCTTCGCAGCTCCATCACTGTGAAGATAATATAATCTAGACAGCGTTCCAGATCAGCGACACCTTCCATGTAGTCATTTACCAGTTTCTCAACTGCCGTCCTCGTCACCATCTTCTTGCTGACTATAGCGGCGTGAGCGCCCATACCTCCAGCAGATGCAATCATGCCAGCGCCGACAGCTGTCGCAATCAGCGAGGCACCCATGGTCACCGGAGCTAGGACGATCCCCACCACTGCAGCTACCCCTCCCACAGAAGCCGTGGTCCCTCCGGCAATACCCATGTTTTTGTTGTTCTTCTTGATCTTGTTTAGCTTCTCACAGATGGAATGGAAATCTGTGATGATCTTCTGCAGGTCTTCTTTTCGTTTACTCATTAGAAGATTGTAGAGATGCCAAGCCTTTGCAACATTCATGGATCTCTGACTGATTGAGCTTCAAAGAGCAGTGACAGAAGAGACACAAAGTTGTAGCTCATGTAATTAGGTACACAACAGCTTATCTCGCTGACTTCCATCATCACGCTTATGCAGATTTTCATGTTTTTGGTTACCTCATTTCATCCTCTTTGTGACAAAGACGAATCAGAGGACGCTGAAATGATTGCACAGAAATGAATACAATAAACTGGACATAACAATATAATAATGCTCTGTGTTAGCAAGGATCATTTTTCACAAATCTTTTTCATGTTTTTTACATTAATTACTACTTCTTGGAATAAAAGAACGAATAAAAATGCCTTTTTTCAAGGCAATTATGAAACAAATTTTTTCCTTACTTATCATTCTGTTGAACCAGGTCAATAGCCCGCTGAGGTCCTGAGGAAAACAGATCATTTTTATATGAAAAACACTCGCTGACGAGGGAAAGATCACATTGTACTAAATCACAGTTAGATAAAAGATCAGGTAGACTTTACAGGAAAACCCTGATCTTTGTCATGCATTTGTCTGCAAACACCAACTTGTCATTTGTAAAAACAATGAACTGACTTACATCCATGTCCTTTTTACCATAACAGTAACCAAATGTGTATATTATAAAGCGTGCGTGTCGTATAACTGCAGAGCGCGCTGTCTCTCTCACCAACTCATCTGAATCATCCTGAAGGATCTCGAGGTACCGAGGTGTCTCAGAGTGCACTGATCCTCCAGACACTGAATGTGATGATGGTGGGTTCAGCGGAAGCTGTGGTGGTGTGTTCTGTAATGGACATAATATTTTGGTTGTCAGCTTTCCTATAACAGGAATACTCCAGTTCAGGTAAATAAAATAAGCCATTTCCATAGCAGGAAATTGTTATAATCAACTTCAAGATCATTATTATTCCCATGAGTTTCACAGGTGACTCTGCTGTGGAAATTTTCCAGCCGTGAAAGCCGCTTGGCTCTCGCAGTTGTGTTATTGCTAGTCACAGACGTGGTACACAGAGGAGAAATCCAATTCAACTGATTTTTCCTCTTATGTCAGGGTTTATACATTTATGTCACTGATGTTATACAATGGGTCCAGATTAGGGAGATAAGTCTGTGTAGTCCCAAAAAGGTTGATTCTGTTCATCTGGACTTAGCGTGGGAGAAACCTTTCGTTTTTAAGAAGATTTTATATATACTACTAGATATAAAATCCAAGTGCCTTAGTTTTAAAATGACTTGGTGTTCAGGACTGGCAGGCCTTTCAACAGTACAGATCATGAAAGAAAGCCCACTTCTTCAAAGAGGCCGGTTGCCTTGAATGTAAATGCTTGAAAAAGAATTTGTGGCTTATGAAATTCAATAAAAAACTGTGACTTTATAGCGTGATGAAGCATAGAGATATTTTTTAAAAGCGATCAGCTGGTAACTCAACGTACAGACTTGAAACTTGGACAAGTTAATCAGTGGACCGTCACCAGCTGTTGTGACAAATTTCAGAAATTTTAACTCACAAAAAAATATGTGAGCTGCTATGGACCTGCATGGTAGAGCAGGAGGGAGATAATGTAAAAACATATAAACACTGTGTAGCATTAGTTTGTGAAACCCGAGAGAAGTCTGTATCCATATTGCATGACTTTTAATTTGCAGTTTACCCGTGTACTGTAGTTGTTTCCAGTGACGTTCAGTGATTCTTGAGAACGAGCCTGTGAGACAGGAGTTAGATGTGTGGAGCCTGCAGGGGAAGGTGGGGACTGACATTCTGGCTTGTTCTAGTCACACACAAAAAGTTAACATAAGACAAATATTTCATATAATACTATTTTAACTAGAGAGAGTCAGGTCCTATTTATGTCCTCTTATTGTAATACTTATTTAGCTCCAGCTTAGAAAATATTACAATTCACATTCAGATGTCTCAGAGAAGTCTGTCTTTACATTTATGACATGAGGGAAATATCTTGTCGAGCATGGAGCACTTACCTCGTATCTCTGACTCGCTGAAGACTGTGTTTCATAATATTGGGGGGGACTTTGAAAACGATGAGGCCGAGGAGGGGGAGGAGGAGGCTGTTTAATATGCAGATCTGGATTCTGTGGCAAAAAATAAAGTGCAAATTACACATTTATTTAGCATTTAACCAGAAGCAGATCTTTCAACAGATTAATCCTCCAAAGACAAAACCAAATCCAGAAAAGGGAATAAAAACAGATCTAATGGAAATAAAAAAGCATTTTTCAAAAGTAATAAATGGAACAGGTTGGATCAGGAAGTCGTTTCTGGAACCAGTGGCATATTAGGTTTTTTACAGACAAGAAATATTTTTATTACTAATCTTAATGCTTAAAAATAATCCCAAAAATTCCCTTTGTGGGTTGACCTTGATAAAGTGTGCTTGTCAGTGCTCGACACGTAATATAAGTGTGGTGTAAAGTCTTTATTATCTGTCATTCCATCTCTTAATGATGAGCGCATGCTTTTCTGCACTGTTAATCGCTGTGATGGCGTGCATCCAAGGACCAACTCTCATACTCGTAAAGGCGAAGAGTTTCTCCCTGAGATAGTGCTGCTGCTGGGGGATTCCTGGAGATGAGATGAAAAGAAAAGTTTGTTAGTCCGGTTTGTGGTCTGAGAATCAACGACCTACTTCCTCTCAAGTTGTAGTTGCATGATGTGCTTGAGTATGAACAAAAATCTGAGTGTAGTCCAACATTTTACAGAGCTGAGTATTCCTGCTGTTTACTGCTGGGTTGGACCAACATTGCCACAATATTACTAAAACTCTGGTAAAATATTATCTCGACTATAGTTGCAAGCAACAGTGAATAGCCAGGCAGTTTAGCTGGTCAAAGTTGACGTGGCAACTGTAGCCAGTGATCAAGAAACAAAGTTTTGTGGCAAGAGATGTAAACAGTTGCTGAAATATAATCTCATTTCCTGTGTGAGGGTGTCTCCACCTTATTCATTCGAATTTAGTCAAACTGAAACTCGTTTGCTTCAAAAGGGATGTGTTTAAATACAGGTCCAGCTTTGACCAGCTTTGGCTGGTAGCTCAAGATACTGACACGAAACTTGGAGAAATTAATCAGGGGACGGTCACCAACTGTTGTGCTAAATTTCAAAAATGTTCCCATACATTTAATGGGCTGCCGTAGAGCTGCATGGGGGAGCAGGAGGGAGATGAAGAACAGATCTATAAACCGGTGAAAACGCTATGTTTGGGGGAAATATCTTGATGACGATGGAGCCCTTACCTCGTATCTTTGACTCGCTGATGAACTCATCTGGCCATAACTGCTGTGGGAAGCTGGAAAACGATGAGGCTGAGGAGGGGGAGGAGGAGCCTGTTCAATGTGTAGATCTGGAGTCTGTGGCAGAAAAATAAATTGCAAATTATACATGTAGCATTTACAATAAATTCAAACAATTTTCTGGACTGGCAGGAATATCAAAGTCAGTCAGAGCATTTGAATTAAAAAGATACAGTCTCCTGTCAAGAGATTTATTCTAAAAGACACTTCTTCAGCGGAGAGTCAGAGAGTGGAGAAACACACGCTGCAGTTTTTACTTGCAAGGGCGGTCAGAGAGCGCTCACATCAGAGTGGGGGCCCTGTGATGTGCGCTCTGTTCTTGCACTTGTCTTTATTTATAGACAAGAATAATACAACAGTGAATACATTTGTTCAGTGGAATGTTGATACGTGAGCAGGTGCATATGTGGTTGTGTATGTTAGGTGTATGTGTGTGTGTGATTCTGAAGGACGCGGCCCCTCTTCTTGTTAGGGAGTGAAGATAAAAATGTTCTCTCCACTTCCTGGTAGGGAGTGAAACCGCTTGTTCAGCTCTTATTATCGCTGTGAGAAGAACAAGTCTTGTACTGAACAACAGTCTAAGTCATCAAAAGGTTATTATGCAGTATTCTATCACATGCAAACTTATATCATTAAAAGCTTATACTGACTACTAAGTACAATTTTCCATTGACATCTCCACAAACTCTAAATGTCATCACAGAATACATCTACAAATAGACAGTGATTATGTGGGAATGCTGTGGAAGAGCATTAGGAAAAACTTTCAGGTTAAAAAATTAAGCTTCCAGTCATTGAGTCAGCTATGGATCATATCAGAGACGTATTGAAGAAGAGGACCTTTGAACAGGATAAACATTCAAAGACATTACCAAATTCACAAAGGGATAGCGAGAAAAGGACTAAATGGAACAAAGGTTTGGCCTGATCAAATGCAGATTGTGTTCTCCATTAGTTATTCCTGTGACTTTCTGGATTCTTGTAACTAGCACAGAATGAATGTAAAAGTTAGGCTTGGCCGTGAGTTTGAAAAGTGAATACAACTCATGGTATCTTAAACTTTCAGTCTTTCTAGGAGCCTGCATGTGGTGACTAATGTGGTTCCAAAAAGGCATGAAAATGTACAGAAATAGATGCTTGCTTGTTCAGTGACCTCATTAAACACCTCCCAGCTGAGTTTTTGGTCTTTACCAGCACTGCATGATATCTATCTTGATCAATTCTGGCCCCAGCTGGAGTAAAATAAAACTAGTGACTGATGTCACAATGGCTACACCTTTTCTTCTATATGGTCTGTGGTTTTAACACTGACCTGTTATATATAATACGTCAGCACAACTCTGAGAAGTCCACATTTAGTTTGTGTTTTTGTCTTATGTTCACGGAGCTTGTCTAACAACCATGAAAAGGCATTAGCTTCCTTGTCACAAAACCCACAAGGACGCATAGTTCCCCAAGTATTCTTTCTAAAGATAAAAGTACTTTTCTACCATCACGGGTGAATGAGCATTTGAAGCGCTTTCTGCGATTGCTGGTTTTTCAGCATTTTTTTTAGTATCGGTTGGTGGTTTGGGAGCAGGGCGAGCAGGCTGAGGCCTCTTATAGCCCACAGGGGATCCACTGGAAGTCTGGTCACAAAAAAGAGGAAATGAATCAATACATACTTATTAGTATCTGCTATCTTTATGAGCCAATATGTGATTAAGTGAAAAAAAAGAGCTCAACTTACCGCATTAGGTGCTATGCTTCCAGCCTTATTGGAGGACTCAGCTTTGTTACTGGTGCTATTGGTTTGTTGATATAATTTCAACCTGGGCGCTGGTACAGGCTTGACTTTAATTTCTGGTTGAGCTTCATGTGTGTCATCAGGCTGTCAAAAATAGCAGGCAATTAGCATTTTGTTATCTGCTACTCCAGTGCCAAACAAGCAGAGACGCTGTGTAAAATGCAAATAAATGCAGAATGCAATGATTGAGAAATCTCATAAAGTCAAATTGTTTTCAAACTGTTTAAAACTGTCTAAACAGAGAAATATACCATTTTTAAGAAAAAAATTGCGCCATGTTTTTTACCAGCTCCTCTTCTTCATAAACGTCTGCTAGACTTTTGGGAATGAAACGTTGTCTGACTGTAGGCAGGCAAGTTCACAACCAGGACTCTTCTACTACTAAGTCATGGTACACTATTAGATGCAATGTGTGGCTCAGCATTATCTGCTGAAATGTCATGGAAACTCTGGATGGGAGCATATGTTGCTCTAAAACCTGTGCATCCCGTTCAGCATCGACGCTGTCCTTCTAAACGTGCAGACTGCCAATGCCATAGGCACTAATGCAACCCGTTAGAAATGCAGACTGTTGAACTGAGTGCTGATAACAAGGCGGATGGTTCTGTTCCTCTTCAGTCTGGGGAACACGGCATCCACGTTATCCATAAAGAATTCCAAATTTCTATTCGTCTGACCACAAAAAGGTTTTCCACTTTGCCTCAGAGAAGACAGCAGCATGATAGTTTGCCCTCTTGTGAATAAGATATGGGTTCACAGGATTTGCAAATCATTGCATTCTGTACAAGCAACAGTTTAATTACAAAAATATTGAGCTTAATTAAAGGAAAGCTGAAAGATTTGTTTATTCACATACAAGGCCTAAAATTCCATTTTTTTATACTGCTATAAATGTTCAGAATTCTTCTAGAGAATAGATACAATGTTTAAATTAGAAGTGTGAACACCCAAAAAATAAAGACTCAGCAGTTCATGGACGCAGGAGGTTAATGTGAATCAGTTTTTACCAGTAAAGCGTCCGGGTCTTCGTAGATAGGCTGTTGGATTTCATCTGAGCTGGCTGACTTCATTGTGTCATTTGTCCTTCAGGGACTGGATGACTTTGGGGTTTAAAGTGTGACAGAAATGAAAAAAAAAAAAACTCATTATTTTTGATAAGGGAAAAAGAATGCCTATTTGTTTAGTTGATTTGTCAGGAAAACACAACTCATAATTAGATGTTACAAGAAATTCTTCTGTTAACCAGGAACTGCTAGGAAGGGATTTTTTTTTTTTACCTTTTTTTTTTTTAAGTTCAGTTTCTATACATTTTATCTCCTGACAATCTTTCAAAAACCTAACTTAATACCTTCCTTTCCCCAGCTCCACCTCTACAACATATAAGACTACACATGTGCATATGATGTGGCTGTCTATGGATTGGATTTTAGCAGCTATCATGGGCCAGTTATGCACTTATGGCCCTCTCCAGGATTATTGGTTTGTTGATATCTCAGGAAAACACACTTATAAGAACAGCAGTGAACCACTGAAGGCCTTCATTCTAGATTTAGCAAGAATCTTAAAGACACGTGTCAAGATTAGAGATGAAAAAGTTTGTTATGTCATATTTTTAAGGACCTGATGTTCAGCCACACCTGACACTGCCGTTAATAATGGCATTAGACATTATTTTAGATGATTTTCTCTGACTTTATTAGCTCTGTTTCAGGCAAAGCTATTTTCAAGTCCAGTCCAATGCAATCTCTACTTGCAACTGGCCATCTTTACAGACAAATTGCAGCAAACCGCGGCTTTCCTGTAATTATTTAATACTTTTATACTGTCTTCCTCAGCTAGACTATAAATACTTGTTTTGTTTTCTCATGGGTTATAGCAGAAAAGTTGGGTTATGCAGTTAAATGATCAGACTCGTGCAAGGAAAAAACAATACATGCCTAGAATGCAATGACAAGTTAGCTTATGTGTGACTTGCATCGCTGATAAAAACGAATGTGTCTTTCCTAACAGAAGCCTTTACAGGAAGCGTGCGACACCTGCAAACACATCTGCAGTCTGGTTAAAAAGATGTGTGAAATCTTCTTTGAATGAACAATTATGTTCCAAAACATAATTGGAACATGGGATCCAGTTATGTTTTACTATATCTATTATATCTTACACTAAACTGAGTATTTAACTGTATAAGCTGCAGCATATAGGTGATAGCTCTTCAACTCATGCTCAAACTCTTGGTGA
The DNA here is from genome assembly GCF_057382185.1 of Mchenga conophoros. Taxonomy (NCBI): domain Eukaryota; kingdom Metazoa; phylum Chordata; class Actinopteri; order Cichliformes; family Cichlidae; genus Mchenga; species Mchenga conophoros. Next base: position 16,220,003 of record NC_140529.1, read on the forward strand.
TGGTGACATTTTCTTTGTAACATTATGTAGCTTTTAGGCCTTTTAATGTTCTATAATATTAATATTTTCTATAGAATATTCTTTCAATTCTATAAAAATAAAATAAATAAACACAAGAAAAGGCCATTCTTACCACCGTGCTCCCGTTTAGAAGGTAACTTTATCTGCTATTCCTTGTATTTTCCTTCATGACTCCAGTGTGTTAAAGGATTTTAACACACTGGATGCTGTACTGGTAGCACCTGTCGCGCCACAGTGCCTGCTCCTCCCACCAGCGTCATGATGGAGGCGCAAATATGTGGGTGGATCCAGTTTCTAGACAGATGAAAAATTGGATAGTAACCTAAAGACAACTTTCAAACCCGTTTGTGTGTGTGTGTGTGTTGGCCATTTTAGTTTTTGTTTTTTTTCCATGCCTGTATACCTGTCAGTCGATAACACACTTGTCTGTGCAGGGGATTTAATCTAAAACTTGTTTGACAGGCCAGCTGTGCACCTGCTTTGACAGCAACTGTTTCTCATGCTTCATCATGGGATCTCTCAGATTTCTGCCAGTTTGGAGAATGACCGACCTAAGATCCTGTGGGTCTTTCAGATACAGATGGACAAAATGATGGTGGCTAACCAACCGGACATAGTGGTGGTAGACAAACAGAAGAAGACGGCCGTAGTGATCGATGTTGCGGTTCCAAATGACAGCAACATCAGGAAGAAGGAACACGAGAAGCTCGAGAAATACCAAGGCTCAGAGAAGAGTGTGAAAAAATGTGGAGGGTGGTAATCGGAGCACTAGGTGCGGTAACTCCCAAACTAGGCGAGTGGCTCCGGCAGATCCCAGGAACAACATCAAAGATCTCTGTCCCGAAGAGCGCAGTCCTAGGAACAGCCAAGATACTACGCAGGACCCTCAAGCTCCCACAACTGGTAGAGGACCTGAGATTGAAGGATAGACCGCCCGCCGGGGCGAGAGCTGAATCATATATATATATAAATTCCCCGCTCGCCCCTGTGGGCGGTTTAGCCTTCAAGCTCGGTGGTTTACCTTTTGACGTTGGGAATATTTTCTTGGCACACTTTGAGGCCCACAACACCAACTGAGCATCAGTTAAACTGAACAGCCTGAGTAGTGTGCTGACCATGTCCATCCCTTCTTCAACACAGTGTATCGATCATCTGATGTCTGTTTCCAGCTGAATATCTGTCATGAAGCTCAAATCAAATCATCACAAACTGGTTTCTTGAACATGACAATGAATTCACTGTACTTAAATGGCCTCAGCTGTCACTAGATATTAATCCAATAGCACATCTTTGGTTTATAGTGGAATGGGAAATTCACATCACGGACATTGTCTCCTGCACATTTCCCAGCCTCCCCTGGTTTTTGGACTGTTCACCTTAGGACTCAGGTTTAGATCACAGATTACAGCTACTTCCATTTTGTTATATAATTATCTGTCATATGACGTGCTGTTGGGCACCACACATCATCACATCCCTGCCTATATAAACAGTAGGGATAAGTGTCTAATAATGCTACCCTTTTACTCCAATAATTACATGGATGTTTAATATATTTGAACATACCTAAAACAGTGTATCCAACCAACAATTTCAACTGTGAGGTAACAGTCCTAAGTGAAAACAAGCCAAAAGTGTGCATATTCATATTTGAGTAGGACTTTAAATGGTGAGCTTCTAAAAGCAGCGGTCAGTCATTTGGACACTGTGGAATGACTTTCTAAAAGCAGCAGAAGAAAAAAAATCGAGTCCTCGTGGCTTGGTTACTTCCCTATTTTATCAAAAACCACAGGCTGAATACTACTCGCCATGTCAAGCATTTATAAAAACCAACTATCTTATAAACACCAGTGCCTTTACCAAAGATGAAACTGCAGCAGGAGCCCATGTTTTTGAAACTCAATTGACACACACATCTCTCTAACTCTATTTAGTCAGGTCTGTGTTTGAGGAGCCTCATCAAAAGTAGCCTTTCACCAACAGCCAGTAACAAACTGCATGTTTACAGATTATTCACCGAGCTTTTTGTGGGACGTTTTCCATTATTTTAACACATCTGTGCAATGCGCAGTGAGCAGAGTAGAACTCGTGACCCGTCACACACCTAGTGCGCCTGTTTGTAGCTCTGAGTGACGGCCGCACTCTTCAACCAATGGCAGCTTCCTTTTCATTATTGCCCTCCAACCGCGGAGCCGCAGAGCGGACAAAGCCGAGTGAGAGCGGATGTTATCGAAGTACTTTCACTCAGCTTTAGTGCGTCAGTTGAAGTAGACGGTTCCGCGTTTCGGCGTCCATTAGCCTCGGAAATTAAGTGGACTTTTACTCTGGAGGTCAGAAATGAGTCGACTGCAGATATTTTGTGTGGCCGGGGTGCTGCTGCTAGCACAATGCACCGCCATCCTGAGGTAAATAACATTTATCTGCCAGTAGTGATGTAACTTGCGCGTGCTACTATTGCTATCCGTCCCTCTGACTTTAAATAAGGATTCATGAATGCTCGCGTGCTGTTGTCCTTTCCGGTCTGAGGCAGCACCTGTCGCAGGTGTACTTAAAAATATTATTTACTGCCAGTTTTGTCCACTTGAGAGGCTTCAGTGTGAGAAGGGTTTCCGTGTGGACAGCACCAGGAAGCTGCATCTTTGCGCGCGTGACTCGCGCGCGCATCCTTTAATTAAATCTCGTTTTGTTATGGCAGAGTTCCTCTTTATAAAACAAGGAGCCTGCGCCGCCTGATGAGCGATAATGGGTTGTCCGTGGATGAGCTGCGGGCTTTGGCGAAGAGCACCGGATCACCGGACAGCGCTCCATCCCCACAGCTGCCCGTGGAAAGGCTGACCAACTTCTTGGATGTATGTATCACCTGCAGGACACTTCAGTTAAAAGTTACAAATTAACAGTTCATGCATGAACGTAAATACACCTAATGTTAGTGTGCAGGTCTTATTCAAGGGTCAATCGCATATTTTAACCTGTGAGAGAGAGATTTTAAATTAAGTAAATATTAGACTTAAGCACCTGTGATAACACATGTTTTCCCCCCCTTTCTTCTTTGCTCTGTATTTGAAATAACTTGGGGGATGGAAAAAAAAGTCTGAGATTAATGCTAAGATTAATTTTGTGCTGAGAACTAGTACAGCTGAAAGACAAACTGTTATATTGGCAGTAACTCCTGCACGATCCTGCTTAACTTTGTCGGTACTGCATTGTTTCCCGGTTTTGTCTCCTTAGTCTCAGTACTATGGGATTATAAGTATTGGCACCCCACCACAGAACTTCACTGTGCTGTTTGACACTGGCTCCTCCAACTTGTGGGTCCCCTCCATTCACTGCTCCGTGTTGGATATTGCCTGCTGTGAGTTTGAATATTTATTTATTTGTTATTTTTGAAAAAAGGACTTCAGATTCAAAAGCTTTTAGTAACTTTAATGCCAAAGTTTGATGGGTTCTTTCTCTGCCCTGTGCACCACCTTTCCACAAGATTTTATGAAAATACACTGTGGTTTTTACATAGCACTCAACAGTCAGAGACAGAGTGCTATTGACTTACTGGAACCACATCCTCATTTAGATTTGACAGCATATGTGGTGGATAATGGCAGGGGCCCCTCAGGGGCCTGGGAGCAGCTCACTGGGCAGCTCCCCATGTATGCAGGAGTATGAAGTCCAACAAATCCATGAATTTTAAGTATGATTGATGGTTTTCTCTTATCAGGGTTTCATCACCGCTACAACTCAAAGAAGTCGAGCACATATGTCAAGAATGGCACAGAGTTCTCCATCCAGTATGGCAGGGGCAGCTTGTCTGGCTTCATCAGTGGGGACACTGTCACTGTGAGTTTGAGAAACACTCAGTCACTCTATCACTAAGCTCTTTGTTTGACTGCATTTCTCAGTTTTGGTGATCACACCATTCCTGGCATTCCTTCGAAGCATTTATTGTGTATTAACCATTCCCTCTTATTCCTTTGGCATGGATTGCAGGTTGCAGGTCTGTCTGTGCCTGGGCAGCAGTTTGGAGAAGCGGTGAAGCAGCCCGGGATCACGTTTGCCCTTGCGCGATTCGATGGGGTGCTGGGCATGGGCTACCCCTCAATATCTGTAGCTGATGTCATGCCGGTGTTTGACACGGCCATGGCTGCCAAGCTACTCCCCCAGAACATTTTCTCTTTCTACATTAGCAGGTTGGTATGCAATTGACAGTTTAGCCTTACACTGCTGTATTATTTAAACTGTGTGGAGAAGTCAGCTGTGAAAATGTGTTTGGTGTTTTTTGCTAACACGATGGCTTCTTTTTACTTTTACCTTCCACCAGAGACCCGACCGCAGAAGTAGGAGGGGAGCTGACGCTGGGAGGGACAGACCCGCAGTACTACACTGGAGACCTGCACTATGTTAATGTGACACGAAAGGCCTACTGGCAGATCGGGATGAACAGGTGAGAAGGAACCTGAGTGGCTTTGTTCTTAAAAGTTGAATAGTCCACATGACACATGACAGACTTTCTGTTCCCTGTTTGTCATGGATACTATCCGTGACGTCAAAGTGAGCGTGCATGCAGGAAAAAAACATTTCAGATTAGATTAGGTTAGATTGTTATTATTTCTGCCTACAGAAATATATGTTTCCATAGTGTGGATCTGAGCACATTAAATGCATTAAGGGTATAGGGAATAGAAGGGTGCAGGTGGGTAGCAACACAGTTTGCAGAGGGGCAGCAGCTGTGCGTAAGTTAAAGCAGTATAAGCAGTGTGACATATGTGAGATTTGCCAGTTGGATGTGTAGGCGGATGAAAGTTGGGTTTAAATGTGTGGTGAACAGCAGATAGTGAACATAAGCTCATGCCCCTTCTTTCTTGGTCCCACCATGCTGGTTCCTTCTTACCGTCCCCACAGAGTTGATGTTGGCAACCAGCTGACTCTTTGCAAAGCCGGTTGCCAGGCTATCGTTGACACAGGGACGTCCCTAATTACGGGTCCTAAGGAGGAAGTCAAGGCACTGCAGAAAGCCATTGGAGCGATCCCCCTGCTCATGGGAGAGGTAAAGATGAGTGTGTAATTACAAGCCACCCACTGCATCTTTCCACCTTGATTTTTAACTTAATTTTGACATACATTTTCTGTCCCCTTCAGGCCTTGATCGAGTGTAATAAGATTCCAACTCTCCCCGTTATCTCTTTCGACATTGGAGGAAAGACGTTCAACTTGACCGGAGAGGATTATGTCGTGAAGGTATTGACTTAAACCAATAAGAAGTGGTGTTTTTAAGTCATAATAAAATCTAATGACAGTTTTTGTAATTATTGCCCAAAAACTGTAAGAAACAATCATCAGTTGTCACATGTCCTTTAGTGGTAGTGAGGTCAAAGATGATGATTGCTGAGGGTAAGGAGTAAAATCTTTCCCCTTGTCTGCAGGAGTCTCAGCTGGGTGTGACTATCTGTCTGTCAGGCTTTATGGCCATGGATATCCCACCTCCTGCAGGACCCCTCTGGATCCTGGGAGATGTATTCATTGGGAAGTACTACACAGTGTTCGACAGGAATGCTGATCGCGTGGGGTTCGCCCCTACCAAGTAGACAATGAAACAGTGTAAGATATACTGCACTTCTCCTTTTTAACAGTAATTTCACTTTAAAAGTCCCGCAATGCAAAATTTCATCGACAGTCTTGCTTTATTTGATTTGCAGAGATATCTGACATTTGCATGCAGAAACGAGGTTTTCATTAATCACCAAATGATTTGCAGTGAGCTAATAGGGACGCTACATTAATGACCACAAATCAAAGGAGTGATGTGAACAAAGGGACTACTACAACCCATTTCTTACACTTGTCTGTTTAAATACTTTTGATTTTTTTTTAGCTTTAACATATATTTTATAGAATACTATGCAAACCTGTGCATTTCAATGTCTTTGGATGGTTTAAATTTGTGTGATTTGAAGTGTGCGACACCTTTTGCACACAAAAAGCACAATAATATGAACAAAAGTACTGGGCTACCTACACATTACTCCTGCAGGAGCGGCTGGAAATCCATGCCATGAAGCTCCCAACATACAATTTTGGTGCCCATGTTAACGCCAGCAGAGGTTTGGACCTCTACAGTTACGGAGCCAGGAGAGCAATGGCAACTTTAATGCTGTCAGTGACCCCATCCTATAATTTTATATGGTTTGACTCTTTGTGGCTTGTTTTCTGAGGTATCTAAACATTTCCACTTTGCAATACCGCTTATAACTGATTGTAGAATATTTAGGAGGAAAGAATTCCCCAGGCTGCCTTGTTGCAATGGTAGCCATCCTATTACAGCACCATGCTTTAAGGTGGGGCCCACTGCTGTTGTCCATACAGTGTATATGAGGATTTGTGTAACATGCATTTTTGAATTTGATTACTGACTTTTGACAAAATAAAACTTTAAAATAAATAAATATTTTGTCACTTTTTTTGGGAGACATGTTTATTAGTTGTAACCCATCAGTGTGGAACCACAATATGCTTTAAGTCAAAAACAACAGGGTGCAGAATGTCATTTTCATTTTTAATGTAGTATACAAAGAGCTGCACTGTTCAATGTTCAGCTTGGGGGGGAAAAAACAAAACAAAAAAAAACAGCTGGGAAAAGTACATAGCATGCAACATGGTTTATGGCTAATATGCACTCCACAAGGTAGAGGTAGTGATCTACTTTGGGTTTTGTTTACAACATTACAAATGTGGCACAGTGACTCCCCTAGTTGTTTATAGCATAAACTAGGTCAGCAAAGGAAGACAATTTGCAGAGAAAGAAGATCTACTGTAGTCATTTTTTTGTCCACACATCCAGATCAAAGCACTTAATGAAGCACAACAAGGAGTACATTACATGTTGAACCTGCATCAGTGCAAATAAATATGAAGCTCTTTTTGGTTACAAATGTACAATAAATACAAAAATATTTATTTCCCCCCCGTTACTGTTATCATCATCATCATCACCATGTAAGTGGTTATTAACTCGACGCATAACGGAACTATAAACGACCCCTCCATTATGTACACAATACAAATAGTGGGATGGGGACTGAGGGGACACTTACTCCATATCACTGCATTTTCTTCACTCTAAGGCTAAAAGTGACAGCAGACAGCGGTCATGTGATTATTTGGATGACATATTTTGAATACTGTTTTTGAGACTACTTGTCAGTGAGGCAGCTATAATAGTTACTCTACCGGTCACCTGACCATGAACTGATAGAATAATTTCACTTTAGAAACCCTGGCTATTACAGCTGCTGTTACATAACTGAAGATCTATGGGTAGATCCCTGTGCATCAGATCATGAGCCAAAACATTAGCACCTGTAATCTAGTCAAATATAGGACGATCTGACAGGCACACAGATCTGTTATGTGTCACAGCGGCAGTACTGATAAACAGTAGTCGTCCTCTTGACCTGCTTGATGTGGACTTGCGCTGCTCTAATCTGTGTCTGGCAACTTACACAACAGACTGGCACCGACAAGTTAATCAGGGTTTATATGCAAGCACACAAAGACAACAGGCTCTACTCTGACTGTGATCTGAGGCTTCAGTTAATACTGAGACTAATACACCAAAAGGACAAACAAAACCCCCTGCGGGTTAAAACCATGTTTGTTGTTCTTTAACTCTCAAATTGCACGAGGACAACGGCGGAAAAACTGCCAACACAAAAGAACCATCCTGCTACTAAAGACACGGAGGCCCAGATGGAGCAAGTGAATGCAACACATACTGGATATAGTTTAGAGCAATAGCAGGAAATTAAAGCAAAGGCCAAGAGATACAGCGCTTTCAGTCCTCCTGAATGCCTAACGTTGTTCCAAATTTACAGCAGGACACTAGTAATGAGAGAAAATGAACAAAATTAGGATTAAAGCATATCAGACCTGTGGATTAAAGCAGCAAACATGAGTCTGGAGATGAGCAAAAGCAAACAAAGAGCAACTTTGTATTCAATCATCACATGAATCCTCTTTTTTACTTCTCCTTTTGGGGAATTTCATCAACCAGCAACTACCCAGAAATGTCCTCTTTCTATTTATAGTAAACTTTAAATCAGTTACCTTGGTTGAACGGTGTGGAGCAAGACATGGACATACAACTCTGTATTTAAACCTGTTCCATATTAACACATGCAAACAGCAGACGTTCCAAACACACACTTAATGACTGTTTTCACATACCCGAGGTAACGTAAAGCATACAATAAAAAGCAGCCACTGTATTAATGAAGATTCCTCGCAGATGTCATTCAGGATGATTAACGATTTATTAACTTTTGAGTTGGCATACACACACGCAGCATTACACTCTGTTCTTTGAATCAAATCCCAAAAACTGAGTTAGCAATCGGTTCATGTAACCCTGACCTGCATCGGACACGTCTGTATTCCTAAAACACTGGACTTCAAGTGTAACACATTTCAAGTCTTCTGCAGGAACTCAACACTCGACCATAATGGTGCATCCATTCTTAACTTCATTAACACAATGGCCTTAGTGAGAGCCATCAGCACCAAAAAACCACCTCTGTTCTCTGAGATCAAAATAATATTTGGATCACAACGATACGTCTTTAATGTTAACATATCCCCAACATTTGAGTAACTGCTACTGTGTGTACGGGCCTCTGCATGTAGAGGAGGCCATGACTAATCAAGAGAGCATGTGTTGCACAAGAGAGGATTATTCCATGCACATGTTTTTATTCCCTCAACCTCGTCACAGCTCAGCGTTACCATTCAGAGGTGTGGTGGCTGTGCTGCAGTTCTCAGCAGTCCCCCGGGATCAGACAGCGCACAGTAGAGGGTATACCCTAGCTCGTCCACTTCTTGATCAGTCAGCTCACAAAACAAGTTCACTTTAGGGCTAAGGGCACACGGCAGCTTCCCAGCCTCCAAGTGCCCCACTAGCGCTCGTAGCAGCTGAAGGAAGCGGTCGGCCAGCGCTTCCTGAGTCCAGTCACCTTCTTTTTCACTGAGCAACAGGATGGTATTAGTGAGCTGGCTGGAGTTGAGCTTGTGAAGGGCAGGGTTGAGCTTGCACACAGCCTTCGCCACTTTGAGGCAGGTGCAGCGGCAGCCGCCATCCTCCTGATCTAGTGCCCTGAGCCGCGCGGTCTCGGCCACGCGGAAGCTCTGCCGCCACAGGTTTTCGTGGCGCTCTGCAGCAAACCGGTGCGGTTTGGCAATCAGTGAGGTTCCATCCTCCATCACGAGCAAAGGCAAGAAGTCCACATACAGCTTCCTGTCCGTCTCGTACTGTACCTCCAGAGTCAGCGTTTCGGCGGGAACCACAGGACGGATGATATAGTCGAGGACACTCCCTATAGCTGGCCAGTTAATAGAACCTGCAACAAGCTTCTCAAAGACTTCAAGCACTGATTTCGGGGAGAGATAACCTCCGACCATGCATCGGTCCCAATAGCTGCTGCTCCGAGGGAAATATTCCAAATTCTCCCTACGGACAAGCCAGAAACCTGGGACATTCATGATCGTGTCCTCTCCGGGGATGGACGACCACAGATTCTTCTCCAAGACAAGAGGCACCATGAGCTGGGCGTGGTCGGCTGTTACAACCTTGGAGGCAGAACAGGGGAGAATGGTTTCCAATTAAATGAATGTGTCATTATGAAAAAAACAATCCCAAAAATAAGCGCTCTTACCTGAAGGTCATCGTACAGACTGCCACTGAGGTACATCTCTCTGAGCGGCATGTCAGGCAGTTTGGCATGAAGAAACACTCTGAGCTCAGCGCAGATGTCCAGCGCCGCCCTCCTGGCCATGGCCTGCTCCTCAGCAGGGATGTTGACATTATTTTGGTAGAATTCCCACAGGTGTTCTTGCAAAGACAGACGCATCCGGGCCCGCATCATATCCGACCGGGTGGCATCGCTTCTTCCCACAGCAGCTCGACCCACAGCCCTTCGCAGACAGTCTGGGAAGAAAACAAGTTACAGATGCATTGTTTTAATAAGTGCAGCAGGATTTTGTGAGATTTCCTCATCTGCGCTTTCAGGAGGAAGCGATGGGTAAAAGTGTAATAGGATGGGAGTGGCACGGTTATGTTCCCTAAATATTCTAATATGACAGAACTAAATCTACGAAGACTAACTGAAGGGGCTTCTACAGTTTCTATAACATTACAATTAAAGATTAGTATAAAACAGCTGGGTATCTAAACTTAAACGAGCCAGCACCCACTATAAAGGAAGAGCAAGAATCCTCCAAACAGGCTGTCTGTCAGCAGATTAAACAAAAACATTTAAAAAAAGATGAGAGCTGGCCGATAGTCTACCTCATATATAAGTTATAAATTAAAGGACAATTTGCTTCCCCTCACCTGGTTCAAAAGCATGTGAAGAAGTGGGCAGAGACTGCAGTGACCTGCTAACTGTGGACTTCATGTCATGGTTTAAAACCCTCGGGGACGACCCCATCCAGGCAGGCTCCTCCCAGCTTCTCTTTCCTGTCTGCTCCATCTTTGTGGGGCTGGTGGGAGCACTTATGGCACGATCATACATCTGCACATAAAATTCATTGTATTGGTATTAGTTAGTCCACCCCCGCACCACACACACACACACTTTTCATGATAGTACTCACTCTTTTGACGGCTAGTGTTGCAATGCCAAGCATGGCTGCCCCTCCCACCCCCAGCACAAGTTTGGCATTTGAAAGCATGAAGTCAATAGCTGTTCCAATCCCATTATCATCCTTCTTTCCTTTTCGGTCTCCGTTCACCCCCGCCATCCTGGCACTGGGAAAAAAAAAAAAAGAAGAAGAAGTGGAGTCAGGATGCCTAGGGTGGGAAGAGCCAAGAAATCAGTGGATAGCTCATCACCATGTGATCTTGTTTACATCACTTCCTACAAACTAAACCATTACAAAGAATGTCTGTTTACTCCTGACGTTTTACGTGTAAACCCACCTGGAAGATGTACCTTCGGACAACCTTTAACCCACCACCTGATGGCCCCTGATCCCCTTCCTCCTACATAAGCCCACCCAGTCGGCTGCTGAGAAAGAACCGGCCCCTTTTCAGGGCCTCCTCCTTATCTTCTGGGACCGTCAGTGCCTGGCAGCGGCGAAACTCGCGAGCCACGGCGCGGCGATAGTAATTCCGGTCTGTGTACTGAAGGTGTCGGCCTGCCCGGAGCAGCGCCCTGTAGAGCTCCAGCACCGCACTGCGAGACCAGCTGCCCATCAGGGATCACACATGGAGAGGAGGGGGATACCCTTGCTCCTGTGCAAAGGGTGAGCACAGGGTAGATGATTAGAGGACTGAAGTGATAGTTAGAAATGGCTTCATCCGTGTAAAAATCCAACCTTTAAAGTGGAAAACCAAACATGCCACACGCTGTAAAAACACAGCTGCAGCGTCAGCTCAGACTGCCACGTTAGCCTCTGTGTAAACCTAACCAAGCAAACACTAAAGCTCGCAGTCTGTTTTCTGGCACATGTTATGGGATCGTTTCATCAGCGAAAAGAAAGCGTTGCCGTGTTACATACCGAGGCTCACTAGTCTTTAGAAAATGGCTGGATCAAGTCACATCTCTTTGTAGCACAACACGCTAACTAGCTGCCGAAGCAAGCGCTGACCTTACTTTCAGCCAGCTTTATGGACAAAATATGGTCATTGAAACGTTTGTGCGAGCGAGGATAAACGAGCCACACAAAGACACAACAAAACAAGCCACCTACTTCTCAGGAAAAAAGGACCAAAGATAGTTTGTCTTCTGGGGGAAGCAGACCTCTGCTCTAGCCGGGGGTCAGACTCGATAGTGGAAACCGGAAACAAATAGTCTGCTATTCATACAGTATATCCGGGTCAGTTTTTAGTGTTTTTTTACGCTTTTATTTTGAATTAATAACATTGTCCGTCGAATTATATTTTTAAGAAATTGTGCCTTAATTTCAATTCAGTTTTAATTTATTAAAATCACAAAGACACAACATTTATTTATTTTTAATTTATTTATTTAATAATAATAATAATAATAATAAATTTAATACTATGAATCTATATTGAAATAAGGTTATAGCTGATACCTGTGTAGTACTGAGGTCTTAAAGTTCAAAAAGGTGATGTTTTTCAATTTTGTGTTTTCACTATTTTGCTGTGGTAACAGCAATCTCCAGACAAAGAACTTTTTCTTAAACTTGATTTGGAAAAGGGTTTTATATATATGTCTGTTGTATCTAAACACGGGTAATGTAATGCACTGTACACCGGAGCTAGTCAGTCATTTCTTATCCAAAATGCTGCAGCCACATTACTGACTGGGACAAAAAAAGAGAGCTCACATCACTCCGGTGTTGGAAGGCTTTTTGTACGTTACAGAATCAGGTATAAATTGGCACTATTTGTGTTTCAAGCCTTAAATGGTCTCGCGCCTGCAAATGTGGTGGATATGCATCCCGCATTTAAAGCTTATTTCAAATGGAGCTCATGCATTTGCTATCATTGCACTAAAACTCTGGAATTACCCTCCAGAGAGACCCTGGACAAGCATCAGCTGTGGCTATTTTTAAAAAATCTAAGCCAAAGATATACTTTTTCTTTCATACTTTTCTTTCTTTCATACTAAACTGCTGATTCTGGAATTCTGTCTGGAGGATTGGTTGCTGTTTCATGTTAAAATTGTGAATGCATGTAGCATAATTTTTTGTCCAAGTGTCACTTTTTTCTAATAAATTTTATTGGAAGGATGGATTAAAATTGACAAACAAATAAACATTTAATTAATATTAAAAGATGAAAACTGATGCACTCAATTTTAATGCAATCAAGAAAGAACTTTCTGTAATTTTTCTCTATTGTGGAGAACAGTATGTATATATATATATATATATATATATATATATATACATACACATTCTCCCAAAGACAAGAACTAACAGACTTAAAAACTCCTTTGTCCCACACGCCATCAGACTGTTTAACTCCTCCCTGGAGGGGAGAGGGAGGGGAAACAGGAGGACAATGGAGGGGGGAACAACTAAGCTGTAGTGCCTCTTCACCTCACTGTGCAATACCTTTTGTGCAATACCTTTTGTGCAATACTTTTGTAAATAGTCAACGGTGCAATAGACTCAATACTTGAAATGTGCAATTCACTTGTATTTTTATTTTTATTCCTATTTATTCTATTTATCCCCTTCGTATATTTTATTTATATTGTCTCTGTATTTATATATATGTGTGTGTGTGTATATATATATATATATATATATATATATATATATATATATATATAAGAAAGGGTCTCCAGTATGAAGAGTTGGACAGCACCAGGGCCCGACATGGTTCACGCCTACTGGCTGAAGAAGCTGACTGCACTCCACGAGCGTCTGGCAGCACAAATGAACCAGCTGCTAGTTAACGAGAGACACCCGGAATGGCTAACTGAAGGCCGGACGGTCCTGATCCCCAAGGACCCCAAGAAGGGACCGGTCCCCTCCAACTACCGACCAATAACCTGCCTCAGTACTACATGGAAGCTCCTGTCAGGCATCATATCGGCTAAGATGAACAGGCACATGGGTCAATACATGAGCGGGACACAGAAAGGAATTGGCAAGAATACCAGAGGTGCAAAACACCAGCTACTGGTAGACAGAACAATCAGCCGAGACTGCAAGACCAGACTGACCAACCTGTGCACTGCCTGGATTGATTACAAGAAGGCCTATGACTCAATGCCCCACAGCTGGATACTGGAATGCCTAGAATTGTACAAGATCAATGGGACCCTAAGAGCCTTCATCAGGAACTCAATGGGGATGTGGCGTACAACACTAGAGGCCAACTCCAAGCCCATAGCACAAGTTACCATCAAGTGCGGGATCTACCAAGGAGATGCTCTGTCCCCACTGCTGTTCTGCATAGGCCTGAACCCCCTCAGTGAGATCATTAACAAGACTGGCTACGGATACCGACTACGGAACGGAGCAGTTGTCAGCCACCTCCTGTACATGGATGACATCAAGCTGTATGCCAAGAGTGAACGAGACATCGATTCACTGATCCACACTACCAGGCTATACAGCAATGACATTGGAATGTCGTTCGGACTGGAGAAGTGTAGTCGGATGGTAACAAAGAGAGGGAAGGTAGTCAGAACTGAGGGGATTGAACTACCAGAAGGCAACATTGCAGACATAGAGGACAGTTACAAGTACCTGGGGATCCCGCAGGCAAATGGGAACCATGAAGAGGCCGCTAGAAAAGCTGCAACCACCAAGTACCTGCAGAGGGTCAGGCAAGTCCTGAGGAGTCAGCTGAATGGTAAGAACAAGATCCGGGCCATCAACACGTACGCCCTGCCCGTGATCAGGTACCCTGCTGGGGTAATAAGCTGGCCAAAGGAGGAGATAGAAGCCACTGACATAAAGACAAGAAAGCTCCTGACCATGCATGGAGGGTTTCACCCCAAGTCCAGCACCCTGAGGCTGTACGCTAAGCGGAAGGAAGGGGGCCGGGGACTGGTGAGTGTCAGCACCACAGTCCAGGATGAGACAAGGAACATCCAAGAATACATTGGGAAGATGGCCCCAACTGACCGAGTGCTCAGTGAATACCTCAGGCAGCAGAAACCCAAGAAAGAGGAGGGAGACGAGGAACCATCATGGAAGGACAGGCCCCTGCACGGTATGTACCACCGGCAGATAGAGGAGGTGGCTGATATCCAGAAATCCTACCAGTGGCTGGACAAAGCTGGACTGAAAGACAGCACAGAGGCACTAATCATGGCAGCACAAGAACAAGCTCTGAGTACAAGATCCATAGAGGCTGGGGTCTATCACACCAGGCAAGACCCCAGGTGCAGGCTGTGTAAAGATGCCCCAGAGACAATCCAGCACATAACAGCAGGGTGCAAGATGCTAGCAGGCAAGGCATACATGGAACGTCATAACCAAGTGGCCGGCATAGTGTACAGGAACATCTGTGCCGAGTATAACCTAGAAGTCCCGAGGTCAAAATGGGAGATGCCCCCAAGGGTGGTGGAGAATGACCGAGCTAAGATCCTGTGGGACTTCCAGATACAGACGGACAAAATGGTGGTGGCTAACCAACCGGACATAGTGGTGGTAGACAAACAGAAGAAGACGGCCGTAGTGATCGATGTAGCGGTTCCGAATGACAGCAATATCAGGAAGAAGGAACACGAGAAGCTGGAGAAATACCAAGGGCTCAGAGAAGAGCTCGAGAGGATGTGGAGGGTGAAGGTAACGGTGGTCCCCGTGGTAATCGGAGCACTAGGTGCGGTGACTCCCAAGCTAGGCGAGTGGCTCCAGCAGATCCCGGGAACAACATCGGAGATCTCTGTCCAGAAGAGCGCAGTCCTGGGAACAGCTAAGATACTGCGCAGGACCCTCAAGCTCCCAGGCCTCTGGTAGAGGACCCGAGCTTGAAGGATAAACCGCCCGCAGGGGCGTGCTGGGTGTTTTTTTTTTTTTATATATAATATGTATGTGTATGTAAGACTTTATAAGAACATCAAAGTCATGATCTTTTTAGTTGCATCAACAAATGTTTATTAAATCAACAATAAACCAAATAGCTCTGAGCAATGTGAGACTATTTGGAGAATCAGTGAATCCAACCAACTTTGCCAAATGACACTGAGGCAGCTGACACTGTTATCATTTTAAACAGTTGATATATATCATTAAACTATCTTAAACAGGATTATTAACGTATTCTGATTTTTTTTCTGATAAACTCCAATGGCATGAAAACATATATCTCTTAGTCTCAAGAATGTAGATCTCCTATGAAAAGGGTCAATTGGATACATCAGTAATCCATACGAATCTGTCACTGATATTTATTTTGGATCCAATAGTTCTTTTGAATATCGATAATACTGAGTGCAAACATCAGTGAGTCACGATCCATTTGACCTCAGCAAAAACATTTACATAAAAAGGTAATGTGATAGAAACAACAACAAAAAACACGACATCATGGAAAAAATATAAAGAGGTGACACTTAAAATAGTATACAACGTTTATGTAAAGTCATCAAATTATCACTCAATTAAAATGTATTTACTTACTACAATTTAAACCCAGTAAATAATGATTTTGTCAATAGTGAAAATCAGTCTCATTACAAGAACATGTATACATAATTCAAAATCCATTAACGGTTCATGCATTTCCACACACATTAATGCTGTGATCTTACCACTCTACATTTAAATGCATATTTTTTCTTTTACAGCTTCTGCTGGAGTTGTAAAAATTTGCAGAGTGTCAATGACCAGGTTGCACTAAGGGAGCTCTAAGAGATTTCTTCTGTCCAAGACATATGTGGAAAATTCTAGTAATCTAGGGATTACTGAAACATTTTCATGGTACAATTCCACATGCATTATAGCCATTTTTCAAGTCAATTTCAATGGCTTGAAAAATGTGGAAAACTCATAATCAAGGCATGTACTTAACCCCTTTCATCCTGGGGATGATATGTATATCCCTGATATCATCATGCTGGAGCAACCAACACAAGTAGCGCTCGGTCCCCATACCCCATCCACTGGTGAGGAGTGGTTTCACTTGGCGCATGTTAATGTACCATTTATAAGATTTCTCTGACACTCCATGATGCCTCAGAGCCTCTTGTACGATCTCAGGAGTTGAATGGCGTTCACCAAGACCTACAGTCTCACCCAGCCCCAGCAAAAGGTCGGCAGCTTTGGCTTTGCGTTGCCCAGTGCCCTCCACGTATGCTTGGTAGAATGGAACTGCCAGATGGTCCATCTCGGTCAGCCAAACAGCTCCACCATATTTCTCAATTAAAACCCGCTCTCCTTTACGTGTTAACTTTCTGCCAAAATTCGGCTGACCATCTTGGACCCACTCTAAACAGTCAGCAGAGGGCATCATGGGGATGGACTGGTCTAGAGAGACTCTTGAAAGTCTGGATTTTCCCTCCAGCTTACTGAGCAGAGCTGTGACATGTGCAAGGGTCCCAGCAGTGTTCAGGATTATATCTGAGTGTTTCTTCAACATGGACTTGGTGAGATGAACCAAGTATCCCTCTGCTATGGACATTGCATTGTCCATGTCACCCTGCAGTTCACACTCCACATGATAGAACTGGTTTAAGTGTGTGGCATCAGGATCTTCCCCTCTGAAGCTGGGAGATATGTAGTAGGTCCCTGGCAGGTTTTCCTGGAAGCGAAGGAAGTATTCCAGTACAAATTGCATTGAGTCAGCAAGGTACACACCCTGGCCCAGGAGATTGACAGAAACTGGCTCTGAGTCAGAACCCAAGCCCATTGGTGAGGAGATGGTGTCAGTGGTGAGAGGTGTCAGAGCATATGCGTACTGGCAGGAACTGTTGAAGTATTCCACTGTGCTGTGGAAAAGAGTGTTTTGGATCTTGAAAAGGTTTCGATACCACTGGCTCTTGATGGCTGCCATGGAGTGAGACTCAGGATCTGTCCAGGAACGAGCAGGCTTGCACTGGGTAATTTTCAAGTGGATGGTTTTGAGGGTTTCAGAGTCAGCGGGTGGGCCATTCAGTGATGAAACATATCCAGGGTAGCTTTGGAAGCATTCTGTTTGCAGCTCAGCAGGTTTAGTGCCATCTGGTGAAGGTAACAGAGGGATCAACTTGGCATGAGCATAGTCGATCTCAAATCCCTCAAAGATCAGTGCAACACTTGGAGCTTTCATCCCCTCTTCCAGCAGTCGAGCAACTTTGTAAGTGGCCAAGATCAGTGCTGTGTAGTCAGGTTCCTTCAGTTTGAAGATGTCACTGGACAGAGGTTTGCGTGGCACCACAACAGTTAGACCAGGACTGTTTGGATAAGGTGTCAGAAAGGCAACAAACTCACTGTCTTCCCACACTCTCCACTGTTGCTGCTCCCCACGAACAATGCGACTGAACAGGTTGTCATTGGATAGGTCCCCCAAAAAATCATAGCAAAAAGGTGCATTTGGTGTTGGCAGTGCACTTCTAATCTTATCTTGAACCCGAGCCAGTGTTTCATTATCCCAGCGTGGACCACTTTTTGAGGTGCAATAGCCAGGATTATAAGCGTGGAACTCTTCTTCACTAGCAAGATGGGGCTGCCATTTTGGCTCTAAGCCATGAAGAGGGAGGAGTCTGATTTGTGCTGGCTCACCAGGACTTGGATTGAATACCAAGGCACAACGTTGCACTCCCAGTCGCTCACATAACAAGTTTGAGACAACTCTTGCTCCTTGTAGCATAGCAACAAAATCAGCTGTAGCTAAGTGGAAGATGCTGCTTGCCCCACTAAGAGTTTTTCTAGTCAGAATCGTTGCTCCAGGGATCCAGGGTTTGAGATTTAGATAAGCAACAAGCTCATCTGTTTCCCAGATAACATTAGGGGGATCTCTCAGGGGTCTGAGGACCTCTACTCGTGAAATGCCACAAATCATTGAGGCCACAAAGATCACACCAGCATTTGTCTCAATGACAGCATCACCTTTAGCGTCCAGAGCAATGATTCCAGCACAGATCTCCTTCAGATCTTCAGCTATCACTTCTCTGCACGCTTCCCTAAGGCTGTGGCCTTTATGATGGTATAGACTTGCTATTTTCTGAGCAACTGTGTTCCTCAAAAAAACATCCCCATCTCCAGAGCAGGTAATGGCTAACTTTTCATCAGCATATATACCTGCTCCTACTACTGCTGTGTCCCCAACTCGCCCTTTCAGCTTTCCTACCAACCCGCCTGTAGAGGTTGCAGCAGCCAATCTATTCCAGCGATCCAAGGCCACAGCACCAACTGTCTGTGGATGATTGTTTTTGGAGTTTTTTCCACTACTGAGTTTTGCAGTTAACTCTCTGTGACGTACATCAGTGTAGAAATACTCAGGGCCAACGGGCTTCTGCTTTTCCTCAAGCTCTTCAAGAAACTCTTCAACTCCGTCTCCCACGATCAGTGCATGTGAGCTTTTATCCATTACACACCTGGCTGCTTTTATTGGGTTCTTTAGACTTTGCACACAGGCAACAGATCCTGACTTCTTTGTACTGCCATCCACAATGGTTGCTTCCATTTCATTTTTGCCATTTTTGTTAAATACAGAACCTTTACCTGCATTGAACAGAAAGCAGTCTTCCAGAGCTTCCACTGACCTCTGAACTGCATCCAGACTACTGCCACCTTGTTGAAGCACTTGGGATCCGAGAGTTAAGGCTGCTTGTAGAGCAAACTCAATGACCCCTATTACTTGGGAGTTCAGCATTATCTCTTCTCCAGCACCCCCATGAATCACTAGAGTGTAGTCTGGACTCATGCCAAGGGTACTACCAGCAGTGCTTTTGTCTGTGCTCTCTGGATAATGAATTTTCTCTCCATTAAGTTTCTCTCTTTGACCCTGCTGAAGTAGACACTCAAGGGCTCCCATTTCACTTGCAATGGCATATCTAACAGCTAGAAGCATCAATAACTTCAGGTTCATCTTGAGGTTTTGTTGGAGCTTGTCTAGTGCAAGAGCAAAGCTACCTTTCCCATTAAGCACAATGCGAACCTTGTCCCTCTTCCCAAGGTAGGTTACAGCTAACTGATCTTGAGCATAGACATTTCCTACTCCGCACTCTACTCCTTCCATGAGATCTGTACCTGTCAGATACACAGATGGACACCCAAAGGGGTCCAGGAACCTTTTCAAGGGATTTTCAGATGGCAAAGCTCGGCGCAGAGCAGCTAGGTGGGGGCCAACACCTTGACCACTTTTGGTGTTTTTTATTAGCTTCTTATGCTCCAGAAATGCAACATGGAACAACTGCAGTAGGTCAGTAGTGTATTGGATGGCGTTATCTGGACCAATGCAGGATGCCAGGGCACCTACTAACTGACGAGAATGCGTGGTGATTGAGTATGTAGGGTCACAACGACCATGTTTGTAGTGGCGCATATGGGAAGGTGTGACAAGTATGTGATTTGAAGCAGCTTCTCCAAAGGTCTGCCTCATGGAGAGCTGCAAAGAGAAGTTGATCCAGGCATCATATAGACCTCTGTGCCCTCTGAGAGTAGAGAAGACATCAGGATAGGAGGAGATGTCAAAGGTGAGAACTGGGTGGTTTGTTTTTAAATCGAGGCTCTGTTGGGGGGTATTTACACCCTGTAAAGGGAATGTTAGAGGATGGGGACAAACAGAATTAATATTGTTTACTGCAACAGATCCAGTCATCTTTTCAGTGCCAGTATGCAGTGGGTTTAAGTCAACAGTCTCCGACAGATCATACACATGTTCAGTCACAAGCCCAGCCACCATCCCATCCACAGCACTGTGCTCAAACACCATTCCAGCTGTGCAGTTTTTGAACACAACCAGGTTCAACACCTGTCAAAAAACACAGAAAAGAAAGGGATTATTTTGGGTTTCTTTGCCCTCCTTGACCCTGAATTGGATAAGTAGTATAAAATGGATGGATGGATGTCCTCTACAAATCAGCAAGCAATAAACAAATTATTTAATTATAACTCTTAATTACTACTCTGAGGCTTTAAATCTTTTAACAGTTGTTAAAACTATAATAAAGTTTCGCAGTAAAGAGCTAATACAGCTGAACTAAGCTTGTTCTAGTTTCCCTCCATTACCTTGTCATAGTATCTCAGAGATGGATTGTGTCCTCCTCCTCCCAGCCTCACTGCATTGAGGATATCAGCCAGTTCAGAGGGTGCATCATAGTCTTCCAGACAGAGCGTAAGTATAGCACTCTCCATCAGCCTCAGTGATGTCAGTGCTGTTCCTCCTTCCTCAAGGATCTTTTCCCTTCTCGCAGCCCAGGTCTTACGCTCCAGAGCTGTGAGGTTGCAAATGGATGAAGGATCATTTTGTTTCCCTGCCCTGGGTTGATCCATCACCTGAGCAAGCTGGTTATAGATGTCAATAAATGACCGCGCAGAAACTGGCCCACCAGTGCTCGGTCGCCACAGTATGTCAACAGGGAACACTCCGCCAACACAGGTAATGACGGCATGGAGGCTGTCAGGGAAGATCTGCAATTACAAAGTCTACAGATTAGAAAATATTTGATATACATTCAGTAGGTTAGTACATCAATAGATAAAGAATAAAGTCTTATAGGATTCATCAAGATAGCTGTACTGCTATTAATCTCACCTTAATTTCATCTTGAACCCTCCCAGGAATACGGGTGGCAGCGAATACTTCAGCCTGCTGGGTATGCTCCATTGGAATATTGCCTTCCAATAAGACGGGCTCACTGTAAAGCTTTGCTGCTGCCCAGAGCAGAGCAGCTGCTCTACTAAGCTGGTTACATTTCTTTGCTTTAGATGGAAGAAGAACTACAGGGAGTGCTGTGGAGATGGGGAGAGGGTCAGCACAAGACAACAGACCTCTTTTGAACTGCTTTGTCACCCAGTTCTCTTGGCCTGCAGCACTGGTTGCTAATTTCTGCTGGGCTTCTTCAAGGAGCTCTCTTTGTTGTTGCAACGTACTTTTGAACTCTGGGTAAAGATCGGGTCCTAAAGTAAGCTGCAGAACACGGCTCACTTCTTGCAAGGTAACATCCAGATCTGGAATGGGGTAGTCGAGAAGGGTCATCCTGTTAATACAGAGGAGGCTTGACAAAAAGAAAGAAAAAGAGAGAAAGTCCATGACCGCTCCAGGTACTTTGTGAGATTTTCCAAGCATGCAAAGAACCAAGACTGATCTTGTTTGTTTTTTTTTCTTTGTTTTTTTTTTGTTTTTGTTTTTGTTTGTTTTTTGCTTTGTTTTATTATTTTCTTCAAGCCCTGTGTACAGGAGCTGCATACAAAAAGATATTTTGTGAAAAGGGTTGGCGTAATAAGCAAATGCTTCAGCCAATACCTTTTGATTAGCCTTGTCTCATGCTTTCTTTCTTTATGGTGGATTTTTGTTCTGTTTTCACTGTTTTGTTTTTTTTCCACTGTTTTCACTGAGATTTGAATTTGAATGCTAATCAATAAAATCAAAATCAAAGTCAAAAATCAAAGTCAAAGACAAAAAGAACCAGATACCAATACTTGTGCACATTTATCAAGTCAGAAGACTGATGGATTTAGTTTAAACAAATGGGGCTGACGTAAAAGCTGTAGAACACTATTCTTGCAGCACAGTTACTTTGTAATACAGTATGTCTAAGTAATATGACAGTCAAAAGTGGTTTTTAAATCACATTTTGTAAGGATCTAGAGGTTTGGTTTATAATTAGATATTTGTAAAAGTAACTAAACTATGCACTTTCTGGAGAACCTGTAGGGGAATTGTTGCTACTGCTGGACTTCTCCAGCAACACACAGCAGACCTTCAGTATGTGTGTTTAAAAAATTGGCAGATTAACACAATTTAAAACTGGGAACAGCAGCTTAAATACTTGAAGCTGTGATGATTTGTTTAAGCTGGAGTATGACCTGACCTGGGATAACTGTCCTAAAAGTATGTTTTTGTTCCCATACTGTAACCTCAAATGCAAAATCTCAGACAGTTCAGGATAATGACATGCAGATGGTTGAACTGGTTTAAAGAGGGTGAAAATGTGTGTAGATTCATTTCAAGGAGGGCTCTATAATCATATTCAACTGTCAGTCTAAGAGAGAAGGACAAGTTGTAAAAGTATCCATCAATCAGAGACAGAAAGAGGAGATTCAGATCCACTAAAATGTTAAAAATGTGGTCACAGGAGCAAAACAGGAAGAGAGGTCATTTCTGCTTTTCTCCCAAAAACCTTGAATATCTTATAATTGGTCTCAGAGAGGCAGTTGGATATCATATTGATGCATGCTCAATCATCCAGGTAAGTAAATCCCCAAAAGTTGATTCTGTTCATCTGGACGTAGTGTTTTGTGGGCGAAGCGTTTCATCACTCATCCAAGTGACTTCTTCAGTCTCAGCTGACTGCAGGTTTCCCCAATCTTATAAACTGTACATTTGCATAATGACTGAAACCAGCACCACTGAGGGAACAATGGACTGGGAGGTCAGTTCCTTGGGTCCTGGCCTTGCAGTCAGCTGAGACTGAAGACGTGGGGTAATACCACCATAAATATGTAATCAGGTAAGGTTTTCTAACACAACATTTAACTACATACACATGTGGTATTAAAACCTTTGTAGATCAATGTATTTATAATTATTAATTACCAGTTACCAGTTCTGTCTCTCTATATTCACATGTTCCTATTTTCTGCTAAGCACTCCAGGGAACTATCTACATGAACCACGTGACCACCCCTGACATAACTCTTACCATTCGAGGGCCCTGCTATGGATGTAACTTCTATCAAAGACATTGCATCTTTTGTATAGAGCTTGTACCCTAAGCTGTGCCTTTTGTGTTTGTACTGATTAGAAAATGTTAGCTTATCAACATAGAATGATGAATATTCCAAAATATTACTCTATATATTATAATATTCCAATATATCACTACATTACTGCTGTTGTTAAAGTGAATTGTTAAATGTTGTCATTTTTATGCTTACCATCTCTACATTGTTTTAACTCTGTGATGAAAAAATGTAGAGATGGTAAGCATAAAAATGAGAACATTTAACAATTCGCTTTAACAGCTGTTTTGTTCCACAGTTTTTATTGGCAAGCTACACCTCAGATCTCACATGTAACACAAACTACACAAACCGGCACACCGCAGTGTATTTGTCCATATAGCTACTGTATAACAGAACATTTTCCCTTAACGGTTTCCTCACATGATGTCCAACCATTCTCACATTAGCGGAGCCTGTAAGTGAATTATCTGATTTATGTTTAAGAGCCTGCTGAGTGAAACACAGATTTCCTTGTGCTTCAATGAGGTGAACATGAATGGAATGCATCCAGATTTTACTTCTGTATTAGACAATACCCCCAGCACTCTACAGCTATACAGAGCCTTGTAATGGCTCATAACTAAGCTCATCTGCTCACACGTGAAAGCAGTTACTCCCTTTCCCTAACTTAAGTTGGCCAGGGTTTTTTTGTTGCTGGTCGTCAAGGAAACATGTCCCTCGCCAAATGACTTTTTGGGAAATTAGATTTCTCCTGATTGGTCCCATCAGTTTGAATCACCCACACAATGCTGGCTGTCTGTCCTTTATCCGAATCTTGTGTTCCATCTGATGGATTTGGGTTCTGCAGGGAAGCAGGTCTTGTGATTCCAAAAGCTCAGCTACCAGAACTACTACTGTGTGTTACATCATAGAGTAGAAATAGCCAACTGATGGGCAATAAAGCAACAGTAACATTATTTTTGAAAAAATCTAAACGAATTAAGAATAAAAAAAATCTATTATTTTAACCTCATCACATACTGGGTCACCAGCAAAGCTCTTAGAGGCAGGGCCTGGATTTCAGTTGAACCACAGTTTAGTTTAGTTTAAGAAACTAGAAAATGTTGCTTTTCAGATCAACTCACTTACAGACATTTTGGCCTTATAGTTCATCTCTTATAAGATTTTCATTTGGTTATGCCAAATGGTGGGTGTTATTTTGTTAATATTTCTGCAGAGGAAACCAAAATATAACAAAGGTTATTGTAATTGTGTTAAAAAGATATTTTTTAAGCCTCTGAAGCACTATTTATTTCCAAAAACGTACAAAACTCATGCCACAGAAATAGTTGTCAAAAGCTTATCTGAAGAAAATGATCCACAAAAAATTGATTTTATAACATTTCTTAATATTGAAGTCTGTGCATTAAGGGTCAGTACTTCAGAAATATCTTCAATTCACCTTAGACGTTAGTATGCTGTATGCTGTACATGTAACTGCATCAATACAAATCAAATCATTATCTCCTCATCATATTTGAAGGGCTTTGAGTGCAGTAACAGTAGAAAACTGCTCCATAAACACCAGAACATGAACCCTTTACCTTTATTCACCTGTACGTTTTATTTAGAATAAAATAAACTTACCTCGCTATGAAGATGTCTCGAGATCTGGCCAGCTGGTAGGGTGGAAGACCACTCAGTGGAAATAAAACTTGGTTGGACTGGAGAGACAAGGCTTTGTCTATAACACACAGGCTGTGACTCCAATTAAGCAATTTAGTCTCTTGCCTGTCCCTTTTCTCTACCTCTCAATGCCTCTCACTCAGTCGTCCTCGTGCTCTCTGCCTTCAGTGGTTCTTCTCTAGTGTTTTTTTTTCATCCTCTCTCACACAATTTGGACCCTCACAATGCAGCAAAAACTGCCAAATACACTCAGGAAAGTAATTCCTGGAGTTTTATCAGGTAGTGTCTTAGGAAGTGAGAGATTCAGCAGTTTGTGTTAGTATAGCAGACAACAGTACATCTGCATTAACGGTGTGCCCCTTTTTTATACCGGGATCAACTTCTGCTTTACGCCGTGTGTGTGTGTGTGTGTGTGTGTGTGTGTGTGTGTGTGTGTGTGTGTGTGTGTGTGTGTTTGCACTTTTCTGTTCACACGAATGTAATATATATGCAGTTTTTTGTAGATCATAAATATTTTGTGACGAGTATGGGAAATAAGTAGAGATTAAAAAAATGATCACATATAGTCAAGCTCACAGGAAAAGTTATATGACCACTTTGTTATATTGCATGTGAAAATAATGTGAGGATATTTTTCATGCAACTAAACATTTACAGATCGTGTTTTTGCTTGCTTTGTGCATCATCATCCCCTTCAATCTTTATCATCATCCCCTTCAATCTTTATCCCTTTAGGAGTTTTAGGAGCTCTGATTTTCTCCTTTCAAATGAAAATTATAAGAGAAAATCTGCTTTTGAAAAAAAGTGACATTTTCTCACCAGACAAGATGTCACAATTTTGTCACCAGGTGGAACTACAGCATGACAAAATGATGACCTTTTGTCACCAGATGTTTTATCACCACATGTTTTGTCCGATGATTTTTGTCTTTGCGCAAAATGTGTTTGCATAAGAAGAGTTCCATCTTCTGGATAGAAATGATCCAGAGAGACTGTTGGATTTCTTTCACTGTTAAGAAACCGGCATGGATGTTTCTAAAAAAAAAAGGATAGTAACAGAAACATATGTTGCCTATGTTGCCATAATCTCACAAAGACAGCATTTCCATGCACAATTATGGATTATTTCATTGCAGTAAGGTTCAATGAAATGTGCATTTAAATACATCCCCTCGCCATGCTTTAATATGTATTTAATTAGACCGGTTTTTAATTAAATACATACAGCACAGCAGACAGGACTGAACCTGTGGATGACCTGTACGTAACAAATGGCTAAAAACAAAGATTGAAGCATAAAAACTGTAGAATAATACAGAAAGTCACCTGCA
Organism: Mchenga conophoros; assembly: GCF_057382185.1. Classification (NCBI taxonomy): domain Eukaryota; kingdom Metazoa; phylum Chordata; class Actinopteri; order Cichliformes; family Cichlidae; genus Mchenga; species Mchenga conophoros. Next base: position 16,246,324 of record NC_140529.1, read on the forward strand.
GTGTCTGAGATTATTAAAGTATTATTAGGTTATTGAATAAAGACACTAATGCTGCACTAGCATCAATCCTATGAGAAAAAGAGAGAGTCCCAACGAAGTCACCAAACTCTGGAGACTGTTCAGAACATGAGTGATGAAAATTTTCTTTATCATTAAAACTCAGAGCTCTTACTGTTGAATGCAAAAAGAAAACAGATGCATTGTCACTTTTGCAGCAATACCACCTACAGTATATCAACACTCAACAAGACTGTGAGACATTCTGGAAGGGGAACTACCGTAAACTGTTTCATGTGATGCTGATTATGAAAAAGAGTTTGCAGGAAATGTAAAGTGTGTGGATGCCTGACTAAGCAGCGCTACAGATGTGTGCAGAAATGTAAACTAGTGTTTTATCCTACAGGCGTCCAACCAGGTCGCATCCCAGACTCCAGATTCATGCATTTTTTCCCAATTGCCTTGATAGTGACCGCATGATGCTTTCCACGCAGGAGCTAAAGCAGCTCTTTGAGGTCACAGGTGGACCTGAGTGAGCCGCTTTGTGGCTCCAGTGTGACGGCCTGTCACATGATGCTGGCTGCTCACATGATGCCAGCGCCATCGTGTATTTCCTCGTCTGAGAGGTTCTCAGAGGCTAAAAGCAAGCTTTGAGGATAAATAAGCAGTGACGCAACTTTATTTAGAAATGATTATCATCTTTATTTGTGATTTATGAATGATAAAAATAAAATCTGATTACAAATCTGACTCTGAGGTTTTTTAGTTCATTGTGACCTCGGTTTTAAACTCAGAAAGCAAGAAAGTACTTATTGGGCAATTTTCACATGAATATTAGATACATAAGACGTTTTGTGCTTGATAAAGACATTTTTTCATAACTCAAAAGAGAAAGATTTAAAGAGAATAAACATGTAGAGAACAGAAGAAACTGTCCCACCAAAGGGGGGAAATCTCACTGATGATGGTGCTGTGCAAAGTTTGAAAAATGCAATCGAATCATTGATTCAATTGCATTGCTAAAAAGTACTAATATGCCAGTATTTATAAGAACTGATGCAATTAAAAGTATGTCTGTATCTAAATGAGTTATATAAATACTGCTGTTTCAGTGCAGAAACTCTACATGTGAATTTAGAGGTTCCACATTTCCGCTGTAACAGTAGAAAAAGTGGCTTTTTTTTTTTTTAAAGTGCACTTAAAGATGTTCCTTAAGACATCTCAGGCTCTCCATCTTCTGTTCTCTCAATGAACTACTTGTTAAATAAGAAAAATACTTTTAAAAGAAATTAATTACATCTTCTAGCGTCTGGTAATTTTTGATTTACTGGTCCAGTCTACCTGAGATGAAACTGAGCTGTATATGGCCAGTGATCTAAAATGATTAACACTCTTACCTAACAGCAAGGGGTGACTGCAAATCAATGCAAAGGTGTCCTGATTGGTCATCTTTGTCTTACATGATGAATCATTTCTATCCTGGTGGAAGCAATGTCTTCAACAGGTACAGCACGAGATGTCAGGAAGTGGTTTAATGAATATGAAAATTAGGCTTTTCAGTCAGTAGATCTCAGCCCAGCAGACCTTCTATGGGAGGACCATCGTGTTACGCAGCACTGCATCACCATCATCGACACCAAAATAGGAAATAGTTCTTGGAAAACACACTGAAGCTATTCTAGTGCTCCAACACTCTAATTTAAAAGTTACGACACTTCTGATTCTTTGATTTAAGTCCAGATTTTTTTGTCCTTATTGGCATGATAGGGTCACAACGTTGCTGCACTTCCATGATGTGACCTTCCCGTTCCACCACATACCAAAGGATGTGATGACTTTGGAGTACAATCAATGCATTGTTATGTTCAAGAAACCAGTTTGAGATTATTTCGGGTTTGTGATGTGGTGCGTTTACTTGCTGTCGCCACAAGGCGGGTACACTATGGTCAAAAATGGAAATGGTCAGCAGCTGTACTCAGGTGGGCAGATTAGCAGTTTGTGAAATACTAAGACCAACCAGTGTGTCATTAATATTCAGAGTCACTTGAATTAAACGTTCATCCCCATTTGGCTTAGTTTGAGCATTCCTACATTACATGCCTGTGTGCACTGAGTTGCTGCCATGTGATTGGATGATTAGATATTTCCGTTAATGAGCAGCTGAACAGGCGGTTAGTCTTAAATTAACCGTCTTCATCTTTGACTGTAATTCGAAATTGCGACTTTATTCTCAAAATGATCTTTACGTGCCGAACTTGTTCGCTCCTCAAAAACAAAATTGCACAGTGACTTCCCTCTAGCGCTCCGGGTTTGTATTTCATGCAGAGGCTCGTCATGGCGGCTCAGACCCGTGCTCTGGTGTCAGGTCAGTGGCTGGCAAATGCTGTCAGAAATGACCTGATCGGTCCCAAGCTTCGCGTTCTCGACGCTTCTTGGTACCTGCCGAAAGCCAAACGGAACACCAGAGAGGAGTTTGCGCAGAAGCACATCCCGGGCTCGTCCTTTTTCGATTTGGACGAATGTTCCGACAAGAACTCTGCGTTTGATCATATGTTGCCAACTGCCAGCTACTTTTCGCAATATGTGGGAGATCTGGGCATCGGGAATGACACGCACGTCGTCGTGTACGACACCAGCGACACCGGGGCGTACAGCGCGCCCCGCGTGTGGTGGATGTTCCGGTTGTTCGGGCACAGTTTGGTGTCGCTGCTGGATGGTGGCTTCAAGAACTGGCTGGTTGACGGCTATCCAGTGACGTCCGAGTACTTGAAGCCGGAGAGCAGAGAGTTTAAGGCCACTCTGAACCAGTCGTGGGTTAAAAGCTACGAGGACGTGCTGGAAAACATCAGAACCAAGCAGGTCCAGGTTGTGGACGCCAGGTCTCCTGGCAGGTTCAAGGGTACTGAGCCAGAGCCCCGAGATGGTGAGTCAAACTTTAAGCGTTTAAACTTAAGAAGAGGCCAACAGTTTATCTGTCAGTCGTGTTAGTTCCCCAAGGGTTAAAAACAGCTTAGAGCATAAGATACAACATGTAGGGTTTTGCATCAAAACAAGAAAGATGAGACTGCTTTGCATACTTCACATGTTGCTGCTGTCATTTATCGTGTACACAGTGCTGTGTGCAATACTCCAAAGTGAACATGCTTTCAAAAAATACTAATATCAGCACTTTTTATATAATAGCTACTTTTACACAAAGTGCAGGAAAATAAATTAGCTTCAGCACTCTTTGCCTTTGAAACAGCACTGAGTTTTAGAGGTACTTGTACTTTGTTTTTTAAGGTACTCTGTATACACTGGCTGTTATCTTGGAAACCTTTGGCTGTTATCAAAGGCCGTGCCCTGTGGCCGTGTCCTGTGGTGGCCTTGCCCTCTGCTCCAGCTTTTTGTCACTGAACATAACTCTTCAGTAAGGTTACTATAGTGAACTTAAACTACAGTAAAATCTGAAGTAGGTACGGAATGTGAAATGAAAAGGAAAAAAATCTAATGATAATTGATAACTAAAAAACAAATATTATTGAAGAGTCTCTGTAGGGTTTTTTTATTACACAAAAAAAGCTGCTGATAGAAACTGTGAGCCGTGTTGAAAGCCATCACCCAAATTTTATTTCAGCTGCTAATTACAGCTCTTGAGCCACGTGCAGATAACCAGCAGATACTGTGTGCTCAGCTTCTATCTTGGTGGTTTTCACTGAAGCAAACATCCACTGATGATGTCCAGGAGATGCTGCTAAAAGCTATGGAAGAAATTTAAGATAAAAACCTGTCACATGTTGATACGTCCCCTAAATTTCTCACTCTTCTTTCTCCCGGTCACAGACATACTGCCTGGACATTACCCCGGAGCGATCAACATACCATATACAACTTTGCTGGATCCCTCTGGAAAGGTGAAGGATACCGAGAGCCTGGCTGAGATTTTCAAGGATGCAGGGGTGGACATGACGCGACCGTTCTGGGCTTCTTGCGGCTCAGGCGTCACAGCGTGTCAAGTCATTCTGGCCGCCCACCTGCTCGGGCATCCCGGGGTTTGCCTTTATGATGGTTCCTGGTGCGAGTGGTTTCAAAAGGCATCACCAGAACTTATCATCTCAGAGGGGGAGGGAAAGAAGGCGTGAGGGGAAAGTCACTTCTTTAGAGGGAGCTAAGCTACAGGTGTATCTGACCTGACCGTGTTGGTGTTTCTCCCACAGCATCACAGTGTTGCTCTAGGACTGTGATCGCAAATGACCAGTTGCATAGATGTGTGAGGTGATTGCTTTCAGACTTTGGCTTTCAAAAGTCATGTGAAGTGACAAAGAGCAATCTGGCAAGTTGGTTGGCTTGAACCGTTTAGTTAGGGTTAGGACCATATTTTTTCACAAATGTTATGCAGGGGAGACAAATTGCTTTGGGTTAACAAGAGCCTAGGTGTCAAGACAAGAAGCGGAAAGAACACCCTCGATAGGTCTAAGGCTAAGCAGCACAGACGGCCAGTCATGTTCGCACCGGCACATTTAGAATTGCCAGTTAGCCTAGGACTGTTGGACTGCGAAAGAAAGCTGGAGACAACCCACAAAAACAGGTGAATAACACCCAAACTCCCCCCAGGAGGTCGGTCCAAACCCAGGACCTTCTTGTTATGTGGCACCAATTCTAACCACTGCATCTACCCCATGACACACCCATATTTGTTTTACACAGTTTTAAAGGTTAGAGTTCAATAAAAAATGTTGTTTTTTTCCCCCCAATCTTATTTCTCAAAGTCGCAGAGCTGTAACTGGTCACTTGCGCTGATGGTCCTCAAGCAACATGCATTATTATGCTGCAGGAACAGCACCAACACGGGGACAGCAGATTGTGCCTGAACTTTAAACCTACGCCTTAACATCCTTCCCCCCCCCCCCCCCCCCCCCCCAAGTATATTATACACACTATAGGTTGTAAGGTTCCTCAGCTGTAAGAAACCTTTCAAATAATTTAATAATTAATGTTTTAAGCAAATGTAACATTCTAAAGTTTCACTTCATATGTATTGTTTTGGTTCTTTCTTTAACCAAAAGTGATGCATTAGAATTCCATTACAATAACCTGAATATGTTATGTGCTTCCGTTTTGATGGGGTACCACCACAGGTATCTTCTTTTTCTTTTAAAAGTAAGTCTAGCTCACGAGGTGGAGGAAAACGTGCATTGGGTAACCAGTAAAGTAAATATTTAGCTTTGTTAGAAGGCCACACAGGGCAAAATTCACTGTTGATCAGATATAGCTTCCTCAGGTGACCTCGCAGGGTTGTAGGAAACATGTTGTTTCAGATCCTGTTTTTTTTTTTTTTTTTTTTTTTTTTTTTTTTTTTTGGGGGGGGGGGGGGGTAGGTTAAATTATCTTGATTTTTTGCTTTCACTTGATCGGACTGTGTAAAAGTTGCCAGTTTTGAAAACGTAAGTCATTGTAATTCATTGTTAGTGTGCACCCAAGAAGAAATAATAATAATAAAAATCTAATTAAAAATACTTAATACACTTTTTCTAAAACATGCACAGCGTTTTTGAAAAAAAAAGAAGATTGCTGACACAGAGGAAATGGAAACCAGTTTGAGCCGGTTCCTGCAGTTTTATATGAGGTGTCTGGAAAGATGCCCGATTGCCAAAATAAAGTTTATGGATTATAGCTCACGCCAGGATGAGCTACGTGCAGCTGTTCTGTGCACACCATGTAGGTCATCAGGAAGTGTAAGTGCACTAATACGCATTTACAGTTTGAGAAAGAATCAGTAAATCAATCATGAGGACTGCTATTTTGAAAGCTTCATAAAAAACTGATCAGAGTATATATTTATTCCAACTCTATTCTTCCTCGAGTAGCACTTTGCTTCTCATTAACAATGTAGCAAAGGGGTAATCTTAGCCACTCTGTATGATGTCAGCTGTTGCTATGTCTCATTGAGGTAAAAAAAAAAAAAAATGCCGAGTCCGGAATAAAAGAGCGCTCCAACTGGGCGAAAAGGAACGAACAGCTCATTTGAAATGATTCTTCTCAGGCTGAAGATGAGGCAGCAGCTGAACGCATTGTCTAAAAATGAATCAAACTTTCCGCTCTGCAACTGGCAGCAGATACATCACTCTTGCTCTTTATTTTGACCCTCATTAATATATATTGACCTAAAAGGCATGTTGTGTATGGAACGCCAGGACTGCCATAATGAATTAATTAAATACACCATTAAATAATTAATTAAATGTGGCAATAATTAATTAAAATTGGAATTAATTAATTAAATAAATAGTTATGATATATGTAATTAATTAATTATTGACACATTTAATTAATTATTTATGTATTTCACGTTTTAATTAATTATTGACACATTTAATTAATTAATTATTGACATATTTAATTAATTATTTATGTATTTCACATTTTAATTAATTATTGACACATTTAATTAATTATTGACACATTTAATTAATTATTTAATGATATATTTATTTATTTCATTTTGGCAGTCCTGACGCCTGGCTCTCATCATGAAATAATTTTATCTGTCAGCCTCACCCATCAAACTCAGGGGGCGGGGTTAACGCTGATCGAGTCAAAACCATTGCTTTGGCCTGGTGGCCATTGTTTCTAGCACACAACAACCGGCATGTGGAAGCTAACAGAACTGAGCTTTGAAAAACCCTGTTTGTGTGTTACCAAATACCGTTTTAATATTTTTTTAGCCGAGAATGTAGTGGTTTAATCTTCATGTGTCTGGTCGGTTTGTCAAGATACAGCCTCTTTGCAAAAGTGTTTCGATGATTTCGGAGATGTCGTCCCAGTCTCACGGCAAAGCGTGGGATAGACCCGCTCGCCTCGCAAGCAATCCCACCGACAAAGCGCAGGCCCCGGTACACAGCTGTAGTAACCCCCGCTGACTTCTTTTACTGAGGTTATATTTATCGGTGTTTTATTTCCTGATGTTCTTATGTGTCCTACGTGTTTCAGTCGCCAATTCTGAATTATAACTAACATTAAAAACATGTTTAAGGAGGAGAGAGAGCAAATAAATCTGTTTAACATCTGATCTTTGGGTTTTTGTTCAGTAATCAGCGTGACCTGTGTATAAACACATAAAAGAGATAACGTTGGTGTTTCCGTCATGTAGTAACTGCTGGCTTTAACTGTACAAAGGTTGTTCGACACTATGAAACACATACAGACTTCATGATGTTCGGCTAATATTTTTATTGTGAATATTAATCATGCTGACCTCGCTCTGTACACCACGCAGCGAGGTCAGCATATCCACGATATCCTCAGCTCCATGAGTTAACACAAAGTTTCCCAGCTGACTATCTAACTGCCAACTATTCCAGAGACGTGAAAATATACAGCATAAAGAAAAGTGTAAGAGACTCAGCAGCAGATTAGAATAACAGTTTGTGGCGTGAATAAGACACGGCGGGACCACGGAGCAACGTTCAGAGTCATCTTTATTTACATCTCACCACACCACAACACCCCCAAACCCCTCAGTCCCCGTGTTTTTAACTAGGCGGGCGTGATTAAGGATGCCGTGCAGGTGCGTCCGCCCTCCCTGCACGGCACCGCAGACCACGCCCCACCACATACCCCCATCGCCCGATTGAGGCCGGGGAGCCATCCGGCCGAACCTACTCCCCCACCGCCAGTGGGAGAGGGAATCAGCCCGGACAGCTGGCACCCCCAGGCCCCGGCCAAGCGACGGGGAGGTGCGAGTTCAGGCGGCCGCCCGCGAATCCAGCGGCGCAGGCAAAGCTGGTTCGGAAGTCGGACACGTGACAGGTGCACCCGGCGCGGCCGGCACAAGCGTGAGCCCCAGCTCACAGGTGGCTGGGCAGAGGTGTGGCGTGTACAGGCCTCTGGTGGTGGTGAGGCCGTTCTGGCGAGCACGGCGATCTCAAGCGTGGCGCCCGCCTCGCTCGCCAGTTCCACTCGAGCAAGCTCCCCTGGCACTGGGACCTCCAGCTCCTTGCGCGGCCCCTCCGTCACCGCTGTCGCTCCCTGCTGGAGCAGCCCATAGCGCGACTCCTCCGTCACTACTGCTCCCTCCGCCGCCACTCCCGGCTCGAGCAGCCCCTCGTGCAGCTCCTCTTTCTCCAACCGGCGCAGACCCTCGCGCACCTCGTCTGCCGCCTCCGGTTGGAGCGGCTCATCCACCACTCCCGGCAGGAGCAGCCCTTCACCTGGCTGTTCCCCCTCCTCCGGCAGGCGCAGATCCCCGCGCGCCTCGTCTGCCACCTCCGGCTGCTGAGGTGCCTCACGCGGCTCCTCCACCGCTTCACTGTCCTCGGGACACACCTGTGGGGGTGGCGCCCAGGCCCAGAGCAGCGCCGCCAGCTCCCCAATCCTTTCCAGGTGCCGCTCGGACTGGTCCTGCAGCTCTTCCTGCTGGCGACGCACCTCCGCCGCCTGCTCCCGCTGGGCGGCCGCCATTTCGGCCACCCTCTGGGCCAGCTCCTCCATTCCCTGGCTCCGATATGGACCCGCCATGCTGCCTCCTGGGTTTCGGCACCAATGTGGCGTGAATAAGACACGGCGGGACCACGGAGCAACGTTCAGAGTCATCTTTATTTACATCTCACCACAACACCCCCAAACCCCTCAGTCCCCGTGTTTTTAACTAGGCGGGCGTGATTAAGGATGCCGTGCAGGTGCGTCCGCCCTCCCTGCACGGCACCGCAGACCATGCCCCACCACACAGTTATACATTTAATAAATCACCAAATGAATCCAAGAAACGAGCAAACCTGTTCCGACAATTTGAATTTGTATTCCCTCAGCTGCAGACTCGCTGCTGTTTAAATGTTTGAAAAGGAAGATTAGATATAAACAAACGTCAAACATAGACTCAGTCTGCCTTCACATTTGATATGAGGCCAGCACGTATAGTGGCCTCAGCAGGCTATTACTGAAATACACGTGCTATATCATAAACTATGATATAAACAGGGAGGTCCTATTAACATGTTTAGTTTTAAAGGACACCTTCCTGCCTTTAGTCTCATTCATGAGCAGTATTAGTTTTCTTCTAACATCCAGAAGTCTGCACAATGTGTTTCATAGTTTGTAACAAGCCTTTGACAGGTAAACATAACATGACCGAAAAAGCAAAAAAAAAAAAAAAAAAAAGAGAGAGAGAGAGAGAGAGAGAGAGAGAGAGAGAGAGTGTTGACATAAGAAGAGAAAATGCTCTCAATTATGGAGACAGGCAAATGGTTCATTTATGTTTGATGTGTGTTTATTCCTCCCTAAATATCGTCGGTGAAGTTTGCCATGCACGTCAGATTTTCCTGCGCATTTTTATACCTCTGCCAACAGAGAGAGAAAAAAAATCACATTCTAACAGACAGCTGGTGCTTAGAATACAGTTGAATAACTATTAAAAAACAGATGATATTTAGATGATAGTTCAGTCTAACACATGTGCCAGTGGTTCATTAAACGTCTGTGAAACTATGCAGTTATGAAACGTAACTTTAACCTCAGCCAAACCAATTTGCTCAGTTGTAAATAAAACAGCGAAGTAAACGTGACCCGACAGACAGAACCTGAGTGAATGAAGTCCAGCGTTTAACCACTGAGAGCTAAAACTCAGCTGAGGTTTGAAAGCTGTGTGCCGGTGATTGGACATCAGCCACCGATGAAGCTGTTCGCCTATAAAGTGCTCTGTAAGGAAACAAGCTCCAGCAGCTCTGCGCTCGGGGAAAATACTATATTTACTTATCTTGTGCAGTTAAACTGTGACTATCACCAGGTAACTAGGCGTGTTTCTTGAATTAGCAGCAGGTGTTAAACAGCTGACAGATGAGGAGGAGGATGCATGCAGGTAAACTGAGGGTCTGCTGAGCTGATCGCTGGTTTCGTGAGAAAAATGTCAGCTCGTTCTTTATGTTACAGAAGCACAGAGACACAAGACCAGGCGGAAAGAGACGATCATTCGGTGAAAATGAGAATCTGCGAATGCAACATGTGGAACACGGAGAGTGGAATATGTAAACAAACCGGTTAACGTAACCCCCTCGGTGCGCTCTGCATGCTAACTGTTAGCAGAGCTAGTGAAATCTCTGAAAACATCTGAGCACTTTTGCAAACATGTTCTATGTTGACAACCTGACCAGACATACCGACATTCGCGGCTAAAACACTGTTAAAAGTGTAGCTGGTGACAGAAAAACGGCCTGTGATTTGATCTGCATTCTGGGATAACTGGCTGCCCCAAGTCTACACAAGCAATCGATTATCTAGGATCGACCTGTTTTGACTTACTTTGCACGGCAACCAATCAAATGTTAGAGAAGCTGCATGGGCAGCGTTAACCCCGCCCCCTGAGTTTGATGGGTGAGGCTGACAGATAAAATTATTTCATGACCAGAGCCAGGCGTCAGGACTGCCAAAATGAAATAAATAAATATATCATTAAATAATTAATTAAATGTGTCAATAATTAATTAAATGTGTCAATAATTAATTAAAATGTGAAATACATAAATAATTAATTAAATGTGTCAATAATTAATTAATTAAATGTGTCAATAATTAATTAAAATGTGAAATACATAAATAATTAATTAAATGTGTCAATAATTAATTAATTACATGTGTCATAACTATTTATTTAATTAATTAATTCCAATTTTAATTAATTATTGACACATTTAATTAATTATTTAATGGTGTATTTAATTAATTCATTATGGCAGTCCTGGCGTTCCATAGTTGTGATGTAGATTACATGAAATCATATGAAGGTTAAATGAATCTATTGTAAAGATTCATAAGGAAGAAAAACAAAATTTGCTAATTGGATTTCTGCGGGGAGTCTTTGGAGAGCCTACAATCAACTTCCTAAGTGGCTGACGTGTTTGTCTTCATTTATGTTCATGTGTGGTGCATTACTTGTTAATTATTGTGCGGTTGTCAGGTTTTTCTACTTTGTACCTTCCTTCATGCGCATTCTGGATCTTTCAGCAATCTCCCTCCAGGAATCTGATATTTGTGAGTCCTTTTATCAATGCTATGATTGTTCTTCATACTGCAGCAAATTACAAGCTGGAAATGCTCAGGAGAAGTCAACAATGCTGAACAGGCCAATCACAGTAGTTCTGGGCTGCATTAACTGGAACTGTAGTTACATTTTTCAGGAGGTGCACGTTAGGTTAGATTTTACATTACAATATATATTTCCCGCTGAAGCATAAGCATAAGTTTTGTCCATAGGATGAGGAACTCAAGAGCTTGTGCACTGAAAGGTGCCAGCTTTCCCTGGGACATTTCCTGGGCATGTAAAGATTTATGAAGACCAGCAGGTAGAGACACAAATAGCAGGTTTCACCTGTCCTGGAAGGATCTTCGGATCACACAAGATAAAACTGGGAGAGGTGCATCTGCAATACCCTGCTTATCATGCATCAGACAAGCAGATATTTTGCACATGTCTCAACTCTGTATATTTTTATATATTTTATTTATTGTTGACTCTATTTAATTTGTAAAATATGTGTACACACACACACGTAGAAAAATATTTAGTATACACATCCAGAAATGCATATACTATTATATATTGTACATATATTTATTAGTTTCAGATGTAGCCATTCTTGTATTTTGCTTGTTTACATTATTGTATTTTGCACAACTCTGTTGCTTGTGAAGCTCACACACAAGAATTTCACTCACATGTGCTGTACCAATGTACCTGCACATGTGATGTGACAATAAAAGTGATTTGATTTGAATGATGGGATGGTGCACAATAAAACGATCACTGATAGTAACGATGCTATCCAGGTGATATGAATATCAGTCAGACAAAGGTGGGTTTTTATTAAGGTAAATATAAAATTGTGACGTGACTGGTGATACATTTTGGGTTTGGACGTGACTCAAAAGGATTAAATCACTAGACGGCTGTGAACTACGCATCACGTCATCTCTGATGGGTGTCACTAGGCTGCCCGTTACGCTGCCTGAAGGTCCTAACGAGATAAACAAATTGGGGTCCTTCCTCGCGATAGGCTAGCAAGTCGAAACGGTTTTCAGACTCACGTTGTTTTACAAAACTGTGGGAAAAATTCCTTCAGTGTAATCTGAGTAAAGTGTTTTTAGTAATGTTGATAAAAGAAACTGTTCTTCCGGTTTGGTCATTAGTAGCCTAGCTAGCCCGGTTGTATTTGTTTTTTTCTTTTTTACCGTCGAAGGGTGTGTTTTTTTTTTTCGGTCGCCGTCGTAACGGGGGCAACGTTAGCATTAGCGAAGCAAACGAGCCACCTTTGAGACTTATATAACTTCACTTTTGGTATTTAGTCAAATAAAACACGAGGTGAGTTTACGAGAAGTGATGTTATTAGACAGTGGACCCACAGTAATGCGAGGTGATTCATGTGTAGCGTTTGTTAGCATTGTGGGAGCTCACCTGTACTTACCGTTGCGTTACAGCAGGACTCATAAACAAGTCATACTTGTGGTAATAACAAGCTAAACATGTGTCGCCGTTTTAGTAGAAACAAGGACATTACCCGCCTGTTAACGATTCGCATTTAATCAATTTGTTTTGGGGTTGTTTTTCCACAGGGGGGCGTTGATGAGCAGCAATGTCTGGCATCGCTCTTAGCAGACTGTCCCAGGAGCGCAAAGCCTGGAGAAAAGACCACCCTTTTGTAAGCATCTGTCATCTGCAGCAACTTCATGTCCAGTGTTTTTTGAAACTAACTGTTGTGAGTGTTTCTAACACAAACCAGACTCGGGTTGGCAGCTGATGTTTTGCGTGTCATGTAAACCACAGGGATTTGTTGCTGTTCCCACTAAGAATCCAGATGGGACCATGAACCTGATGAATTGGGAGTGTGCCATCCCAGGGAAGAAAGGAGTAAGTTACCTGGAGCTGGATGTAGAGTAGGAAATAACCAGCAGGAGGCCTTCTAAGATGCTGGATTTTAAGCACAAACTTTGTTCGCACACACATAAAATGCATACCCCATTTCCTTCAGCAACTTTATTACCCAACCTGTCTGCACATTAGTACCAAACCGGATCACACTGAGCCGTTTGCACGTGCCCATGCATGTAAGCACCAGGAATCCTACTTCAGTGAGAGCAATTACAGTCTCCTCTTTTATTTGTCTGAAATCTCTACATGTTCTTGTGTTTTTGATAAGTAGAAATCTGTGCTATGCTTTAGTATAACTACAGTTTTGTATGCAGGACAGAAACCTGCTAAATTACAGGATGTCTTCATTGCTGATCAGATACATTTGACACAAAAACTGAGTAATGTGCTTCTATTCGAGGTTCTCTTTGGAAGTACTACACATAGGCTAAATCATCAAAACAACTTCAAGCCACTCTTTTCTCAAATAAAAAGTAACATTGCTTTTCTTCACAAGCTTTAATAGCAAAACTTTACAGTCAAGAGTATTATAAGTAGTGGCGACAATTACTGTGATGGTAAAGTTAGTGTTAACATCTATGAAATTATGCTTTTAAAACATTGTATGTATTTTTCTTGTACTCCCAAAGAATGGGGATAAAAAGATGAGCTGAACGAAAACGGCAGTTTAGAAATTTGTTTATGCAGTTACTTTTGTAACGCTGCTTTGCTGTTGTTAAATAACCTTGGTATGTTGTTAGTTACTTTGCTTACACAGTTGTTTTCATTCTTCTTCGTTAGACGTTGTGGGAAGGAGGACTGTATAAACTCAGAATGCTGTTCAAGGATGACTACCCTTCATCTCCCCCCAAATGTGAGTACCTCTTATCTCTTCTCCACTCTCGGTATGTAATAATAATAACAATTTAACTCAAACAGCACCTTTAAAAACAGGGTTTACAGAAGCGAGTGAAAAAAGCAGAACATTAAATTCATACAGAAAGTCACACATTAGAGACAAAAAGAGAACAGGATTAAAGGAAAGTTTATAGCGATGGCACGAAACACTGCAAACAAATAAAATAACTTGTAGTTTTCCTTTATTTGAAAATATAAAAGCTTTTGTAGCAGAAATAATCCATTAGGACAATGAAAAAGATACATGGTTAGAAAAAGGACGGGCTCGGTGTAATGTTTGATGTTGGAAAGTTACAGACAGCAGAAACGTTAAAAACAGCGTCGGGCTACGAAGCCGGTGTGGTCAGTGAACTGCTTTGGTCAAAGCATGACTCTAAGATAAATAACTATCATCTCTACATATAGAAGACAGCGTCATGTTTTTAGTCACAACATAAGATTTGAAAGTGTATAACCAAAGCTCAATCCCAGAATTCCCTGGTGTCATTGTACTGTTAACTTCTGAATCACATGTTGTATATTATATGCCTGAATTTCCCTCTCTGATGTTAGGAAACAGTGCTACGATAGCGCTACAATCCCATGATTTACTCAAAGGCCTGTTTTTGATCTCTGAGACAAAATTAAAGGAAAATAACACTATTGTGTAAATTCACTTTCACACAGCCTCTTGTGATTTTAGTTCCAACTAATGATGGTTTCTTATAGTGATTCTAATGTATTTTGTGGTCAGTGTTCCCGTGCTTGATTGTACGACTTTGTCTTCAATAATTTGTCCTCAGGCAAGTTTGAGCCACCGATATTCCACCCAAATGTCTACCCATCAGGCACTGTGTGTCTGTCCATCCTGGAGGAGGACAAAGACTGGAGACCTGCTATCACCATCAAACAGGTTTGAAGGCTCCTGTGTTCATAGTCCCGTCCTCCATACTTCACCGCGAATGCAGCTTTGTTTTTGTGACTACTCCAATTACTTTCACAGTGTTGGAGCATAAAAGGAGGGCATCTGTAATTTCTCTATACAGCCCTCTGTTCCTTAGTAATGATTCAATTCAATGGCATTGGAGTTGGCTGCTTTGTTTTTAAGTTATATGTATTTATGGTTGTATTGCTGTGTTTTTTAGATTCTTCTGGGAATCCAGGAGCTGCTGAATGAGCCCAACATTCAAGATCCAGCACAAGCGGAAGCTTACACAATTTACTGGTAAGTGTGGTTGTTTGATTTACTCAGTGGATCCTACAAAAAAAGAATCAAGAAAGAAATTATTTATTTTTATTAAGCAATGTTGTGATATTATTAAGTAATGTCATGTGATTTGATAGCAACATGATAACTACTAACAACCGCATCTGCTTTTTACGTGATTGCGGTTTGCAAATTAGCCTAACAAGTGACTGATCCCCAGAGATATACATTCTTTTGGGGTTGCATCAGGAGGGGCATCCGGCGTAAAAATATCTGCTAAATCAAGCACAGAGAGCTACCCGCTGTGGCGACCCTTTGTAAAGCCAAAAGTCACCTGAAGTTGAAATGCTAGCTCTCTACATTATCAGGTGTGCATGTTGAACTGCACCATCCTCTTTACAGGAAGAACAGGCCTCTATTTGCCAAAGGTCACTTATGTATTCAAGTTAAAATTAATATATTAACACTGTTATAAGCTTTAAGGGGAAATCACACCTGTTTTTTAAACAGTGATGTGTTATTAGTGTGGTTGCAAGGCTGTTGTATCACTTTCTTTTCGTTTGATCATTCAGTCAGAACAGGATGGACTACGAGAAGAGGGTAAGGGCGCAGGCCAAGAAGTTTGCCCCCACATAGAGCGGAGAGGTGGCCTCGACCTGGCCTGAGCAGCCTGAACCGAGAGCTCACAAACAGGTGGCAGGCAGCACCTGAAGGACCACTCCAATAAGAATCCACTTTTAAGTATTCTAAATATATTCTAAATATATTTTTTGATACAGGCTACAAGTGAGCCTGTTTTTCTTTTCCCTTCTTTTGACAATTCAGTAATATCATACATTTTACCTGTCCTCAAAAAAAATCCAGTTTTTATGCATTTTCAGTGCATAACTGATAATCCTGCTGTCAGTATGACATTTGTAATATGTGTACTATCCATATCCAGTTTTGGTCATGCCTCGAATAAAACTGCGTGTGACTAATGTGCTGACAGAGCTGTAAAAGTAAGACATCATGCCCAACCCACTCAGTGTGATGTTCAGCAGAGATTTGCCCTTTTGGTAACCTTACACGCTTTATCAAACCATCAGAGGCCAGGAGTACTGTAGATAGTGTTTCATGAATGTGGGCTCTCACTGTGACAAAGCAGAAGCACAACAGGAGTCTGTCTGTTCTTCCTTTGTTCTCTCTGCCCGCTGTTTCATTATCATGACAAATACACAGGCATACCATCTGGCACAAAGCACTTAAAGAAAACTGGCAGTGACCCATCAAAAACCATCTAAAGGTAAATGCACCTAAAAGACAATCCTGGCATTTCTTATGTGCTCAGCTAAGCCGTGCACTTAGGAGAGTAACAAGAAGCAACAGGAAGGGAGAGAGTGCAGACTTCCACCAAGGCCACTAAAAGTATTTGGAGAGTTTTCCCAAAACAAGTTTGATAGGGATCAAATACCCCCTGTTGAACACTGAAAACATAACCTCCATGGCTTGACTTTGGAGTAATAAGGCACTTGAGTCAGGCCTTTGGTTCTTCCCTTGAGCCTTGATAATCTTTTATTGCAGTGAAACCACATGGTGTTAAAAAAAACAAACACCTGAAATAGAAACTGTCACCATACCAAACTTTACGCCCATCTGACGTCAGTGTGTCATCACCTTCCAAACATGCTGTGTAGAAAAGTTGCATCGTAAAGGTTATAAACTACTGCTGTGTGTTTGTTTTTGGCCCCGTCCACCCAGTTATTTTATGCCACAGTGCTCACAAAAAAAGTCCAAACTCAAGTCCACGTGGAAAAACTGAAGCATCCTCATTGGAATGGCCTCTCAGCCAGCAAAGAAGATAAATGAAAGTGCACTTGAGAGTGAGAGATGGCCTGAGATATTTTTCTTTCTTTGCCTCTAAATATATGAGTGCATGTACATAATATAAATAACGGAAAATTGTGGAAGTTATGTTTTATATTGTTTTAGCCAGTTGACATTTGTGTGTGGTATTATAACAAAGGACACATTAAATGCATCAAATTGTGAAATAAAATCAAAGAAAAACATTTCTTTTGCAGATCTCTTGTTTTTCTTTTTCGGGGAACGGGGGGTGTCTGGCCATTTATTGTCTCCGTATTTATGAAATTTGTTATTTACTAGTATTTTAATTTGTATTCATCTGGCTTTATATAAAGGGAAAATCCAGCATGAGGTTGATCTTTGAGCCCTTGCACACCTTTGCAGCCATTTCCCAGACATGGATTAGCTTGTAACCATCACAGGCTGAAAGAAAAATGCAGTCTACTGAAAAATGATCAGGAAAAACTGAGCTGTGGTGCTTTAGTTGCCAGTCAAAGTTGTTCTTTGGAGATTTGAAAATAAGTGCCTAAAGGGATTATACAGATTCCAGCCCGTCTCATTGGTTCTCCGGGCTCATTGCTGCTTGCAAGGATCGGTACCACTACAGTTCAAAGTGAATCTGGAGCACAATTCCTTTGCAGACCAATATGTTTTTCTTATTATCATCAGAAGATGAAAGGGTGTAATGTCCTCGGATGTCTTGCATGATATTCTTAAGAAATCTAACACCTTTTGTTTTGCTTCCCCTCTGCTGTGGGTTTTTTTTTTTTTTTTTTTAATTTATCTCTGAATGATCTCATCTGACCAAAAAAGGAATCAAAATGTTGCGAAGCGGTTTTTTTTGTTTTCTTGTTTGTTTCTTCTGACCACACTGCTACAGGTTTAGGGCAGTTAAAAGTTGAAAGCTCTTATCACATCGCCAAGTTTGTCCTGGATCAACCTTGTGTCACCTCACCTGTGGCAGCTTGGACCACTTTGCGCCTTTCTTTCCTGCTTTGAAATGCATTCTCAACTACCAGAGGTCTTTTCACATCTGAGCTAAATTTATGTTAAGCACATTGCTGCCAGTTACGTGGTTAACTTCTAAGCATTGCACAACCTGACCTTGGACTGAATTTGCTGTGATGTCCATTGCTGGGAAATTGGTAACTGTCAAGTGTTTTCCACTTGTGAATAATCTTTCTCACTACAGTATGACCGACTTCACATTGTTTGGAAACGTCCGTATAACCTTTCCCGCGATGATGGGCAGTAACAGTTGCTTCTCTATAATCATGGCCGATGTCTTTCCTCCTAGCCATTGTGTCAACACAGTTGGATATCCCCGTGATGGTGATGGTGTTGTTTCCACATCATAACAATGTTGGTCCAGGAGAAACTGACCAAGGACATTGTGTAATCTGTTAACATTAGCCAAGACATTAGCTAATTAGCAGACTCCACCACACACACATTGCAAAGCCAACATGATTGGTCAGTTGCAATGTTGATCCTGGATCAGCATTATTATGATGACCAACACGGGGGCATGACATTCACCCTGTTAACACACCTGAATGCTCCAGAACAGCAAACTGTCGAAACCTCTGCTTTTATAGAGGCGCTCCGCTTGCTGATGATTGCTGCTAATCAAGTATGTTTGATTAGCAGCATCTGGCTGCTACTCACCCTCTTAATTCCCGTGTAAGCAGTAAGGTGGTACTTTTTCACACCACTGTATGAGTATCAGAATAGACATGTCCACTGCAATGTGCAACAAACCGAACTGCCTGACACACTTGCTTATGACTCATTTGTTTTCCTGTATCCATGTTAATGTTTGACCAGCATTTAGAAAAAAACCCCAACACATTAGCAAAAGAGTGCGGTCTTTCTCAACTGAGGTTTAACTCCAAGGTTTGTTTAGTGTTAGCAGTTTGTGCTGACCATAGTGGTGGTGGTGGGGGGGAGTCCTTTGAATTTCAGTGACTTTGATCCGTTCACCACTCCTAGACGATCAGAAGATGGTGAAATAACATTATTTCTCTTTTTCTTGCTAATGTTTGCTAGCAGAAATTAATTTAAGGATTTAATTCACATAAGAAAATTATCCAAACACTTCTTCCATCTTCTTCAGTTCGGCTTTCTGTATTTTTGTCAGAGCCACACCATACATCACAGAAGGGCTCCATCTTTTAAACCTTTGCTTTCACTCTTGCTGCTATCCTCATGTTAACACTCATCTCCACCCACACCCACTGTTGCTTTGCATAGTTGACCCCAGGCTTTTAAACTGATCTACCTTCACTAACTCTACTCCTTGGCTCTCCACTTTTCACACAAATGTATTGCTTCTGCTTCTCTCCAGGTTCTCTTCCAAATACCGTTACCTTAATATGCCAAAATCCAACATTTCAATGGAATGAACTAAATCTCTTTAGGTGTAGGATATATATACGTCCATCAATCCATCCATTCACTTCTGCTTATCCTTTTCAGGGTCGCGGGGGGCGCTGGAGCCTATCCCAGCTGGGCGAGAGACAGGGTACACCCTGGACAGGTCGCCAGTCTGTCGCAGGGCCAACACACAGGGACAGACAACCATTCGCACTCACATTCATTCGCACATTCACACCTAGTGACAATTTGGGTTATCCAATTAACCTATCCCCACAAGCTGCATGTTTTTGGACGGTGGGAGGAAGCCGGAGTACCCGGAGGGAACCCACACAAACACGGGGAGAACATGCAAACTCCTCACAGAAAGACCCCGGCCTGGTGTTAGAATTGAACTCAGGACCTTCTTGCTGTGCGGCAACAGTGCTAACCACCATGCCAGGATATATATACATGAATTTCCAAATTCAACAACCTACCAGTTGATATTTTTTCAGTCCTCAAGCTTTAGATACACGTTGATGGAACACAAATATTTTTTAAGTTAGTTAATATCCTTAATGGCTTTCTGCTTGTAAGGCTGCTAAACTACGATTTTACCTTCAATCATTTCAGAGTTTCGACCACAAATTATATCCATGTCATAAGATTCCACATGACTAGTTTTTAGTGGTGTTACACAGGGCTCTGCCTTGGTCCCCCTTATATTTATCATTTCTTTTACCTTTAGTTCACAGTTGTAGGTAATTTGTCATACTTTTTCATTCTTATGCTGATGACACACAGCTCTGTCTCTCCACTAAGTCTAGTTCCACTTTCCTGCCTTATTCTCTTACTGAATGTTTACGGAAGATAAAATTGAATAAACACACACACACACACACACACACACACACACACACGTAGAAAAATATTTAGTATACACATCCAGAAATGCATATACTATTATATATTGTACATATATTTATTAGTTTCAGATGTAGCCATTCTTGTATTTTGCTTGTTTACATTATTGTATTTTGCACAACTCTGTTGCTTGTGAAGCTCGCACACAAGAATTTCACTCACATATGCTGTACCAATGTACCTGCACATGTGATGTGACAATAAAAGTGATTTGATTTGATTTGAATTGTGGTTGTCAAATTAAACAGTGACGAAATAGAGGTTCTTCTGGTAGGAACTGTTTGGGATATATGTGATAAATTCTGTCTGTGCATGACTTTTCAGTTTGCTTACTGTGCACGCAGAGGTGTCCATGATGCAAAAATCTTCATCTTGGACTCCATCCACAAACATCTGGAGTTCCCTGACTCCTCCACCAGACTTCTATTTGCTGATCAGCGTTCAACACTCTGCAGCCTCATATCCTGGCCACTAAACTTTCCTCCCGATTTCACCTGGATGATCAGCTAATCCTGTGGATATTGGACTTTTTGACCAACAGGACTCAGAAAGTTTGGGTCAACAACTCTCTTTCCGGTCTCCGTTCCACCTCCACTGGCTCCCCCCAGGGCTGTGTGCTCTCCCCCTTGCTCTTCATCCTCTACACCGATGACTGCAGATCCACACAGCCCAACTGTCACCTGGTGAAAATGCTGACAAGACAGTTCTCCTGTCACTGCTGACAGGCCCCTCACAACACCACGGGCCCGCTCTGCAGGAGTTTGTAGAGTGGTGTAACAGCTCTAAACTTGAACTGAACGTGAGCAAAACCAAAGTGGTGGTGACCTTCTTCAGTAGGCAGAGGGATCTGGCTGCTTCAGTCACCACCACCATCCATGGGAAGCCAGTGAAGGTAGTTGAGGAGTACAAATACCTGGGAACCATCTTTGACAACCTCCTGAAATTCTCCAACAACACTGAGGAGATTCTCAGGAGGTGCCACCAACGGCTATACCTCCTTAGAAAACTCAACTCCTTTGGAGTCAGCACACCCATCATGATGACTTTTTACTATGCCTTCCTGGAAAGCATCATGACCTTCTCCATCGCCTTCTGGTTCCACTCCCTCAGCCTTCAGAAGAGGAACAGACTGAAGAAACATAAACTACTCTACACTCTTTTTATACTGTCGACACTTTACTCACTTTTACTCACTTTTACTCACTTATTCACCTTTCAGTCACTTTAATTTTAATACTGTGTAATTTTAAAACTGTGTATGTACTCTATATTGTGTGTATTTATTATCTCACCCCTACTGCCTGTTTATGCCCTGTCCTTATCTTCAACGTCATGCTGCTCTGTTGTATGTTAATTGCCCCTTAGGGATAAATAAAGTCTTCCTGATTCTGATTCTGATTTTCTAATCTCTCCTTCTTCTTTCCTCCTTTAATGAAGCACGCATCAATATCTCCACTTACATAATATTAATTCACCCATTCATGACAGTGCCTCTATTCTCACTCATGCTCTGCATTACTTGATTAATATAATTCTGTCCTCTCTGGGTTACCGCACAAAAAACTGGTTCAAAGTATGTGGCTGCTTGTGTTACCAGCCCCTCTTCCATAAACCATATGTGTGATAAATGTCACATTAATTTTAAGTGTCTGCTTCTTATTTAGTCTCTCTGTAACCTCACACCTTCATATCTCTCTGATCTTCTGCACAGTGGCACTCGTACGTCCCGTATGCTGAGATTATACTGCCCTCTTACCAGACCACTGTGGGCTTCACAGCTGAGTGGCATGTCCTGCACCACATTTACAATATTGGCTTTAAAGGCAAGCCTTTAACCTCCTAGGACCTGGCGTCCACATATGTGGACATCACATTTTAGGTTATTTAGACCAAAATACTCAATTTTGCTCTACAGGGGCCTGATATCCACTTACGAGGACATTATACTGCTACTGTTCTATCAAAATTTTAAACAAATATTTTCATATGTGGTGCTTATTTTTCTTAAAAACAAAAATAAGGTAAAAAAAAATCTGGTAATTCTTTGTTTTTACATTCATCGGGCCCCAATATGCCCAAATATCAAAGAGAGTTTAAAGCCCGCTTATTCTGTTTGATTCTGCATTGTTGTTAATTTATGAATACTGTGAGTTTGGTATTTAATTAATGTAAGATGTCCTTGAGTGTGTTCAAAGGTGCCTATAACTATCATTTATATGATAATAATACATTATTATTGAAAATATTTTTATACTATCACCTGCATCCTTAGATTTAAGTCACCATTTACTCATACACTTAAAATTCTAAATGGTAAATGGCCTGCATTTGTATAGCGCTTTTCTAGTCCATAGGACCCCAAAGCGCTTTACACTACATTCAGTCATCCACCCATTCACACACACATTCACACACTGGCGATAGCAAGCTACATTGTAGCCACAGCTGCCCTGGGGCGCACTGACAGAGGCGAGGCTGCCGGACACAGGCGCCACCGGGCCCTCTGACCACCACCAGTAGGCAAACACGGGGTTAGTATCTTGCCCAAGGTCCAAATGACTGTCTTAGTCAGATTTTCTCTTAATTATGTTACACAAAATATTCTGTCCTTAGACTCCCCTGTATCATAGTAACTCCTCGCTGCTGCCCTGTGATTGGCAGACCACATCTGTGGTAGCGTCACAAGACAGATGAAGTCGGTAGAGACATTCTCTTCCTGTTCTACTTTGTCGCTTAACATATATTTATTTGACCTTAATTTTCAAATTTTTTTGGTCTACTATTACACTATTTTCTATTTTTAATATATCGTTTGTTTTGTCTGTATAACAGAAAGAAACAGCAGCTCACCAAGCATGTGATGAAAATGGTGAAAAGAAAAAAAAGGGCACTGCAAAACGAGGTCCTGTTTCCTACTCTGATACCACAACACACACACCAGTCTTATGACTCACTGTAGGTTATTTTGGAGATGGTGCTGCTTGCACTTTTAGCATGCACAAAACAGAGATAAATATTGCGCTCGAAATAAAAGCTTAGTCAGGGGAAGTTCTGTAATATCCCGCTCAATTAACACAAGTTTTTTTAGTTTGCAGAACAAAAGCAATATGATTCATGTGCATATAAAGTAAACAAAAATGAATGAATAAAATAACCGCTTTTATAAAATGCAATCCCAATTCATATTATAACTTGGAGAACTGGGTCTGTAAATGGCAGTAGTAGCTAAAGCGGTTATTTGGCTCTTTGTGTGATGTGTAAAGGCAGTAGAATGGAGGTGGTTTCAACACAAACCACTGAAACTTGTGTTTTTGTCACAACCTCCTGCCTCTCCTGTCAACCCAGACCTATATAATAAGTATCTGTAGTAGCAATCTGATCCTTTACTACACAAAGATAGGAGGTGGAGGGGTCTCTTTGAAGTTGCATATGCTGACTAGACAATGCATAAACTGTCAAATTCAGCTCTAGCTGAATGTGTTAAGTGTGAACTGATCAGCAGATAGTACAGCTTTCATGTCTGAGCTCATCTGTTATGAAGCCTGTGTGAAGCTAATTTGACATTTTTGCAGAAGTTTAATGTAGATACAAAATGTCATCGTTCACTATGATGAATTAAAAGTCCAGTGGTTCATGCTTTCAGTGTGTAGTTCCGCGTTGTGGTGCCATGTTCCCTTTTACAGAGAATCCAGCATTGCTAGCTGCTAGCTCTGGTTTATCACAGCAAGCTAACATGTTTTACGTTTTTTTTTTCTCTGTTTATTTTAAGTTGCATATAAATTTTGTGTATACACACACACACATATATATACTTATATATGTGGAAACTACACATATATACACCATATACATATGTAGTGCATGAATTCTGACAGGATTGTGCTATCTTTGGCCCAACACATTGGGTTGTTCACTTGATGGAACTACAGATAAGAGGGCACTTATGCTATCTACCACATTTGTTTTGAACATTTGCAACTTATCTAGTCTTTGGCCCCACACGCTGTTGTTCATCAGTGAAGTCGATAGTCCAAAGCTTGAATAACACTGCAGCACATTTACCATCAATGTCTGGAAACATCTGATAGTTGGGGATGTTTTGCACGGACCCTGCATTTTTTCCCTGTCCCAACAATATCAAATATTTCTCCCGCAGCCCACCAGTTAGGTTAACTGGTGAGTTTAGCTCTGTTAAAGCATGTACAATAATGCTGTATATGAATGTATGCATCTGCATAACTTTGTGCTGAACATTGGGGGGGGGGGGGGGGGGGGGGGGTGTCACAATCGCTGTCTAAATAAATAAATACATCTGGGTAAATTCCAAGATGATCAAACATGCAACTATTTTGCTGGTAATACCTGAAATGAGTAAAGAAAATCAACAGCCTATTTATGCAAGATAATTCATAATTTTATTGGGGGGGTTATATTAGTTGAGTCTGATTGTTGGGGGGGATGAGTCAATAAATGATGTATTTCTGTCAGTTAGGAGAACTAATCTTGAAACAGTGTTAACCCAGTAGTTTTCAAGAGCAGCACTGTGCTTTGTTTTATAGAGCTGTAGGGTTCGTATTATGAGTATACCCTCCCTTGTTATTCTTCTCACCTTCTCGCCACTGAACATTTCCCCACTATGGTTGTGGTATGATGATTTTGTTGCCTTCCGAGCACAAACATCTCTATGGTCTTTTCGACGACTTCCTGCCACAGGCACAGCGGACTTTGACCTTTCAGTGAGTGTCATATACGCTCACCAACCCCCCCGCTCCTTTGCACATTTAAACCCTCCCCTGCTCTCGTCTCGCTGGTTCTCACTGATGCTGACACCTAAGTAACTGCAGGAACCCGTGGCGGCTGCATCACGCCATCACCCTCTGGCCTACTACTGCAGGCCTAAGCCCACTCAGGCAGACAAAGTATAGCTGAGTTCAAAAACACTGTGTCGCAACAGTTGTAATGTTCTGCATGAAAGTTTTTTTTGTGCGTGTGGTTTGTAGGCCTATATGATTAGTATAAAGGCAAGTTACACAATGGCCTCCGATGACCTTTAAGACAAAGATGAACAAAAACGTTCTGAAAACTTAAATTGATCTCACTGATTTGGTTTGCACAATCACTGTGCTCGCAACCTACAAACCTACAAAAGTTTGTGTGTCTTGTTAAACAGGAGATTCTCTGTTTCTTTTCTTTTTTTCAACTTTACCTATCACGTTTAGCTTGTTTGGTATTGTTTTTATATATTTCGGATTTTACTGGCAATATGCACAAAGACAAATTCTGGTTTCTTACGGTCACTTTTCTTGTGACAACCTTTTGAGGTGCAAATTAACCAGATTGTGCTGTATAACAAGTGATGCCCTTCCAGCTCGTCATTTTGTATTTCTAGAAACTCGCTTGCTTACCGTTTTGCCCCATATCACCATTAACAACTGCCACATAGCCCTCGTCGCTGTAAGGGTTAACGTTTGACACAGTGAGACGGAATAACAGGTGGCCTTTGACTACAGAAATGCCTGGTGGCCACTGACTGAAGAGCTGTCTGCTGCTTTAACTTTCAACCTCCTTTACTCTCTGTCTCTTTGGAAGTACTTCAGTATGTGTCTGCAGCGGTTGCGGCTGTAACAGCAGCGGTTTTCATGCACAGCTTCTCGCGTTTGCATTTTTAAATAACCCCACGATTCTAAATCGGGTAGCTTTAGCCTATATAATCCTTTGAATGTCCTTTTTAAGATGAGTTTCATTGACATAAACCACTTCATAGAGCAATTCGCGAGTTTCTCTTTATACAACCCACTTTACAATTGTGATTGAAACAGGATGTGGTTGGATTTCTTGTTTTCGGTACAATTATTATTACCTTAAACAAGGCAACGGGGCCTCAGGTAGCAGTTGCAGCTGGTGGTGAACAGAAGGAGGTGTTGTACAACAAGCCAAGCCCCCACCGCCCCCACCACCACCATCATCATCTCACTCTCCACCCCGGCCCATCGTCTCTCATTATCACTCACCGCTGCACGAAGCTTCCTGTAAGCCCCTGTAAGCTGTGGTTTCAAGTGGAAAATATCACTGGGCACTTAAGAGAAGAGGGAGGGGTGAGGAGGAGGAGGCAGGGGGATGACTGTGAGTGACAGAACGACAGCACCAGAAAAGACGGCGATGTTCAAATAGAAAGGAACAGAAGGAAATCTTCTCGTCAGTCCAAAAGAGGAAGCAACAATGTGTTTCCTGACCACCTGCTACCAAGACTCATGAGGTAATTTATTACTTCTTCAAACATTTTTTATTAGTCCTGTTTAAGGGGAGGGGGGGGGGGGGGGGGGGGGGGGGAATTACTATGTTAATTAATAAAAACAATCATTTGCTGATGTAATAATTTTAAAGTACATACACACAAACACAAGTGTGTCTTTCAGCTTGGAGTTGATGATTTTTTACTGTACTGGATAGTTTTAGTGAGTTTTTGGAGTCAAAATAGCGTGATGGGAAGATTCATCTCTTTCAGGTCACATAATGTTCCCCGAGGTTTTTTTTAGACTGGTTTGTTCATCTTCTCTCATTTGTTTCATTAGCATAAAGCCACACACACTGCAAAGTATGAAGTCAGCTACTGTAAACTAAATAAGGTGTTGCTTGCATTAACAGTATGGCTTAGAGGAGGTCCTTACTGTAAAACACAGTTGATATATTGCCACAGCTTTTCAAGCTGTGAATATTGCCCTTCCTAGAAGCTTTGTGGTGATTGTATTTAGCTGACTTCCAGGTCTAAGCTGGTGTATTTACAACTTTTTATTCCTCTCGCCCTTCTAACGCTCAGTGTATGACCGCTCTTCTCTGCCTACAGTCATACCACATTCGCAGCGATGGAGGTGCTGCTGTGCTCACACCTCCTGATAATTATCATTTCAGTGCATGCGGCCCACTCCCACAGACTCTCACATGGTATGAGTGTATATATTTGAGTGCACACAGAGTTCAGTCTAATCTGAACGTAAAGTCTCGTGATACTGATAAAGCAACACTATCCCAACTCCTGTTTTCTGTTGTGTCTCTGTTACTCAAGGACTTTCCTGTGCAAATGACTTTTACAACAATGTCAGCTGCACGCTGAACAGCTCTGCCGTGGGTCCCGGTGCAGACTGTTGGCTTTCGGGTGTGATGACAATCTGGACACATGGCAGTCCTGCCCTGTATATGTAAGATATTTCTGACATACTGAAAACTGTGTGTATTAGTTGGGGGACAAAGGTTTTAATTTTACAAAAAGGAACATCATGGGTCACAGTTTGGCTACAAAACGTCAGTGCTAAGTGAAGATTTTGCCCTTTTTGTGTCCTTTTCTCATCTAGCCAAAAATGCAAGCTTGAACAACATGAGAACTCTCTGTTTGGCTGCAGTATTGTCTTTGAAAACAAAGTAAGTATCGGACACATGCAAACATGGCAAACTGGATTACTCACACAAGTTCTATCCTCATTGTTTAATGGTTTATTGCTTTCTTCCAGACTTTAAATCCTTTTAAAAGACTGAACTTTAGTGTGAATTGTAATGGAGTGTTAGTGGAGGCCCTAATAAACTATCGCCCAGTAGATTGCAGTGAGTAGCTCTGACTTCTATTCAAATTGTTGTTGATACACCGCACAGTTGGAATAAGTTACAACGATGGATTAATAACTGCAACAATTACCAACATTTAATAATCTGCCTTGTTTGTGCATCTGTGTATGCAGTTATAATGAATCCTCCAAGTGCTCCCAATGTCAGCATCAACGGCACAGACCTCTACATAACGTGGAGCCCAGGCGAAAAAATCTTACCGTACTTGTCAGCCCTTTACTTCCATATCCAGACCAAAACCAGTGACCAAAATTGGACGGTGAGCATCTACATACATGCAGTAACAGAGTTTTTAGACAAATTACTGAGTAAATCAATAAAGTCATTTGTATCATATTTGCCACATGTTCATCAATTTCTGAGACCTCATCTTATCAACATTAGCAATACTTGCCATGATTTCAAAACGTTATGGACAAAACTCTTTTTTTTGGTCTAAAATTAACATTGTTCTTAACGAAATGTTGCTGAAAATGCCCAATGTATGAAATGCGATAGAAAAAATATATAATAAATAAATTATAAAAATATATCATAAACAACATGATACAGCAAAACATGTTTTGTAGATTTTGTTATAAGGATTATTAAACATCTCAGTTCCAAAAGAATCAGAATTTTCTGGGTATTTTTTGATGGGTTGGGTCTTAAAGAGGACTTGAGCAAAGTTTCCCAGGCTTTCTCAAGATTTTTCAGGCTTTTGCTTTGGACATCTTCTGCTTCTTCATTCATTTTTAGTCCAGTCCTTGTATTTGATCATGTTCAGATGAATTTGGCACAAAAAAATGTTTTAAATGGTGTATTTTAGGCACGTTGTTGCCAGAACCCTGTTACAAAAACACATCAGATAATACGGTAGGACAAGAATAAAACCAAAGACTCCAAAAAGCCATAAGCTTAAAAAACTGATAAACGTGTAAAAGCAAAGGACAAAAGAGGAAGTTGGCAGGCCTAAATACTATCTGCAGTAGATGAAGACATTCTTAACAAAAGGAAAAAGGGAGAAAATTTGAAATTTTTAGATTCAAAAAGGATGTATGGAGGAGGTGATCTCTAAAACACAGCGGAGGCTCTGTCGTGGATTAGGGCTGCTTTTCAGCCCATGGTGTTGGAGATCTTGTCAAACTGAATTATCAACAAAGAAAACCACCATCAGGGTTTGATTCACCATCAAACACCACCTGGAAAGTGTCTGATTGATTTGTCAGCATGACAACGATCCCAAACACACTGCCAATGCAGTAAAAGCATACCTGATAGAAAAAACACACACAATGCAGGATCAGTCATGGATTGGCCTCCCCTGAGCTCGGACCTCATCCTGACAGAGAACAGAATAAAAGGCAGCAAACATCCAAAGAAGAGCTTTGATTGTCCTTTAAGAAGCCTGGAGAAGTATTTCTGTATTTTATTCCTTTATTTTGACCCTGTCTTGAATTTTCAATTTTTCAGGAGGCCAGAGATTTCAAAACACCAGACAAAGAGCTGAGATTAGCTCTGTCTGAACTAAAGGGGCATGGGGACGTCAGAGTGAGAGTTAAAACTGAAAAATCTGGATATAACGGCCACTGGAGCCACTGGAGTCCAGCGTCATCCTGGAAAGTGAATTCATCGGACAACCTTGGTAACAACACAAACAGTGTAAACGGTGAGCTTGGTGAACACTCTGCTTATCTCTTGTCAGTCTTAAAAGCATCACAGTTCAACCTTTTCATTGGGAATAAGTGCAGCTGGAAAAAAGGATGCATCCAGTCTGCTTCGTTGTCTAGGCAACAAAGTAAAGGTCAACTGAATATGTACATTTGTGCATGTTCAGTCTGTCTGCTCTCTGTTTCAGAGGGATTTAGTCTGTCTTCACTGGTGAAGATGGGACTGTTCGGCACCATGTGTTTCATTATTGTTGTTGTGCTGGTCGTTTACAAAAGATGCAACACCAGGGGGTGAGTAAACTGTGACTTTGGCTGTTATCAGAGTGCGCATATGTTTGCATGTATGTGTGTATATCTACACACTCTGTATATCTGATATACACGCTCGACCCCATGTTGTTTCAGGCTGCTCGAAGGGAAGGCAGTACCGAACCCTTCAAAGTATTTCCAGTCGCTGCACTCTGTCCACGAAGGAAATCTAAAGGTAAAAATAATAAATGTTCTCGACTAACAATCCATTTATCAAAATATCCAGCCGCAGGCAACACAGACCGCTTCACTGCAGAGGTGTCAACACACAGCAAGTAGTATATTATGTGGTATTCATGGGACCTTTAACTGTTTAAGTGTGAGTGTGTGCGCTGTTCGCTGGCTAAATTTGTTCACTTTAGACGTGGATCAAAATAACATATAAGTATATAATGCAAAGGCCACGGTGTTAGTTTATGACCTGCTTCTCCTTCTCAGTAATGTTTATTAAATGAAGACAATGAAGTTTGATTAAAATGATAAAATGTCATAAAGTTAGCTCTTCATCAAAGGCGCTGATTCCCACAGCCCACAACAAAGGGAGAAAGACCTGAACCGCACTCCCGTCAGTTGTCTGTGGCGATGGGTTTGGATTCCCGCCACACCTGAAATAGTTTGTAAAGTTCTAGTTTTCTGCTTTCTGGCACATTCGCCAAGATTCAACCAGTTAAACTGTCACTGCGCATGTTCACTCTACATCATACAAACTGTAAGGCTGGTATCCCAAAAGAGAACTGCTGACATCCTTTTATGGGAAAAAACGAGTAATACCATCACAGAAACATACGCACAACTTCAATTCTGCATTCAAAATCTCACACAAACTTCTACTGAGCAAAGTAACTTCATAAATACATATAGCATTTAAATAAATGTGAGTCTGAGCATCCAAAAAGCACCATATTTCATAAAATAATCATTGATGCATACGGATCATTAAGAATGAGACATTTTTAACAGTTGTCCTCAAACTGAACAAAACGAGAACAGCATTTTTATTATTAGAGCAGTTTTTCCCATGGTGCTGTAACTGTCTGTCTGTCCTACACATATGCTTAAACAGCGAGTGCAGGTACCAAGAATCTTGGATTGCAATTGGTTTGAAGCCTTTTTGTTAAGTGGACAGCCTAATTTCTGCAATGAAAATGTGAAATTCAAACAATTTGAGGGGGAAATTAGAACAGATGTTAATGGCTGCATCAGTGGGAGCAAAAGATAAGTTTTCCTAATCCCTCCTGCTCCGTGATTTTGACCCTTGTTCAAGCAAAATATTCTAAAAATGCACTTAAGCTCACTCGTGAAACCTGTCCTTACTATGCAAAGTGCTAATTCACCTTTCAGTTTGTTCAGTTTCAGAGTGTGACGCACATACACACATTCTGATACTGTTGTGTGATTCTTTGGGTGAATATTATAGTCTGAGTGTTTTCCCCCCCACAGAAATGGCTGAATCCGCTCTCAGTTTCAGAGTCGTTCTTCACAGCACAGCCCATCGACCAAATCTCCCCCGTGGAGGTGTGTGAGGACTTTGATGTAGTCCCATCCACCTCTCCCTCCTCCAGCTCCAGCAGCGCCCTGCTTCACTTCCAGAACTCAGACACCAGCGGCATCGTCAACAATTCCGCCTCTTCATCCATCTTCTCCAACCGGAGCTATTTCACCTCCAGCTCCTCCGGTGGCTTCGCGTGCATTGACCCCACCCCGGCCTACTTTACCTACCACGATGATTTTCACCCGTCCTTCTGCCCTTCGCTCTGCGGTTTTCCAACCTACGAGAGTTTGAAGAGGGAGCCGCAGAGCCCAGACTCGGGCTTCGGAATCGAACTTGAAGCTGACAATGAGGAAGAAAGGTACATGGAAGGAGGAGAGCAATTTCTCTTGGATGATCACAACATTCCTTTCCTCATCCTTCCTGTACGCTTTCCTCCACACACATGCCCCGCCTTCTCTCCTCCAACACCTCCCAGCCTCCTTGTTGAACCACAGATGTCCTCTGACAGCCATCAGGAGGATACACCCATGACAGCTGCTAGCGATGATAGCTCTTCAGCCTGGCTCGTGCCTGGCGCCATGTGCAGATCTTCCTCCATGCCCATGGAGCCCGGTAAAACCGGCTACCTGACACTGAAAGAGCTGCAGGCAACATTCAGCAACAAATCCATCTGAAAAGTTGCAATTAGAGTTTCTGTGCAGTCAATTAAAACTTCTTCTGTTTACACAACAAACAAAGTGTAACTTCTAGTCTGACAAAGAAACGAATTCCACGATCGCCTACATGATTTATTCGTGTACGAGTTATTTTGCAGACATTAGAGCACAAAAGAAAATGCAAAATTGACATATCAACAAAGATGTTGAGCACGAGCGGGATACACGGCAAATCGCCGTGCAGTTTTGATTACAAGTGCCTAAATAAGTGCCTGAATGTGTTTCAGCATGGCTGCTGAGTGCTTAGACTTGCTTCCAGAAGCAAAGCGTTACTTTATAAAGCTTTATGGCAAGTGTGCCGGCAATCACCCAGTGTAATCATGGTGAAAGCGAGCGTAATACTCTTTCTATCGTTTCCTTCCATCAGACATGTAGCTGTATAGCTGCTGAATGCTAGTGGTGAATGTATTTTTGTTGGAAAGCTCCCATTCAGCAAGCTGATCTGAGTTTTGGCATTAAGGAACATTAATAAAGAAACAAAAAGCTACATAGGTCTAAGGGGAACTCCAGTGATATTTCTTTGCCAATAAACTATGAAAAAGGCCAATTTTATATAACATATATAGTCATTTAATCAGCTGTTGCTATAAAAGTAGAGAAGCTTTCCTGTTTACATGCTAATCGGTTAATGTAGGTTTCACTTTCACACTTCTGGTCTTTTGTTTAGATGGTTTGGAACCTATAACTGGTATCATAGCAAGAAAAATATGCACATAAATCAGTGTTTCTGACAGAGCATGCTAACCAGCAACCTACTCCTGAAAGCAGTACAACGCTGCAGAGTTAACCAGCATGTAGGCTGCTGCGGGGGCATCATTTAGCCTCATACTTAGCATCTCATCATCATGTCGTACTTTTAGAAAAAAGCCTTAAACAAAAAAAAGTATAAATGCCACAACAACACATAAATGCCCTTTTAAAGTTTGCTTTTTATTACTTTAAATGAATTCCAAATAATCAAATAGTATGAGAGTGCTTTAAAGCTCCTATTTTTGTTTTGTTGTTAGACAGAAAATGATTTGTTGCTGCAGGTTGATTTTGAACTTTTGAAGTAGTGAAATGTTCTTTTTTTGGTGACGTATTGTGTGTGCTTATTATGGTAATCATGATGCCTTTTGGCTGCATAAAATTGAAAGGGAAGGGACCAAGTCTACACCAGCAGTAAGCATTATGTTGATTCGAGTTAACACTGACCTGTTGTTGAGAAAGAAAAAAAAGGCAGCTGGTTTGCCTCTGTGTTGTTTTTAGTGTGTATTTGCTATTGTGCTGATATAGTCTTTATTCTTCTGTCTGTAATGATGAACATTTATAATCACTCAGAGCTGACATCTGCCAATAAATCTAAATAAACTTTACAGAGTGAGTAATTGTGTTTGTGCTTACAGTACACGCTTAGCAGATCTGCTAAATTCATTGGACTGCTCATTGTAGATTTGTGTAGTGTAAGCCGTTGAGGTCAGTGTAAAATGTCGCCTTGTCTCTACGCATGCAGTATGTTTCCATTACGCTCAGTGGCATCTGTACAGACGCCAAACAAAGTAAAAGCTCTAGTAGAAATGGGTCACCCTTTGACTTCCTGTGTCTCTGTGGAATGAGGGCTGAGGGGTGGGCATGTACCGACTTGAGAAAGAGTGTGGGAGACAGCCTGTGTGTTTGCACGTTTCTATATATATGTGTGTGTGTGTGTGTGTGTGTGTGTGTGTGTGTGTGTGTGTGTGTGTGGGCCTGTGTGTACTTTTGAGTTTTTACATGTCCTGTCAGGTGGTCCTGGTAGCGTATGTGTGAGTGAGCGTGTGTATTAGAGTGTGGTTTGACATTTAACTTTGACACAACAAGCAACATCCGCTCACCTCACACAGAATTTACAATATTTAGCCATGTCAGTGCTGTCGTGCAAGACTCTGCTCCTCACCAGTTTGTCTGCATCAGAGTCACAGCAGCTTCAAACGTATTATATCAGGGATAAATTACATTGAGCCCCCTGATTAAAATACACAGAAAATAGTTGTTTTAAAAAGAGCAATTTGTGTCTGTATGTTTTTAGTGTTGCTCGCTATTAGGTAGCCTGTTACGCTGACCAACAGTAATTCATTATGCAACTAAAGCATCCAATCTATGGTGAAGATACAGACACACTAGAGGCAAATACTCATACATATTGTATTTGCATGAGTATTTATATTTCACACACTGTAGAAAAGGCAACCTGTCACAATATGTGATGATTTAGTAGCATTACATAAAGACATGCAGTTGCACATCCATTCTTTTGGAAAATGGTCAAAGAACAATACAAAACAGCACTAATGCTTGGGTAAAACAGGACAGCTCCTTGAATTGATACTGGTTACCCAGTAGTTTTATATCCAGTGACTTTGTGCATGCTGACGAGATTTATGCCCAGTTTATTTTTAGTGTGCATTTCAATTCTCATCTACAGTCAAATGTAAAAAAATAAGTTTTCACCAGCGTCTTTGAGCCCTTACTGCTTCCATGGAAATTAAGAGATTAAGTAGCAGCCGGGTGCTGCTACTAATCAAATGCATTTGATTAATTGATCATGAGCAAGTATGAACAAATCTGCTGGTTTGGAGCATTTAGAAATGCGTTAATGCAATCCCACAATCTTCCCAGGAGTGGACGTCTGAGCAAATTCACCACAAGGTCAGACTGTTCCCACGAGCCACATCACATACCTCAGTTACCGTGTTAAATGTCAAAATTCGTGACAGTAGACTGAACAAGCGTGGCTTGTTTGGAAGGGTTTGCATGGATAAAGCCTCCTTACACAAAAACATGGCAGAACAGCTTTGAATGTTTGCAAAGTTGCATCTGCACAAACCACAAGACTTCTGGAACATTGCCCTTTAGCCAAATGTGAAAAAAGTCAAGATGTTTGGCCACAACACACAGCACCATGTTAGGGGAAAACCAAACACAGCACATCAGCACAAACACCTCACACCAACTGTTAAGCACGGTGGCTGAGGGGTGATGATTTGGACACCTTTAGTCATTCTCACAGCAGACTCAAGGTGCTGCAATGGGCCTGTCAAGGTCCAGACTTCAACCTGAGTCTGAACGCTGTGGTTGGGCCCTAAGACAACTGTTCATAAACAAACCTCAATAAACTGAACAAATAGTAAAGAAAAGTGGGCAAAAATATCCTCAGCAATGATGTGGGAACCTGATAAAGTCATACAGAAAACCAGTGTTTTGTTGATATTAGAAAACTGACGGAAAAAGAAAAGTGATTCCTTCCTCTCCTTTGAAGTCTGTTGGGTTTTATCGTTTCCAAAGTGTCTTTGTCGTTATTCATTAATTTTTCCATCCATCCATCCATCCATTTTCATCCGCTTTGTCCGGGGCCGGGTCGCGGGGGCAGCAGCCTAAGCAAAGAGGCCCAGACCTCCCTCTCCCCAGCCACCTCCTCCAGCTTATCCGGGGGAATACCAAGGCGTTCCCAGGCCAGCCGAGAGATATAATCTCTCCAGCGTGTCCTGGGTCTGCCCAGGAGGCGCCCAGGGGGCATCCTTGTCAGATGCCCGAACCACCTCAGCTGGCTCCTTTCGATGTGGAGCAGCAGCTGCTCTACTCTGAGCCCCTCCCAGATGGCCGAACTTCTCACCCTATCTCTAAGGGAGAGG
Organism: Mchenga conophoros; assembly: GCF_057382185.1. Taxonomy (NCBI): domain Eukaryota; kingdom Metazoa; phylum Chordata; class Actinopteri; order Cichliformes; family Cichlidae; genus Mchenga; species Mchenga conophoros. The sequence goes on from NC_140529.1 coordinate 16,281,856, forward strand.
CCAGCCACCCTTCGGAGGAAGCTCATTTCTGCCGCTTGTATCCTTGATCTCGTTCTTTCGGTCACTACCCACAGCTCGTGGCCATAGGTGAGGGTAGGGACGTAGATCGACCGGTAAATTGAGAGCTTCGCTTTTACACTCAGCTCCCTCTTCACCACGACGGACCGGTGCAGCGTCCGCATTACTGCAGCTGCAGCCCCAATCCGTCTGTCGATCTCCGGCTCCCTTCTCCCATCACTCGCGAACAAGACCCCGAGATACTTGAACTCCTCCACTTGGGGCAGGAACTCATCCCCGACCCGGAGTGGGCACTCCACCCTTTTCCGGCTGAGAACCATGGCCTCAGATTTGGAGGTGCTGATCCTCATTCCCGCTGCTTCACACTCGGCTGCGAACCGTTCCAGTGCGAGCTGGAGGCCCTCACCCGATGAAGCCAACAGAACCACATCATCTGAGGCCACCAAAGCGAAAGCCCTCCGCCACTTGGCTGCGCCTAGAAATCCTGTCCATAAAAATTATGAACAGAACCGGAGACAAAGGGCAGCCCTGGCGGAGCCCATCACCCACCGGGAACGAGTCCGACTTATTGCCAGCAATGCGAACCAAGCTCTTGCAACGGTTGTATAGGGATCGAATGGCCCGTAGCAATGGGCCAGACACCCCATATTCCCGCAACACCTCCCACAGGACACCCCGAGGGACACGGTCGAATGCCTTCTCCAAGTCCACAAAACACATGTAGACTGGTTGGGCAAACTCCCATGCACCCTCAAGTATCCTGGAGAGGATAAAGAGCTGGTCCAGTGTTCCGCGACCAGGACGAAAACCGCATTGTTCCTCCTGTATCCGAGGTTCGACTAACGGACGAACTCTCCTTTCCAGCACCCTGGCATAGACTTTCCCAGGGAGGCTGAGGAGTGTGATCCCCCTGTAGTTGGAACACACCCTCCGTTCCCTTTCTTGAAGATGGGGACCACCACCCCGGTCTGCCAGTCCACAGGTACTGCCCCTGATCTCCACGCAACATTGCAGAGGCTTGTCAACCAGGACAGCCCTACAACGTCCAGAGCCTTCAGGAACTCGGGGCGGACCTCATCATTAATTTTTCCACTTTTATTAAAAAACTAAATTTATTTTTATGTGCAGAGTATGCCAGGAGTATCCATTTGGCATTCAGCTAGGAGTCTTTATGCGTTTAAATCCACCTCGCTTCATTAAGTTTCGATTTTCAGCTGGCCAAGATTTTTTTTTAAAAGCAAGAGAGAAGAGCGAGGTGTGTGCAAAAACATAAACCGAGAGATTGAAAAAGAACTGTAGATTCTGCTGAAAAAACACAGGCTGTTTTGTGTTTTGGATCTAAGCCACAGTGAAATGGGAGGGTGCGAGGCCGAGGTGACCATGTGGTTCACTCTCCTCACGAAGCAGCAACAGAAACCAGCAAATGCACAGGAGTCGTGATCACGTCCGAGGCCAAACACTTTCTTAACAAATACAACTCGTCCGTTAAACGAACACAGCAGCATTGCATTCCTGCTTTTTAAAAATTGCTTCCCCGTATCGTTAAAAAAATCTGAAAAAACACTTTGAATAGTGATTAAGCGTCTTCTTCTAAATCAATAGGGGGTTTGTTCAAAATAGCAATAGTGAGCTTTGTCACCAACTTTCTTTGTTTTTCCTGAGCTGAACCACAAGAATGCTTTGAGGTCTGAAATTTCAACTCTCTGTTGGTTTTCATATTTGAATGCAGTTCCCCATAATTATGTCAGAATGAAACAACAGGTTTTGCAGTCATCTTCCTGGTTGCCTACACAACTGCAGTCGCTGTAAAACAAATGCAGGTGCTTCCACATAGGTGAGCTGCACGCTTTTAATCCTGCTCTGTGTTGTGGATGAAAGCGTTGAGCAGTCAGATTTGGATTTTGTGCGGAGAGGAGACGAAGAGGAAAAGAGCAAAGGGGAGAGACATTGTGGAAAATGTAAATATTATCAGAATACAATGATGTGTAAATCTCACAACCCCATATTTTACTCACATATACAGACATGTAAAACATATCAAATGTTTAAAGTGAGAAAATGACTTTGCAAAGACCGAACATCTTATCATCTACACTGCGTAGTATCATCAAAAGATTCTGGGAATTTGGGGAAATCTCTGTGCGCAAAGTAAAGGCTGAAAATCATCATTAGATGTCTGTGATCGTCTGGCCTTAAAAAAGCAGGAATTATTCTGTTATGTAAATCACTGTTTGTGAGCTCGTTTACGGCGACACCCACACATTCAGCTTAAAGCTCTATCATGCAAAGAAGAAACCAACATGATCCAGAAACATCGCCATCTTATCTGAGTCCAATTTCGTTTACAATGGACTGAGTCAAAGTGGAAAACAGTTCTGATGAGTAAAAATAAATTAAACAAATCAAAATTATTTTTGCAAAATGTGGACTCCACGTCCTCCAGACTAAAAACATCCAGTTTGGTGTCAGTACTCGATTTAAAAAACCTGCATCTCTGATGGTATGGAGGTTATGGAATTAAATAAGAAATACAACAAAAACGTCTCGGGACCGTCTCATCAGACATGAACGAGACAACATGCCTCCCCAGTTCCCACATGTTTACAGAGTATTGAAAGAAGATGCCATGCTACACGGTGGTAAACACGGGACTGTCCCAACTTTTTTGAGACTTGTTGCTGCCATCGAACTCAACATGTACAGGTACTTTTCTTTAAACTGTTGCAGTTTAAACGTTTGACACATTTTCTATCTGCATCAATAAATGATGTGTTTACGAGATTTGCAAATAATTGCTAGTAACTAGTAAGCGTGGTCGGTGAACGGTGACACTGAGAGGAAAGTAGGGTTGCAATGCACAAAGTCCTCATTACAAAAACACCAACATTTAGGCAGCAAAATAGCAGTAAGGTCAAATAAAGTATCTTTCATATTTTAAAGTATATTTTAAAGCCGGGTGTGTGTGTGTCTGTGAAGGTTCTCAGTCATCCAGGTCATCGTATAGTCTAAGGAGCTTGGAAAGAAAAGCGTCTGGACTTCTTTGAGTTGCTTGAAGACGTTTCACCTCTCATCTGAGAAGCTTCTTCAGTTCTAAGGTCAAATGGTGGAGAGTCCCAGATATAAACCCAGTGGGAGTTTCCCCCCTCTTCTTAGAACTGAAGAAGCTTCTCAGATGAGAGGTGAAACATCTTCAAGCAACTCAAATAAGTCCAGACGCTTTTCTTTCCAAGCTCCTTAGACCCGGGTGTGTGTGGTTCACCTGCAAGGCCAAAGGTCAGTGGCATAAGATATTTATCACCCCAGCTCCTTAGAGGATAAGCTGTGTGCAGTAGCATGCTGCTTCTGAGATGCTCTTCCTGCTGCTTGAAAAATTAGAGTTTTTATTTAAGACCAGATGCTTCCAAATAAAATATTCTCTATAAGCAAAAGTCTACAGGAAAATACTTGATGCAGCTATCAGAGAGACACCAAAGTGAGGAAATGTGAGCTGTGCTGGGATGTCAGTGTCTGATTACTCAAAGACTGCAGACACTAAATGAGATGCATCGGCTGATTTCAGATGTCACTCTTTATCAGTCAACAGTGGCCGGAAAAAGCACAGGAATTTTCTGCGGGCGTAACCAACACAGAAGAACGGTCTACCTCAACCCTCGGGCCCCACAGGCAGTAATGCTCAACAGCTGTTCTCATGCCACATGTGCACAAACCATCCCTAACCTCCTCTGACTTTACTTCTAAATACGAACCAATGCAACAGCAGTAAGGTGCTGATGTTTCATCCTCCTCCACATCTGCTACAATAGATAATGAGGTATTGTTATTACTACCATCACTGTTTTTATGAAGGCATTGGTATTCAGGCTATACAGTGGCTAAATGCCTGGTTGAATGTGTAGCTGTTGCTGTTCTGAGAGTCTATTGTGCAAGTGGTGTGATATGCCCATGTAGAAAGGACGGCACTGCAACGCTGGACTTGCCCTTACTCTGGGCTCCCTCTTTATTCTGGCAACTGGTACAAAGAAAACAGCACACAGTCTTCATTAACAATCTGCAAAGCAACTGCAACATTCAGTTCACCAGCTTGGGAGTTGTTTTCCTTTGCTGAGGCATGCGCTGTGCAGCCATTTGGAACCTTAACAGTTGCAGTTGCTGTGTTTGTCCACCAGGTGGCTCCAACTATTCACAAAGCACATCAATTTTGAGGAAATTCATTAAGCTATTTTCTAACTCTGTTACATCCACCCCCGCAGAATTTCACTCAAAATTAAAGATGCACAACCCATAGCATCCACCAAAATCAACAAAACAAAAGAGAAACCCAAAAGAAAACAGACCCGACATGGTTATATAGACACACCAACTCAAGAAGTATCCCCAAAAGGATGAAGCAGAGTGAGCGGCGCCAACTCACTACCAGCTCCTGGATGCAGGATGCCGTCTACACCCCACACAAACCATGCCCCACAGAAAAAGAAATGTCCCCGCATCGGGACCGAAGTTCAAACATGGTGGTGCAATGGAAAACCAGAATGGAACAAAGAATACACCAAACTGGAAACCACAATGTAGAAAATAAAAAAAACTTACTGAAAAGCCTGACGTAATGACTTAGAGACTTTGCCAATCATCTGACTTGCATCATTAACAACTTCTTGAGTGGACATTACATGGAGCAACCGATTGACTGGTTTGACAATGCGTCCAAAACGAGATCTGACTGGTTGTACATCGCCAGGACCAGAGTGGGTGGAAGGCGTGAGTTGTCTGTTCCCTCCCTGAGTGATAGTCGAGGGGGCCGATAAGCAGTCTCGTTCAGAGGTCACTGAACCGGCTTGATGGTGCAAATCACTCACACTCTCAGGCTCATCAGCCATGCTCAAAACATGACCAGAGGGCTCAGCGCCCTCACAGCTGTCCGAACGTGCAGCCGACAATTTGTCAACCCATTGCCGAGTTCTGTTCACAGAATCCCCACTCTCTGAGAAAGACAGCAATCCCGTCGCATCCATGGCATCGCCAGATCCAGCTTCAGAAGAAGACTGAAAGGTGCGATCTGCGTGACTGTCCACGTCCACAGGCAAGAAGTTAACAAGCATCAACAGGTTACGGTGCACAACCCTCTCCTGTCCAGTGATAGGATTCTTGATCACATATGTGTGAGTAGCAGGTTTCACACCAACGACAGTGTATATAGTGGACTCCCACCTGTCTGCTGTTTTTCGCTTCCCTCTCTCACGTCTGTTGGAAACCAGGACTCTATCACCCGTAGCGATCAAGTTCCCCTTCACACGGCGGTTATAGAGCTCAGCCTGACGTCTCTGTTCTTTGTCAACATGTCCTTGAGCAATAGCCATTGCCTCTTGAATATCCTTTGTCAGGGACACCACGTAGCTATCATAACAACCGATTTCAGGATCTTTCAGTATGTTTTTGAACAGCACATCAACTGGAAGACGGGGGACCCTACCAAACATGAGATAGAAAGGAGCGTAACCTGTTGTCTCATGCACAGTACAGTTATACATGAATGTCAGGGTCTGGAGGCGCCGGGGCCAGTCGTGTTTCGCATCAGGAGGGAGGGCACGAATCATGTTGCCCAGTGTCCTGTTAAAACGTTCCACACTACCGTTGCCCATTGGATGGTACGGCGTCGTCCGAGACTTCTTCACACCAGCAACCCTGAGCAATTCGGCAACCAGCTGACTTTCGAATGATGCGCCCTGGTCAGAATGGACCCTCTCTGGGAATCCATAAATGCAGAAATACTTGTCCCAGAGTTGCTTCGCAACCTGTTTAGCAGACTGATCTCGGCAAGGGAAGGCCTGGGCCATCCTAGTAAAATGGTCTGTCACTACCAGCACATCAACAGGTTTCTTGTTAGAATCCTCCGCAGTCCAAAAATCAATGCACACAATTTCCAAAGGTGCAGATGTCTTGATACTCTCCAGGGGTGCCCTCCCCTCAGGATCAGCTGCCTTACCAATGACACACCGCTGGCATTGTCGCACATAATCCTTCACATCTCTGTCAATGTGCGGCCAAAAGAACCTCTGGCGGGCCAGACACAAGCTCCTAAACTGCCCCTGGTGGCCAGCATTGTCATGTGTGCCCTGGAGGACCTCGGGTTTAAGGGCATCAGGAACAACAAATTGGTATCTCTTCTTCTTGGAGACCTGATCCCTAGATACTCTGTAAAGGACACCATTACACATCGTCAGTTTGTCCCAGTGTTTAAGGTACCTAATGACCATGGCACACTCACTGGATCTTTCCCTCCGGGAAGGTCGACGGCCACGTTCCACAAAGTACAGCACTCTGGAGAGGACAGGATCCCTCAACTGCCCCTCACGAAGCTCACCCTCAGAGAACACAGGTTGAGCATCTGTTGCAGGGAGAAGTAGCTGTGGAAGCTGTTGGAGGATGTCAACAGCACGCGTTCTGGCACCCGACTCCCAAAGGGTATGTGTCTCAAAGATGGCAGAGACCTCTTCTTTAGTCAAGGACTGGTTCTTAGCATGCACCGACACATTAGGCTCCTCCTCGACCTGGCCATCGAAGAGATGTCGACTGGAGTTCGACTGTCGAAATGCCTCCTGTACTGAGCCAACAGAGATGGGAAGAGCTTCTCCAACTAGGTTGCTATAGGGACAGCAGAGCAACCTCTCTCCGACAGCCAACTTCACAAACGGTCGACGGCTTAGTGCATCTGCGACAATGTTCTTAGAACCAGGGACATATTTGATATCAAACTCGTAAGATGCCAGCTTCGCCACCCACCGCTGCTCACAGGCGTCCAGATGAGGTTTAGTCATAATGTGTGTAAGTGGATTATTATCAGTCCACACCGTGAAGGCATGTCCCTTGAGCCAGTGGCTGAACTTGTCACACACAGACCATTTCAACGCAAGGAATTCAAGGCGATGAGCAGGGTACTTACGCTGGGCACGGGAAAGGGATTTACTGGCAAATGCAACTGGTCTAGCCACAAAATCTCCTTCCTGAACTTGTGAAAGAACTGCTCCCAGCCCATCCAAGGAGGCGTCGGTGGACAAGACAAAAGGGCGAGCAAAGTCAGGATGGGCCAAAACTACTGAGGACACCAAAGCAGCCTTCAGATCCTCAAATGACTGTTGATGATCATGTGTCCAGTCAGTAGGTGTCAGCTTCCGAGATTGCATAGCACGGCTCACACGTGCCCGCCCCTTGCGCTTCTGCTTCTGGCCAGACAGAAGGTCAAAGAGGGGCCTTGCCAAGGCAGAGCAATTGGGCACAAAATGCTGGTAATAGTTCACCATCCCCAGAAATGATCTGACACGGGACTGTGATGGGGTGATCCCATCAGGCTCCATTAGGTCCGCAATGGTCATATTGCTGACAGCCTCGACCTTAGCAGGATCTGTGGACACACCAGACTCATTAATGATGTGCCCGAGGAATTTCACCGTCCTCCTGAGAAGCCAGCACTTCTTTGGGGCCAATTTCAGGTTGTGTTGGCGAAGTCGGCTGAAAACCATTTCCAATCTCTCCAAAGCCAACTGCTCAGATGGTGCAAAGACCAACAGGTCATCAAGGTAGCACAGCAGGCTGAGGAAATTTTGATCGCCAAAAATGCAGGTCATCATTCTCATGAAGCTGGCTGGGCTGTTGCACAAACCCTGAGGGAGGCGGCTATACTCGTACAAACCCATGGGTGTTGTGAATGCAGAGTATTTGCGATCCTCCTCATGTAGCGGCATGTTATAGAAGCCAGAAGTCAAGTCCATCGTGCTAAAAAACGCATTGCCACCAAGGGCTGCCAAGCAATCAGCTTGATGTGGCAGGGGATGAGCGTCCTTTAGCGTCCGCCTGTTGAGCCATCGAAAATCGGTGCACACTCGCAAGTCGCCATTTCTCTTCCACACAAGGACAAGAGGTGAGGCAAACTCGCTAGTAGACTTCCTGATTATGTCTCTCTCCTCCATCTCGTTAAGAACCTGGCGGAGCTTGTGGTATTCGGCAGGAGGCACACGCCTGTAGGGGAGACGAAATGGCCTGTCATCTGTCAGTCGAATCCTGTGTACAAAGCCCTTAGCCTCACCACAGTCCAGATGATGGCGAGAAAAGACATCTTGATAATTGACCACAAGGTCAGCCAACTTTTCTTGCCAGTCCGATGACACATCACAGGATTTCAGGTCCAGGTCACCCAGGCCAACACGGTCCAGCCTCTCCTGTACAGTACCAACATCCACTGTGGGTACAGATGTCCCAGTGGGCTCTGTACGAGTAGACTGTTGACTGAGCTCTGGAACCTCCATATCCTCCAATGCAAGGCAGGTGTAGACATCAGCAAGCTTGGCATTCCTCCGCAGAATAACAGGGTTGTCTGTGACATTAAGGAGCTTGAGTGGGACCCACCTGTCTCCCCAGAGAGGAGTCACCACTCTAGCGACCATGATGCCCCTGGGTGCAGAGCGAGAGGTGGTTGGCTCAGTAACTACAGTAGAGCCAGGAGATATCTTAACATCTTTCGGAAGTTTCCCCCATACAAGAAACTCACTGTTACCTGGCAGGGTGACAGCCCTGTTGCACCTGACTGTGCCCACTTTGTCTGGTATCTCAGTACCAGACCAGCGTTCCAGGCCAGCAAGCAGAGAGAGGAAATGTTCAAGTTCCCGATGCCCTGAACGCGACATCGAAACTGCCTCCCAGTAGCTTGCATCTTTCTTGAACTGACGGATTAAATGTCTGATGACATTCGAGCCAACTATTAAGTCATCTTGTTGATTCTCAACAACAAAGGTTGGAACCAAGATACGACACCCATACACTTCCATGTCAAGCTCCACCACTGATTTAGGCTTCACTCGTACACCACCACAGCCAACAAAAACAACAGTGGGTGCCCCCTGATTTCTCAAATCAATAGCACCATCAGCAGCAAGCCTCTGCAGTGCTACTTCACTCAAAGAACAGGCCATTGAACCACTATCCAACATAGCACCAAGGGATGACTTGCCTCCGATTGTAACAGGAGTGTAGAACAGGCTGTCACTGCTGCTGATTCTCTGTGTGTCCTGAAAAATAACTCTCTCAGACTTGTCTAAGTCCTTTACATTGTCATACAGTTCTGCTGCATCATGTGTGTGGGAGTGTTCTTCATGACCTGTACAGCCTCCCTCAAAGCACAGGTCGTCTAGTTTCCCTGGGCATTGTCACCCGTAGAGGCCCCATTGGCACACGAGCGACGTGTGTGACCGGGCTGAAAGCATGTGAAACAGAGTCGGGCAAAGCGGCAATGGGACTGTGTAGTGTGGTCCTCCTTATTACAGACCTGACAGCTCCTGCCATTGAACAAAGGGGCCCGATTCTGTACTCGTCTGCCACCCTGCCATGAGGGGGAATGTCCATCCCCAGCCTTCGCTTTATTCAACAGCTCCCTGAGCATCGACATCATCTCACCAAGCACAGCATTGTCGCTGGGCTGCTGACTGTGGGGGAACTGCTGCTCAGGAGCAGGGAGGGCAGACTGCTTCTGGTAATGCAGGGGAATAGTCTGGCATCTATTCTGTGTTGAGGTCGTCGGATTCCGTTCCCCATCCTGTGACAATAGAGGAGGAACAGTGGGACAGCTTGGAGCAAGAAACATCTGCTGCGTCTGGGACAAGAGAGGAGAGGGTGAGACAGAGGGTCCTACCCCAGGTGACGGGGGTGACGTAGGAAGCGCGTCAACACCAGAAGACTTCCTGTCATCGTTATTCAAGAGCTCAACACGCGTGTCATCACGAATTAGCGCTGCTGCATGGGCCTCAACCACGCGCACTCTCACAGAAGACACCCTCTCGCGCCGATACTCATCTATCCTCTCCTGAATCTCCTTGCACGTCCACTCATGTATCTGTTTGTACTTAAACACAGATGCGAGCTCAGGATCTGGGCAGTGTTTCACAAACATTTTAGCGATCTCACCACCAATGTCCTCCATTCGCCTGCCTTGACGCTTCAAACCTTCCTCAGCCATATCAGCAGCCTTGTTGAGGCGTATCCAGTAATCAACAGGATTCTCCCTGTGAGAAGGCAGAGTTGAGTAGAAGTCCTGCAGGGGTAGGCAAGAGGAAGTGCTGCTGAAGTACCTTATCAGCATGTTGAATATGACATCAGGGGCGCAGGAAGTAATAAGCGCAGGATCACTTCTCAAGCCTATCTTAACTACATCCCTGGCCTTCCCCATTAGCCTCCCCATCACCTCCTCTGTCTGCAACGACACATCAAGACTCTGCTTCCTGATGTATGATTTCATCAACTCAACCCATTCAGTCACTGTGTACTTGTCTGTACCATCACCCCTGAAAATGACAGGTTCCCTGTCGGATTTTACAATAACACTGAATTGAGTGTTTTCACTAGGTGTATTCGTATCGCCACCCGAATGTGAAGTCTGGTTATGTGAGTGAGCATTATTTCGGTCGACATCACCAACAGCTCCACTAGACATAAGTCTGGCCGCAATAGATTCACCTATCTGTGAACCAAGTTGAAAGATCATGTCACTAAACTGGTTTAATGTGTCATTCCCATCACCGGGAGTGGAGTGACGTGCTTCACCCCGCAAAAATTGCCCCACGGGAGACTGATCCGGATCTAAATCCGACCCAAAGGCTCCAACCCTCCCAGGCAACACAGGTGAAGCTCCCTCATCCCTCCCAACTGACCCATGTGACAGTAAATGAGCACGTGCTGCACCTCTACCCCGCCCAACAGAGGAGAGAACATTTTCACATATATCACTCAGCTGGAATTTGCTTGCCATATTAGCATATAAACAGAAAAAAAAGGAAAAGCAAGAAAAACAAACCAAAACAAAACGTAGACAATAACAAATATTCAGAGTTGCAGGTGTCAGCACAAGCAGTCCGGAGAGAGTCCCATCAAATCAAAGAACAAACAGTCCAGTACCTCAACGTAATTCACAGTCCAAGACGAGCAAAGGATGAATCTTTAAGCACAATACACTGCAACCTGGGTTGGAGATCTGCATCAAGTTGATCTCAAATCACAGAGTCACGGCACCAATGTAGCTGTTGCTGTTCTGAGAGTCTATTGTGCAAGTGGTGTGATATGCCCATGTAGAAAGGACGGCACTGCAACGCTGGACTTGCCCTTACTCTGGGCTCCCTCTTTATTCTGGCAACTGGTACAAAGAAAACAGCACACAGTCTTCATTAACAATCTGCAAAGCAACTGCAACATTCAGTTCACCAGCTTGGGAGTTGTTTTCCTTTGCTGAGGCATGCGCTGTGCAGCCATTTGGAACCTTAACAGTTGCAGTTGCTGTGTTTGTCCACCAGGTGGCTCCAACTATTCACAAAGCACATCAATTTTGAGGAAATTCATTAAGCTATTTTCTAACTCTGTTACAAATGCACATAGCAGGGAAGTTAATGGGAGACAAAGACATTCTTCTTTGAAATTCTGGATTGCATCCTTGTCTTTGGCTAATGTGTGCTCAACATAAAACAGATCACCTTGAGGTACTTCAGGGACTCCACGGGAGTAACTGTAAAAACAAAATAAACACAAATAATTCAGTGATAAACAGTGTTGGGCAAGTTACTTTGAAAAAAGTAATTAATTATAGTTACTAGTTACTTCTTCAAAAAAGTAACTGAGTTAGTAACTGAGTTACAATATTCTAAAAGTAATTAATTACTTGAAAAGTAACTATTGCATTACTTTTAAAAAAAACGTTTAACCCTCTGGGGTCCAGGGTATAATTGGCCATTTTTAACTACTTTTAATTTTCCCTCCACATTTCACCTTTGAAAACTATTTACTTTGCCTTGTTTGGTATCATCCTTTTCAGCACAACCTCACGTGTCTGAATTTACAGTTATGTTTTCATTTTTACATACTGTATTAACACAATTGATCTAAAATCAGACAAAAAACATAAAATCCGAGTAGAAAGTTATATTTTTTACTGTAACAACCACAAACATGTTTATTGAATCATATTTCATAACCTTAAATGCAAATATAAATTGTCAATTTTAAAATCCTCTGCACAAGTTTTGCAAACAACAAAGTTATTTGCATCCATTTACCTTTTACCTCGATTTTTTTAAACAACCATTTCAAACTATTTACAGAACCATCAGCTGTTCTGCATTCAATAAGATGCCTCACAAATTATTTGTGCCACTCCAAAAAAACTATTTCTGTCCACTATGAAGGAGAACATCACAGCCTGATACCTGCAGGTCTGACAGCAGCAGGTGTATCACTCCTGTCTCTACCTGGAGACAGCAGTCGCCTCATTGTTCTGACACACAACACAATACTATCCACAACACTACACACTAACTACACAAGACAACACATTAACTACACACTCCAAACACGCTAAACGTCACAAATCTCTCACATCTCAAAACTCGCTCTCTCTCTTTCTGCTCTCTCTCTCGCCGTCACTCCTAACTTCCCCTGTTTGTTTTTTTGTTTGTTTTTTTGTTTGTTTTGGCTCATAAGCAGAGAGTGCTTGCTGCGCTGTCCTTAGACAGTAAACGTGACGAAACTATTGAGGAAAAAACGCCGCATATATTTTGTTTATGATGACTCTGGCTTTACGTGGCCTATCAACACAATTTATAAACTGGTGTATGTCACCTTGTTGCTTTATCTTTAAGTGGTCATGTGATTGGCTTACCACGACTACTTTATTCTTCCTCAGTCAAACAGCAGCACTCATGTGATTGTTTTGCCCCCTTAGCTCCAGGTGTTGCGCCAAAAAGTGATCGTGATTACCGCCCGCGGGAGCGCGCAGCTGCTTAAAGCTGTAACGTCCAGATTACTTACAGCTACTTCCGTGCAACTGATATAAGATGCTGTAAGCTGAACACAGCTTCAACCGTCTGTTTGTTGAAAAATAGTAACGGATCGCATTTTCTTGTTAGTAACTGTAACGGCGTTGTAACGATAGGAATAGTAATTAGTTCGATTACTCGTTACTGAAAAAAGTAACGCTGTTAGCAACGCCGTTACCCATCACTGGTGATAAATCACCATGAGCTGCATTGACTGTAAAGGTATTTTAAAAAACAAAGACCTTTGACGTAACATAGCATGTCGCCTGAAACTGAAGAGACATGGACTTGTTTCCAAGCTGAAGAATGAGGCTCAAACATGTAATCATTTTCTAAATTTGGTGCCAGTTTTCATTGTGCGCATGAAATGATGAAAAAGACGAAAGAAGAAAGGGTTGTTTCATTTCACTTTGAATGTTAAATCAATCCTATATTTAAAAAAACAACTTCAATTAACAGCAAAGTGGTTATTTTAAGCTTTAGCTCCAGTCGCTCCTTCACTGAGGACTCTCTGGTCAGCGCCCTTCGGGCTTTGCAGCCATTCTGGGATTCGTCTTGACAGAAAGTGAACTGGCTCTGGCAGATAAATCCAATCTGCTTGTACCTGATAAATCTTATATTTTATGATGTTTTTATTATTCTTGGTCCTTATAAAGATAACAGAAACACGAACTGTGCCTGTTTTTATAACAACGTGGTGATGTCTGACCTTTTGACCTATGACCTTTAAGCATTACATACTAAAATGGTGTATTTTATTATCTTTACCCATATGATTAAAGCGAGACTGGCTGAAATCTTTAGCTTCTATAAGATGTAAAAACTTGAGACTTTAAGATCTATTCATGCCGTGTGTAATTTTGAAAAACTTTCTGGTGTCATTGTAAAGTTGAATATATAAAAAGTGTGTTGTACAGCTCTCTCCGTGCCCTTTCATGTGATATAATACACAATATGACGGTAGGTTACTTAAGCTTTAGGACATTCCTTCTTTTTTTATACTCCTGCTCTCTCTGCTCTCCCTCTCTTTCTTCTGGCAGCTGCGCCTGATGAGAGGTCTGGAAGTTTGCAGATATTCAGCAGCGGAAGCTCACACCCTAGAGGATATGAAGAGTTTTCCCTAAACATACCAGCTGCTGCTGGTGGTATTATCATCATTAAGTTGTGCTGCTAAACTTTAACAAGGCGTGTTGTTTGATCCTAATTAGCATCTGGCAGATTGGGGATACAACTCTGAGCAAATGAAAGGCTTTAGGTGCTTCACATGTTCATCAGTTTTATGTTTCAGGGGGGGAAAAAACTCAGATCCGGATCACTGAGCATCTTTTACTGTCAGATGAACGGACTGATACTTGCTCCACGAAGGAGGGGTCAGGGAGAAAAGAAGGACTTCCTTTCTATAGGAAACTTTTCACATCTAATTCACAAAGAGGTCCAGACAGAGAGAGAGAAGGAGGGAGGGAGCTGCTGACTCAGGACTTTCCCCCTCCTCCGTCCCCGTCTTCTGAGCGGTGTGAAGCGGCAGTGCAGACGTGAACGAGGTGAGTCATTCAGATAGAGATCAGTCGGCTGCATGGGAGCGCTGTGGCGGTGATGTGAGATTGTGATGCATGACAGTCTGCTAGAAAGCACGGAGGCTTCACTAACTACAGTTTGGCTTTAACTTGTATAATGCTGCAGTGTGGACTACACAGCCAGCATAATAACTGCATGTACTTATGGATGCTATGAAATAAGAAGCATCGGTATGTAAACATGCCTTTCATCGTGATATTAGGAGAAAATCCCGTTTGATTTACAAGTTTCCAGTTCAAGTAGAGATTTCCGCAAGAAAGAAAAAAAGAGAAAATCTTATGTAATACCCTTGGTCAGAGCGTGAGCCATGTCAAACATCTGGGTAAATCCCAGAAGGACCCAAATACAAGCAAGCAGCACATTTCCACTGTGAGAAAGGAAGAAAACACCATTCAGGCAGTCGGGGTGAGGGTGGGTGGGGGGAATCATCAATCTATAATCACAATCAATTATTATAAATTCAAGTTTAAGCACAAATGACCAATAATGTAACCTGTAACCTGGGAAAGGAGCGTTTGTTTTGTTTTTTTGTTGCTTTCTACTTTATTTAATTTGAAGCAGCAGATCAGCAGAATTTATGTGAGACTCCTAAAGATCTGCAAAACAGTGCACATTTACCCACATAGCGCTAAATCCAACCCCTGATTAGCGTTACGTAACTATGAATTGCTCCAAGCATATGGTGCTTTCTGCACCTCAGACAGACGAACTGTAGGATGGAGTCATAGTTTTATTGTTAGAACTCCTGAAGTCAGCTGACCTCACACCATGGGGATGGTTTTTATCGGTTTTATTAGACTGCTCACAGAGGTGGTCTGAGAGGATTTTCCTCATCGTGTTTGTTCTGGATTTTGAATTCTCCCTAAATATATTTGAGTTCAGGTTATCCTGTTATTGTTGTGCTTTGATTTTTGTGTTTGGACTTTTCATTCCTGCTTTTCATTCTCTATTCTTTATTTTTGCTTCTGCTCTTGATCTTTATTAGGGGTACTTTGAGTGTCCTTGGTGTTTCTCTGCCATCCCCACCCTCTGGCTCATCTTTCTGTGCTAACTTTTGTCCTCCAGTGTTTGCTTGTCTCATGTTTGGAGTGAGTCATCTTGTTTTGGCTGAAACTTCCAGTTTGTCCTGGTTGTCTTGATTACATTAACTTGCGTCTCATTCCCCTCCCCTCTTTACCTTCTCCCAATTAGTCCTCGGTGTATAAATAGCCCTGTCCTTCTTATTGCTCTTGTCGTGTCATCAGTTTTTGTTCCTGTTTTGTTCTCCGTGTTCTTTTGCTTCTTTTCTTCTTGTGTTTTCATCATTTTACCCTTGGACTCTGTTACTTTTTGGATTTGGTGAACAAAAAAAGATGACCTTTAGTTTAATCAACTGCAACTCAACCATTCAAACCCTCTCAGAGCTGTCTGTAGCACAAAGGTGGACACATAAGTGCTAAAATATGACTCAGACACAGAAAACCTCCTGCTTCTCTCATTTAGGAAAGTGTCCCTTTGAAATGGACTGTCAAAGAAAAGGAAAGAGAGTTAGACACAGCTGAATCCTGAAAACTAAGTCCTTATCAGGATTAATTCAAGGCAAAAACATAAATAAATAATTGGGGGGGGGGTTAAATAGCATTTTCAAATTATTAGTTCCGTTTACAAAAATCCTGTTTTTGTTGTGAAGTCTTAATCCAAGTCTTCACCTTAAAAACATGGATTTTATACACAATTTTGACTCTGCATCTGATAGTGTCCTGATGTTTTGATGGCATTTCTCAAGTACTCTGTGGTTGCGCCTCTATTTTGCCCCTATGATTATTAAGAGTAATGTCCCATAGAAATATGCAAATAAATGTGAATGTAACATTTCAGGAAAACCCGTACGATGTGATACAGCGTTACACGAGAACCCTTTCCTGAGGGTGCCAAGTAAACATTCGGAAAATATCGGCCGCTGTGAAGGTGGATACCGGCATTTCATATCTGCTAAGGCGCATTACAGACTTACTTTGTTTCATGGTGGCTCTTACTTTGTTTCTTCTCTTGATTATAGCAAAACAACAAGAGCAAGTTATTTTTAAGAGCGTGCAGAGGTTGCGTTCGTGGTCTTTAGCTGAGCAGCCACCTGTGTGTAAAGGATGCAACTGTGGTTATGGACCGAGCTGTCCTATAAACACAGCAGTACACCCTGTTCTGAACACAGAGAGTCTGGCAGACGGCCATCACCTATCCCCCAGTTCTCCAGAGTTTGCTATCTGAAAACAAAAAAAGCCCAGGGTCATTTTTCAAACGATTTATGGTTCTTGCAGTCCAGTTTCCTTTTGCAATGTTAAATCTCTGTGGATAACACACAATGACTAGGTTAAGCAGCTGGTTCTCATTCATTTGCTCATTTGCGAGTCTGTCATGGAGGAAAAATGTTGGTTCTGGTGACACACACTGTAGCAGCAACTACCGCAAACAGTGTCTGCGGTAGTTGCTGCTACATCTGTTTATATGTAGGCCAGTCTGTGAATAGAGTTTTTTTTCGAAAGAAATTCTGCAGCTGTGGATGGTACAGATGGTGAGATTAAAACAAAAACCAGCTACAAAGATTGGTTTGTAGAAGAAGTGATTAAAGTACGCAGGAAGTAAGAGGAGCAGGTGTTTATGAGGCAAAACTAGCATGCCCAGTCTCAAACTCCTGTTGGCCACTGTCTAGCTGGCTGTGCAGTCATGGTAAAATATGGCCAGAGAAACATCTGGTTTGGCATGACTATACCAGAAAGCCCAGTTTTGTTTTTATTAACAGCATTATTATTATTGAGGTATACTCTCAGAATCACATTTAACTGACCATTAAAAGGCCGCTGGGCTGCCTGGTCAACTCATATTCAAACTTACTGACTGTCTTGAAAAAAACAAAAAGCTTTACTTGATTTTTTTTTTCCACAGTTCCAGTCTCCTGATTTTTCTTCCCAGGTTGATGCATGTTTTTGCTGGCTCACTGCTTCAGATTCCTCTTTCTTTTTCCAGCTTCTGACATCATTATCTCACTTTCAAAGCAGCTGTCCAACAACTGACATCCCACATATAGGCCATCTCGCTATGTGATTACACCACTTGGGTTTCATTTTGATTTCAGCTACAAACTGGTAAAGTTTCATGACTTTATCTTACATGCTTTGTGCGACTTATCGCGTTCAGAAAGTAAAAAGACAGCTAGAAGTGCAGGCTCAAGTTCCCAGACGTGGAATAATCCAGGATTAGAAACCTTTCTCGCTGAAGGTCTTTGCTGAGTCTGAGCCAACAAGCAGACTTAACATACGTCTGGGAAACTGGATGATGAAACTCTGCTACAGTGAGTGTCACCAGGACACCACCAGGATGATGACACACAAATTCCAGATAATATAGAAAAGTCTCTCGAGTCCCTTTTCAGCAGATATTAACTCTCTGCTCTCACCTTAGTTACAGCCATGTCGGGCATCCTCCTCCTGCTCCTGTCCTTGTCCTGCCTGGTGGCCACGGTGCCTCCTCCAGTCCCCTGCAGACACTGCTGTGATCACCTGGAGCCAGCAGAGGGCAGCGGCGCCCAGCCAAGTAGTTATGCCCCTGAGGTCCGCACATATATCAACATGACCATTCTGAAAGGTAACACATCTATAGCAGCCATCTGAGGTCAAGTCAAGTCACCAAGCACCAAATCATTTTTCTGTGTGAACCTGTGTAATATATGTAGTAGAACATCTGCAGACTCACAGGTTTTCACAATAAAGCCAGAATTTTGGGGGGAAAAACACTTTTAAACACATGTGTATTTGAAATTTAAGGAGAGGTCTTGTTTTATAAAGAGTTATGTTGGGATGGAATTTATGGCAACAAAAAAAGAGTGAAGGCAACATGTTTATGAAGCCATGCAGATCATTGGACAACCGAGCCAAAGACAACACAACAGGCCCAGTGTTTCTACACTGTATAATGTGCAAAAACAGAAAGTATGGCTGTGCTGAAGTATTTGGTCGTGTTTGAGACTATAGATAAAGATGATGGACGGCGAGGGAAAACTATTTATTTCAATACTTTATTCAACAAAAAATATCAGCAAATATAGTTTTTAGATTAGAGGTGAAAAGTCTTCAAAAACTTAAATAAATCCAGTTACCTGTTTTTTGTTTGTTTTTATTTTTTCAAGCACAGACATCAGCTAACATGATGCTCTTTGTTATGATAAAGCAAGCTGGTCATTGGCATCAGAAGGAAGCATCACACCACTCACAGAACATATTGCAGGTTTTGGATGATTATCCGACAGCCTCAAAGACAATTTTAGACCAGCTTTCTTTGCAAAGCTCTTTCATTTGCAAGATGACAGTTTTCTTACATGTACTTTTAGTTCAATTCCCCCCCCCCCCCCCAACGGCATTCATGTTAAAAGCTCTGCTTCAACTTCACTGGCCACCAGGTTCATACTGGTTTGCCCTTTTCCCTTCAGAACTGCTTTAATTCTTCATGACACAGATTCAGCAAGGTGCTGGAAGCATTCCTTGGTGACATGACAGTATCACACATGTTATTTGCTAAATTCATCCTCACCATTTTTCTGAAGGGCATGATTCTACCATCTATGGGTAGAGTTTCAAACAGGATCAAACGACTGTTCTGGGTTTTGGACTTTTTAAAAATGATCTCATACTGTCGTGTAATTATTTTCACCTTAGGTGACAAAGGAGACCGTGGTGAGAGAGGCACACCAGGCAAAGCTGGACTTGAAGGACCTCCAGGTTCTATTGGGCCATCGGGATCAAAAGGCTCTAAGGGTCAGGCTGGTCTCCCAGGAGACCCCTGCAAAGTCCAGTACTCTGCTTTCTCCGTTGGCCGTCGAAAATCCCTTCACAGCCTGGACTCCTATCAGGCACTTGTGTTCGACACGGTCTTCGTTAACCTCGACGACCACTTCAACATGTTCAAGGGAACGTTCGTCTGCCACATCCCAGGCATCTACTTCTTCAACGTCAACATCCACACGTGGAACTTCAAGGAGACGTACCTCCACATAATGCAGAACGACACAGAGCGGGCGATTGTGTACGCTCAGCCCAGCGACCGCTCAATCATGCAGAGTCAGAGCCTGATGCTGGAGCTGGAGCTGAACGATGAGGTGTGGGTCCGCCTGTACAAGAGGGAGAGAGAGAACGCCATTTACAGTGACGATGTAGATATCTACATAACGTTCAGTGGATACCTCATCAAGCCCAGTGAAGAGAAGGAATGAATCGGCCGAGTATTACTGTACCCGGTCGAGCTCGAAAGCAATTTACCACAAAACTGTCCTTGTAGATAAACACATACTCAACAAGATCAAAATGTTTATATAAAAAGAAAGACTCCTAGCTTTACCAGATTTCACTGGTGGGCTGAAAAAAATCCACACAACACTGTAAAACCCAATGACACTTTGTTAATAGTATAAAGTTAAAACATTTGTTTTACTAGTATAAATTTATACAAATTTTAGGTTCAAGAAGAGCCATACACGCGCATTCAGATTCAAAATTTCAATATTAATATTAAGATAATATGAAGTCGTCACCGATTTAAGAAAACAAAACAATACATTTAACGAAATCAACAAATAATGAGTTAAATATTAAATAATTTAAATACTGCACAGCAGTGAGTGGCCTAACTAAATAAAATGGGCAGTGTGCTTTCTGCAGTAAGTATAAAAAAAACAATCACCACATGTTCACACGTCAACTGCACAGAAAAAACAGCGAGATCTGTCAAGAAGTCTCAAGTGGCCTCTACCGCTTAGATCTACTGCACTGCATGCAAGAAGCAGTGAGAAAAACCACACCAGCTCTCTGCAGCACTTCCACTGTCTAGTCAAACATAAGGCTCTGGGGCCAGAATCAGCCCAGCGAAGACTCGATTCCGGCCCACTGGACGGCTTTAGTAAATGTAAGGAGTGCATAAATATTTAACTTTTAACTGTATTTCCATAAGTTTTACAGCTTTTCTTATTGATAAAGACTGGCAATGGGGGTGGGCAGTCTTTATCAATAAGAAAAGTTTTTAACTAACAGATAAACAATTGACAAATGACAGGAAACGTTCCTGTTGTTCCACTAAGTCCACTCTAAATGAATAACAATAATTATAGGACAGTGTGTGCAATGAACTATCGTCAAATTTTGTGTCATTTTACACAATTATTATGTCGTTTGACCGCTTTGACCCAAAGATCAAAGCGGGCTGCATGTGGCTCAATAGAATGAGTTTGATATCGCCGGTCTAGAACCAAAAAAAGCAAAGAAAAAAACAGGGTTTGGCAACCCTAAAACCACACCAGATTGGTATCTACAAGGGCAATGCTCTGTATCACTATTAAAAAGAAAAAGAAAAACTTGAATTAAATATCTTTATCTCAGGGAGGAAAAAATAAAACCATTTAAAACAGGATACGTCAAACAATAGGTGTGCAATAGCCTAGGCCCTGAAATCTGTCTTTAGATTAGATTCACATTTCAACAGGTATCACAGGATACGGTTGCAGGGTCTGCTTTGAGCTTCTGACAGGAGTGTAACATAAGCCCTTCTTTTCTTCAGCCGGGGGCTCAAAGCCAAAGTCAGTCTGACTTTGGAAAACCAAGACGATCAGTCGCATCACCTCCTTGCACCAACGACTCTTATACTGATCCAGCGTCAATCAAACAGATTCATTGCTTTCAGCTGTGCTCATAAAGGGAAAAAAATGACTGCCCACACCTGCCTGTAAGAGATGGTGCTTAGTCTTAGCTCTCACAAATGTGAAACATGCACATTAGTTAGCTTTACAGGTGACTGTGGGCAGATTCTGTTACCCTTACCTAAAGGTGGGGGGACTGTTTCCACTGTGCTGAGCTAAGCTGGCAGCTGTAGTTTCATATTTGCCAAATGAGAGAGGTAAATATATTCTTATGAACCCCACAGTAAAAAGAAAAAAGAAAAATTTGCATTATATAACATTTTATAACCCACAAAGCAGTTTCATTGTGTTTCTCAATCACAGACATGTTTTTAAACCATCAAATATCAAATAAGTCTTGGTTTGGAATCCATCACTCCTGCCCCTGATGTGTAAAACTAGATGCATTAAACAAAGCATGAACTTTACAAAGATGCAGGCTCAATCTGTTTATTTAACATGAAAAATTATCTGTATTTGGTGTTCAGAAGCATTTTATATGACATTCACTGGGAAGATTTGCTGTTAGTGAGTTTTGCTAAAACACGGTGCTAACTGAACTCCTGCTGAATTTGGGTTTGGGAAATGTATATTTTACAAAGTATTCTCCTTTCCTTCTAAGATTTACATCTTCAGCTAACTTTAATCTTTTATGCATGCAAAACCAATAAATTAAAAACACAAATAGCTAAGCTCTGGCAGTCATAGTTTAAAATGACTCGACACTCTAACGAGTGAGAAAACTGATTCTCCAGACGACAGCAAATGAATAACTCTCACCTTCTACTCCTGAGTCGTGCATTAATAACAGATAAATAACAGCCAGAAAAGTCTTTTTGTTGCAAAACTGCGATGTTTAACCTTTATGATGTCATCATTTCATCTGAGTAAACCTTCACTTCTAACCACTAAAAACTTTTTAAATCGTCCTGGATTCCACATAAACATTTGTGTCAGTTTGAGGAAATTCCCTGATAGCATTCGTTAGATATTACAAGGGAAGTGCAGACACACAACCCGACAAAGTTATGTCACTAAAGCTGTGAAGGAAAATGAAACTACGCTGCCCTCTGGACTGCAGAGCTTAATGCAGCACAAAACACAAATATTAATCTGAATATTAAAAGCACTCCAAACATTGATACATAATGTAATATTTGAGAATGAAGCATTAATTAAACTGTATACACTAAAAAGTGAGCCATTGCCGTATTGCTTTAAACCTGCATTCTTTCTAATGGCCAGCAGGGGGAGACTTATCAGGCTGTTAAAAGAAAAATAAGTAATGTTACTTTCCTTTCCCTGTGACGAGAATAAACATTTTCATTATGACTTTATGTGCTCAGTTACTAATTTCAGGTCACAGTTGGGTTCACGTTGTAAATATGACCATTATTAGAGTCACAAAACAGGATAAATCAGCGTATACTCACGACCAGTGTTGGTCAAGTTACTTGAAAAAAGTAATCAGTAACTAATTACTGATTACTTCCCCCAAAAAGTAATCCAGTTACTTTACTGATTACTTCTGCCCTTTTCAGCCCAATTCTACTTTTTCTGCATAATCCATCATACAAAATGTAATCAAATGGAAAAGTCTCTTTTTTTTAAACTTGTTTTATCAGTGTTAATCTTTTAACTTTATGCATCAAGCAAAAATGAAATTATCTGCAATATTCTCTAACTTGAAGAAATTAGTTTAACATTTAAACCTATTTTCTGCACATTCCAGCACATAAAATAAAATATTTTTTGTGTTTACACTCAGTCTTTCAAATAGATGCAAGTAAAACACAGCAGAAAATAAATAAAGTCAAAGACTAGCGGTCCTGTTGCTCTATTTTCACCTGTAAAGCAGGAGTGGGGCAGGCGGAGGGTTACCCTGGTGCAGGTGTGCCGCAGCGGTCAGTTGAAGAATCCGTGAGTTTCTCTGTGAGTTTCCCATTATGCCGTAGCGCACTCGGTGCTTGTTTAGGGTGTTTTTTCGCTGTAAAAAGTTGTCTTCCCACGCACAACGGACGCTAATGTTTTTGTCACTTTTTATGGAATCAAACTCAAAGTAAGGTCAGTGCTTCCTCGCTTTAAACGCTGCACGCTCATACTCTCTCCCGCACTCAATACATGATCCACTGTTGATCTGCACACAGCTGTTGTCACGAACGTCGCACTCGCTTACGTCACTGTCATGAGACATTCTCGCAAAAAAATCACGGTTTTAGTAACGCAGTAACGCAGCGTTCCTACGGGAAAGTAACGGTAATCTAATTACCGTTTTGGCAATAGTAATCCCTTACTTTACTCCTTACTTGAAAAAAGTAATCAGATTACAGTAACGCGTTACTGCCCATCTCTGCTCACGACTCACAAGTCATAAGGCAGTGAGCGTGCCGTGGGCCTCAGTTTCATGGTTAAATCTAACAGTGCGCTCCATTTGAAGTTGTGTATACACTGTTGTGTATTTGTGACTCGCTAAATAAGCCATACATAGAGCACTGACCAGCCAATATCCATGAAAGCACTGCAGCGATGTTTTGAAGAGCAAAAGCAGGTGTTGTGCTGTTTTTCCACACTTGTGTCAAATCACTCCCAGTTCTCACTTCTGAGACAAATGGAACGCAGCATGACCCTCACTCACCATGGGTGACGTCATGGGGGTTACATCCATCTTTTATATACAGTCTGTTCCACCTTTAAGGTCGTGCCGTTGATGATCTAACAGCAGTGACTGCTTATCCAGCTTTGGTTATTCCGTGACTGGAATAAAAAGTGAATGTTGTTTATAGTAGTCAGCAACAATAATGATAAGAACGTCTTTTTGGACACATGTTCAATGTAATTCTCACTGTGAGACCGTCTTATTTCATGTCCACTCATGTCAGTCCCCACAGACTGACATGAGTTATATAAAATAAATGAAAGAAGCAGAAAACGGGTTATTGTTCATTTGTTTCTACTCATCTAAACTATTTATTTTCTGCCATTCACTTGTTCACATTACCATCATGTGTCCCTAGGGTCAGTCCTTCAGCTGGAACCTGCATCATTAAACTTAAATTTATTGATTTGTTGTCAGGGTATATCATCAAGGTGGGTTTCCAGCCAATCACACATACATCACAGCACCTTATCTGCCTGACATAATCTACTGGGCATAATCAGGAAGCATATTTAAGACATGCCATGTTTATGGTACACTTTTGTCTTTTCAGTTTGAACTAAAGCCACGAATATTTAGGTTTGCTCTAGTATATAGGTGCCCAGATCAGCACTGGCAGCCACGACAAAATGACTGGAAGATGGTGATAAACTTGTCCACACTGACACCTTGAGGAATAAAAGTAGAGGTGCTTGTCCCACCTGTGATATGAATCACAAACATATACAAGCACAAACAAACTAAAGCAAGTGGCGAGCTGAAGTGTTCACACTGGAGACACGGTCAGCATTTCCTGTTAACATTTTTGTGGGCTGCACTGGTTTCCTGTTATTCTCTTACAAGCCATGTGTTTTTCACCACGATTCTCAGCTCTCATTCAAAGTGATAGTTGTGTTTTACATTG
Source organism: Mchenga conophoros (assembly GCF_057382185.1). Lineage (NCBI taxonomy): Eukaryota > Metazoa > Chordata > Actinopteri > Cichliformes > Cichlidae > Mchenga > Mchenga conophoros. The sequence continues at coordinate 16,306,545 of NC_140529.1, forward strand.
TGTAACCTTTCGCAGTCTGGTAGATTAATGTTAGCATTGCACATAATCACACTAAAGAAGAGCAGATTAACCTTTCCTGCCCCGCAACATTATTTCTCTGAATTCCAGCTACATGAATACTTCTAAAATGTGCCATCAAGTTCAAATATGACATTTGTGTTTTTAACATCAGTTGAGATGAAGTACGCTATGGTTTTTGCACTGCCGTGTAAACAAAGTGTTCAAGGCTCCCGTTGAAAAAAGAAAGCAGCATTTATTCATGATTTTTATTTCTGCCAATAAATAAAAGTCAATTCTTTGCACTTTCACAGAAATGAAAAATATCATTTTTAACTGAATGAATGTGAACACTCACATAAAAAAAGACCAAAGAACAGAAGTTTGTTTTTGTTAAAGATGACTGACTTGCAAAAAAAAAAAAAAAAAAACACGAGTAAGGTTGAAATGCAGTTTTTTTCCATTATCTTCATACAAACAAGCTTTTTTTTGTATATTTAGAACAATGATGTTGAGATGACATTAGATTTTTAATTATTTTGTTGTTGTTTTTTACAGTAACAACACCCCACAGTTGCACAAAACAAACCAAAAAGCATTGAAACGACACTGACTCAGTGTGTGTGTTTGTGAGTGCACACACATAAGAACGTGCAGAATAATGTCGGACAGAGCATGACCTCACATACAGTCTGAACCAAACACAGGCACGCTGGAGAAACAAATTCATACAAATTCACACATAAAGACATTTACGGTTCTCCAAAAGGGCTCCTGTGTTTCCTTTTTCCCCCCCCAAATGATGATTGCACACGATAAACACAGGCCAGCACGTCAAACATACTTTGCTGTGGCTTCATACAGCTCTTACTGTATTTGGATTTAAGTAAAAATTAAGTCCTACAAAAATACTTTTTTTTTTTTGCTGTGTAAACTTTTGCAACCAAAGGCACTGTCTTCCCTTTGCACTTTTCTCCCTTAAAATTGACCCAGCCTCATGCTGCGAAGCTCCGACTCTAACCGTGTTCACGCCTTCGCCCTTCAGCTAGCGCCGAGTATAGCCTCATTATACGTTACAGTTGTACTTTGATGTTATCATCAAACCAACTCGATGCATCTCACAGCAGCGCAGTAGCGTTGCACAACTGAAAACTGTGTTTTGCTGGCTTCATATAATGTGCTCAGCTCATTTGCTACAAAAACAATGCATCCCATGAAAATTCTGCCCTTAGATTTTAAAAAATGTAAATAAATTACTGCCTATCAATGCTCCCCCTCAGCCTCCTATTAGATGCACCTATGGTATCCTCCTTCAGTTATCACATTCACAAGATTTTCAGAACTTGACCTCTGACCTTAGAAGAGGTCAGTTATCACCTATGGCATCAATTTGAAATTCCTAAGTTGCCTCGTGTTCACAAAGTTGGGTGTCCACACCACCCCGGTTACCCCCGTCAACCCCATCAGCCTTTTATTGCACTGTTGCAGTCTTCAGGGTTACCCAGCATAATTAAGTGTTAAAAACTGTACACTGTGCATGGAAACACCAAGCAAGTGTTGATGGCAACAACATGAAACAAAAGAAAATGTTCCCTTTACAAACTGTTTAAATACACAGAGGCACGTTTGAACAAGTACAACTATGAAGACCAAAAAAAAAATCCTCACACCAGGGATTTATATTTTAAAATCCCACTAATCTGCCTGCTGTGCTGCCTAATGGAGCTGCTGTGCTTCTGTACGATGAGGCTACATCATGCTTTGAAACTGCTAAAATAAAGAAAGCAGCTAAAATGTTGTCAGAATAAACTGTTGGTATCATTTAATGGGCCATGCAAATGTTCCAGGTGTGAAAAAGCAGCAGGGTTTTCTCTGTAAGAGTTAGCAACATGAACATATTCTTCATGTCCGTGTATGAGGTATAACTGAACTGTCATTAGTATGCATTTTCAACAGAAAAATCCCTTTCATGCTTAACATAAACGTTGCACTTTTACAATGTGAAATAAATAAGCTGACCTACAATTAAAGGAACTACAATTAAAACTAAGCAAGCAGACTTTTTTTTTTTTTTTAAAGCAGGCCAAAATTTCCAAAACTGCTGCAGCCGTGCTAGCATCACAACGAGCATGGTTTCCGTGCCCCCGCAGAGGTGGGATCTTTCAAACGTCGCACTACAGAAGTCTCTCTGATCATCACAGTTAGTCACAACACAACTGTGGCCACAAATGGCAGGCATGAAGGGGACATCAAAGATGAGACTGCAGCACACGCAGCATGGAGTTTTGAATTAAAGGGGACATGTTACTGCCACAACTACGCACGATTCAGAGTTTAAACAAAAAAAAACAAAAAACTGGGCCTCGGTGAAGAACCTCAGCTCATCTGCTGTTCACCTCCTTTCACCTCCCTTTAAGCCAGCTTTCTTCTTCTGATTGGTTTTGCCCTTTGTAGACAGGAGGTTCGAGCAGCAGAAGGGTGGAGCAGCTGGCTATGAGACAACCAACATTAGGAATAGCTGCTCCCACTGATGTCATTCAGATTCAAGAGTAGGAAAAAGAGACAAAAAACACAGTTTGAAATTAAACATTAGGGCTTGAAAAGGGTTTGAAACTTTGGCCACGTTTCGTATCAGCATCCACCACTGTAACAGCACATATATGAAAGAAAATAAGGAGAGAACACAATAGGTCCTCTTTAAGGACTACACTGAACACACTTTATCCGTTTGTTCATGTCTAACCTCTGTGCTTCTTGTTAGCTTTGTTGAGAAAAACCATAACTGATAATGGCTTTGACTCATTAGTGTGCTTCCTCAGAAGATTGAGTGTCTAGACGTTTAGTTTAGCATAAGCAACACTGGAGAAAACATCTGCACAACCCAGAAGAAGGAGGGATGTGTCACTGTGGTTGGGGTCAACATTTAATAAAAAAAACAAAAACACATCTTGTCTGCGTGGCTTCATCAGCTCAGTAGAATCACGAGTCACTCATTGAGGAGTGAGTCTGGTTTCTCGTATCCAAACAGCCTGAAGTCAGGTTCGTACAGCTTGTACAGTTCCCTGCGTGCCTCTACTGGAACTGTGCTGAACCAGTCCGACTCCCAGCTGCTGGCTGTAAGGTTCCTGCTGGAGGTGGGAAACTCCACCACGTTGTCTACCCGCAGCAGTCGCAGCAAGTGCTCAGCATCTTCCTCTGCCGTCTCTAAGTGTCCCACAAAGTCATACTGAATTTGACATGGGTGACAAAGCCGATACACTTGCCGCCAGTGCTCATTGAAGGGCATGTCCTTCTCTGTCTGAGGGTCCAGGAGATACTGGATGAAGTGGGAGAAAGAGGGATGGATACCCAAAGAAAAGGCTTCATCCACAGAAGCAGGAGGTGTCGGCTGGTTGCCGTAGCGGCGCAGCATGAGCTGCGCAAAGCGTCGGTAGAAGTCCTCATTGGGTAGCTCAAACTTATTCCGGTAGGCAGAAATGAGACGGACAAAAGGGTCGCGCACAAAGAGGAACTTGGTGTACTTCTTCAGCTTCACCTGGGAAAAATAAATTACAGTTTTCTTAACATTCAATTATTGAATACACACATGTGCATTTCAAAACTGTAAAGGTGAGAAAAAAAAAAAGAACAGAGCAGAGCAGAGAGCAGTATTCATCTTCCTGTGCTGCATCAATAATGTCTCTGTGAGAGATCAGTCATGCATCCCCATAACATTGAAGGGCCTTATATAAAACAGAATAAACATCTAACTGAGGTAGAAGGTTCAGAACACATTCCAGGTAGCTCGAAGCAAATTCATCAAAAGATAAAAAAAATAAATCAACAGCATATTTACCAAGTTAAATTATATTTTTTTACTACCATACAGAGAACAAGAAGGTGGGAAATTTGGACAGACCTTCATGAGGTGCCTTGCAAACTTGCCATAACGTTTCCAGAACTTATTGAAGGTGAAGTGCATGCTGCTGTTGTGGACCAGGTCCCTGGGGATGGCCAGGGGGTCTCTCTGAGGAACGCCCTCCTGCAGCAGGCTTTCACTGAGAATTATCATGATGCGCTTCCAGTTACTGCACGCTACCTGAGAAGGGAAAGTTTATTGTCCACTCAGATGTCACAGTGAAACAGGCAGATACACACTGTCTATGAGCGTGTGACCACTGACAGGAGGGAACCATGTATGCCGTTGTTACATGTGCCTTATTAAGTTTTACAGGAGCATGTGTCTGCATACCTTGGGAACATAGCAGTAGATAATGCCATGCCTGTCATCCACGATTAGATGATCCAGCTCCTTGTTGGGAATGTCGTCAAATGAACGGTTTTTGCCATGAAATAAGATGCTGTCATTGGCGCACATCTCCTGAAGCAACCTCCGCCTCTGCTCCTATCGTTCCATTCGTGAAGCACAGGAAAATTAACAATTACCAACTGAGGTTATAAATACTTCATATTCAGACATTGCTCACTGACTGGGGAGCTTTTGCTCCTTCATTTACATATTTAGGGATATTAACCAAAATTATATCTACAGCAAGAAGTATCAACAGTATCAACCTCTGTGGGTGCCTTTAAGGTTACTGCTGTCACACGTGATTATAGTTATAACAGGCTCTTTTTCTTTAATGCCAGTTTGAATTTCTTAAATCTGCGACTAGGTTAACACTGTCTCAATTAGAAGCTCTGCTCCTGTCAACTACTCACAGCCCAGAAATGTGAAGGTTCTGCTCATTAGTACAGATTTCCTCACTGGACTTTGTTACATGACAGACATTTGGATGTGCTGGAGCAGGGAGAAGGCACACAGGTGGAAATAAGAACAACTTAAGTGACTCTATTTAAGTCATCTCATTAAAGAAGCAAGAAACCGGCACGCAGAATGATTCATTTTTTGTGCAGCAACTGTGCTTTTCCTGCTAAGACATCTCAAAATGCCAGCAGTAAAACTTTTAATCAACTAGTAAACATTTACTACTACTAACAACAATAAAAACTGAGTTAACCTGTCTGTCACGGAGCTCTGGAGCCAGTGGGGTCAGGTGAATCTTCCACTCCCGCCGCGGTATATATCGTTCCTCTGCTTTCTCTGACTGGTTGCTTGTGTCAGCCGGGGCAGCGTCAGTGGGCTCACCAGTTCCCGGCTCTAAGAACTGGTTAACAAAGGCATCGATGTCCGACAGGAAGGACGGGGCTCGAGAGGTCTGTGGCCTCTTCTGGGGAACGGGGTGTGGGACTTTGGGGCCCGGGGAGACAGGAGTGTGCAAATAGAAATGGGAGGCACCGACATCGTCCCAGTAGATGATGATCAGAAGGATCATAAAGGCCGAGCCCAGGACTACAAAAATGCGGAACATCCTGGACGTTCCCATGGTGACTGTTGCTTGCTACAGGGTCACCATGGCAACAGAGTCAAGGTCCAGGAGCGCTCTCTCTCTCTCTCCCTCTCTGTCTCACCATGGCGATAGATGCACGGAGTCTGTGGTAGCATCAGACTTATTGTGGTGCTGGTGCATTGCAGGAGCGCGCTGCACAAGAGAAGAAGGGGTCAAACATCAATAAACTCACCTCTGTGTCATACCTACACACACACAAACACACAGAAAGCATAGTCGTGTCTTTAATGTCCAGCTGGAGTACAGGGTTCCACACCTGTTCTGACACTAACACAGAAACAATAATTTATTAAATTAATTATTTTGTTGCTTTGCAAATTCAAAAAAGAAGTCTGGTTAAAAAGCACAGAACTGCAGTCTGGATGACAGAAGCTTTCTAATGATTTTACTTTCATACAGTGAAAAGATTCAAAGTATCTGACAAAAAAAAAAATCTGACAATTTTTTTTTTTAAATGCAACAATAAATCTTTCATAGGATAATCCCCTTCCTTTCGTCTCTCTTTTCACTGTTTTTCCACTTTTCCCCACATTTAAGCGAACCTACTAAAGCATACACGTTGATGCTAAAGTAAAATGACAACCTACTAAGGTATTCTGGTTCTCCTATTAGTAAGAACTTGAAATCTAAAGCAAACTCAAGCGAGCATGACAGTTTATTGAGTTTGCTTTTTTGACGAGGCGCGCACTCAATCTCTCTGTCAGTGCTCGGAGCTGACCTCACTCCCACTCCCTGCAGTAAAATCACGAGTGGTTGTCAAATATTTCCATTTTAGGAGGCTCTGCACGCCATAAAAGTTTTGCACTGCACAAGTATCCAGCTGTATCCATAGCAGCTTTCCAGCTGATTAGGGCACAGCACGTTAATAGTGAGTAATGAAGTAAAAGCCCACAGTGAAAAAGGTCAACACCAAATATTTTACATACCCGACCACGATGTAGTCTGCATGTACAAAACACACTGAAGCCCTATGTCTTCAAGTGATGCACAAAATGGGTTTGTTTCTATAGCTACAGGAAAAAAAACAGCCTGGAAGTGATGGAATACATAAAGGATCTGTCCTCCCCGTGACTTAATTCTGCCGCAATTCATGTGTTTTAATCCACCGCCAGTCTATCTGCTCCTTCATGTTCAGTTTAAAAGTCGCAGGGCGTTACTTTCCATTCCTACGCACGTCTAAAATTGGAGCTCTCTGCAACAGTCCTCATATTATTTCCTCTTTCCTGAAGCTAAGAGGGGTCCATTGACATGGAAAGTCATCATCAGCCTACTCGGCGGCCTGCAGATGGCACTTCTCTGTGCACAAACAAATTAACTGCTGTTCTATAATATACATCATAAGCCCAAATGCATTAAGTTCATCAGTCACTAAATGAGCGTACATTAATTCCGCTAAATAAGTACAGTTCTGACATACTTCTTCTTTTTCCCCAATCAGTATTTCTGTCTCATAGCACTTTACTTCTGCTGCACCACATATCAGAGGCACACTTTCTGAAACCACAGCTACAGTACTTCTAGGTCTAGATCTGACACACAGAAATATATAAAGGTCTATCAAATAATTTAAAAAAAACTCACAACTGATCGAGCACATTAGAAAAAACCGTGCTGCCACAAAAAAGCACATAAATTAATAAGCCACACCGGGTTATCATCATTACTAAATAATAATAGAAGAAATAGCACTTAACTTTCTTTGTTTGATAATTTGTTAATTTTATATGTATTGTTATGTTATGTTTTCATATTCCTAGCTTGCCTACTTTCTAGTCATGTTACTCATATGCGTTGTTTTTGCTGTGAATTTTGTAAATGTTGTGATTTATTATTATTACTACTATTATTATTACTATTATTATTATTAGTTGAATAATTAATCCGCTGGATTTTCTTCATCTTCTTGCGCTGTATGTTTGTGTGGAATTTTTTTGGTGCATTTCAAACAGCACAACAAGAAATTCACATTCAAATTCACATTCATACGAGTACATTTACCAAATCTTTTCGATTGGATACTGAATGTCAAGGAGGCCACGATTTCCACATAAGAACTCACATATGAAGCTTATGCTATTTAAACTACCCAAATCTGTTCATTAATATTATATTTCCTTCATTTTTATGCCTAAACAAGTTGGTTAAGTCTAAGAAAACTTGTGAAAAATATGTGTGGTTATTTCTTTCATTCAAGTCAGCACTGTTATCCGTGGACAGGAGGCTGAAGCTTTGGATTTTAGACGGACTTATTGGAAACATTTCCTCTGAGCGATTTAAACAGTCGCTTCAAAACTCTTTCGCGTTTGTTTTATTTCTCGGCACGTCCCCGCCGGTGTAACCCCGCCGGTGTAAACCAAAGACAAAGCCGTGTGCCGGTAGACCGAGCGGCAGATAAATCACTCCGTCCTGTCCGCAGCCGCCTCCAGCGGATGCCAGACCGGACACAATGTAGCCTTTGACGCGAAAGCAGCTCCGCGGGAACGGGTTGTTCCTCGCGCCGGAAAGCTCTCCGCGAGGGGGTTTCGGTTAATTAAAGCGTCGCGTGCAGCTGTTTGTCCTTTATCGGGTTTTTTTCGTGGGAAATAATGAAGAGAAGCCAAAGGCGGGCTGATAGTGTGCCTAGCGGTGTGTCTTGGTGTTAAAGTAGTCCTCGGCGTTGGAGAAAAGGTCAGCGCAAAACTGTTTAGCTGCTTAATAAGAGCCGACACGTTGCGTTACTTTAAAGATTTCTATGTAACGACAGGAACGACGTGGGAAAAACACACATTTCTCACCTCGCTCTGTGTCCACTAGCTCCCAGCGCCGCGTCAGCTGAACCTGTCTGTGCTGCCAGCCGCTTTTTCTTGTTTTGTCCTCTTGGAGGAGCGCGAGCACCCAAAGCACCGCGAGAGTTCACAAGCTGAGCTTTCTGCAGATTGAGCGCACGAAGGGAAAAATTCACTTTTCTGGGTCAGCTCCAGCATACCGTGTCTCTGCTCGGGGATGATTTATGGAGACAGCCTCTCCACCCTCCCTCCCAACCTCCCACAGGAGCAGAGAACTGAAAATAACATATTGTACCTGCAATCCTAAATGTCACCCTCCTCTCAAACACACGAAATAAGACCCTAAGAATGATCCTAAGTAAATGTGTTCGTGGGTACGTGTGATTATTTCCGTTGCCTCGGGCTGATGCGGTTAAAATCCAGTTATTTGTGAACTCTTTTCATCCTGTGACTTCCAACGTAGCAAGGAGCCCCCACAGAGCAGCTGATTTACTTTGCATCCCCCTCACACACACACAAAATCATCTGTTTTCAATCAGCATCACATATTTCACCCCGCTCCTAGGCCCCTGTGTTCTCATAAATGTACTATAACCTTGTACTCTGTACTCTGGCAGTATTTATACGTTGGACACACGCACACACACAACTAAGATTAGATAAGATAAGATAACTCTTTATTGTCATTGCACAGTCATACATAGTACAGTAGTACAATGAAATTGGAAAAACTGTCCTACGTCGGCACTACATATAACACGACACGATATGACACATCACAACGTAACAAACAACACAACACAGTATATTAACTTAGTATAAAAAAGAAGAATAAGTGTATGTGTATTGCACACTGTTATTATTGCACATTAATTATTATTGCACCTTGTTATAAATATAAATATTATTGTTATCGTTTTAAACATTGTTACCTCCCCCTAAAAAGTCCAGGGAGGTATCCAGTCAGGTCAGCTATTTGCATTGATCAGGGCTATTGCCCTGTTGTAAAAGCTGTCCTTGAGTCTATTTGTTCGGGACCTCAGCAGCCTGAACCTCCTGCCAGACGGCAGCAGCTTAAACACCCGGTGTCCTGGGTGTGTGCAGTCCCGTAGGATGCTGCGTGCCCTCTTGAGACAGCGAGTGCTGTACAGGTCCTTCAGGGAGGGAAGAGGATGTCCAATGATTTTTTGGGCCATGTTGATGACCCTCTGGAGTGCCTTTCTGTGTGCTGTGGTGCAGCTGGAGAACCACACACCGATGCAATATGTCAGCACACTTTCAATGGAGCAGCGGTAGAAGACGGTCAGCAGCTCCTTCTTCAGGTCCATTTTTCTGAGGATTCTCAGAAAGTGGAGACGCTGTTGGGCCTTCTTTAAGACCGCAGAGGTGTTAGAGCTCCATTGGAGGTCTGTGTCTATGTGCACACCCAGAAACTTGAAACTGGAGACCCTTTCCACGCACTCCCCGTTGATGCTGACAGGCTGCAGCTCGGACTTCCTCCTTCTGAAGTCAACTACCAGTTCTTTTGTTTTGGTGGTATTGAGGTCCAGGTTGTTGTCTGCACACCAATCTGACAGCCTCTGAACTTCAGCTCTGTATGCAGTCTCATCTCCCCCTGAGATGAGCCCCACCACAGTGGTATCATCTGCAAACTTGATGACTGTGTTGTCTGGGTGGGAACTAACACAGTCATGTGTGTACAGAGTGTACAGTAGGGGACTCAGTACACAGCCTTGTGGAGAGCCGGTGTTGAGGCTGAGGGCTGAGGAAAGATGAGGCCCCACTCTAACTCTCTGTACACGGTCTGAGAGGAAGTCTCTGATCCAGCGGCAGGTGGTGGAAGGAAGTCCAATTTCCAGCAGTTTATCTATTAGTCTGTCCGGGAGTATCGTATTGAAAGCAGAGCTAAAGTCAACAAAGAGCAGCCTGGCGTAACGGCCCTGCACTTCCAGGTGAGAGATGGTGGTGTGGAGCGTTGTAGCAATGGCATCTTCAGTTGATCTGTTAGCTCTGTATGCAAACTGGAGCGGGTCGAGTGTGGGTGGCAGGCAGGACATGATGTGATGTCGGACCAGATTATATATAACATCACTCCTAAGAACAGATAGATGCGGATTATAAGAAAAAAAAAAGAAAGGGGTGGGGGCACATCCATCCTGATTATTTTCATGTCAAGCCATGTATTCCTTCTATACATTTTATAATGTGCATGTATGTTATACGTTTTTAATACACTGGAGTTAAAGTCTGGTGAGCTTGTTATGTTCAGTGTGTGCCCGTTATGATCACTACTGTGGACACAAGCATGTCTTTTCACGCAGATGAGGAGATTATCCTGCATCCATATGAAAGGGTTTACTCTAAATCCCCTTCTGGCAGCCTCATTCTCACTAGATTGAATCCAAATGTGGTCATTAAAAACCCCCCAAAACATCCAGACACTGATTTTAAGCCTTAGAAAACACCATGATAAACATTCAGTGAGTTAAAGAAGAGAAGTTCTTTTCATGTGGACCTGTGAGCAAGTCTAGAGCCACTCTTTATGTCTTTGTAGTTTGCAAGAAAGCTTTTATTTTTTGCATTACAATTTGTTACAATTACATGTTTCAGATCATCAAACAGATTTTCATATTCGATAAAAAATCTGTTCAAACCTATCTGGTCCTGTGTGAAAAAGCAATTGCCCCTTAATCCTAATAACTGGTTGTGCTACAATTGGCAGCTAAAACTGCAATCAAGCATTTGTGATATCTGCCAGTGAGTCTTTCACATCACTGTGGAGGAATTTTGGCTCATTCCTCTTTGCAGAATTGTTTTAATTCAGACACACTGGAGGGTTTTCAAGCATGAACGGCCTGTTTAAGGTCATGCCAAAGCATCTCAATCGGATTTAAGCCCAAACTCGGACCTTCTGGCATGTTTTTCCTGCTGCATAAGTGAAGCACGGTTGAGCTGCAGGACACAAAGTGATGGATGCACGTTCTCCTTCAGGATTTTCTGGTAGAGAGAAGAATTCATTCAGGGGCTGCTTGTCATCAATCACGACAAGCAGCCCCTGACCATCACACTACCACCACCATGTTCCACTGTTGCTGATGATCTTTTGCTGTGTTAGTTTTACGGCAGATGTAATTATTATTCAACACAGCCTGATCTGTCTTAGGCAGCTTACTTGTCATTTCTTTAAGTAGTCTTCAGGAATAGTTCTCCAGGCTTCATGAAGGACATTCAAAGCTTTTCTTTGGATGTTTCTGCCTTTTGTTCTGTTCTCCATCAACATGATCAAACACTGCTTCAATAATTTTGAGCTCTGCAAATGATTGGGAGGCCAATCCATGACTCATAGTGTTCCACTCTGTGTTTTTCTATCCAAGTTTGATTTTACTCCACTGGCAGTGCGTTTGGGATCATTTTCATGCTAAATGAATGAAGCTGCTTATCGGGCCGTTCCAATTTTAGTCACTAGAGGGCAGCACAATCTCATGTAGGTCCGGTCTCACTCTTATTGAAAGTACAGCTAAGTTTCATTTTTTAATCTTATTTTTAACATGCAATTCAAGGCAAAGAAAGGATTCTTTTTCATGTTTTCAAACTGTTTATTTTTCTAAATAAAAGACATATTTACAAAATATATAATGCATTTATTTATTTAACAATTTCCACACTTACATTTTTGAGTTTCACCATAAATATAAACGCAGAAAAGCATGATATAGAAGGCTTTTTGTGTTTTACTGTGTTTAACGGCACATGTACAGGCTATTGCGTGTATCTGTGTTTGCCTACAGCAGGTCCTGCTCCACCCAGATGGTTTTCTTCTGCTCGTCCAGTATTCGGTCTTTGATCACCCTGATGAGGTCCTCCGTCCCTGCCCAGGCCTCCGGCTCCAGGGTGGCATACAGACATGGGATGCCCTCCAGCTCCTTCTCTTTTGCGCGACACAGCTTCACAAAGTCTTCCTCTGACTCCACGCGCAGAGGCAACTTCCTGTGTGGAGAGGAAACAGGAAGGAAGCAGCGATGAGGTGGTGAGTGTGGTTTAGAACCCAGTGTTTCTGATGAGATCCTGTCGACAGTCTGCAACAGCGGTCTGCATGCTTTTTCTCAGAAAGATAAGGCTGACGGTAATGGGTTCATGAGCTGGACTGCTATTTAAAGACACAATCCACCATAACACACGTCAAACATCTGGCTTCATTTAAAATCACGTAACGGACAGTTGAGGGGATCACGCACACAGATATTTTGAGTAAGGATCTAGATCTTGGTACCTTTCTGGGCAGGACACACACAAAAAGAAAGGTAATTGCAGCCAGCTACGATTAAAAGTTCAAAAGCAACAACAACATTAAACTGACATCCTCGGCTCAACGCCAACTCTTATCTGGTGTCATATCAAAATATCAGGGACTGTTTTTTTTTTTTTCTTGTTCTTGGAAAAAAAGAATTGCGGTTTGCAGCTGTGTGGTTTGAGTCACAGGGTAAACATGCAAGATTAAACAAGCTTTGCTAGGTCTACCTTAATTTCTTGACATTTTTGTCACAGATCTTGACGTAGATGATGATTGGGTAGATTTCTCTCCGCAGAAGGTCCTTGACGCAGCTCAGCTCAGCCTCCAGCAGGCAGTGTTTGCCCTGGTGACGGGTGGAAAAAAACAGCCTTTACAGACAAATACAGATCTACTACGTACATACATGAACAAGGAAGTCTCATTAAAAGATTTTAAAGTTAACTGCTTTCGCATATATATCTATTCATTCTGTTGAGGAGTTAGGTGAGGACTTGGTCTTACAACCTGATTTCTCTGCACTACGAATAAATTAAATGAGGTCGGCCTTGAAGGCTTAACATCTTGACACCGCTGTGTTTCGGCCTTTAACTGCAAGACGCTGTCAGCTGAGGTAGGCCTACCACAGGCTCATCAGACCTAAATGTGTGTCTTGTGGTTAGCCTTTAGATAACGTCTATTTTTTAATTAGCCACAGCCGGTGACAGCTCATTCAGAGGGCACTAGCTTCCTACAGGCCTGCGTTCTGACTCACACTTCCCTCAGAAGCATTGTGATTGAGAAGCCTGCACCCCATTTCCACTGGACACACTTTTTCCATTTTAGCTCCCCTGCTTCGAGTATCACAGGTGTTTCCGTGCTTGGCATATGAAGCACAGGTGGAGACAAACTAGCACTACTTGGACCTCGGGACTACAGCTAGTCAGTCAGCATATTCACCTGGGAAATTGGGGGGGGGGGGGATTTTACTACAGCAGCATTTGTTTTATCAGGCAGAAAAACCAAAACATACTGTTGAACCTCCACCTCTTTTTCTCATACTAACATATGAGGGATTAAATGTGCAGTTCAATTTCTTTACATTGGTGGAAGGGGGGGGGGGGGGGGTATCACTTAACTGACCCACTTTATTTCAAAAGGTATGAATAGGACTGACAAACAACGATGTCATTTTTAGAGCAGTTGACTTTCTTTGACTTTTTTTTTTTTTAAGGAGAAGAAAAAAGACCGAGACTTGCACTGAACAACTACGCTTTACATCTTTAATGTTTCCTTATTTTGCATATTTATTTATTGTGTGTCTGTGTTTTAATATTGCGTGCACCGTGTCTGGATGTAGAAACTGGATTTACCAGCTTTTAACTGTTTTTTACAGCAGATGATACAGATTAAAGAACACGTGTTATTATCAAGCCATCAGACGCCTCTACAGCAACACCCAACTGCTGCTTACAGTTCTCAGTTTCCTCATGTGCAACATGCTGCATATTGCACCCCCCCCCCCCCCCCCATCCCATGTACATTTATTTATTCATTACTTTTTTAACCTTATTTATTACTACAGTAAAACTTTACTGTTTAAACAAGCTTTCTGTTGACCAATGCTTTTTACATTTTTATATTTTTAATTTACATTTAAACTCTATATTGTGTATATCGTGCATTTTGCTATTTATCGTACTGTTTATTTTAATCTCTGCTTTGTGACTACCTGTCTATGAAAAGCGCTTAATAAATAAACTTTACTTACTTACTAACTTACTTCTTTTATCTTAATTTCTTGTTTTTCATCTCATCAAACACATTTCAGTGTTTGTCGTAAATCACACATGACAAATAAAAGTAAAACTGAACTGTAATATTGGTTTGTTTTTTATATGTTTTTAAATAATCATGCTGTATAGAATAAAAGATATGTAATACCATATTGTAGGATCTTTGGTTACCATTATACTATTATTTTAGTTCCCCCTGTAATTTCTATGAACAGTTTATTACTGTAAAATGCTGCGACTCTCATGTTCTCAATTTATTTTCTTTTTTTTAAGTTTTCATATTATGACAGTATATCAGTGTTATCCTAAGAAAGCCATAGGTACACTTGGACTGGTTGCCAGTTTGTCACAGGGCTAACACAGAGAGCCAGACGACAGTCATTCATGCCTTTAGCCAGTTTAGAAACTCAAGTACCCAGCATGCAAAGTCCATACAGCTCCAACCAGCCGGGCCTTTCTTATTTTGCGTTAACAGTGCTAACCACTGCACCACTAAACACAAAATAACTGAAATAACAAGCAAAATATTCATAAATGGATTATTTAACCCTTTAAACAATAACCTGTCACCGGTGACGGTTAGCATTTTTAGCAAGGTTGGGCAACTCCAAGCCTTGAGGGTCAGAGTCCTGCAGGATTTAGACCTCACTCTGGGTCAAGACACCTGAATCAAATGATTAGTTCATTACCAGGCCTCTGGAGAACTTCAAGACATGTTCAGGAGGTAATTTAGCCATTTAAATCAGCTGTGTTGGATCATGGACACATCTAAAACCTACAGGACACTGGCCCTTGAGGTCTGGAGTTGCCCACCCCTGGTTTAAAGGATAAATTAGTTTAGGGTTTAAAGGGTTAAACTTAACTTTTGAATTCCTGTAAATATGTGCGCTTACTAAAAGAAACAATATTTCAAAAAAATCTATATCTTGCTGTTAATATATTCATCAGGATTTCCACTGTAATCACATAGCATTACTATAGCATGTTTACTACATTTTTACAGCTATTTCTTAAAGGGTGAGAAGTAGGGGTAAGTTATATGATTGGGGTTAGGATGATAGCACATTTAAGGCTTGTTTGTTTCAGTTTCATCACACACAGTGTACACTTTAGTGTAAAGTTAACAAATAAAGCCTTATAGTTTCTATGTGTGCGATAATTAGGCCTGTGAATATGACAGGTTTATCACTGGTTACATTTGTTGTATGTCTTTTAGTGTCAGGTTGTCTCGATCATTATTAACTTTACAAATCTGAATAATTACATTAGAATAACATTCCCACAACAACGGGGGTCATGTCAGTCTTCCACACTCCCCTTTGACTAAAGTGGTCCCTTAACGTTTATAAAGGAGTAAACACATTAGGAGACGTTGCATTTTCACACACACACAATATAAACTCACTTTTGCAGCGACAGCCTCTATGTTTTCTCTGGTGATGCATTCAAAAGTGGCTTGTTTCTCTTTGTAGTGAATGAAGGGCTCCACGTTCTGTTTTAGATGAAACTCCTCCTTGGTCAAGCTGTCTGCTCAGCAGGATGCAAAGGAAACAGGACAAAAAAAGAAAAGATGTCAAGTCTGTTTCTTGTCTTGTCAAATTGTGGCTCTAAGGGCAGAGAGATGAAACTGTTCATTTGTTAACAGTCACCACAGCACATTTAGCACAAGGAACAGAAACCTTTGTGGTTTTTGCCGTGGGGAATGTCGACGTAATTGAGACTTCAAGCAGTCTCTTGAGTTCGCCAGGTGTTCAACATTTTTTACACCGGCAACTTGTCGCGCCCCTGGTCCACTGGGACCGGTCGGTTTGTCATGTGACCGGAGTGTTAATTCTCTAAAAATCTGACGGGGCCGGCAACGTTTTCACATTACAGTGGGTCAGCTGAAGTGTCGCAACTAAACTATCTGTGTCATCTCTGTGCATCGTCATTCTAACTATCATCTGGGTCATCTTAAATCCTGCCTCTGCTGTCTCTTTGGCTATACTCCTTAACATTTACACACAGCACAATACCTGACCTACATCTGAGTAGTTGCTTCCTCTTCTCTCAACGACTCGTCTATAGTTTATATACTTCTTATCTCAATGAGGTATAAAGATTCCTCATTGTGAGCCTTCATACACTGACCTGGTTTGCAGATATTAAAGTCCATGGCTCCCCCCATGTTAAGTATTTTCTGGATAATGGTTTTGGCGAGAGCAGCGGGCGTGAATAGGACCGGTCTTCTTCTCTGGGTCCGCTGGAGGGTGACGGGACTGTAGGGAATCAGGCTCAAGCTCCTGCTCAGCTCACCATCTCCGTCAGCGGCATCTGTTTGCACCAACAGCCACAGCGTGCAACGAGAGGTATAGCACAATTATGACTCAGTTTGAGAACAGAAAGTGAAGAGCTGCCAAAAATAATTTTAGCAAACGAATATCTAGTCTGAATTTGAGCAACAGAGTGAAAAGAGAAAAAGCAGCCAGCAAAAGAAGGGCTCAGTGCAGATAAAAGAAACTAAGCACTGCATTGTACACCTTCAGTACTCTTTTTAAAAATTAACATGAATCTTGTGCAGCAACATTTCCAGTCACAGCCCCACCCCCATGTTCTATTAAAGCCTTTCATTCATGCTCTCACCTAAACAGTTAATTCCATGTTATCATATTTTTATAGTGTTACTGTTATAGCAGTTTTAGTTTCATGGCCTTTTCACACCTCGCTATGTAATTTAAATGTTTAAATCGCTGCTTTGGCTCACACATGTTATGCAGAGCACACAGTTCAAGCACTTTCCAGTCTTACACTTGAGCACAACTTCCAACCGTTTCCACCGCACACCCGTCTGTGTTTACATCAAGTGACATTTCACACACTTTCATCTTACTCTTCCAATGACTCCTTCAGCTCCTGTCAGGGCTTCTTATACAACTGACACTTCACACGCTCTGAGCTTTTTGACAACAAAAACCATCAAAACAACTTTCCACAACTTTTGCTTTTTTAGACGCGATTTACTTCAGTTGCTCTCTGTGCTCACGGTGTCTTCAATCCTCAACTCCTTTCAGCTTTTTTTCTTCCTTTTTTTCGCGCTTCAGCTTCACCAGAATTGCTTGCATGGAAAATGGCACCTATGCACCCTTTAGCAGCTCTTTACCACTGCTGCTTTCACTTTCTGCACTTTTGACAGCCACTTCAAATGCTTCAGCTGTGAATTTTCCGTAGTTAGCACATGTGCACCGTCTTTGTTTTGTCTCTCCCCCCCAACCGACCGACTGCAACGCTTTGTGCTCACCTTCGGGTCGAAGCACCTCAAAGCCTTGCCTGGGTAGTGTTGTGCTGCCTGAGTTGATGATCCTCACACGCTCATTGCTGTTCATTCGCTTGTACTTGATGTCCACCCTGCTCACAAACTGCAAATCAAAGCAGATATAGAAAAAAAGGCCTGAGTTACTGAGACGTGGAGGCAGTTGCGCATCGGTTTTATGGAAAACGAAGAGTTTATTAGGACCAATCTTGATTCATTGTCTTAAGTTTCCGCACCGCCGAACAACTCTCGACATCGCGACAACTGGAGGTTTTGTTTGAACTTTATTACCTGCAGTATTTGAGTGAGGAAGATGCTCGCTCTAGACAAGCGCGGGCTGGCTCTGGGATCAGGAGAGTGGCTGGTTTCTTCTGGTTGTAAATTATTCTAGGCAGAAATGAAAAGCATACATGAATGTTGTGATCCAAACTGTAACAAACACGCTTTTGTGAGCACAACATAGCAGAATAACGCCCTGAAATAACTACTTACTCAACCAACCTGACATCAATGTAAACTGATGCTGACCCAAGCTTAAGCAGAAAGCTTAGTTCTAGCGTGTTATCAAAGAGCACTCTAGAGTGTTTTCTTTTTGATTGCAGATGCATGGGCATGTATACGGCTTGTTTATCATGCAATGCAGGTACCTGAAAGGGTATCTCATGGATGAACTGCAAAATAAATCCAATCTGGAATGCAATCTGGAAACCCATCGCCTAGTCTCAGATTATTTGGAAATGCATAGAAATTTTTTTTCGAGGGGAGGGTTGCAACTATCATGCAGGCGTGGTTGCATGCAAACTGCTTGCAATCAATATTGGAAAGAAATATCCAAAATATACAGAGATGGCCAGGATAAGAACTATTAAATGGTAAATTTTTTATTGGGAAATAGTTGGATATTAATCATTTCTGGGAAAACTGCCTTTGTTGTTCCGGTTGTGCACATCAAACCACCTCCCCCGCCAATCCAATGACCTAGGAAGGATTTTCCCCCACATTACGCGTTAGTTTGCGAACCCTTAATTTGCAACCCAGACTATAAGACTTATTTACGCATCTTTGCTTTAGTCAAATACCCGTATTCAAATTTTCAATGCACTTTTTTAAACTAAGTGAGAGAGCGAGAGGAAAAAGAAAGAGGCTGAGGTTTCTCACCCTGTTGTTCCGTTGAATTTCATTCTCTTCTTTCCCCCCTCGATACACTAACTTCTGAATCTTTACCAGGAGCAGCTGCTGGGCTCTATTCACACACGTAAACACACAAAAACACACACACACATGCACACTGAATGCTTGTCAAGATTCTCCCTCCGTGTACGAACTCGTCCTCCCTCGGGCTTCTTTTTATTATGCTCTGAGGTTACAACAGGCTGTTTCTGCAGATGTTTCAGGTTAATGCTTCTTTGGTGTAATGTGTAATCTTTCAGGAGATCAGTGGTAATCAGCTGCTACTGCATTTTGAAAATCTGAGCTAAAACTCACTCACAAACTTCAGTTTAAAAAACAAAAGCATACAAAGTCTGTACCGTGAGTAACTGGGTATAGTGCCTCGCTCAGCCAGGTCAGAGCCGCTGTAGGGGTCCACACGGGCGCACTGCCACTCACAGCGGCCCTGGTGCCTGGTGTCCAGCACGTGCACCACCTCATCGCAGCGCACGGACAAAGAGCAGCTGTCCGACTGTCCGGAGATGTTGAGGTTGACACGTATGTAGAATGAGTCGCCGGATGCTAAAGTGCCATCTGCTAGATTGCTCTGGAGACGGCGATAAGCTGCAGGGCGAGCATATATTTGAGTTCATGTATGCTGTGGAGTCACATTAAACAAATGTTCCAATATAAACATCACTTACAGTCGTGGCTGGCTCGATAGTGCAGGGTGATGGGCCCAGAGCAGTGCTGCAGAGTCCAGTGGGCTTCTTCCTGAGTGCTCGTCTCCAATGAAATGCTCTGGTTTTCCCCACGTATGCACCCTTCAAGCTGGACAGCCAATCACAGCAGAAACAAAGATTACCGATTAGTCCCTTCTAAAAACTGTCACAGGAAAAGGAACAGAAATAGAACAAATAAAACAAGCAGGTGTCTAAAATTATGAATTCGGCGTGTTCCTCGTTCCTCTCTAAATGTCCATCCACGTTCCCAGTTCTCTAAAGAGCTTTTCTTTTTGCACATCCAGCTGTTTTAACTGAGGTCGTCTTACTGCCACCATGAATCTTTTCACAATTAAAACATTCAGGAAGTAGATGACATACAAACATGAGGTGGTGGCCCTCTCGTAGCCCCGCCTTCTCTGCGTTGGACCCAGACTGGACATACGAGATGAAGATCCCGCTGTCGTTGCCACCGATCAGCCTGATGTCCTTCAGCAGGTTGTCGCCTTGCAGTGACAGCTCCTGCACCGGCTTCAGGGACCCGCTGAGTCTGGAGAAGGAGGAAAGAGACGGGCGGAACGGCCTGCACGAGCACGCAAAGACACAAAGCAGAAGGTGTTTGTAAGTCAGCATCACTTTTCGCTTTTATTCCTGTGTGCGTTTCTGCACCAGCGGACATGCTGTACCTCTCCAAAGAGAGTTTCCTGAAGATGTTGTTGACCTGCTCCAGGTCATAAGTGTCCATTCCTTCAGACTGATGGGAAGAGGAAGATGAGTGCACAGAGGGAGGACCACGCTCATCCTCTGAGGAAAGAATAGAAATAGATGGATCATTTTTTTTCCTTCAAAAAGAAAAACCAGGTCAACTGAAGGTAAACATAGTATCTCAGATCACAAATAGCAGATGTTTAAAAAGTGCATTACCAAGCTCCATTTCCATGTTGTCACTGTCAAAGTCAGAGATGCTAAAACAGACAAAACAAATCAGACTGAAGGGAAGGCAAACCAGCAGAAATTCTTCAAACTTTACTGCCATGAAGTTCAATCGGTCGTCTCCGTGACGTTTATTCAGTACCTGCGGGGGTAGAAGTCGTGCTCCTTCTCCCTCTCTCGACGGTAAAGGGACGCTTTCTCAGGGGGTTCAGGAAGAGTGGACAGGATGCTGTCGTTACGGCAACGCAGCTGAAAGGGAGAAGTCGCCATTATACGCTGGACAAGCCATTTACGTCAACACTGCATTAGATTCTGGATAGACCAGGATTTCTACAAAGAGCAGCCAGGATGATTATTTTTTACCAAAATCAGAGCGGCGCAATTTCACTGGTATTAAAAGTAAGCAAAAACAACTGAGTCGCACCATTTGCCTGTTGCTGGGTGAATCCACCGGGCTGAACATGAGCTGGGAGGTGGACGAAGAGCAGGTGAGCGGGGGAGCCGACGAGGGCGGATATGTGGGGGAAATAGGGATGCTGGGTGAGGGAGGGAGAGAGCTGCTGTTGCCATAATTCGGCACGTTGATCTCCAGAAAGTTGCCTCCGTTGGTAGGAGCCGAAGCTGGAAGGTGGAGATAAACTTTGATAAAGCTGCACAAAAGGATTGGTCACATGTTGCTGTAGGAAATGCGGCGGTAGGTAGTGTTACCTGCAGGGTGACTGTTCTCTGAGTTGATTGGAAAGTCTTTCAGTAAAGAGACTGGAGACTTTACTCTATTCTAAAAGACAAAACACAGTCATTTTGATCAGTTTGTCATGTGTAGCAGAGCCATTTGATAAATCTCTGCTCTGTGCATTAGAAGGTATTGAGTTTGGTCTTTGCTTCACATGATCTATAAGGTTAAGGAGAGAATAACTGACCCCCGCTTTGAGGTTGAGTCTGCGTCTGAGTCGGGGCTCCTCGGAGAAGAACTTGTCGTCAGGCGACTCGTCGCTGGAGCATTCAGACTGTCCCTGTGCCAGTTTACTATCATCTCCCTGAGAAATGATGGACGGAGGTAAATCCCTTGGTAGACTCTGCAAAAACAGTGAAACTGTTAAAGGGGAGGAATGTTTGGCGAAAACTTGAGCATTTTTTAAATCGATATGTGAAGAAAAGAAACAATATCCCTTCGCACTACTGTGTCTGACCTGGTCTAGATTGATGTCTTTGGACATTCGTCGCAGGCGAGACTCCAGAGTGACCAGCTTAGCGTCTTTGCGTACAATCTCCAGGTGGAGTTCATCGCTCCTCTCCTCCAGCTCTCTGATCTGCTTGCGATACTTGTCCTTGTCGATGAGACACTGGGAGAACTGGTGCTGGGCCTCGTCTCTGGCTCGAAACGCCTGCAAGCAGCAGAGGAGTTAACACAGAAGTATGAATGATTTTGTATGTATGAAATCATGTGTGTTGTGTGTGTTTTCACCTGGTCTCTCTCCTTCTCCACCTCGTCTAGCTGTACAGCGATGGTGTCTATGCGGTTGCGATACATCTCGCAATCCTTCTGCAGTGTGGAGCACTTCAGCTCCAGGTCCTCCTTTTCTTCCAGGTACTGCATACATGGACACACACACACACGCACACAGACCAAAACTAACGGTTATTTATAGTTAGACAAAAACAGGTAGAGAAATACAGGAAGAGAAACAGCGGGAGAGAAATAAAGAGCCACCAGATTATGCAGAAAGAGGCCTGAGACGGGGCTTTCTTCAAAGGTCTCATGGGGCACTGAACAAACAGGCTTTGCAGTAACACACCCTAAAAACCTTTTTTAGGGTGTGTTACTGCAAAGCCTGTTTGTTCAGTGTGCCTCTCTGCACCACACTGCTACATATTCACACATTTAAACACAGATGGAAACAAGCTGCCAGACAGAAATATGACTGCTAAACTCCCATTTAGCCCACTTACAGCATACAGCCATACATTCTTATGTGTGTGTGTGTGTGTGTGTGGTTGTAACCTTATCTCGTAGTTCCTCTGCCTGTCTGATTTCTTCATGCAGGTTGTAGAGGCGGTTGACCAGATCCTGTCTGTCTTCTAGTGCTTCCTGTCTGTCATGCTCCAAAATGTCAAGGATGGCCTTGTCTGACTCAGGTAAAGGGCCGGGCTGGGTAAGAAACACACACACACATTAACACTGTTAGATATGAAATCATATGACTGGCTGCTACACTGCAGTTGTCAACCTTTCCTTTTTATGCTTATCAGCAAGGAAATAGTGAGTCAACCAATAAGTGTGAGTTTATTGATAGAACACCTCATCACATTTAGACCTTCTTCAGAGTAATTTATAGAGCAAAGTTAAGAAAAATAAAATGATGCATCTATTATCCGTTCCCTTATTTCATGGCACACTCACTGGACACTTCAATGGGTACAGCTTTTCAGCTGTTTATTAACACAAAACAAGTCAGTGCGTGTAGACACGGTCAAGACGATCTGCTGAAGCTCAAACTGAGCATCAGAATGAGGACGAAAGGTGATTTAAGGGAGTTTAAAAGGTGGCGTTGTTGTTGGTGCCAGTCGGGCAGATCAGTATTTCAGAAACTGCTGATCTACTGGGATTTACCCACATAATCATCTATATAGTTTAAAGAGAATGTCCTGAAAAAGACATAGCATCCAATGAGCTGCAGTTCTCTGGGTAGAAATGCCTGATTGGGAGTCTGTTCTTGGTTCTTTAGAGGTTTGTATTCTAACTTTAGTTCCTGTTTGGTTTTCCATGATGTTTTCAGCTCAGAATTTCTTTTCTTTTATATTTTGTAACTATAGTTATTGTTTACCATTAACCCCTTTCCCATCATTATATTACATCCATTGTCTTTTGATTCCTGTTTTATTTTGCTAGCCTCCTGTCCCGTGTATGTGTACTTAGTTTTGAGTCCAATGTCTTGTTTTCCCAGATTAGGAAGAGTGAGGAAGGCACCAGTAACTCAAAAACCACTCATTACAGCCAAGTTATGCAGAAGAGCATCTCTGAATGTAGAATTATGTAACCTTGGCGCAGATTGGCTACAGCAGCAGAAGACCACATTGGATCTGGTCTCTCATGTCAACTAACAACAGGAAACTGAAGCTGGAATTCATATTTGCTCACCAAAAGGGGAAACAGACAACTGAAGAAACATGCTTGGTCTCAATTTCTAGTGCGACATTCAGATTACAACATGAAAGCATGGATCCATCCTTCTTCGCCTCAGCAGGTTAGGCTGCTGTTGGTGGTGTAATGGTGCAGGGATGGTGCTTTCTTGGACATGACAATGACTTTGTTGTACTCAGATGGTCTCTAATAGAACGCTTTGAGGTGTTGTTGAAACGGGAGATTCACATCATGGATGTGCAGCTGGCAAAACTGCAGCAACTGTGTGATGCTATCATGTCAATATGGACCAAAATCTCAGAGGAATATTTCCAGCATTTTGTTGAATCTATGCCACGGAGAATTAAAGCAGTTCTAAAGACAAAAAGAGGCCCAATCTGGTACTAACAAGGTGTACCCAATGAAGTGGCCAGTGAGCGTGTCTACTGTTAAAGATGGTGGATGTTCATATTAAACATGACCAAATACTCTTAGCTCTCTATGATGTCAATGAGAGCAGATTTTCCCAATATGGTCATCTGAGGCAAACAGGTTTGTCGGTGAGCACAGAAGCCACACCCACTTGTTTTCAAAGCCTTCTGTTTATGAGAGGCAGGCAAGAAAAAAGTTGGCTTAAAGGTAGATAAGCTAAAAATGCAGAGCAGTTAAAAGTTCCCACAGCAAATAAACACACATAGACCGATGATATAAGATTATTTTTTATCTGTGAATCATGCAAATAGAAAACTATGCAATTGGAACTGAAAAATGAATGAATAATAGGTTCTATTATTAGTTAGTCCAACCCAGCTCAGTAGCTCAGTCCTTTGGTGTCGATGGTTTTTGTACCTTACACTTTTGTTTTGCACTTACAGCAGCAGACAAACAGCAGTTGGGCTGCAAACTCAGTGTTGCATTTAGCTGCTAAGATATTTTTACACACATGCGGAGATAAGCATTTGACAGCTCACGCTAACAGCTTGTTGTGCTGCTCTGAAGTGGTGAAAATGTATTTATTACAGTCGGTTTAAGTTATGATAGCAGAGCAGGCAATGTCAGTGCTTTATTACATAATGCTCAAGTACCTGTATGATGGACTGTAGCTCCTGCAGTTTGATCTTGAGCATCTCGTTCTCTCTTTCCAGCTCAAAGATCTGCTCTCTCTTTGGCCGATTCTCGATGTCGTTCTTCAGCTTCAGACTCTGTCTCCTCTCCATCTTACACTCTTCCTCCACCTTGTTCAGCTTGTGCTTCAGTTGGTCAATCTATAACGCAGACAAGACAGTGATCAGCACCGAGCTAGAGGAACACTCTTACTGTTTTTGTTTTTTGTTCATTGATTATCATTAATACACAGAGTGATGATGGCGTTTATCTGCATGTGCTTTAATACGTCAGGCAGTACCTCCAGCTGCAAGTCTCGGCTTCTCATCACAGCCATGTTCTTCTCCTCACTCAGCGTGGCGTACCTCATGGCCAGCTTGTAGTTTTCATCCTTTACTCTCAGGAGCTCATCACTGTAGGTGTTTCTCTCCTCTCTCAGCTTATTGTACCCTAAGCGGCAACCAAAAATGTGAAAATGTAGCTTTACTAGATCCTTCTTCTTTATTCGCTTTGCTGTTGGGCAGCAGTTGTTTCATTGGTGGAAATAAGGAATATGGCTTCCCTTTATGTGTAAAGATTAACATCATTTTATGTTTTGCAGCACATTACATGACATCCAAAAACAAGCTCAACGCTGATATATTAAAAAAATGATAAAAGTCGCAAAGCTAATTATATGAGCATGTGAAAGCCTAAAGAGTGTACTTGCACTATTTTTAGTATTTATTTGTTTGTGCTTGGTGTTCCAGCTGCAGTGTTTAACTGCATGGGGCATAAAGACCACAGCGTCCTAGTTTCACTGGTAGTCTTTGAGAGACAACAGAGTTTATCCATATCGAACCTGAATGTGGTGCACCAGGCGGGGCAAACCAAGCCTGTGTGGTGGGTTGCAGTTTCAGCAAATCGTGGTAAGCTTTTGGTTTAGATTTTAGGTTTAACCATTTGAGACAATAGTCATCTGTCTTTACTGTCTGCAGCGAGTAGGTGTGTGTGTGTGTGTGTGTGTGTGTGTGTGTGTGTGTGTGTGTGTGTGTGTGTGTGTGTGTGTGTGTGTGTGTGTGTGTGTGTGTGTGTGTGTTTTAAGCATCCAAGACATCAGCAGCAGTGGTTGGAAGCATTATCTTTTCGGTAAATGCATCCCAGTAAACATATTAATGATATACTGTAAGTTATTCGCTTTGTGAGAATGGCAAACAACACCTTAGTGCAGCCACGCAACTGCATTGTCAGTCTTATTAATACAAATTCAGCGTAGAGACACAGATGGTGGGAAGCTAGTAAACTGCGGTCAGGAAATATATCAAACAAAAACAAAAACTTTACTCTGCTGGAAGGCCTGAAGCTCCTGATTGGCCAGCTTTAACTTCCTTTTTTCATCTTCCAGAGTGACGAACTTCTTGTTGAGCTCAGCGTGCTGCAGGGTCTTGACTTTGGACTGCTGCTGCAGCTTCGTGACTTCATTCATCAGAAACTGCGTCAGACCCTCGTGACCCTCTTCCACTGCAGGAGAGCAGAGGAGGAAAAAAAAAACAAAGTATATTATACACCTCTGACTTTATAACAGGATTGCAAAGTAAGCTGATTTGGATCAATTCAGCTCTTACACTGCATAACTGAAGTGACTGCTTTTGCCTGAACAGAGCTATAAAGCAGCTACAGAACGACCAGTTCACAAAGTTTCCTCCCATAACTGGAGTTATGAACTGGAGCTATCTACTCCATTTGAGTCAAATACTCCTGGGCAACTTTGGATTCAGCATCTTGCAGAAGGAGCAGGCAATCGATCCACCAACCAACCTTCAACTCACACATGTCACGCTTCACTTCAGAAATTTTCTACACTTCACTGTCCATCAAAGCCTGTATGAGTCTTTGTAGTACACGGAAGATGTGTGTTCATGCATGTATGTGCTGGATGCAAAGATTTTTGCCTCACCGACAATGGTGGAGAAGCGTCGTGTGGGTTCCTTCCCCGTGACCAGCTTGTACAGGTCAGGGTAGTAAAATTCCAGACTCTCCAGGAAGGCCACGTACCCCCGCTCGCCTTTAGTGTGGAGGATGTCAAGTAGACGGCCTGAGAGAGGAAGGGTTAACATGTGAGAGGTCAAAGAAAAAGAAAGCAAAATAGGAGTTCTGCCTTTAATAATTAACAAATGTGGAAATACGCCTTTCTACCCACTTGTGCGGTTTGTTTTTGTGGCAAGCACTAGTGAGTTGAGAATCTCATCCTCATCCAGTTCATCCAGGACTTTGCACTGACGAAGGTAGGGCGTGAGCTTTGACGGGGTGATCGTAGTACACAGGTTGTAGCGTTGGCTCTCCACCTTCTCCCACAATGCCTCCACATCATCAGATGTCCCATTTTCCATTTCTTACACCCTTAAAAAGTAGCAGAACCCACAGGGGGGGGGTTAGCTGTGCAGCATGTTGTCTGTTTTTACATGTCTCGTACTGGAAATTAACTTATGCGAGTTAGCTGAGGACATCGCAGATCTGTGAATGCTCCCTGAACAGTTATCAGGCACAAAATGGTGAATGAAAAAGGAGAAGGAACTGAGAGGACATATTTGTTAGGTTATGAGAAACCACATTTGAAATATGATAGCTTAGTTTACTTTCAGACATCAGCAAGACTAAGAAAGATGCACCAAATTAAAAGACATACACATTTATATGATCCCGAAAGAAGTTTCTACTTTGGTAAAAACAGAATAACACAGTGTTTTTAAATATATAAAAGTTGATTTTGTTTGTGAGCCACAATAATTTCTGTTTATGAATTTCATGCTACTTATTTCTGTCATATGGATGGAATCTCTTTCCTTCTTTGGTCTGATGGGTTGCCATCAGATAAAATCTGGGGATGCATATTAATGGTTCTGGGAAGCTGATTGAACTTTTAGCCTCCTAGTTTTTCCGTTAGTACCCCCACCAACTATTACCAGAAAGTTGACATTTGTGGTTTTCAATAAAATTTCCGAACAGACCACCAAGTGACACATAATACACACATCTCATACAGAGAGAAGTGTATCAATTTTAGCCACCAGCTACGTGCAAAAACTAGCTGCATGTTTGGCATCAATTAGCAGATGTTAGCATGCTAACATGCTAAGCTAAATGCTAAATTAAAAGAAAGGGCATTAAAAGAAACCTTTAGTGCATATAGTGCATATAGTTACTGCTGTCTCATAGAGAAATGTCTAAATTATTACATTTCTGTATTTAAATATGAAAACACTCATTTACCAAGTTTTCATCTAAGTGGTCAAGGACAGAGCACCTGTGGCTGCCCAACAGAACCAGAAGCTATGCCAGGTAGGATGTATATACTGATACTGCTGTAATTACATGAAGCCACTACTTTTTTTAAAGCAGATTTTTTTTGTTGTTTTTATTGCTGAACCATTTCACTGCCACCATTGTTTCCATACAGAGAGAAACCACCATTTTAGGCCTTGATTATCTTATGGCCTTCATAAACAATGGTAAAAAAAAAAAGGAAGCACAATAAGAATTATATGCTTCTGTGTTGCTACATTGTAAGCAGCTTAAGTCATTCTCTAGCTCCTCCGTCGTTCTCCGAGAGCCATGAGGTGAAAGAACTTACGTCTGGTAAATCCCTTGTCCTACCCAAAACTGCATATACTGACATCACTCGAGAAAACACATCATTATTGACTCATTTTCCTATCTGAGACTTCCAACTGATCTCATATTTATTGTATTACCTCCAAGGTGTAAAATCTTTTTTTATATTTATCTTTATAGCTGATATGGTCCTGAAATATGATAACCGATGCATCTAAAAGAGCCGCTTCATGCCTTACTAAGTATAACAGAACTTTGGTCCCACACACTCTTGACATAGACTTTAATTGGCTGACATCTTTCCATTTGCCTCTCCACTCTTTTAATTTTTACTTTTCCAGAGACAAATTGGTGCTCTCTTGATCTTCCTCTTACTCCCACTTGGTTTCCTCTCTCCATCTTATACAGGCATGCACACTGTCCATGCACTGCTGGCATTTGCATGCTCTTTGGGTAGTGGGTGTTATCCTACAAGCCCGCTTTGTGACTTGAAGCCAACAGTTAGGCAAATCATGGTTATCTGATGCCGCAGCACATGTAAACACACACAATCACGCATACTTTTGCATACTCTAACTGCATGTGTAAAAACTGGAGCTTGTGCTTTTGTCCTGCTTAGAAATGACACATGCTGGTTATAATGCCAGAGCAGCATCTGATGTACCCAGTTTAATCTTTATTGTAAATGTGAAAGTAAATTAAAAGTGAGATTAAGCTCCTCTCAACAGCTTTACCTCTATTATTTTGTAACTGCCTTCAGATATTTGTGCAGACAGTGAACAAAATCAATGACAAGCTTCTCCGCAGTTCGATACAAGCACAAACATCACACCCTCTCAACTCTTAAGCTATTATTTGTATCTACAGCATGCATACCCTGCCACAGTCACTGCAGATGATAAAACCACAAACACTCAGACCAACACACACAGACACACACACCCCTGCAGTTGTGCACATGCACAAATACACAGTGCATGCAGGCACATTATAAACACACACAAACACACATGCACGCACAGACCCCTTCAGTAACCACACACATGTTTCCTCTTCTCTCTTTTCTTAATTTGGACTTGATTACCGAGAAAGCTCATCCTTGCTTCCTCCTTTTCAAACCAGATGTGAGTAGCTGCTCCCTTCCTCTCTTCTCTGTTCGTCTTCACAGACAGCCACTCTTGTTTATAGTACTGCGGTCAGAGGAGTTGATTGTCCATTTTAAAGCAGTGCGCAGACGTGTGCATCTGTGTGTGTGTGTGTGTGTGTGTGTGTGTGTGTGTGTGTGTGTGTGTGTGTGTGTGTGTGTGTGTGTGTGTGTGTGTGTGTGTGACCCTCCCTTCCTTTTTGTTAATGTCTCTATACTTAGAAAACTCAGTTTGACTTTTTGCAGGTGAAGAAAGAAATGCACTCACACACACACCCACCCAAAGAAAAAAAATTTGAATTTCCTTTTTGGAGAAGTCACACTACATGTTTTCGCTTCAGTATTTCCACTCAGTGGAACGCGATAAATAAAGAAACCTCCATTTCAAGTGCTTCTTTAACGTTGCTCTACATCAGGACCTGTGCACCCAAGTGAAAGACTTACTTTATATGGTTTTCAAACGGGATTTCAGTTGCTTTGAGCGTCAGTGTTTCACCTCAAATACAACGGCATCAAACTCATTCTGAAACCATTTTCATTTTTGTGCATCTGTAATGGAAAGCAGTAAAGTGTCCTTAAAATGGTGATCCTTTGTCTGCAGTGCACTGACTATTTAGAAAGCTTTTCTTTCAGGGCCGGGTGTGAACCGCTTTGGAAACACACCAAACTGCTGTGAAACCAGGTTGTATCATGGGAATCAGTTTGCTCGAGACCACTCTCTGACAATCAGCGAATATGCAGTCATTCTGAGACTTACATGACACTAGTTTCTGCGGGTCCATCTAAGATCAGAGCATATAATGGAAGCTGAGATTAATTTTCAAATCAACAAGAAAAAGTCAGTGGCAGGGGGGGTGTTCACTGTAAATCCCAGAGAACATAAATCTCTGTATAAATCCCTGCAAAATCAGAGTGCTGAAAGAATTTAATTAGGAAGATGCAAACGGTAAAGACGCACAGATATTCCTCTCTAAATAAAATAATACAAATAATTCAAATTTTGATCTAATATACAGCTTAACAGTGTTGCAACTCACAATGTGTGACATAGGATGACAGTGCCATTGATCCGCACATGCAATTTGTACTATTTTCTGCTTTATTCTGTTGCGGATAAATGTTTTGCATTGAGTTTTCAAATACAGTCCATCCAGGTGCACGAGATCAGGTCATATGATCCTACGTGGGGGGGGGGGGGGGGGGGGGTGTCAAGGCTTACTGTCAGAGTGTTGGCCTCATACAGGCGGGTCAGCTAGCTGATAGGCAGATTATGATTGGTTCAGGTGCACAAACCATCATAAAGACTCCATTGTCTGGCCGAATAGCTGAAGCTATAAGAATTTGATATCTGGGTTCCCTCTGTGGAGATCGGTGAAAGAACACAGCAGACAAAGGCGGACGTCGAGCATCTCTAAAAGATTAATATGCACTGCTTTCGTAGTTTAGCAGAACAAATAAATAAGCAAAAAAATACTTTGCATCTCACTTTTAATTTAACTGAAAAGAATGAACAGTTGAGCCCAGAGATGACAGGCAATAGGCATAGCTTCCCATGCCTGTTAGACCAGCTTTCACAACAAGTTAATATTACTCCTTTTTCTGCTTACAGCATTTGAAAAGGGAGTGCATGCTGTTGATGGGGTGGTGTCCCTTTTTGTGCACTTTTTAAAATTAGATCGTCCCATTTCCTGACAAATATTACTCAACACTTTCAGCAAACATGATAAGGTTTTTGGTTTTTTACAAGCCGACGCCAATAACATCTCGGTGCGCTGTCCGTGACATGTGTGTGTCCTTGCGTCTCCCTCACTCTCACTGGATGTCATTGTTTCTCCACCTGCTGCTGGAATCCCAAACATTTGGATATTGCCAGATAAAGAGCAGACCATGACAGGATTGCAGATATTATATTACACATCTAATAGCCTATAAATTTTCTAATGTAAGAGCCAGAAAAACAGGTGAACGGAGTCATAAATGCAGATGACAGATTTGCCATCGTCTTTTATCGAGTGTCGTTTCTTCTGAGAGAATACCTGCCTTGTTTTCAGAAGGGTGGTGCGGTCTATATTTTAATCATAGCTCTAATCTAGATGACACACAGCACGGTTTAGAAAGTCTGTCATCGCTGCGGTGATATGAGGTGTAAAGCCTGTGTGACTCCTCGCTTTTTCCACTCCAAAAAAGTGCGGCACGTTTACAAGGCTGTTGGTGAACCTTTTCCCTCAATAATAAATATGAAAAGTTTTGACATATTTATGAGGGAAAGGGAGGGGAGACGGGCAATTCTATACCGGCCATTTTTTTGCTTACCTGAGATGCGGCGGATGTGAATTTCAAAGAGTCGCAGAGACGGTAAAGTTGGCCTCTAGCTGCGGTGTGGAGCCTGATTCTGTTGTTTTTCTTGCCTTGTTAAAATCTAAACACCGGTTTATCCACCATGGATCCTAAAAGCTCAGGTTGTCTCCATTTATCCGAAAGAATGAGAAGTTTCTTTTTAAAAAAGAGAGCGGAGAGCGCATGGGAGCTGCGGCCCCGACTCACTGCCTCAGATAGAGATAGAGAAACAGAGAGAGAGAGAGAGAGAGAGAGAGAGAGAGAGAGGAGGCGGGCGATGTGAGCTCGGATGGAAATAACAAGCTCTGCGCACGGAGGTGAGGAAGAGCGCAACCCCGCAGCAGCCGCCGTGACCTGCAAGTGTTTGCGCTGTGGCTGTGATCAGATACGGCATCACTGCCCTGCCATAAACCCGTCCACTCTAACAGGGACCTGTGAGTTTACAGTGTATTATATGAGGATTGTTATGCTTCTTGTCTAACAATCTGACGTAAACTCAGCTGGGTGATATCAACTTAACGGCAGCTTCTTTTTCCCCCTTTTATTTCACTTCATTATCTTCGTCTGATGCTGTGCTTCAGAAAGAGAAACACTTAAATGCATTCCCGAGGATCAAGCTTCACCGATCATAACGTGAAAACACCCTTTGGCCATAGGCACCCGATAGGTATTTGTATTTTTATGGCTTTATATGGCCTACATATTGTTACATTGATGATGGCAACATTTCAGCACCCTGACACTGCATAAACTATTTATCTGTTGCTTTAGTCCATAAGAGCCAATGTGCCATTCGTCTAGATTTCACATACAAGTGAAGTTTCAGCCACAACTGGCTAAAAAAAAAAACCTGGTCTTTACACGCGAGCAAAATGCGTATTAATAGTGCGCAAATTTGTAATGTCTTTCACGTCTAAATAGGGGAAGAAGACGTTGTGGTGGGATTATGCAACTATCATTAACATAGAGAAGGAGCTGTATTCTCTTCACTGGAGAAAGAGCACACGACTAGGGGCTAATTTGCATTAAAGCAAATAGAAGTGTTACTTTGACCGATTCAGAAACAGTTAAAAAACAACAACAACTGTGTGTTGCAGACAGACTCATAGAAAGAATTCAACACAATGAGCGATCAAAACTAAAGAAAATAAACACAATTTATTTTACATAAGTTATAGTAGTAAATGAAGAGTAGTCAGGAGATTGGTCCAGGTGACATGGAGATAAGGAGAGGATGGAGTGTGAGGATGCGTGAAGAATGAAGCTGATGAGCCGTACTGTGAAGCTGTGGGAAAGAGTCGTTAAAGCTATAGGTTAAGAAGAGAGGTGACGAGCAGTAGGCAGCAGTGTGGCTTCATGATGACAAAGAGCACTGCAGATGGGATGTTTGTTTTGAGAGTGTTGATGGGAACGCACAGAGAAGATTAGAAGGAGTATTGTGTCTTTGTGGATTTAAAGAAAAATGAATATGATAAGGTGCCAAGAGAGGAACTGTGGTACTGCATGAGGGACGTATGAGGACAGCGAGACAGTAGTGATGGAAGAGGAAGTGCTGACAGATTAGCTCAGCCAGGAGTCTCCGTGGACTGTGATGTTTAGGGACGCCATTGTAGTGAGAGAAGGGAGTGGGTCGAAAAGAGGTTGGAGAGGTGGAGGTATACACTGAAGAGAAGAAGAATGAAAGTCATTAGAAGCAAGACAGAATACATGTGTGTGGATGAGAGGGAGACAGGTGTAACAGTGAAGCAGCAAGGAGTAGAGACAGTGAATGTGTGTGAGTTTAAATCCCCCGGGTCAACCATGCAAACCAATGGACAGTGCACAAGAGAGGTGAGGAAGAGAGTGCAGGCAGGGTGGAGTGAGTGGAGACAAGTGGTGTAGGTGTTTTGTGGGACAAATGCCTAGGAAGGGAAGGGTGAAAGCGAAGGTTACAGAATGTGAGGGTCCGCAGATCTATAGTATTGATACCAACACTGGTATTGGTATCAGATCGATACTAGCATGAAAGTTGAAAGTATCGGTCTCAGTATTGATATTGGCATTACTGGCTCTGTATTAGTTTAAACACTACAAGTATCAGCACTACAAGACGGTAGTGAGACCTGCTATCATGTATAGAGGCAGAGCTAAACAGGACAGAATTAGAAACCATCACATCAAAGGGACAGCTCAGGTTTAGTAGGACAAAGCTGGAGAGGTGAGAGAAGAAGAAAAAATGTATTTATAAAAGTATCAAACTAAGTAAATGTTTAAATATAAAGACATAACAAAATTAAAAGTTACAATGTAACCTATTAAGAATTAAATTTACCCTTCTATAATTGAGAAATTCGTTGTCGTCTGATTGTAACGTATTGTGTAGTCGAAGGACTGTCGCAAAAACCTGGAACCTTTTCAAATGCTTCGGAAGAAGGTTTGTAGGCACAGTCATTTTTATTCGGTTCGTCCGTATTATATGCCTGCCACCGTGCACTTTTTCTTTAAACTGTTTGAATACAAACGGAGTGGGAGAGTCCGGCAGTGGTTTTAGTTCATTAGCGGAACTAAAGTCACGTCATGTGATTCCAGTCAGGACTCGATTAGCAAACGGACTGTTTACCTTCCGCTTCAGACAGATGTGGCAGAATAATATTCTTTCAAAATGTATTCTCACGCTTCAGAGAGTTTAATTAAACAAGCAAGGTAAGGGCAGAATGAAAGGATAGCTTTCTTTTTTTCTCCCCGCATTTCGCTTTCCTTTAATCTGTTTAGCTACTGAAACTAAAGCTAGCTAGCATGTTGAATATATCTCCATGTTATTCAAACGCACTTTAAAGATACATTCTTCTCAGGGCTCTTTAAAGCGTTCGCGACTTTAACTTGAGTAGAAAGAAATGTGTTCGCTGTCACATAACTCTGTCAGAGTTTTATTTTTATTTTTTTCAACGAGTGTTTAGCTTCCGTGAGATCTGTCAGGGGTCTTTAAAGAGATCAAAACCAGCCGCACTCTGTCGTTTGCAGAGAGATTCAGGAGTCTGAGCTGCAGAAGTTTTACAGCAGATTAATGAAGATGCTTCAGGGCAAGGAGCTCGGTCACGACACAGTGGACTCCCTGCAGAGGCTGCACCTCATCCTTTCTGCCACCAAGTACACCCGAACGTAAGAACTCCCACCCACGCCTCTCATACTTCATGTCGTGGATGAGCTGATACCAGTTTTCATTCTCACTGCTCTACATTTTAAACTTAATGATTCATCTCCACCTTTGTGTATTCATTTCTTATAACTTAAGCTACTTATCTCTTTCTCTAAACCCACTTTTTTCACTCCCTCCTCCCACTCTTTCCTCATTAGTGTCAGAGATTCAGGGTACGCAAACACTACATTTTTTTTATTGTCAATTTCAGTAGCACTTCCTGTGCACGATGTCTGTTTCCTTTTGAAAACTTTGGGATTGTGGTTTAGTCAGGACGCCTAGAAACTGGGGGCGGAGTTGAAATCGGTGATCAGACACCCACATTTCCACACTGCCGTGGTCTCCTCTGCTCTCAGCGCCTATCATCTTATCAGCACCTATGTCATCTGTTTGCTTGCAACAACCTCTAAACTATGTTTCATCCACCGTGACCACCTAAGCGTTAAGAGTTCCACTAATCTGCAGTTCAAACGAATAAATGTCAGGTCTTACATTTTGCTGTTATGTCTGCAAGTTGCTGTTCCTTTGCTCTGTGTTCTCAAAGGCAGTGTTTTCAACAGTTCAGCCTCTCACTTTCCATGTGGTCTTTTTTTCACAGTAAACAGCAGCTTCCCTTTCTTCCCACACTTTTAATTAAAGTTGTAATAATGTTTAAATCTATCCCTCAGCTTAATATAATTATTAAAAAGCAAGTCAAGCCAAATGTCTTGGGTCTGCATCACTGTGGGATAAATAAGTGCGTTGTCTTATTTCTCTTCTGCTGTCGTCAACCCAAGGCTGCCTTTAGAGCTCCAGAAGAGGTTTGTAGCGCTTCTCTCATCACCTGCGGAGCAGCATCAGGTGCTGAGCACCGCTGTGCTCAGAGAAACGCTGCCCCTCACTGGTCAAGAGCTGAATTACAACCAGGACAATCTCGGTCAGCTGAACAGTCACGCTGCTGGTCTGCTGCTCTCACAGGTGGGCAGAACTGAAATTGTGTGGTTGAGCCTACTTCTTCATTACTGTGAGACATGTATTTAAAAGACTCACCACATCCTTTTTCAGCTCAGGATATTGGAAAAATAATTAGCCAGTATTGTTGTAATTTTAAATATAGAAGACATTTAGTAACACAGTCCCAGTTTGTGTTGTGTGTGTGTGTGTGTCTTACTTGTTGGGCTTTTTTAAAGGCATTATCTAATGCAATCCTCTTTCACACTTTTAATCCTGACAGGCTGTATCCAAGGGTGATCTTTCATCTCTCTGCACTCAACTCCTTCGCAATCTGGAGAGTCGACCGTCTGAAGGGCCGACTCACTCGCTCATGCACACCCTGCCAGTCCTCAACAACGTCCTCACACACAGCCCAGAGTGCCTCAGCGAAGGTAGCGGGACATACAGATACAGATCTGGACTTTTATCAAATGTTGTAAAAAATAATTCCACATCACTTCCTGCATCTGCTATGTGCACCAACTAATTGTTCATACAGTGTAGAACACACTGTGTTATGTTTGTTGGTAATTTCATAAAATTAAAATGTATATAAAGAAAATTTTTGTGTGTTTTCAAGCCTGTTTAGTCCTTCAAAGTACAGTTAATTTGGAGAAGAGTGATAATGAGGGGTAAAGGGAAACCTCTGGATTCACCTCCATGTGTCTTATCTTATTGCTTTAAGTTGTTTGCACTGGAGAGAGTTGCACTCAGATCTCTCTCCAATTCTGACTGTCTGCAGATCAAATGACCCTTGTAAGCAAAAAGCTTGTTGATTGGCTGCGTTATGCTAGCGTCATGCAGGGAGTCGGGACTTCCTCTGGAGGATTCTTCACGGGGCCCAGATCCCGTCAGGTGAGCAGTTAATTTTCATATTGAGCAAGTATTAGGTAAGTTAGGTAAGTATTATTAGTATTAGCAAGTATAGGATTACATTAAGCTTGTGACTCTTCCAGGAAGGTAATGAACTAGTGAATATATAAGTTAGTAAAGCTAAACTGGATTGCTTGTGGATTTTTTCCCTTCTCCCACTGTCAGCCGGTGCCTATAGCAGAGCTGGATGGGTCTGTGTCCGGAGATTTCTTCACTGTCCTATGTGTGGGTCAGGGCTTCACTGAAGACCAGTGGATGAACGTCTACTCCTTTTCCATGCTGCGTCATTGGCTTCTCACCTACCATTCCAGCTGCAGCACAGTAGATGCAGGTATGACCATTTGCTGTAATATGCTAGTGACACTTTTATGTGTTTCTATTTACAAACAGCTCCACAGTTCTGCCCATCTGAGCCATTTTTGCTTCTATTAGTTATAAACTAGCTTAAATGGCAAGTGTTTGAATGGCCGTATAATACTTCTCCAAGAATGACTATTCTATTTTTTGAGGAGCCTTTGCTTCAAGGTAGGATGTATTAGGGCTGTTATTGCTTCATATGACTAAGTCTCAGATGACCTGCTCTGTGTTTTCATCATCTTCAGCAAACAGGCTACAACTCAGCCTGTCAGTCTCCCACTCCTTTTCAAATGGTAAGACATGAGAGGTTGTGAACCTTCCCTGCATGTGCCTGATTCTAAGAATTAAATAAGCTGAACTCCCCCACTGTTCTTTAACTGGAGGCGGTACAGATCAATTCACAACTCTAAACTTTAACTAACAAACAAGTCTCTAATCAGAAATCATAATCTCTGACTTTTAACCTCCTCTTTCCACAGTCATTTGCCTTCCCCTAATTTTTCTTATGAGGTCCTAATCATGATCAAATATGCTCTGACAGCAGCCACTTTTAAGGGTGAGATGCTGAACTGCAAATGCCACACAGCCACACATTGCATGTGTTGTGTAAAGTGTGGGCGGCAAGTTCAATTTCATCTTGAAACTTCTGTGTTTGGATGTTTGTGGTCTTTGACCCTAATTTGACTGTGTTGCTTTCTTATAATAGCATTCCGACAATTATTAGTCATTGTGTCATCAGTGATAATCGTCACTTTCTCAAACGTGTATGGTTACTTACATCTAGCCCTCGGTAGTGAGCTCATGTTAAAGCTAAAGATCTTAATGAGTCCTGTGTGCACAGAGAGCCAGTTCATCGGTTTGCTGTTAACAAAGTGAATTTGTTCAGTTTTAACGTAGACGCTGTTTTGTTTACATTGTCAGTGTGACTCATCCAGTCCAGTTGGCCTCATACAGAATCCACTGATACAAACAGATGCCGATATGAGTGATTTGGGTAAATCAGTGTCGCCCACAGACTGGCTCGAAGATACAAACAAAATATGAAGCTAGTCTTAGTCATGCAGTGATGGTTGGCCTTTCTCCACACGGTCAAAACATGTTTTTGTAAGCATGAATTATAAAACTGTAATCTGATGGCGTTTTGAATCTTTTACCAAAACTGTAAAGGATTTATGTGAGCTTAATATTCTGATCACTCTGAACTGGCATACATTTTTCGCAATGATTTAATTGTATAATTTGGTACGGAAACAGTTACAGATTACCAAAGAAAGTTCAACAGATCCCTGAGATCTGTTTTACTACCTGGCTATACCATAGTTCTGCTGAGCAGCGTCAGCCTGACAAGTCAGCCAAGATTTTCCAAATCAAGCTAAAAGCTGGTTAATGTAAAAGAGGCGTGACCAAACGCAAACATGGATACGGCTAAACCCATAAATGTCCCACAAGAATACAAATTTGAGGAAAATGAAAAGAAAATCGAGTCATTTGTGGAAGACGGAATTGTCAGGACGCTTCAAGTTTACAAGACTTAGAAGTCAAATAACAACTCGTTGCAACCAAAATATGCAGATGAGATGGAGCAGCACAAGAATGTATCGAGTGCCACTCTTGTCACCTAAGAACAGGAAAGTGTGGTTACAATTCACACATGCTCACCAAAATCGGACAAAAGATGATCGGGAAAACATTGCCCGGTTACATCTCAGTTTCTGCAGCAACATTCAGATGGTCAGAATTTGGTGTAAACAGCACAGAAGCATGAATCCGTCCTGCATGTAACAGCGGTTCAGGGTGTTGCTATCAGGGAGCTGATCTGTTATGGCTAAAACAGTGAAAGTCCAGTGTCCCCTTTTCTTTCAAACCTGGACTGGAGTAATGCTCCCTGTGTTGAGAATTTGTGTCTCTTATTGATGCTTGTCGGGATTTAGACGGTCTCTAAAAGGGAGATCCTGTCACTGTCTGTGCAGCAGGGTCAATAGGTGGTGTTTTGGTAGTCATGTGGATCTGTCCTGGAGCAGGTTGTGCTGTGGGTGCTATGATGGTGAATCCCAGTAAGATGGGAACGCCCTTCATGATATTGAAATCCAAGG
The DNA here is from genome assembly GCF_057382185.1 of Mchenga conophoros. Taxonomy (NCBI): domain Eukaryota; kingdom Metazoa; phylum Chordata; class Actinopteri; order Cichliformes; family Cichlidae; genus Mchenga; species Mchenga conophoros. The sequence continues at coordinate 16,345,620 of NC_140529.1, forward strand.
GTTAAACTTGATGTTAGCTTACAGAGCCTCAAATCCTGCTTCACAGTACTGGAGTCTGAAATATGAGCAAAGAAAACAAGGTTCCTAAAATGAAAGTGTATATCAAAGTTATTACTAGCTAATGTGGTCTAATAATGCTTCTTTTGATCCCTTGCATGGTACACTTTAAGAATACTGTAACTAAGCTTTGATTAACATCACAAAAATATGAGCACATTTGTGTTGATTTCTTTCATTTCTGTGTGTTCTAAGAGGTGAAATTAGAGACCGCAACAGTAGGTTTCAGTCGAGGCATGAGGCATTTTACTAACCTGTAGTGATTCTACTTAACATCATCAGAAACACAATTTAACTCCGACTCCTGATGTGTTCGGAGCAATCGGATATAGACCTTAATCACGAATCATTATACCGAGAAGGTCACGACCTCTAATTCCCAAGCCGTTACACGTTGTCACAGATGACCGATCGGAGGTGGACGGGTCCGTAGTTTCTATGGTTTCGGCGACGTCCTCCTCCAGCCGACTGCTGCCTCCAAAGGAGCGTCTCAGAGAGAAGGCTTTCCAGTACTGCCAGCGCCTCATCGAACAGAGCGACCGCAGTGAGTGTGTGCGCATTAAATTGCACCGGGTGAGAGAAAAGTGAGACGCGTAGCAGAATTCCTCATGCACGGATCTTTATTTGTTCTCTTTCCATCAGAGGCACACAAGAAGACCGATACAGAACTGCAAAAAGCGGTGAGTCTGCAGATCACTTATTATCACTATGGAAACACATTTCATGGTGCAGTTTGTAAAACTGAGGGGTTTAAATCACTTTTAGACACTTTTAGCCTGACTTCCTTTAATACTTAAACTAAGAGCCACAGTGTTGATGTAGATAACTGTAGCTTTTCCTGTTCACTGTGTTGTAGTAAAGAGCGCCTCCTGGTGTTCTGTTTAAGAAGTCAGGCTGAAAGAAGGAGACCTAGATAGGATGCTTGGCTTAGTCTGGCTCAGTTGCTGATCTACACTGTCCTTTTCTGCCCCTAACCCCCTAATTACATTTTACATTCTTTGCGTTACACTTCCACACAATGGTGTTGTAAGATGCACTGCTGTTTGCTGATACAAGCTCACAGTTTGACTTGTTTTTCTGAGTTCTGTGGATATGTAACACAGTTTGGGAATGACTTGCAGTATAATGTAAATAAATAGAAACATGTCAAAACAAAAAAGAGCCAAACTATGTGAATTAGTGACTCAAAGGGAAGGTGGAATGTATCCCTCTGGAGGTTGTTTACAGCTGTTGAGTGCATAAAGTGCTCAGTCATTCTTCATTTGGGGATAAATGTTGCTGAACCAGACATCAAGTCTGGGCGGTGACATCACCCCTTGACGTCACAGCCCACTCTGACCTGAAAGGGGCCAGACCAGAGAAAACTCCCCTTCCTGTGTTGTTTAACTGCACCGAGTCCCTCAGATAGCTTCATATAAGAGAAAAGAAGTGCAGTTTCAACAGTGCATCTCTGATTTTTGACACAATTGAGAAATGCAGCTGCAGTAAGTGGAGGAAACCTGTCAGCATGATTAAATTGTAAGGAATAGACGTGTACAGAGAATCTTTTTTTAAACTCCAGACCCACTATAAAAAAAAGACATTTCTGTTGTAGATAATAAAAAAGAGGAACTCTTCTGTCATTAAGACGTTTATCTATTACTTTGGTTTTTTAGTGCAGTATGATTGGCCATGACTGAGGTTTTTATCGGTTGGAAAAGCTGTAAAAGCTACGAAAATGTAGTTAGCGTGTAAAAACTAAGCCCTCCTTCACATTTTCTAGTGGGCTGGATTGGATTCCTCGGCAGGCCGATTCTAACCCTAGGGCCTTATGTTTGACACCCCTGCATTAGAGAAACCACTGGTGTTAACCAAAAGAAAGTTCTGCAGTGTTATCAAGATTTATTCTGCTGCCCTTGTGTCCTGTTTCCTGTTTCAGTGTCTGGTGGAGGCCGTGTGCATCCTGGACTGCGTGTGTGCTGAGGACGCCTCGCTGGTCTACAGGACCTTCCCCTGCATAAAGGCTCTCTTTGGTCGCCTCAGCTCAGAGCTGTCGAATGCCAGAGTCCTGCTGCCCATAGCACAGTTCTACCTCAACCACGGTGCGCATACACAGCAACATGTGCTCGCAGCTGCCACAAGTTTAGAACGGAAAACAGGGTCACGTGTGTTCACTGTAAATTGGTTGCTCACACGATGACATCATACATGACCCCTTTTTCTGTGCGTGCAAGGTTGAATATGTTTATTTGTATCCGATCAGGCGAGATGGCTGCAGTGGACTGTGAGAACGTGTGGAAGGTGGTGTTCGGTCGGTTTCCTACGGAGCTTTTCAATGACCCATTCCTGGCACACGAGCTTCTACGCTTCCTTCGACTTAACGTGGAAAGCATAGAGCTTCGGGTTCCACAGTACACGCTCTACTTTCCAAATCTGTTGAAGGTGAAAAGCTGAGAAAACATGTGCAACAATTGTTAGATTGTGGATGTGCTTTTTATTCCTTACATGTTTTCTTTTTCTGTGTAGTTTTTAGCATGGGACAGTCCAGCGATGGTGGACGACTTTGTGGATCTGCTGCCCTCTATGGTTACAACTGGAACTGCGGTGGAGCTGCTTCACACCCTGCTTGACCTGCCCTGTCTCTCTGCCACGCTGGTCCTGCAGCACAGGTTCAGGCACACGCAGGAGAAAAACTGCTTCCCACAGGGATTTGGTTACATGCACAGTTTTTATCCCTGTCTCACTGGGTCTCATGTGTCACAGGTCCACATGTTTGCCCATCTCTGAGCCAGTCGGTCGCAGCTTCGTGTCACTGGATGCATTTCGAAACCCTTCTTTCAGAGGGCTTTTCCTCTTCGTGCTCCGAACGGAGGCAGGCTCAGGTAGGACAAGTCACAGAACAGAAGGAAATCAAATAAGAATAAAAGGCCAAACTGTTCCAGGTCTGCTCTGACCCAAGGCTCCTCCCTGCTTTCCTGTCTTCTCTTCACTGCACACACAGTATATTTGCTTTTTGTTTCTTCTGTAATTCTGTTTAAATCTAAGCAGCAGGGGCAGGTAGCTTCTTAAATTATGCTCTAGCCAATGAAATCATTGTAATTTTGTGTCTCCCTGTTTAGGTGACACAATTGACCGACTGAGCACGCTCCACGAGTTGCTGGTTGAAGCTGCTGACTGGCCGAGAGTCACTCAGTGTGCTCGGACGGTCCCCGTGTTGTTGCACGTTTTCTTCAACACAATTGTTACGGTGAAAAGATTCGACATTCTTTACAAATTCGTTGCGTCTGTACTTGCTGTGTTGCAGTTTACAATATACACCTTATTAAAAAAATATGTCGCGCGTCTCTTTCAGATCGCTGACGAGAAGCTTTTGGCTCATTTGATTCTGGTGATGCTGGAGAGAAGCAGCCTGCTCCTTAACATCCCTGCGTACATCAAAGAGATACACCGGTACACCGAAACACTAAAGCGCTGCTGGCTGCCTCACTCTCATCTTCATCTCCTCACTCACTCGCTCCAACCACTTCTCACTGTTTCTGCAGGGTGTTCAGCTGCCACCTGTTGAGGCTATGTAAGCTCCACCCCTCTCTGGTCGTGAACCAGTCCCACGAGCTGCTGGAGTTTGCTGGAAGCACAGCCAACGTCTACAGCAAAGAGGAACTCTATACACATGTGGTAAAGAGAGTGCTGACTCTTCTGTGTATCTTGGGTTATGTGCAAAAACCCAGTGCTTCTCACATTTCAGCATTTGCTCAAAACCTGATGCGGAAACAGCACTGAGCTTGTTTGTCTCTCAGGTGTCGGTGCTGGGAGAGTACCTCTCTGTGTCATGTGACTCTCGCTGTTCCGTGAGCCTCATCACTTCCTGTTTTGAAGCACTGGAGGCGGTGCTGTTTGAGATCACTTCGTCTGCCCCTCCAACTGGAACGGTTTGCCCGGCCCCTAAAGTCATCAACACTTTAATGAGCGCTCTCGCTAAGCTGGCGTCACGGTCACATGACCTCATACCTCGGTAACAGACTCTTTTTAAAGATGCAATATTTTCTTTTCTTCATCCAGGACTTTGTAATGTTCTGATATCATTTGTGTGTGTTTTGTTTTTCTTTTTAGGGTGTCTCTGTTCCTCTCTAAACTAAGAACTGTAACCAGAAGCGGATCGGTTGCCTGGTGCTCTGATGAGGAGGACCTCGTTGCTATAGTAACACGAGGGGAGGAGTTGTGGTCGCTGCTGAAGGCCCCCGGCGTAGCTCAGAGTGTCCTGACACCACCTCCCCATGTCATCGCACCGCAGTGGCACAGAGACACTAATGTGGCATTGCCGCTTCAACTGCGAGCCCTCACAAGCCTCACACACTCACAGTGACACAAACACACACTCATGTACAAAACGCAACATCATCCTGCGCTGACAATGCATTTTTGTAATTGATTTGTTTGATGTTGACGCTGATTTTCATAAAACACACAGATCCCTTTCAGTGTAATATTTTTCTTCTTTATTACAGTGATTTGACAGAAATATCATTTTATAAAATAGATCATCTGATTAAAAAAAAAAGATTAAAAAATTGCTCATTTCCTGAGTAGGTGCTCTGTTTTCAAGAATTAAAACAGAAGTAATGAAAGTACTAGAAGTTAAGAAAATCTTGAAATGTGGAAATAGAAATTTGCATTTACGAGCTACGTTGATTCTGTCGTAGTCAGAGGACTGTAGCAAATTCTACGTTACACATCAGTGTTGATAGAAAAGTGCTCAGAAGTCAAGAGCGCACCATTTAGACAAAACAACTGGCATTAAAATTCCCCTGAACGGGACACGAAATGCATTAGACCTTGACATTTTCATAATGAGACGGACTTCTTTGTCTTTTAAATCAAATTACAGTTTTAGGAAAATTAAATTGGAACACAAGTCAAAAAAAATAAAACTCAAAGCTGAGTCACAGCCACACACGAGTAGCTGGTTCTACTCGCGTCTCTTATCATCAGGTTGATCATTTACAGTCTGGCTACAGTGTGTCACACAGACATGTGTGACCTTAAAGTCTGTCTGCAGATTGCTTAATTCGGTCTCAGTCGGCCAAAGATGAGTACGTTTAATTACGAAACCAGGGGTCGTGCATGTACTGTGAAAATGAACAGAAGTCAAAAGCAGATCCTCTCAAGGGGTCACATTACTTAGCACTTAGTTCCTCCTACGCCGAGCGGCGCATCGGGCAGCTAGTGATCTCCATCGATGTCGGTCAGCAGCGACTGCTTCAGCTTTGTCCCAGGCAATGTCGACAGTTCTCAGATCGTCCATAAATGTTCAAGGGGTCACATAAGGTGGTAAAAATCTGTAACAGCTTTTACAGCCAAATCAATATTGAAAGCCTGTCAATGGCAGCTTTGTTGGGCGACTTCCTGACTGTCATATTTTACCACCGACCAAGGATGTAGCACCAACAGCAGAAAGGGATTCCTGTGTAGTGAGTTTTGGCACATTAGTTGTGGTTGGATTACTGAAAGTAGGGAGTTTAACAGCTTAGGAATGCTCAGTAACAGATATGCCAGTAAGTAAAGCTTCATTATTTTGGGAAAGTGCATATATATTCTTGTAAAGACGAGAAGATCGATAAGACTCTTACAGTTTTACTAGTCTGGCATAAAAATAGTGATACTCTGGTTTCTTTATTGATTTTCCAGTAACCTCATGCTTGTAAAATAATGCCCAGAATAGTCGTGACCAACAGTTGAGCAGCTGGTGTGGACAAAAGGAACACTTTAAAATACACAAAATATCTCAGTGGGAAAGAAAACCATATGGAACGGGTAATGAGGAACAGAAAGATGACACATCGTTTGAAGGAAATTAAAATGATCAACCTACAGAGGGCTGAATTCAAAGATACCCTGAAATCTTTATCTGGACCACGACATCACTGAGCTCCTGGACAATCTGAGGTGCAGCCTGGTGGCGTCGGATGGACTGAAACACGATGTCCCAGAGGTGGATTTGGTGAGAATTGCGGGCAGTCAGTAGTATCAAGTCTTTCATCCTCCAAGAAACTGCCTGCATACTCTTACTACATGAGGCCAGGCATTGTCATGCAGCAGGAGGAACCCAGTACACACTGCACCATTGTAGGGTCTGTGAGGTCCAAAGGTTTCATCCCAACACCAAATGGCAGTCATGGTGCCGTTGCCTGTAGAGGATATGGCTCCCCAGACTATGTCTGATCTACCACCAAATCAGTCATGCTGGACAATGTTACTGGCAGTATAATGTTTTCCTCTGCTGCTTCAGGGCTTTTCATCTGTGTCACGTGGGTGAATCTGTGTGAAAGGCACAGGGTGTCAGTGGTGGACCTGATAATTCTGGTATTCTATAGCAAATATTAATCAGGCTCTATGTTTCCAGGCAGTGAGCACAGGGTCCACTAGAGGACATCGGCCCATCAAGCCACTCTCATGAAGTCTGTTTCAAATTGTTTGGTGGCCTCCAGGGGGTCATTTTGTGGCTCTGGCAGTGCTCATTATGTTCCTCCTTACACAAAGAAGCAGATGCCGATCCAGCTGATGAGTTAAAACATTACCCAGTTCATATCAGCACAGATATCCAGGATGACTGTCTGACACTGACCCTAGTCAAACGCAAAAGTAGTGGAAAAAAAGAATCAAAAAAGATGGGGAGGGAAAAATAGCCTCCACCTGTAAAACCATTCCTGTTTTGGTGGGGGTCTCATTGTTGCCTCTCTAGTGCACCTGTTGTTTTTCATCAACACTAAAGCAGCTGAAACTGACTGAAAACACCTTCTGCTAGAGACCAGATCAATGCCCCAGAGGTTTAATTGACTTGATGCTATAATCTGATTAAAATGTGTTTCTTTTTTTATAACAGTGTATTTTAGGAAGTAAATGTCTGTCAGTGCAACAGCATCAGCAACAATGAGTCAAGAAACCTGAGTGGTGTGCAGGGGTTTAAAGCTAAGTGTACTGTGAGTGCTTGTGTAGCAATGGAGTTGTATCTCCTGATTGCTTACATATTTGCCGGTAAGAGCCCATCAAAAGATCCATCCATCTATTCACTTCCGCTTTTTCCTTTTCAGGGGCGCTGGAGCCTATCCCAGCTGTCATAGGGCGAGAGGCGGGGTACAACCTGGACAGGTCGCCTGTCTGTCACAGGGCTAACACACAGAGACAGACAACCATTCACACTCACATTCACTCGCACATTCACACCTAGTGGCAATTTGGATTATCCAATTAACCTATCCCCACAAGCTGCATGTCTTTGGACAGTGGGAGGAAGCCGGAGTACCTCGAGGGAACCCACGCAAACACGGGGAGAACATGCAAACTCCACACAGAAAGACCCCGGCCTGATGGTGGAATTGAACTCAGGACCTTCTCGCTGTGCGGCAACTGCCGTGCCACTGTGCAAAATAGATGATGTCTATTTTTTATAATAGGAATGAAATGCTTTAAATAATTCGGCGGGGTTTACAAGTGATGGGGCAACACCTCCAACACCCCCCAGGCAAAAGCAAACCTCCGAGCAGGCTGTGACGCACCAGTGCACACCGCTGTCCAACCTCAACGCTCAACCGCAGGCCGTAACAAAACACTGAGCATTATTTTCAGGTCTGAATTTGCACCCGTTCTCCTTCATTGCACTTGAACCGTGTTTTTCAGGATGCCCGTCACTGAGGATGTTTGAAACATGGTGAAATATAACCTGAAGCTGTTGCTTCTGTTCATGTGATCCCAAACTGATTCCATGATGTCTGTCTGGGATCAGGGCTCTTTGAGGGGTCAGATCGTTGACGTGATCAAATGTCTCTCTGATGGCGCGATGTAGAATCTGTAGATCTGAACATGTCTGTGCACAGTATCGTGGTTACCACAAACATTATAGATTGTTATCAATCTTCTCATCTACCTCTGATAAAAAATAAACACATTTCCCAAAATTAGAAACTATTCCTCTAACTGGCGGAGATAAGCAGGAAGGAAGATTTCATAATGCAGGCCTGGCACTCGGATCTCGTCTGAAACACTACAGACAGTCAACATGGCATGCAAACCAGTGTCAGTGTCGCTAATTACGTCTAAAAGACCAGAATTAGACATTATAAATTAGCGTCAATTTGGTGTAGTGAGGCTAGATGTTATATAGTCAGCACACAGTACAAAAATTGGTCCCCGGTGGCCCAGCTTCGTAAGTGAAGCTTACCGTAGTCAAAACACTAACGTCCTAACTACATGAAATGCACTTTTGTCATTCAGCCTGTCGGCATGGAAACGCTTAACGTCAGTATGCAGCTGGTCACCTCGACGTCTGCAGCTGTGTCCCCGGTAAATACAGGTACCTCCAGATGGCGTAATAGTGAATGCCTGCTCCAACGGCCACAAATAGATGCCAGATCGCATGGGCGAATGGCACAAGGCCATCGCTCTTAAAGAAGACCACGCCTACTCCATAGAAGACACCTCCCACGGCCAGTTCACACACACCTGTGCGCTCCACCTGGAACATAGGAAAGTTTGCTGGTATTTAATTTAAAGATGCTTTATTTAACTGGATATTTGTTTGCTAAAGATGTATCCAGTTTTTGGTTGAATTCATCTGAAATAAGAAATACTCTTATTTAAAAGAGGTTTCCCAAATTTTTGAGAAATGCCGTTTTACATGCCCACTCCATAAAAGACGGAGTAGCACTTCATCGAACAGCCCAATACTTGGTGTAGTTTTCCAACATTTACCAAGGACTTTTTCACAGGTTAGAGTGTAACTTTATATACCTAAAATTCCTTACCTGTAGATACAGCATGATAACAAAGCTTTAAAAGAAAGAAGCAACAAATTACACTGAGTAATGAGTAGTTTTTGGTTATTTTAGAAGATCAGACCAACAATGTTTCTTACGGTGACTTATTAAGGGCCCAGGCTGTATCACGGACTATCCTAACCACTTATCCTTACATTGTAATAACACGTGATTTTGAGGTGCATGTTGGAATTTGTGCGACCTACCGCTTTGTGCCTGAGTTGGTGTCGTTTCCTGTCGCTTCCGTTTTGTTATAATACCACTAACAGCTGATTGTGGAATATTTAGTAGTGAGAAAATTTCATGACTGGGCTGGACTATCACAGTACCATGCTGGAATTCGCTGACTTCCTGACATCTTTAGAAGCAGTGTGCATGCCTAGATGCCAGGTTTTATACACCTGTGACCATGAAAGTGATTAGAAAACCTAAATTCAGTGATTTGCATGGGTGAGTGAATACCTTTGGGAGTATACTGTATATCAAGTCATGCCCTGCCTGGCCTAAATGATTTCTGTTTCTTCTGTCCTTCATGTGTTTTTATGCACTGAAATCTGGAGCATGAATTTTCAAATAGACATTAGAAAATTGCACCATAACTATGAAGTGCTACGAAAAATAAGGGCCTGGAGCTCCATGTGGGTAAAAGAAACCCAAAGGAATCAGATTCAGGTTCTGAGCACATTGTTTAAGGCCTTTTTATAAAATATGACTATAAGATTTATGCCAGCTTTTCCCTTTAATAAAAGAGATGTCAAGAAATACAATTTCTCAGACATGAAACTAAAACACAGCGTGATTTATGGAGCCAGAGAATGAGCTACGTTACTACCTTTATCTTCAGGGGGACATGAAAAAGAAATCACTCCATAACGGCTCGGGCTGTAAGTGAACGTGGCAGCTACTTCAGTAGGTGTTGACTGTCTTACCCTCAAAGTGACAATTTCAGGCTTCTATAAGTTGAAATCAAGAGCGTAATCAAATGGAAATCAGTGATTCAGTGCAACAGGGGAAGTCAATGTAAGACTTATGCATTGGAAAATAGTCAGCAGTTCTATTACCAGCAATTAGACGCATCTGTGGGTTATGGGGCACTCAAACAAAAGCCGCGGTTTGGTTCTTTAAATAGTAACGGTAGTGGAAGGAAGTCTGCAGGGGGGAAGGGGAGTGGCAGACGCTGAGAAAGACTCATCTATGTGATGTAGACTTACCATAGAGAGAATGACCAAAGCAGGAACAGCCCCCATGGCCACGTATCCCAGCAACTCGATCAGCTTGTACCTGCAGGTAGAAAACTGGACCGTGAAGTCATAATAAAAATAACAATACCTCCATTTTCCTGCCTAATTATTTGTGCTCCAAACAGCAGTCTTGTGTTTTCTGTCAACACTTGAATGGAGGCGTTTGGCTTCAGGTTAACTGTGTCAAATTAGTGCACACAGTACAAACGGAGGCTGTGTTACCTCTCATGGAAAAAGCAGACATACGCCGATCCTATACACGCCATGACCCAGATGAGCCAGCGCATGTGGCACGTCCAGGGTCCCAGCTCCCTCAGCATCAACCTGAGGAAACACGACATCGCACCTACACAGTTACAGTGTGTTCGCTCTGGTCTTTATTTTATTTATTTTTTTGCTGTAGTCACATGACCCACCATGGAGAGTAGGAGGCTGCGATGAAGAAGTAGATGGCCATTCTGTCACACATGTGGAAGCGCTGCTCCACCTTCCTACACGGAGAGAGGAGGAGGCATGAGCTCATTTGTGAAGATTCAGTTAGAGTAACATAATAAGTCTAAAATTTAAAGGATCCAGGCTGTATGAAGATTTTTATTGTCTTCCTCCCCGCACCCCCAACCAGCTGGGGTAGATGGCTGCCCCTTCCTGAGCCTGATTCTCCTGGAGGTTTCTTCCTGATAAAAGGAAGTTTTTCCTTTCCACTGTCGCCAACTGCTTATTCATAGGGGGTCATATGATTCTCCACCAAAGTGTGGAAAGTGTTGTTTGTTTTTTGGACAGCAATATGGCTGAAAGACCAGAGGAGGACTGTGAAAATGTTGTGTAAAGGGTAGAAACACATTTAAATTGTCAAAGTGAGTCCTACAAATCATGCACCTTTTCTTAATACGCATCCACGTTTCTGGGGCTGTATAACAAAATGAACTGAATCACCTACACATTACAATTACAGCACTACAATGTTAACCCAAACAGCTCTTGATGCTTTTTGCGTTAATGCTCATGTTTGGAGCACTGCAGTTACTGATGATTTTTACGTGCTGTGGGCATCAGGACTCGCCGACCACGCTCTGTAACTTTACCTGGTGTGACACTTTGTGGCTGCCTTGCAGTGGTTCCACTTTGCAATAATATAACTTGCAGTAGATTGTGGAGGGAATTTCACAAACTGACTTTTTGCAATGGTGGCATCCTGTTACAGTTAGTGTAAAGTTGGTGAGCTATTTACAATGCATGGTTAGATGCTTGATTTTATACACCTGCAGCAATGGGACAAAAAAAACATCTGCTGTTCTTCATACAAGAATAGTCACCCGGTGACGTGGCCTGCTAAGATCAACCCTCGTGCAGGCTTGATCTTACAGGGTTAAACCAAAACCATGAGCACATTTTATAAGCATAATCCATGTAATAATTTTAGATCTCCTGGAAATGTATTTTTATATAGCAGCATTAAAATACCTGTTCTTGTTGAAACATAACAAATTGACCTGTGAACTGTTCAAGGATCAAAAAGGTGACTAACTCAAGAAATGATGCCGTGTTGTGTCCACAAATAACAGACACCTTAGCAAGGAACCAATTTTAAATAGTATCTTTAGGCACTTTGTTGTGAGTAAAAACATGTCAACACATGTTCCCATTTCTTTTGAAAACTTGCCATATCAGCATGGTGTGCAGTGTGTCCTTAAAACACTTAAGTAAACTGGGCAAGTGGAGGACAAAAGAAGAAGTGGCAGGCCTAAAAACTATCTACAGCAGACGAACTCTATCTGAAAGTCATGACCTCAAGAAGTCGGAGATAATCCTGCAAAGACCTGACACGGGACCTGAGAGATGCATCCTATTTACTGTTCACTGAAGCCTCATCAGAAATGGTCTCAGTGGAAGTGTGGCTGTCAAGAAGCTATTATTAAGGAAGGGGAATGGGGAGAAAAGGTTGAAGTACGGCAAATTGCAAAAGAACTGAAAATCAGTGACAACAGGTCAGATGAAGTGATTAATCCCAATTTGAACGTTTTTCTGGTTCAGATTCATTTTAATATGTATGGAAAGGACAGGACAGAGGTACAACAGAGAGTGTCTACAGCCATCTGTAAAACACAGCAGAGGCTCTGTTATGGATTAGGATTGTGTTATTGTCCAATTCTTTGAATTACAAACACAGGAAAGAACCATCATGCAATACCATCTGAAAAGCATCTGACTGGCAACAACTTAATTTGTTTGAGATCATTCTGACAGAGAACAGAACAAGAGGCAGCTAACATCCAAAGAAGAGCTTTAAATGTCTTTCACAAAGCCTGGAGAACTATTCCAGGGCTTGCAAAATCGCTAGCCCGACGTCCCGGGGCTAGCGATTTTTCCAGTCGGGCTACCAAAATCTCTCTGCCCTGCCCGTCGGGCTATTGTAGGAAGGAAAGATATATTGTGGCGAGCTCAGACAAGGAGGAGACGGAGGTATCGTTTGGTCTTGCTTCCCGTGAGCTAGCCAGGGAGCACAGCCGTTTATTGACATCTGCAGAAGAACACTGCCGCTAGCTAACTGCTCAGTAGTGATGTGCGGATCGATACTGAAATATCGATTCCTCCGATACCAGTCATTTATGTTCTAGAATCGATACTCATATTAAAATATCGATATTTTAGTAATTTAGGGTAAATTTGTAGGTTATCATTAACAGGAACAGAGTGCAAATAAACTATATCATTTGGATTGTCTACATTGGAAGGAACTACTTAGTCTTCCGCCTGTCATAGTCGTGACATATGTTTGTATAAATGTGTCCAGCCCCTTGTTGTGCACACTCACAACAATGGCTGAGCATAAATGGAGTCATGTGCAGACGTATTTTACTTCCACAAACGGTTGAGACGTAGTTTGCAATACATGTGGCAAGAAAGGGAGGTGTTTTGGCAACACTACTAACCTCATCAAGCACAAGAATATGACGAGCTTATGTTGAGGTGAACTGAAGAGGAGGAGTGGACATGGACAGGTGCTGCAAGGGCGAGACGGACGTCTCTCACGGAGTCCTTTAGTGCTGCAGGCAGGCAACGTGTTCAAATAGCGCACAACTTCAGTTTTTTTGTTTTTTTTATTTCTATATGATAACTGTGCATTATTAAGCGATAAGAACAAGTAATCCGATGTCCTGTAATCATTATGATGCTATAATTTGAGATACAATAACTGAAATACGTTTTTGTACAAAGTATCGTATCGGATCAGTATCGTCGATACCACCCTGAATTTAACTTTGTATCGGATCGGAAAGGAAATCAGTGGTATCGCACATCACTACTGCTCAGCGCGGCAACCGCACAGCAATAACAACACCACACAGGGCGCCCTCTGACCCCGGAAGGACACACCGTCGCAGATAGAGGGCATCACCCGTCACCATGGCAACATACACAAAACGTAACTGTACAAACAGAACCCCGAACAGCCCTGACCCGCTACAATGTCAATGCTTTTGCATTCTTTCGGAAATGTAGCTGGGTAATTATGTCATTGGCATCGATGAGCCACTGTCAATATGTGACATATTGAAATCGCGTTTGAATTTGCTCTTGTTTTTTGCTTTCACTTTGCAATCGCTCGAACTGTGTATAGAGAGCGACAGTACTGATCTGTGAGTGATGATAATTTGCGCACCAATTCCTCTGACATCGTCTTATCAATCGTTAGCTTACTATGCAAACATGACAAGTGAAATCTCCCGCAGCTTAAACATATGAGAGGTTGATCGCGCAGAGAATCGCTGACCGTTATGTGTGTGTGTGTAAAAGCAGCAGGATATATATTTTAGTTCTGCTGAGGCAAATAAGACAGGTCAGGGTGAAGAAGTGACAGCCAAAGAAAAGCTTACCACAAAATGGAAAAGTTAGGACAAATCAGACTATAAGGCAAAAAGAAAGTGCAGCTTTTGTCATGAATCGCTGTGCGGCAGGCAGGAGTTGGACCCAAAATGCAGGACTCACAGACTCGGGGAGGTGAACTCAAAACACAGCTTTATTTGCTGGTAGAACAAACATACAAAACTAGACTAAACTGGGAAACCATAAACTAAGAACTCACAGGGAGACACAGGGAGATCCACACACAGCATGAGGGACGACGCGACACTGACTCAGAGAAACACAGGGTTTAAATACACTGGGAAGTAACGAGGGGAATGAGACACAGAAGGAGGGCACAGCTGGGAGAAATCAGGACTGACGAGACAAGCAAAGCAGGACGCATTCACATGAGACACGGACCATCAAAGTAAAACAGGAAGTATCACACAGAGACGCGAACTTGACACAGTGGAGACAGCAACTAAGAAATACAGAGACATAAACCATAAGGCAGAGGTCTAAGAACCAAAATACACAGGGAAATACTCAGCTGGGAACACAAGAGACTAGACTAGAGAGAGTAACAAAAAACCAACCATGAGAACATAATGCACAATGCAGAGTGACAGAAAACAAGAAACTCAAACATGCAAAGACACACAATTACACAGAACAGAGGGGACACAGAGAGACATGAAGGGCAAGGGATCAAAACTAGAAGCCATAGAATAAATCACACACACAAGTACAATAATACAAAAATCACAAAGAACTAAAAACGCTGGGTCAGGAGACCCAGGACCGTGACAGTACCCCCCCCTCAAGGGCTGGCTCCAGACAGCCCAAACACAGAAAAACAAAACCAAACAGAAAACAACCCAGGGCGGGCGGCGGGGGCCCAGGACGGAGGGCTCGGAACAGAAAACAAAAGAAGAGCACAGCAAACACCGGAGCCCAAGAAAACAACCCAAACACAGAGCAGTTCAGGGGGCCGGCCGTGCGCAAGGCAACGGCGGCGGCGAAGGAGACAACGGAGCAGTTCAGGAGGCCGACCGCGCGGAAGGCAGCGGCGGCTCTCCAGTGTTAGGCGTGCTGGCCATGGCCCGGTGGGCACAGGACCAGTCGAGGCAGGACCAGGCGACGACGGGGCCGGACCAGGCGACGACGGGGCCGGACCAGGCGACGACGGGGCTGCAGCAAGCGAAACAGAAGCCAAAGACGAAGCTGGCCCAGGCGTAGCAGAAGCACAGGCAGAGGCTGGCCCAGGCGTAGCAGAAGCACAGGCAGAGGCTGGCCCAGGCGTAGCAGAAGCACAGGCAGAGGCTGGCCCAGGCGTAGCAGAAGCACAGGCAGATGCAGCCGGACCAGGCGACGACGAGGCGGTCGCAGGTGGCGGCTGGACAGGCCCCTCGGGCCCTCCAGCTGATGCGGCGTGAGGCTGAACGGGCCCCTCGGACCCTCCAGCGGAGACAGGAGGCTGAACGGGCCCCTCGGACCCTCCAGCGGAGACAGGAGGCTGGACGGGCCCCTCGGACCCTCCAGCTGACGAGGCGTGAGGCTGGACGGGCCCCTCGGACCCTCCAGCGGAGACGTGAGGCTGAACGGGCCCCTCGGACCCTCCAGCGGAGACGTGAGGCTGAACGGGCCCCTCGGACCCTCCAGCGGAGACGGGAGGCTGAACGGGCCCCTTGGACCCTCCAGCGGAGACGGGAGGCTAAACGGGCCCCTCGGACCCTCCAGCGGAGACGGGAGGCTGAACGGGCCCCTCGGACCCTCCAGCGGAGGCTAAAACAAAGCCAACAGGCATGAAGTCCTCTGGCGGACATGAGGACAACTGGCGCTGCACTGAGCACTGACTCTGCCCAGGCAATGCGAACATGGTGCAGTTCTTAGGGGGCTGCTTAAACTTCAGGGGTCCAGAATCAGCTGGGGACTGAGACCTAGCCTCTGGGGAAGCCCTGGAGTGGCCAACTGTGCCAACGGCAGCTAAACCATGAAAAGTACCCCGAGTAGAAATCAAGTTACCTCTCTGCATGGAGTGAATGAGCAAAACTGGCGACACAGGAGACTGAGCAGAGAGAGGCTGCTGGGCAGCTAACTGAGCTACTGGAGACACGGGTGAGAGTGGGAGCTGAGCTACTGATGGTGGTGAAGTAGATAACTGCACGGGAGACTGAACTGAGGGCGTCTGCACTGGCACAGGGGACTGAACTGATGTCTGTTGTAACGGAGGTGGTGAGAGCGGAGTAGGCAGGGGAGTTGATGACTTCACAGGAGAATGAACCAGAGGTGAGTGCACAGGAGACTGAGCTAGAGGTGGTAGTGATAGTTGAGGGGAAAGTGGAGCTGGTGATTGAGTGGATGACTGTGCTAAGGGATGCTGCACTGGGGACACTGGAGACTGCACTGGGGACACTGGAGACTGCACTGGGGACACTGGAGACTGCACTGGGGAAAGCAGGGCTGCAGGAGGCTGCACTGGGGACACTGGAGACTGCACTGGGGATTGCAGTGATGGTTGTAGTGGAGGTGTGACGGGTGGAGGAGTGGCTGAAGTGGCTGCGGGTCGGGCGGCTAGTGGCTCAGCTATAGAGCATATTAACGGCAGGGCTATGGGTTGAATGTCTGACTGAGTAGCAGCCTGAATGGCTGGGTGTAGTGATGGTGGTGGTGGAAGGGAAACAGGTGGTAGTGTGGATGACGGAACTAAGGGCGACTGAGTGGCAGACCGAACTGATGACTGAAGCGATGGTAGAGGTGAAAATGGAGCGTGTGGTGGAGTTAATGGCTGTGCTAGCGGGGACACAGGAGATGGAGCTAGCGCTTCTGGCTGGGCAGCTAAGTGAAAAAACACAGCCCCGGAATAAACAGTCCCAAAGTCAGGAAACTCTTGATTGTCCCTTCCACTCACCACAGCTGGCAACTCAGATGTCTCGGGGTCTGGCTGTGGGTGTCGGCAGCGTGAATGCCGTTTTCTTCGGGAAGCCGGAGGTGCGGTGATGGAGGAAACTGGCAACGACGGAGAGATCACGGCCGGCTCCTCATCCTCCGACCACATTGCTGCGAGAAAAGCAGCGGGTGAGTGACAGTCAGAGTGGAGGGTGGATGGAGAGGAGTCCAGTGGCAGCGGCGTGGAAACGTTTCCCGATTGTGGCGGTCGCTGTTGCGGTATGACGAGCTCGCGAGCTTGTACTGTCTCCTTGGCTTTCTGCAGATTGGACAGTAGGCCCGAAAATCCTGAGAGCTCGCGAAGATGGGGATTCCCCTTGAGAATTGCCTCGATGGCGTTTATCCCAATGGACATTGCTTTAATGTCCGAGGCATGGGAAACTCGCTCCCACAGGCTGAAGATGCGGGCCAAATCGCTTTCCCGGGAGGAGCCTGCTGGGTCCATGTCTGGTCGCGTCGTACTGTCATGAATCGCTGTGCGGCAGGCAGGAGTTGGACCCAAAATGCAGGACTCACAGACTCGGGGAGGTGAACTCAAAACACAGCTTTATTTGCTGGTAGAACAAACATACAAAACTAGACTAAACTGGGAAACCATAAACTAAGAACTCACAGGGAGACACAGGGAGATCCACACACAGCATGAGGGACAACGCGACACTGACTCAGAGAAACACAGGGTTTAAATACACTGGGAAGTAACGAGGGGAATGAGACACAGAAGGAGGGCACAGCTGGGAGAAATCAGGACTGACGAGACAAGCAAAGCAGGACGCATTCACATGAGACACGGACCATCAAAGTAAAACAGGAAGTATCACACAGAGACGCGAACTTGACACAGTGGAGACAGCAACTAAGAAATACAGAGACATAAACCATAAGGCAGAGGTCTAAGAACCAAAATACACAGGGAAATACTCAGCTGGGAACACAAGAGACTAGACTAGAGAGAGTAACAAAAAACCAACCATGAGAACATAATGCACAATGCAGAGTGACAGAAAACAAGAAACTCAAACATGCAAAGACACACAATTACACAGAACAGAGGGGACACAGAGAGACATGAAGGGCAAGGGATCAAAACTAGAAGCCATAGAATAAATCACACACACAAGTACAATAATACAAAAATCACAAAGAACTAAAA
Organism: Mchenga conophoros; assembly: GCF_057382185.1. NCBI lineage: Eukaryota > Metazoa > Chordata > Actinopteri > Cichliformes > Cichlidae > Mchenga > Mchenga conophoros. The sequence continues at coordinate 16,363,655 of NC_140529.1, forward strand.
ACGCTGGGTCAGGAGACCCAGGACCGTGACAGTACCCCCCCCTCAAGGGCTGGCTCCAGACAGCCCAAACACAGAAAAACAAAACCAAACAGAAAACAACCCAGGGCGGGCGGCGGGGGCCCAGGACGGAGGGCTCGGAACAGAAAACAAAAGAAGAGCACAGCAAACACCGGAGCCCAAGAAAACAACCCAAACACAGAGCAGTTCAGGGGGCCGGCCGTGCGCAAGGCAACGGCGGCGACGTGGAAACAGTTCAGGAGGCCGGCCGTGCGCAAGGCAACGGCGGCGGCGAAGGAGACAACGGAGCAGTTCAGGAGGCCGACCGCGCGGAAGGCAGCGGCGGCTCTCCAGTGTTAGGCGTGCTGGCCATGGCCCGGTGGGCACAGGACCAGTCGAGGCAGGACCAGGCGACGACGGGGCCGGACCAGGCGACGACGGGGCTGCAGCAAGCGAAACAGAAGCCAAAGACGAAGCTGGCCCAGGCGTAGCAGAAGCACAGGCAGAGGCTGGCCCAGGCGTAGCAGAAGCACAGGCAGAGGCTGGCCCAGGCGTAGCAGAAGCACAGGCAGAGGCTGGCCCAGGCGTAGCAGAAGCACAGGCAGATGCAGCCGGACCAGGCGACGACGAGGCGGTCGCAGGTGGCGGCTGGACAGGCTCCTTGGGCCCTCCAGCGGAGACAGGAGGCTGAACGGGCCCCTCGGACCCTCCAGCGGAGACAGGAGGCTGAACGGGCCCCTCGGACCCTCCAGCGGAGACAGGAGGCTGAACGGGCCCCTCGGACCCTCCAGCGGAGACAGGAGGCTGGACGGGCCCCTCGGACCCTCCAGCTGACGAGGCGTGAGGCTGGACGGGCCCCTTGGACCCTCCAGCTGACGAGGCGGGAGGCTGAACGGGCCCCTCGGACCCTCCAGCGGAGACGGGAGGCTGAACGGGCCCCTCGGACCCTCCAGCGGAGACGGGAGGCTGAACGGGCCCCTCGGACCCTCCAGCGGAGGCTAAAACAAAGCCAACAGGCATGAAGTCCTCTGGCGGACATGAGGACAACTGGCGCTGCACTGAGCACTGACTCTGCCCAGGCAATGCGAACATGGTGCAGTTCTTAGGGGGCTGCTTAAACTTCAGGGGTCCAGAATCAGCTGGGGACTGAGACCTAGCCTCTGGGGAAGCCCTGGAGTGGCCAACTGTGCCAACGGCAGCTAAACCATGAAAAGTACCCCGAGTAGAAATCAAGTTACCTCTCTGCATGGAGTGAATGAGCAAAACTGGCGACACAGGAGACTGAGCAGAGAGAGGCTGCTGGGCAGCTAACTGAGCTACTGGAGACACGGGTGAGAGTGGGAGCTGAGCTACTGATGGTGGTGAAGTAGATAACTGCACGGGAGACTGAACTGAGGGCGTCTGCACTGGCACAGGGGACTGAACTGATGTCTGTTGTAACGGAGGTGGTGAGAGCGGAGTAGGCAGGGGAGTTGATGACTTCACAGGAGAATGAACCAGAGGTGAGTGCACAGGAGACTGAGCTAGAGGTGGTAGTGATAGTTGAGGGGAAAGTGGAGCTGGTGATTGAGTGGATGACTGTGCTAAGGGATGCTGCACTGGGGACACTGGAGACTGCACTGGGGACACTGGAGACTGCACTGGGGACACTGGAGACTGCACTGGGGAAAGCAGGGCTGCAGGAGGCTGCACTGGGGACACTGGAGACTGCACTGGGGATTGCAGTGATGGTTGTAGTGGAGGTGTGACGGGTGGAGGAGTGGCTGAAGTGGCTGCGGGTCGGGCGGCTAGTGGCTCAGCTATAGAGCATATTAACGGCAGGGCTATGGGTTGAATGTCTGACTGAGTAGCAGCCTGAATGGCTGGGTGTAGTGATGGTGGTGGTGGAAGGGAAACAGGTGGTAGTGTGGATGACGGAACTAAGGGCGACTGAGTGGCAGACCGAACTGATGACTGAAGCGATGGTAGAGGTGAAAATGGAGCGTGTGGTGGAGTTAATGGCTGTGCTAGCGGGGACACAGGAGATGGAGCTAGCGCTTCTGGCTGGGCAGCTAAGTGAAAAAACACAGCCCCGGAATAAACAGTCCCAAAGTCAGGAAACTCTTGATTGTCCCTTCCACTCACCACAGCTGGCAACTCAGATGTCTCGGGGTCTGGCTGTGGGTGTCGGCAGCGTGAATGCCGTTTTCTTCGGGAAGCCGGAGGTGCGGTGATGGAGGAAACTGGCAACGACGGAGAGATCACGGCCGGCTCCTCATCCTCCGACCACATTGCTGCGAGAAAAGCAGCGGGTGAGTGACAGTCAGAGTGGAGGGTGGATGGAGAGGAGTCCAGTGGCAGCGGCGTGGAAACGTTTCCCGATTGTGGCGGTCGCTGTTGCGGTATGACGAGCTCGCGAGCTTGTACTGTCTCCTTGGCTTTCTGCAGATTGGACAGTAGGCCCGAAAATCCTGAGAGCTCGCGAAGATGGGGATTCCCCTTGAGAATTGCCTCGATGGCGTTTATCCCAATGGACATTGCTTTAATGTCCGAGGCATGGGAAACTCGCTCCCACAGGCTGAAGATGCGGGCCAAATCGCTTTCCCGGGAGGAGCCTGCTGGGTCCATGTCTGGTCGCGTCGTACTGTCATGAATCGCTGTGCGGCAGGCAGGAGTTGGACCCAAAATGCAGGACTCACAGACTCGGGGAGGTGAACTCAAAACACAGCTTTATTTGCTGGTAGAACAAACATACAAAACTAGACTAAACTGGGAAACCATAAACTAAGAACTCACAGGGAGACACAGGGAGATCCACACACAGCATGAGGGACAACGCGACACTGACTCAGAGAAACACAGGGTTTAAATACACTGGGAAGTAACGAGGGGAATGAGACACAGAAGGAGGGCACAGCTGGGAGAAATCAGGACTGACGAGACAAGCAAAGCAGGACGCATTCACATGAGACACGGACCATCAAAGTAAAACAGGAAGTATCACACAGAGACGCGAACTTGACACAGTGGAGACAGCAACTAAGAAATACAGAGACATAAACCATAAGGCAGAGGTCTAAGAACCAAAATACACAGGGAAATACTCAGCTGGGAACACAAGAGACTAGACTAGAGAGAGTAACAAAAAACCAACCATGAGAACATAATGCACAATGCAGAGTGACAGAAAACAAGAAACTCAAACATGCAAAGACACACAATTACACAGAACAGAGGGGACACAGAGAGACATGAAGGGCAAGGGATCAAAACTAGAAGCCATAGAATAAATCACACACAAGTACAATAATACAAAAATCACAAAGAACTAAAAACGCTGGGTCAGGAGACCCAGGACCGTGACAGCTTTATGGTTTCATGGACAAAAGAATTTCTGTGGCTGCAATATGACGAGCTATATAACCGGGGCTGCAGATAAGTGGTCCGCAGGTGCGCATTCGCTGTCAAAATAAAAAAAAATGCGCACAAGATATGAAGTTGCAACGCGTGTTTGCATACATAAGATTTTCTGGAGGAGGACAGACATTTGTTTAGAACTCTTAAAGATGTCGAAGAAGCTCCTTTAAGCAATTACTTTGGTGTTCCTCCACCTCCAGACAAATGTCAGAAGGAGTCCGAACCACAAAAGAAGCGCGTATTCTCGGAAAAGTGGTTGCAGGAGGTGAGCTGGCTTCAAACAAATGATGAACGCACAGAGATGTGGTGCGGAATGTGCCGTGAAAATCCCACTCTAGCGGACAAAAACAGTGCTTTTTATATGGACGCAAACGCGCGTTGCAACTTCTTATCTGGTGCGCTTTATTTTGACAGCGAATGCGCACATGCGGACCACTTATGTGCACCCGTGTAAATAACATAATGTTCTGCCGGGTGTGTTGTTGGTTTTCTCTCGATTTCTGAGTCGATAAGCGCCTTTGTTACTGGGACCAGTTATTTTAAGAAAGGCCCCCATTAGAACCCATGAGAAATGCAAGAAACGTATTATTGCTCAGTCTGCAATATCTTTCCCAGAACAAACACCAATTGCAAATAACATACTAAAAATAAACCTGAAAAATCTGTTTAGAACAGCGTACTATGTTGCAAAGAGTGAACTACCACTGGCAAAATTTAGCAGTCTTTGCAAACTTTAAAAAGCAAATGGCCTAGATCTTGGTTCCACTTGTCTCTTACCCGTGACTTCAGTGGAAATTTCAAATTCAGGATCTGACACAGACTGATTCATGTTCTACACAGTTCTTACAAGTTCATAGAAATTTCTGTTCAATTAGAACCAAGTATTTGAGTTGATGATTGTAATTTTTATACAATGTTGTAATTTGTTTTTCAACAATTTTTTGATTAATGTTTTGTTTCCTTTACAATATTATACTTTAATGTATAATATTGTAAAGGAAACAAAACATCAATCAAAAAATTGCTCTCTTTTTTATTCGGGCTACTTAAATTTATTTTGGGCTACCAAAAACTGAAGAGTCCCTGCCCGAAGGGCTACCAGGGATTTTGAAATTTTGAGAGCTCTGTATTCCTAAAGACAATTTAAAGAAATGTTGAGAAAGCTGCCTAAAAGAGTTCAGGCTCTGTTAAAGAATAAAGGTGGTCATGCCAAATATTGACTTTCAAGCTTGTTAGAATTAAACAAAACCCAATTTTGGCTCATAAACTGCATTTCCAAGTATCTTTGTGCATGTTTCAATAAATCATGGCCCCTTGTTCCCATTTTCCTAGCAAAATATAAAGAAGCGAGACTACTGCCCCTGGAAGTAGATAAAAAGTGCATAAGCAACGCTTCAGTTGCCATCTTTTCCATCAATAACCTGTCTCTCCATTCCATAACAATCTTTTTTTTCTCCTTTGTGGGACTTTTTGGTTGTTGTTGTTTTGGAAAAGCTGTTAGCCAAAATAAAATTTGCTTGTCATACCTCAGTATCACAAATATCTTCTGTTTTGGACACTTTGACAACAAAAAACTCACCAAAAACACATTTTTGTGAGCCAAAGTGACATGAAATTTCTTGATTATTGTTCCTCGTCTGGTTTTTGTAAAACCTTTGGGTTGCAACAAACAAAGTGTTCATCTAACTGTGTCGTAAACCTACCGGAGCAGCTCATAAGTACACGATGGCACATCTGCCAAATCCCTATCAGCACTTCCTCCCCCCAACACACACACAAACACACACCTGAGGTGGCTGATTTTCCAGGCAGCAGTATGGAAAAGAGTTGAGGTGATGAATAAGCCGGTGAGGCCGCTCCCATAGAGCCAGGCAGCGACACGATGCCATCGGTCCACGGAGAGAAAGTAGAGGACGGACCCACCGACCATACTGGGAAGAATCCACAACTGGAAAAGATTCAAATATCCAATAATCATGTCAGACTTTAATATGTGCAGTTCATTCACACTCATGTTCATAATGCTAATCAAGTTCCAAACAGGTAAATAAATAAATAAATGTACCCAGAGCTCCATCCCCTTACACAATTAACTTTCTTTACCGCCGTCATGAAAAATTGCATTTTTTACTCTTCCTAAAAATGAAACTTTTCACATTTCTCTTCCTCTGAGCCCAGGAGAAATCACTTTTGATAGCACTCTTGAGCTCTAGTAAAGTTTTGCTTAGCAGAAAGTCTGGCTCTGTCCAAAACAACGCTGATTAACACCTTTGAAAAATAACACATTGTGCTTTCATGTGTGGGATTATTTATTTGCCAGACTTAATAACTCCGTGGTTATTATACCAGCGTATAACTCCCCCATAAATCCACGAGGAGTTTATTACCTTTGAGCAGAGCCAATAAAATTTCCGCTTTATTTCCACTCATTGTGGCGTCGTGTTTTCTCATCAAACTCCCAGCAAGAAATAATAATAATAATAATAATAATAATAATAATAATAATAAAGCACGTAAGTATATTTCCCAAAAAGGTCATGAACTATATTTACGGATTTTGTATTTGATGTTATTCTGTGAACAACCAGGGGACAAAAGTGGGATATAAAGAAAATATTAACCACGATTTCACTAAAAGTCCACTTGGATCCTTTATAAGTGTTAATGACTGATGAAAACGGAACTTTTTTTGGTAAAAGAAGTAGGACATTTTGTTTGTATGTTTACGAGATACACCGACTCACATGCTAATGGGCTTTGTGGCAGGAGAGGGGATGATCAAAACATACATCATGAACACAAATGGCTATAGAACATCCTGTTTAAAGCTTTACGGCCATTAGAGCTGTAGTGTCTCCTCTCGCTGCTTGTATCATTCACTCTCACTGAGAAGATGCATATGGAGGACACAAGCTGCCAAAATCATATCTAAATATATCAGGCTATGTCATATATAAATGACTATGACTCATTTTTGACTTTAACAGTCTCTCACATCATCCCAGATTAATTTCCACCCACTCTTCTTTACGACGATTCGGCTCATTGAGTTTTGTGGGTATTTGTTAATGCACAGCTCTGTTAAGGTAACGCCACAGCTTTTCAGTCGGGCTGGGGTCTGAACATTGACTGAATCGTCTTTTCTTTTTCAGACTGTGTAGACTGTGTTTGGCATCACTGTCCTGTCACATGACCCAGTTTTGGCCGTCAGAGAGTTTGCCATTGTCATGGTCGACTCAGTGACTGCAAGGTGCCCAGGTATGCGGCTGCATTATGGTCTCACATCTCCACTTTGTTTCAGAAGCAATCTGGTTCAATCAGATGCAACTTCCCAGGTAACCATTCAAAACAAGCCATACTTGCTGAGTCTTTTCTTCTAATTGTGCTGTCATAACATGCTAACTGAGGCCTGTGGAATCCCAGATGTGGGTTTTGGGGTATTTTACAGTTTCTCTGAGCAGTGCACGGTCTGACCTTGGCACGAGTTTGCTGGCACGTCCACACCTGGTAAGACTGTGGCATTGTGTTAACATGCCTGCGAACTCCTGACGAGCAAACTGCCAAAAGTTCTGCTTTTATACAGGTGGGAACCCCACTGAGCAGTTAATCCAGTGCATTTGATTTGAAGCAGTTGGCTGCTACTGACCTTCTTAATTCCTATGGAAGCAGTAACGATGTATATCATACTATAGTGATAGTAGCGTATGGATCTATATTTGTATGTTCCCTATCTCCTCCTAGACAAGTGGACCAATGTTGATGAAACTTTGCATAAACATTCCCTCTGGGACTGAGTGCGAACATCTATATGGTGTATACAAATATTTTGTACAAATACTACATATATTTGCACATTTGACATTTCAACTAAGCACCAAACGGCGACATTACATCTATATTCACTGTGTACACGTTTGAACGTATTTTAACTGCCATGAGAGATTTAGAGGCGTATTAGATCTTCTGTATCTATGATTCATCATTAATGCTACAAAATATTGTAGCATGAATTAGCATTGATTAAAAACTATTGTAGTTTTACATAATTATCAGTTTTAATTAGCTATTTTATTATTTATACATTGAGGAATATTTTGTAAATGAAACAGAAAAGTAAAGAATGGGAGGTGAAAGTCACTATTTTACACTTCATGTCTATTTAATTTTTGATTTTGGCAGTCGTAGTCTTCCATAGGGACACACTGGGATTACGGCAGATTACAGGAAACTACAGGCTGACTCAGAGATTACAGCCCAATGCTTCCATCACACATCACCGTGCCTCATTCTTCACAATCCTCCTCATCGTTTTTTTAGAGGATCCTCTGAGCTAACACAGCAGCGACACGTGTATTTCTTTGTGTACATGTATTGTGTGTTGTTTGTTTGCTCTACGTACGTATTTGTTTAGACTTACCGCATGTGTGGCACAGTTTGCAACGTGTTCATATTCAGTGGGCTGGTATCTCTTGCTGGCTGGCACCCTGCAGTTCATGAACCTGAGAGAGGGCCGAGAGGGGGAAGACGGAGAGGCGAAAGTATGTGTTTAGATAATGAAAGGAGATCTGGAGGCCTTACTTCTTGTTCTTGTGTGTGTGTGTGTGTGTGTGTGTGTGTGTGTGTGTGTGTGTGTGTGTGTGTGTGTGTGTGTGTGTGTGTGTGTGTGTGAGATGGTCATTGTGAAAGGATTTGCAGCTCTCTAATCCTCATCACACTGTCTGCATTTTAGAGTGCTTCATTGTTACCACCACAAAGGGACACCACTGGCCATTAACTATTAACCGCATTGCATTATTCGCCATGAGAAAGTTGCTACGTGTGTGTGCGGGTGTGTGTATATGCGTAGGTGTGTGTGTGTGTTGTATTTACGTAATCAGCAGTAAACCTCTCAATCCCAGCTTAAAGGGAAAAAACACATCTGGAGATGTTACGAAATCACATTTTTTTACATCAGGATGAACACACGCACACACGGACACGCACACACTGGTTTAAAAGAAGCCTCTCATGCAGGGCCACAGGTGCGTCGCTGTTGGTCAGCTGTGTTATTTGATTACACATTTAGGCCACGCACTCACCATCACGTGCCTCGTCTTTGCGTTCTTATAAAAGATGAATGGAAAGAGTAAGTCGGGAGGAAGTAAAGCAGAAGAAGGAGAGCAGATAAGGGAAGGTAACGTGGCTGCTTAAGCTTATGCACTACGACTTCACACACTAGTCACCTAAATGTCTACCAAATACGAGGCTACGTGAACTCTGACCAGACATCAGAGGGAGAAAAACACTTTCTGAATCCAAACCTCTGACGCTTCACAGATATCACAGATAAGGAACCCTTTGAAAGTCACGTGACTATGAAAAAGAAAGTATCTTTGGCAAAATGCAGCTCGTGGGAGAAAGGAAACCACTGTGACTTCCTTTCAAATTCAAAAAATATCAGATTTTAAAATGCACAAACTGTGTGCTCATTTTTATTGACCAATGCCAAGATGACAGCAGGGGGGGTTTTTTGTTTTGTATTTTTGGTGTCAGTGAACGCCGCAGCTTTGTGGAGAGGTAAGTAAAGCAGTAAAACTTCACTGTTTGGGGAATAGAGGGCAGAGGATACTTTTATCACAATATTTCTAACTCATGTTAGGATTTTATTGTCATTATGCTGAGTATTGTAACAGCATGCATTGGTATTTATCACCTTTAATTAACTTCAAATTTCATCCTCCAAATGTAACTTTGTCAGTGGCTGGAAGCCAGCTGAGTCAAGTCTGCTTGAGTTGTGCTCATTAACTGATGGCAACACGTTGGCAATCAGCCTCGCTATGACCTGCTCATCCTCTCATTTTTTGTTTCTTTGTAGATTTTGAGTTAATATTTGCTGTTTCCTTCACATTCTCCTTCAGGTGATATCTGTCCTCATGCCCTCAAAGCTGTGAAAGAACCTGATGCTTGTTCCAGGACTAACTTCTCCAGCTTCTCCCTCTATTTCATTATTCCTGCCTGATCGCTTTTTCCCAGACAAAAAGCATTTCCTCAATTTGTGCCCACATGCGGGGAACGAGCTCCCTCTGGTTTTGGAGCGTGGACTTCTTAACCCCTTTTCACCTCTTTGCACTTAAAAACGGCTTCCCCGTCATCTACGTTCACACCAAGGCAACGTGCTAAAACTACACTTTGCCAGTTCGCCCTGACATCAGGTCCGTGTGGGCCGACTTGTGTTCGCACGCAGGAAGACTTCGGGTTTCCCTCCCTGTCAAACTAATCTACAGAGCACGAGTCTGCTGACACAGAAGCTAAGCCAGCGGCTGATAGCAGAATTTAATAACAGATCAGCATCTGTGCCTTTATAGTTTTTACCAAAATACGAGAGCGAGGACCCAGCTAACCCTGAAGGATGAAAAAGCATGAACAGATACATTTCTAGGTTTCCATAACTGTTTGAGATTAGACTAACAGACTAATTAGACTAAAATTAAAACATAAATATGCATAAATATGAATGTATTCCCTCATAACAGGAAAGTTGGTGCTTTTTCGGGGGGTTGTTGTTGGTCTGGCTGGTGTCATCAGGGCTCTATCATTTACAAACAACCTCCATTTGTCTCCCACACACACCAGGACTCATCCCTTCCATCTTCTTGTGCTTTTATTAAATGTTTTCCTACTGCAAAATTAAAAAAAACAATTCTGGACACATTAAACTTGTAATAAATATGTAATAAAAAGCAAAAACAGCATTTAGCAAGATAACATTAGATCGCTCTGTGACTGCCTTTCCTCGTTTCTTTGTCCGGTGTCCCTTTAGGCTCTGCCAAGCAACAGAACAAGGGAGCAGTATTTTTCTGAGCACTGTTGCTGTACTGTGGCTCAGTGTGGTACTCTGATGTGTTCTAATCAGTTATGACAGGAGGGCTTTGTGTGTGTGTGTGAGTAATGAAGTGAAATAGAGGGATGGAAATTCAAAGGCTGATCAGACAGGGCATTATTGTATCAGCATCCCTTTTTTCTATTGAGAGTCTCCCTCTCCATGCGCTCACCTCTTCCTCTCCGGCAGATGTGTCACGGCACAGTTACGTGCATGCATGTGGCACCCCTGTTTTCATCTCACTGAGCATTACAGCACATTCCATACATTATCAAGCCCAGTGGGGACTTTGACCTGACTGTACCAACACAAGCTAGTTTAGTTAGATCACGCTGGGTTTTTTTCAAGGCCAAGACTTGGATTTAGGGTAAAGGCCAGAATTATGGGAATGCTGGCATTCAACTGTGATGGCTAGGGTAAGGAGCTAAGGAATGCAGTAAAACGAATAAACCCCCCACAGATTGTGTGTGCGTGTGTGTATCCAATATTTGTGACTTCAAGGCTATTCCTTTTACAGCAAAGATCAAGTTAATCTCCTCTGGGACTCTGGTTCTCATGATTACCGACGTCCCCAGATCACTTTCTCTCACTCTCTCTCTCTCTCTCTCACACACACACACACACACACACACACACACACACACACACACACACACACACACACACACAGACCGGTTCTGTCTAAAGTTAACTGACACTGAACTATTTTCAACTTCCCAAGGAAAGCCCGATGGATTGCACAGATACCACAAAGCGACTTATACATCAAAGGGATCGATCACCGCAGTAAGATTAAAAAAAATCTTCTTATATTTTTAATAAAGATAGCTGCTCTGCACCCCCCCTCCCTCTCTCTGGCTTTTTCACACAAACTAATCTATAACATATCCCTCTGATCGCGCACGTGCCGGCGCGTCAGTACGCATGGATGCACAGGATCTGTCACAAACGAAAACAAAAACATGCTGCTAGATAACAACGCTCAAACTTTTTTTCTTATTTTCCTGGGAATTCAACTTACTTTCCAAATTTTGTTTTCTTGAAGTCCATCTCGTGCGTAGGCTATGCGGGCCAGCGCGTCTGCGCGCCTGCGTTCTCTTGTTTTTTATCGCAAACAGTAAAACCAGCCAGCGCAGTCTTCTCCTACGGATTCCCCATTCCGGATGTCCCACCACCGCGCGTCCAGAGATAAAAACATAAGTCCAGGAGAGCCTGCGACTCGCAGAGCGGGTACCAGGACAACCGGCCCGCGCTTGCTCCGGGGTTTAAACGACTGGGCACGAAAGCGACGATCGGCGCGCAGCAAGAGAAGTTGGCGGTGAGGGGACCTTGCCGAGCTTCGTTCCGACTCTCTCAGATGTGGTCGCAGGATGTTCCGCGGGACTGGGCTCGTAACCCCTCCCCTGCCCTCTTCTCCCCTCCCCTTTCGCTCTCCTGGCTGCTGCTAACTTCACCAACGAAAGGCAAACCCCTCACCACAAAGCACCGACACCCTCTGCTGTGACTTGCAAGTGTGACATGTGAACAGGTCGCTTCTGAAACACAAACCCGGACTGAAACAAGACAGGAAGGGAGGCACAAAGGTGATAACAAAACCTGACCAAATGAGTCAACTGAACTCAAGAGACTGGAGCGAGCGCTGTTGCAACGAAAATGATGCCAAACACATCCTGGACAGACATTTACCTCTGTTACCTAGTTTGTTTGTTATTTATCTCCTTTACTGTTTCCATTGCTCTAATTTCTTTCCACTGTGCTTTAAAGTAGCTGTTTGGGGGTTTGAGTGACTTCTTAATAACTTCAAATACTTCAAGAGATTCATATAATAAAACTGTGACCAGCTGAGATAACACAACTTGTAGTTTTAAAGTATTCAATGGGATTCTCTCAACATTCTTCTCGGGAAAGTAGTTTTACATCACTCTGTTGTGCTATTGTGTTGTTCCAGGGAATCCCCTTCCTCTGACGTTTCATTTAGATAAAGTCCAGGAACAGGGAAGGACAGATATGCAGAAATTTCGCAAAAGATTGGAAAAACAAAATAGTAAGAAAGAAAGAAATTTCTCTATTGGCTATTCGCTTATGTTCCAAATAAGAAGTGACCTCAAGGTTTGGAGCCACTGGAATTATTTTATTTATTAGATTTTTGATATTTACACCACTGGCCACTTTATAAGCTAAAGTTATAGCCGTTTGAATTCTTTGTGCAATAGTTTCCAAACTAAAGAGGATTTGTTGTCGTGTTCAAGTTTGAAATGATTAAGGTGTCTTAACTACTGTGGTCATAAAGAGATGAACTTGGTCAGCAACAAAACTCATTCAGGCTAATGAGCCAACGCTGCTCAGTTGGTACCAAGGGCCTTAAAGTGTGACAAGAAAATATCCCCCACACTATTACACCTCTAACAGCTGCCTGAACTGCTGATACAAGCCAGAATGGATCCACACTTCCATGTTTTTTATGCGATTTTATGATCTCGAAGCAGAAATCGAGTCTCATCAGACCATTCTTCTGTTATTCTATTTTGGCTAGCTTGCGTAAATTATAGCCTCAGTTTCCTGTTCTTAGCTGACATGACTGGCACCCGATGTGGTTTTCTGCTGCTGCTGTAGCCCATCTGCTTCAATGCTTAGCATGTTGTGCATTCAGAGATGCTCTTCTGCATACTTTGATTGTAACAAGTGGTTATTTGAGTTACTGTTACCTTCCTAACAGTGAAAAGCCATTTGGTCATTATCTTCTGACTTCTAGCATCAACAAGGCATTTTTTTTACCAGCCCATCTGGCACCAACAACCATTTAAATCACCTTTCTTCCCCATGCTGATGCTCCGTTTCAGTAAATCATCTTGACCATGTTTACATGAATACGGGCAGTAAGTTGCAAACCATTTGATTGGCTGATAAAATTATTAGATTACTAGATTATTACAGATGTGCCCAATAAAGTGGCCAGCAAGTGTATTTAAAGTAAAGAAGAAGGCTGCTAGGACTTGGACTAACAGTGTTTTAATTTATGCAGTCCTTCCCTGTAGCAATGTTTTCTTCTGTGCCCATAAAATACACAAATGTTGTGTATAACAGGAAAGTATACACTGCTGACTGCTGGCTCTACAGTTCATTTATGTGCCTGGCATTTTACAGACACCCCCCCCCCCCCCCCCCACACACACACACACACACACACACACTCATAAACACACACATACACACAACCCCACCACCCCTATTCTTCCTTTCAAACACATATGCTCCACTGAATGGAAAATTAAATATTATCCAACAGTAAAAGTGGCCAGCAGAAGCCCTTTTTGGCACCGTGCTGCAGATGTGAGAGACAGCACAGACCCATTATGCAAATGCACAGATACCCAAACTGCGAGAGAAATGTGTTATACATTTACCTCCTCCTCCCACCCCCCCCCCCCCCCCCCCCCCCCACACACACACACACACACACACACAGGCGACCAACACTGCTGCCACCACCCCGGCTGTGTTTGCAGATAAGATTCCATATCAGGGACAGTGACCTGACAACCATATTTGTTCAGGTGAATAATACTTATAAACACCAGCTGCCTGTGGTTAGCCTCACTGCAAACATTCAGTTTTAAACACTGCGTATCTGAATGTATTTTAAACTAACATCCTGTAACACAGCTGGTAGATTGGGGTGTGGTGACAAACATCTGTGTAGGCCAGACATGCTGGTTTCTGTCTCCTACTGTAATCGCCTTTAAATTTCTCAAATGCCAGGACTGCAGCTTTGCTTTCTATTTGAAAAGCAAGATATGTCTGCACATCTCTGCCCATCATGTTTGTGCTGACAGACCTTTGGAGAAGAGGCGGCCACCCGGCCCCTGGAAACGGCAGGCTGGTCCAAAGGACACGGCTGACTCAGATCGATGAAGGCACTGGAGCAGACGAAGAAATGAAAAGCTCTCGGTGGAGTCACTGGTTATAATAAATGTGTGTGCGATGCTCTATAATCGATCTTGATTGTGTAAAAAAAACTAGAGTCGTCACCATGGTTATGAAAATGCAAAATATTGTTCATAATGAGAGTTTAGATAGTGTTGAAACAGTCCAAATAATGTTGAGAGGAGCCTTAGAGAGAAACTGGTTAAAGATTCCTGCTCTTAAAGCCAAGCTTCCATATGTTTTGTGTTTATCCTGGATACACCAGACTTTCAACGAGATCAAAGGTCATTGTTCTGGCTGTGGGCACACAAGCCCCACCCACCTGCTGTTCAAACCTTCTGTTTGCAAGGAGCAGCCAATGGGACGAAAGGTAAGTGGTGTTAAAGAGGAGAGAGTTTAAACAACATTTATCCTACACAGAATGAACTGAAAGGCTGCACTAATAATAATCCTTCTTTATACTGTGACTCATGCAAAGCTACTCTAGTGGAATCTTTGTAGGTAAACAGGGTAATTCATTACACTAAAAGTCTGTCACAGTGGACTGAGTTCTGGTTAAGGTATGTTTAGTTTACTCGTGTTCTTGTTTTCTATGCTTTTACCCCTCTGCCAACTAGGTGACAGTATTTCAACATTATACACTTCCTTTTTGTTTTCCCGGGAGATCCTCACTGATAAACTGTCTGGAAAGACTGTCTCATCCTGGTGTTTCACGTTACCTGTCAGATTTGCGTGAGTGAATAATTTCCACTCCAACATGCTCAGACTTACACCTGAAACTCCAGTGAAACCAATACACAGACAAAAATTCTATGACTCATGCTCTAAATTACATTTCAGTCAGTGGATGGGATCACTCGCTGTTTCCTTTTCATTCCACGCCTTATACTTTGTTGTTCCAACTGCCAGAATTTGGGACTTTTGTCATGCTATGTGAAAGTTTTTAGTCCAGTGCTCCCACATGAGAATTCAAAGAGGAAAGAGAACGTTTTTCATTTGAAGTCATTGAAGGCATTTGCAAAAGCACAGAAAGCTCAAAATAAGTGGCTTTATTAAGCTTAATTTTCTATTTTTCAGTATTATGGCATACTAAAAGGAAAAAACGCGAGCTACTTAGACATATATGTAATACAATTTTAATATCTGATGTTCACATATGTTGAAAGCTGCTCTACATGATCCTTTCAGCATCTGTTAAAATGTTGTAAACTGCGGCACATTAACTGAAGAGGCAACAGATAATGGCTAAAAAATGGTGATGTATGAAATGTTGCAACTCTTTTTTTAAAGGCATTACTTAGTTTGCACTCACTTGCCTCTCTCTAACACAAAGATCTGACTATGTGAAAGTGAAAGTGTCAGTACATTGAGTTTTTCAAATCTCACACACGCAATCAGTGTTCTTTTAGTTATTTGGAGGTTTGCTTTGCAATAGTGTAGAGCAGGAACTGCACTCAGTAAGAAATAAGAAGTGCACAAATTCATTTAAAAAAGAAGTGGCAAATAAACACAAAACGTGCAAATAAACTGTAGATTGAAGAGGCTTCAAATTAGAAAAAAAAAACTAACTTTTTATCATTTTAAAAATTCACTATAAACTATCGTCATTTTAGGGAGGATCCCGTTGCCTCGATTGATGATTGTTTATATATATTTAATAATTTAAAAAAGAGAATAACAGGAGGTTAAAATTTTAAACTAAATTAAAGCTAAAGATACAACAATATAATTTTTCATGCTGGTGTTATGAGGAGATGGGAACTGTAGAATAAATACTTACTAGCAGCGCCTCCATTGTAGATGACTTTTACACAATGTAACGATGGGGGGCGCTGGTTCTCTGAAATCCTCAATGTACAGAGGAGTCTTCTGATAGAGTCGTGATTGGTCCTGGTTTCTGTCTCCCTATTGGTTTAAAAAGGACAGAAACCGAGATACCAGTATGTTTACCGTTTTACCATAATTTTGTTTGTGGGGTTTTTCTTTATTTAAATGTTTTGTTTTTGTTCATTTCATATTTTTGTTTTGTATCGTTTCCTGTTTAGAGTCCGGGGAGCTCATTTATTAAAATCTGTCATGGCCCTTTAAAGGAACTGCACGCTGTGCGCATAACGCATGCGTATTGGGGGTGAGCAACAAGCTCCTGTGGAAAACAACAACAATCGTTAGAGCAGAGCAGCAAACAGAGATGGTTCCGTAAAGCTCAACACTTCTGGTCTTTACCACTGTATTCAGTCCAGCTGCTGCTATTTCTACTGAAGCTTTATACGTCGATGGTGCCGAACCCATGAACCTGGCCAGTCAAAGCGGAGACGCTGGCGGAAGCCAGCTGCTCTTCGCCAACTTTAACCAGGACAACACGTAAGGCAGGGCCGGGGAAAGTGGCTTGGGATCGGATGGCCTGTGCTGTGAAACTAGCTAATGCTAATTAACCCAGCTTGGACTTGTCTGGACGCCTAGCGGGGTCACAGGAATGGATTTGAAATCTCCTAGATGTAGTTTTTGTCATGCTAGAAAAGACTATCAGTAGGCGTCGTGTTTTGGGTTAGCTACTCTTTTAAACTACCCATTTACCTTTTATTTTATCAGATGCTAGCATAGCTTGCTAGCTAGCATAGTGTTTTGTGGTCCGAGGCTAACTAGCAACATGCTCGTAAATTAAGTGTGCTGTAGGCGCATATTTGCTACGGGTAATTGTAATTACTTATTCAGGCTGGCGGTAGATAGAAATAGTAAAAGGCAATTCGATTTTTCTGTGTTTTGGACTCATTACTGGTGAACAGCTGGAAGACTGCTGGAAATTGTTGTAGGAAATTGTGACTCGAACTGGGTCACTGTATTTGTTTTAATATGATTAAGATAGACATGTCGAATTTAAACTCGGTCATGTACTAAATTTGCCGGTGTTTGCTCTCAGCAGCAGAGGCCTGGTATTATTGCAACACAGCGTTAGTCGTGTGATCACAATCACACTGAGACCACAGTGACCAATGTATCTAGGGTACGCGGAGTTAGTCGATATCACTGAAATTAGACCGAACCCCCTGTTTTTCATTGTGTAGACTAATACAATGTGGCTGTAACAACGACCACAGAGTGCATTGTTATTCAGTGTATGTCTGTGACACCGTGCTTGGTCACTGCCACGCTTCCTTTCTGTGTCATGTACAGGTCCTTAGCTGTTGGCACCAAATCAGGATACAAGTTTTTCTCCCTGTCCTCTGTGGACAAATTGGAGCAGATATATGAATGTAGTAAGTATAAACTGACCTCTGTTCTGGCTTTCTACTTCCATCTACTCACCCGTTCGTGTTTGTTTTCCTCATCCAATCACTAAACAGAATGCACACACAATAGTTGCATGCAGTTAGCTGTTTTGTTTTAAAGGCATGCATTTTTTTTGGTTTGTTTTTGTGAAAGTGCGACTTGGGTGTAATGGTGGTGGTAATGGTGCACGAGGCTGCATAACATGAAACTCTTTCCAGTAATTTAACCACACATGTGTATGCTAATGGAATAGACAGAGTAGGCCCCTGTTGCGGTGGTCCTCGATGTCGCTCTTCCTCTGCCTCTCCAGTTAGTCTTCACTCCCAGGCACAGATTCCATCTGTGCTACCTATGACTGATGCCGATGACGGCGATCGACTGCACACTGTAGAGCTGAAGCAACGTTCAACAGGTAGATAATCGGTCCATGCGGCGTAACGCGAAAAACTGCACAGGGGAAGGAGGACACTGCAAGGTTTGCCTGTTTATAAAATGGCCGACTACCTTTACCAGCTGCAGTCCATCTGCAGGACAGTCTCGCTGGAGAGGCTGCCAGATATACCTTTATCTAGTTGTCCAGATGTAGTTGGCCATTGAGGTATTTGCAGCGGAGCAAATAATTTGTTTTAAGTTAGTTGGCTTTAAAGGTACTTGTCTTATAAAAACTGTTACTTCATTGCTTGATTATATTTTATGAGGTATTACTGCATTTGTTCCTGTTAGTTTGGAGTCACTATACCACTCGTGCAGTGCTTTTACTTTAAATAATTAATGAAGTATGTCTGCCCTTTCCTCTCACTAGTATGCTTAAGCATCAACCATCCTCCTTGTATATGGACAAAGGTTACATATGATTTCTGCTGCATCCCTTTTATTAACCTATATGTTGTATTCTGACTTTTTTGCTAATTAATTTATATTTAAATACCAAAGAAGAAGACGGGAGTAGGTGATTTAAGTTTTATAGTCAGCACAAGAGAATGGGAAAGCCATTTCTACAATTTCTGAACACCGCTCGTTCGACTCTTTCATGAAACAAAGTGTTAAAGGCTAGCTTTTTGATTGTTTTTGCACCCTAGATAAAAGAAGGAAAGAAGTTCACACAGTCTAGGTATAAAATGCAAAACTATCCACATCTATACTTCTTGAGCAAGACCAGACAGATTCCAGCCCACTCTGTATTTTTGGATCATTCCCTGGAAGTCCCTTTCTGACCACTGGAACTGTGCATGCTGCAGTTTCACCACAGACCTCAGACTTGCAAGCAGATAAGCACTGACTGTGTGTGTGTGTGTGTGTGTGTGTGTGTGTGTGAGAGAGTGAGAGAGTGAGAGAGAGAAATCATTGCTCAATATTCCTAGGACCCTGCCTCATGAATTGCCCTCCCTCTGCAGAGTTCTGGACTTGGAGAGATGATGTTTAGATCAGGGGTGGAATACTCCAGGCCTCTAGGGCTCACGCACCCGATGAAAAGCCCTGAGTCGCATTGCATACCAGGAGTTTTCTTCTTGGCCTCACCAAACCAATTTTCACTCGCCACGTGGACCGTTTGGCTTCCTACAGCTTGTTCCACTCTTCAAAATGAAAATAAAGTTTTAAGGATCACGATTTGAGACACTGGAGGAGATCCAGCAGGTCTTACAGAGGCGCAGATGCAATGAGACCTAACGCGACTTCCATGGAGTGATCTAAAAATAGCAGCCACGCTGAAGATTGTCAAAGAGAGAATAATTGGGGGGGGTATTCCCAGTCCCAGAATGTTTTGCTCACATTTCATACACACTGTTACATGGTGCACATTCAGCATGGTCAGTTTAAAACTATGAGTAATCTGTGCAAGTAATAATTTTTTTCCCCTCCCTCTTGCTTTTGTATTTCCTCTGGCTTTGAGACAGCAACCCATACGGCTGCTGTTGAAACCTTTTGTTTTCAAATGTCAGCCAATCAGAAGACAGCTTCCTTAAGTAGTGGTTCTCCTGTTTGTGGCATGTCCCGCTTCCACAGCTGTGCCCCATATTCCACCAATGTTATTAATCATCACTAAAACAAAGGATCCAAGCTGAGTTTTAAGTATGATAGCAGTAGAAAAACATGAATTCAGCTTTACTTCATTTAGTAGTTCTTTCAGTTATCAGTGATGCCACTGTGGTTCTTTGTTCCACTATAGGTGGATATGTATATTTTGAAGTCTGAATCACAGAAAATAACTCGAGTAGAGTCAAAAAAAATAAAGGGTAGACACATTGGTGTAAGTCTTTAGCTATGAAGAAGCAACAATGTGTAGCTCAATTAGCTTAACTAGGAAAGGGGAAACAAGGTAGAGCTCACCACAAAGAGGAATGGGGAAATGCACTCACTGGGAGCAGATATAGGTTACTGTTTTTAACATTTGGTTTCACTTCACTGATTAAGTTTTTTTGAGTTATTTCTACTGGATGGTACGTGCTACGCTAACAACAGCGTAGCACGTATTTCCTTTGTTGTATTTTTGACACTGCCCCCTGGTGACAGTAAACGGGTATGTGGGTCTGCACAGTGCTCTATGGCACCTGCAGGCTACAAATGCACTATCATGCTTGGAGCTTTATTCCTTTGCTCATCAGCTGATTATTTATTACAGTATTGTAGTTATTATGGGATGCTTTAATGTCTAAGCCCAAATTGTCAAACTGTTTAAGATGATCTAATCCTTTAATCACATAAGTGATTATAAAATGTCAGAGCACTGATGAAATAATAATTTTGTGTCCGTCTCCTGCAGCTGACACTGAGGATGTGTGCATTGTGGAGCGTCTGTTCTCCAGCAGCCTGGTGGCTATAGTTAGTCTGAAGGCCCCCCGGAAGCTCAAAGTCTGTCACTTCAAGAAGGGAACTGAGATCTGCAACTACTCCTATTCAAACACTATACTGGCTGTGAAGCTCAACAGACAGGTAGGCCAGGGGTCGTTTGCAGTGTTCATGAATATGAAGAGGCTTATTTACCCTCTAATGACGACTTTGTTTGCTAAGTACACACAAGTTGATGTTGCGTGGTTCCTCCGCAGAGGCTGATTGTGTGCCTGGAAGAGTCGCTCTATATTCACAACATCAGAGACATGAAAGTGCTGCACACTATTAGAGAGACTCCGCCTAACCCTTCAGGTGAGTCTGAAGAAACAGTCTGTCATCATCATCATATAAATAGGAAAATATAGTGAATGTAATATGTGCTTTTTATAAAAGTTTACCTTTTTTTCCACTTTACATGTATGTGCTTGTATTGGGCCTCATCGTGAATATTTAGAAATGTACAAATCTAGTTTTTCATTTTAAAATGAAAGGGAAAAAATCTTGGGCCTCCATGACTGTATGTAGATCTGGACTGTAGCATAGGTTTAAAAACGAATGAATAAAACTAATCAAAAGAGAATAAAGAGCTGGAGTGAAAGGACCATCTGTTCAGTTAGCCCAAGATTCATACGTAGCTATTCAAAATTTGTTTGCAGAGTACGACTCAGATTTGTGCGTAACGTGTGCTCACGCGGTTTATGAGTGAGGCCCACTGAAAGCAGTAATATGACTTTCTCGTATCAGCTGAGAAGTGTCTCCACTTTCATTTTCTCAGTTTATTTTGAACAGCGTTGTTTTGTCTGCCACTCTCAACACTAAGACTTCATTTCTTCTCCTCTTTTCTTTTAATGTTACCGATACCATTGTTGTAGTTGGTTGTGTTGACACGTTTTGTTTTTTCTCTCCATCTTTTTTTTTTACTGATTAGTTTGTCTTTGTGCTCGTATCTCTCCAGGATTGTGTGCCCTTTCCATCAGCAATGATAACTGTTACCTGGCATACCCAGGCAGTGCTACGATAGGAGAGGTCCAAGTGTTTGACACAGTCAACTTGGTAGGTGAACCCAGACAATGATACTTTATGTGCTCCTGTTTTTAAATAAAGCCATCATCAGGATTTATTACAAAGCATTTTCCGGGGCATACGCTTGCTGTGCCACAGTAGTGTTTCAGTTTCTGACGAATGTCTGCGTAGATACTCAGTCGTCCAGGTCATGGTAGCTTTGAGTGCTTGAAAAGAAATCAGCTGGATTTCTTTAGGTTCATCAAAGAGGCTTCTTCAGATTTAAAACTACTTGGGCTGAGAGGTGTTTAACACCTAGTGGGGGTTTTCCACTAAGGGTTGTTGTTAATCATCAGCCAAGTTGTGAAAAAAGACTGGGTCATTACCATCACTGAGCACCGAAGTGTGAAACCTCCGTCAGCCACTGCCCCGCCCAACCATTGTGTGGCTGCTGAGGTCTCCTGAGGCACAGTGTGAGTGCGAGCGGGGGTTGAACAGCCTGTAACAGCAGATGTAGTCGCTCTAGTCGGGGCACAGAGCCGTCTGCCTGCAGAGAGCTCTGTTGTCAGATGGAGGCAGTGCTGTTATTGGTCGGTCAGCCAGCTGCAGTGAAGAACCACAGTTATTACTTTTAAAAGCGTTGCTGGTTAATTCAGCTGTCGCTCCCTGATCTAGTCAACCAATCACCATTCAGCAAATACTTAACTCATGCGCTTCCAGCAACACACAGTGATGGAGGAGTCTTGAAGGACTGCATGGCCCCTGTGTCTGACCGGAATCACAAACTTGGTTAATTGATGGTCTTTCATAGTGGACGTGGATGACCTCCTTTACTTTTCCATCTTCTCGGCCTAAAATGTGAACATTTGCATCTTTGAAAGAGCGACCTTTGTCTTTAAAGTGCAGGCTTAGAGTTGAGTCTTTTCCTCTTCAGCTGGTTCTCCTGTGTTGTGCCGTGTGTTTTGTAAATTGGTGGTTTGGCTTCTCTTATATAAAGGTCTGAGCACTCCTGCAGTGCTTATTGTGCGTTTGGCTGTTTTTGTCTGAAGGTGTTTCTGGGCCTGAAAGCAGGTTTATAAAGTAGTTAATCTGTGTGTCGTTTTCCAGAGAGCAGCAAATATGATTCCAGCCCACGACAGCCCATTAGCGGCTCTGGCTTTCGATGCTACTGGAACTAAGCTGGCTACAGCATCAGAGAAGGTAGTTCAGCTGCTGTGCAGGACATTACCCTGTCATCTCCGCAGCTAATTTTGTTTTCCACATGAGGAAATGCAGATTTTGATTCTTGCATCCTGTAATAGTGTTGCAACTCTGTACATCTTGTGCCTTTTTTTTTCACTTCCTCTCAGGGTACAGTCATCCGTGTCTTCTCGATCCCAGAGGGACAGAAGCTCTTTGAGTTTCGACGAGGAGTCAAGAGGTAGACGGCTCATGCACTGCAGTTTTGATTCTTCGTAACATCTGTGCACGCTTTTGTACGCGTTTACCATCTCCTCTGTGCACGTGTGTTGCCGTGCTTGTCTTCTCAGGTGCGTGAGCATCTGTTCGCTGGCGTTCAGTATGGACAGCCTGTACCTTTCTGCCTCCAGCAACACAGAGACGGTCCACATCTTCAAATTAGAAACACAGAAGGAGAAGTATGTGTACGTAGCTGTCTGTCTTTGGATGGCTTGTTTCGTAGCCACTTATCAAGCTGCTGCTTCCTCCAACGAAAACATGCATCTCACATTCTGTACGTGTTCGCTCAGGCCAGCCGAGGAGCCCACCACGTGGGGAGGTTACCTGGGGAAGGTCTTGATGGCGTCCACCACCTACCTGCCTTCCCAAGTCACGGAAATGTTTACCCAGGGGCGAGCCTTCGCCACTGTACGTCTACCCTTTTGCGGGCATAAGAATATCTGCGCCTTAGCTGTGTGAGTACACACTTTCCACACTCGCAGTGAGCACAAATGCAACACTGCGTTTGAGACATTATGAAATTGTTACTTCTTATCACGCCAGAGAAAGGGGGGGAAAAAATGTGAAGTAGCGTTGACTGAATTTACAATCACAGGTCATACAAAATTTCTAGCACATTTTATTTACGTTGCACTTTGATTGTAGGAAGTTTTAAAATACTGACTGATTTTAATCTTTGGTCACCTTTGACCTACTTTTTTTTTCAATTTAAAGTTGTAGCGAGTAGTATTAATAATTAATATTAATAATAATCAAAATGAGTTTTTACAAGGTGGTTTTCCTGAGGATGTGCAGGCTTCTGTCACTCTGCCTTTGTACCACTTTGTATGGAGAACTGAAGTTAGTAGCATTTCCATAATAGGTCCTGAGCTTCTGACAGGCACTTAAAATAATGCAAATACTTGAGTAATGTAACATCCGTCACCTCTGCCGCTCCTCATCTGTGTGCCAAGGAATCAGAGGAGGAATCTAAGAATAGGAAACTGGAAAATATTAATGAGCTTGTAGGATTCTTATTAGCTGCTTGGTATGTCACATCTGGTGCTGAAGAAGAGAAGATGCTGAAGAGGATAAATGTGATTGACGTGTTGGATTGGATTTGTGGATCTTTCATGAATCTCCATTTTTAATTGTTAAAAATTAGGATTCAGAAGATTCCCAGGTTGCTTGTAGCAGCGGCTGATGGCTACCTGTATATGTACAACCTGGATCCACAGGAGGGAGGCGAATGCACACTAACGAAGCAGCACAGGTAACACAGCATTGGCAGATTGTGGCTCGCTTTAGCTGGTAAGGTAAATTTTGGGGAGTTAAACTGAGGATTTCAGTCTTTGGCTTCAGGTTAGACGGGAGTACCGAGCCCCCCAATGAGATCCTTGAGCAGGGGTCACATGATCGCCCACTTGTGGCCCAGACCTACAGTGCTGCTGTCTCAAAGGGTAGGTGACACAGTATTGATATCTTTCTTTTTTTCTGATTGGGGGAAAAAAAGGCAATAGGTAAATAAAAACTAATAATAAAAACGAATAAACTTTTTTCTATTTTGTAAAGATGGCTGTTCTGGAGCGACTATCTGTAATTAAGTTGTGCAGAAAGGCGGGACAAGTTTGGAAGTGATCCAATCAGAAGAAATCTCATCAATGTTTGACTTGTGAACTCTTCTTTCCTAGGTTACTGTGAAGAGCAGGGCGCTGTGGGAGGGGTGGGGCTTGACGACGACCTCAGCGACCTACACTTAGAGGAAGACAACGAGCAACCGCCGCTCATCCTCGAGACCGAGTGACTGGACTGATGGCTGTACCCACCGATCAGAGGGCTCCTCTGGTGCTGCTAGAGACACGTGACCCCGAAAGGGGCGTGGACAGGATCAAAGATGGAGGCGGGGAGGGGGGAGTGTCTTTGTTTTTCTTTTAAAGTGTTCAAGAGCCTGTCCGCCAGTTTGTTCATGCATCCGTCCGTTCACATACACGTCGTCTTTTTTTCTGTTCCCCCCCCCCCCCCCCTCCGCTCCCTTTTCCCTCAGTTTAGCCTGAGCAGGCCAAACTGAAGCTTTGCATGTACATGTGCCAAAAGCTTAAGTGTGAAAATGAGTATCTGAGAGTGTGAGTGTCATTTAAAAAAATAAAAAATGTAGCTGTGTCGCTGTTAAAGACACTCTCTCACACACAGCGAGCCTGTGTGTGTGAGTAGAAACCGATTGTGTAAGTGCCTCTCTGCCCTTGCTGTGATGGCTTTTTTGTGTTTGAGAGGGGCGACCTCTTTTCATTGGCTGAATAAAATCTTCTTTCATTTGTTCAATCTTAATCGAGGGTGTGTGCTATCTTTTCTGACCCCTTCCCCTCTCTCTCTCTCTCTCACACACACACACACTTTCTTGTACACTGTCCTGCAGAGGGCGAGGCATCAGTCTAAGGTTTTTGGCATGAGGCAGAGGTGTTGACAAATATGTGATTGTTTGCTTGCGTGCGTGCGTGTGTGTGCTCGGGCATGTACATTAGCAAACCATCTAGTCATGAGCTTATACACCTGCCCCTGCTCACTTTACCTCATCCAAACAAGAGGCTCAGTGGACCTTCTCCTGCCCTCTCCCTGTCCTCAGGCCTGCAGTCATTGGTTAATTTTTAAACTATCAATCTTGGTTTTTTTTGTTTTTTTTTAAACTACATAGCTAATCATAACCAATGATGTGTCATGCGTATGAAAACATGCATGGTGTTGTTGATGTGGTACTGTGTCCATACATCTAAGCGGTGGTTGGTGATGATCGACGGAGAAAGGCAGGAAGCTCTCCGGTCTCCTCTTAACAACTCATCCTACTGTATCTTACTCTGTACATTATTAGATGTGGCGAGATATCACTGTGTCACGCAGGGATAGTGAGTGTTTGGCCAACGAGCAAGCTGAGCATCATCATTCGATTGTGATCTGGAGGTCGGGCTGAGCCTCATCATCTGGGCCGGGATGCTGCATGATTCTCCAAATAATCCTTTTCAGTGTGTGAAGCCACCAAGTAAGGATTAGATGTGGGAGTTTGGAGTGTCGGGCATTTTCTAATGATTTTGTATAAAATGTGAAACGTTCATCTGAAACTAAAATAAATTCATGTTGATGTATGAAGTTAAGTGCCTTTTGTTCTTGTTGCACTGGCATCTTGCATTCATTATAAAGAGCATCTTAGGCCAACTGAATGGGAGGATGTGTTACCCAGCATCACAGCTACTGGAGCAATAGAAGTCAGGTAAAATCCAGTTTTTATTTTATTTGTTTTTAAGCATCGGAATTTTATACTTTTAGGTGTTACCACATAATTTCAGACATCCTCTATGCCACACTGTAATATTACTATAATATGTATGTGAAAGAATGACTCCTGCTAAGCAGAAACCTTTGACCCACAGACCAGAACGCCCGAGTGAGAGCAGTGTGCTGTAACATAACATCGCATCTAAAAAATAGACCTGCCTCCCATCTCAGTTTAATGCCCTTCCTACTAAAAGAGCATGGGGATGTGTGCATGCTCTGTACATGTCAGTGCTGACTTCATGTGGGACTCGAGCCCTGCCCGTGTAGGTGAAAAATAATTTTTAGCTTTCCATTGCACAACCACATGTGGCTTTGTTTTTTATAGTACCCCATGTTGCTCATATGTGATGTGGGTTCCCCTTTCCAACTGCCTCAGTCAGAATATGCTTTTTTTCTTTTCTTTTTTTGGGGAGGGGGGTAATGCCAAGAGCCATAATATCAAAGTTATCCTGACAGTACAAAAGCAATACTTACACCCTTACTTTTTCCACATGACATGGCAGCCAGGTGCTGAAAATCAAATGCACTTCATTAACTGATCATCGGCAAGTGTGAGCACCTATAAAAGGAGAATTTTTTGGCACTGTGTGTTAATACAATGCCACGAACTTGAACTTCAAAGTAGTCCAGATTTAGAAATGAAATTGAACTGAATTACACATTTCATGTAACATTTCAGGACGTGAAGGAGCCATTTGTCAGAATCTTTTGTAGACACTTTAAACGCTACCACTTTAAAGGAAAGTCGACCAAATCTGAATCACCTACAAGGAAAAAATAAATTAATACAATAAGATACAAATTTTCTGCTACTAGAGTAATAATGTGCTCAAGAAGTTGCTTCATTGCAGCTTATTGAACTTTGCAGCAGGTCACACACACTCACACGCGAGGGTGGACTCTATCCTTGACGTGAGACCACAGCTTTAGCCACTCCTTCCTAGAGGGCTTATGCACCAACGCTGAGATGATATAAATCACATTCCACATGTACAGAAAAACATTTCAAACATTTTTCTGCTATGTTAATCGACAATACAGGATCTAAAAGTTTTGCAAAACTTTAAGAGCAACAACCAAAGCCCCAAACCCGATGTTCCACAAAAACACATACAGTACATTTACAGCACATCAGCAAAAACATCAACAGCATGCAGGCTATTTCCTAAGACTACACTGATTATGACTATCAGTGATGTTAAAGACTTTTGATAGTTTAAGACCTTGTTCACCACTTCCTGTCAGGGTCATCTCTGCCATTTCAGCCCGTTCCTCAGCATCGTCCAGGTCATGGATGGTCTTCATGTATTTAAACAGGCTGCTGTTGGCCTGCTATTCTTACAGAAACACACAAATTAGCTGCCAGCTCCAGCACCAACCTTCTTCCACCTGGAAACACACACACACACACTGTGTCTGCTTTCTTTCACTCATGTCACATGTCAAATCTTAAACCTTTCTAAATAACATCATAATATTTTTTAAAACACTGGGAAAATAAGGCACATCCTCAACTTCCAGTGAAGCTTCAGCCTCCTCCAGAGTCATCTGCAGCTCCTCTTTCTCCACCTCCACGTTCTTCTTGGCTTGTGGACGCTGCGGCCTCCTTCCCCAAGCTGACAGTCAACTCCTTGATCTCCTCTGAAACGAAATGGCACAGAAATAAAAACACAACAGTTAATCACTGAGAATCATATTTTCCTTTCTTCAAATGCTTGCAAGTTATGATCAGCTGTAATGGACAAGTTAGAAAGCACCTGAGAGGGTTTTGTTCTCCTTGCAGACAGTCATCAAGTGATCCTGGCTTTCCGTCTCCAGCATGTAGATCTCCATCATGTAGGAGCGGCTCTCCATCTGGCTGTTCTCCAGTTCCAGTTGCAGCTCCTCATCCTTCTGGCTCCACTCGGCTGCCATCTTATCGAAAACTCCCGGCTTCTTATCCAGAGCTGCCGCATTGGACTGCTTACACAAAGGCAGACATAGCAAACTCAGTTAGTTAGATTCATTATTATTATTAATTGTTGCTGATATATCATTACAGAAAGCATTAATATAATAAAGAAGTGCATTATCCACACAAAAGGTGAGGATAACTGGATCAGAAATTAGTTGGGTAACTAAGTTTCTAAGTAATAGCTTTGAATAATCAGACGTTCCAGCATTGCTCTTGTTTCCAGTGCTGTTGAAAACACTTTGCTTGTTTATTGGAATTTTGCCTCTTGACTGCTCTCTGCTGGATTTGTTTGTTAGCAACTAACCTCATGTGCATGACCTCTGCCGTGTAATAGCCTCTGGTGCTTCTGTGTCCTGTACACATTGAGATTTTGTTTTTGTGCATGTGTACCTTCTCTAGGTCTATAGTGAAGTCCTCCATCTCTCCCTGCAACCTCTGCTTGACCTTTTCCAGGCTGGCAGCTCTGGCCTGAGCCGCCTCTGCTGCCTCCTCAGCCTCCTGGAGATGCACTGCAAGTTTGCGCCTGGGAGAGAGTGGGAGGAAAGAACCAGAGTGGAATTTAAATTAAAATTTTATCACTGTCATGATTCATAAGACTCTTTTTTTAAAATTCTTTTGAACCTACTTGGTCTCCTCCAGCTCCTCGGTGCGGCGTATGGCGTCTCATACTTGCTCCTCCATGTGGTGACGTCAGCAGTGAGCTTGGACACAAGACGCTGGATCTCCCCACGGGATTCTAACTCCTCATCCAGCTGCTCCTTTAACTGCAAGAGATCATGCAGGGCATTCACCAGGCTGAGTTATGAGCCTGTGGATAGGTAGTCTGGATGGAGAGGTGGAGAGGCAAATGCATGATGCATCCAGCTCAACAAGGAACAGTAACGCATGCATTCGCATTCTCACCAGTCAGATGGATTTTGCCAGCACTGAGCTCTGTCTGAGTGTGCTCCATCTCAGCCAGGCGAGTGTTTGCCTCCGACACGCTGTCCTCCACTTTGTGGGCCTCAGAGTTCATCTATAAGAGTGGCTGAGCGTCTATGTTTGTGGCTGTTTTATTTTGAAAGAGTTAAGCACACAAGAGTCTAAAGATCTAGCTTTGCTTTCTGAGCAGCTTTCACGGTGGCGTTGAGATCTCCCGCTTCTTCCGGTCTGTCACTGAGGTCCACCAGATCTAGTGACAGCTCTGCTCTCTGCTTCTCTACCTAACAGGAAAACAACTTGACTCTCTAGCTGTAGCATAATGTCACATGTCTGCGTATTTTTTACTTGAATTCATATGCGTAGTGGTCAGGTATGTATCACCTTTGGACTGAAATAGACTCTCAAAGATGAAACTGCTAGGTAAAGCTGTGATACAAGCTGTCCGTGTGCCTTGGCTCTCATGGCTCGTTCAGCTTCCAGCTCCTCCTCCAGCTCCTCGATGCGTCCCTGAAAGAGGATAGAAAACGAATCAACGCGTGCATAAGCACTCACAGCAAAAACCTTGCGTCTTTAAAGCCAGACTATTAATCATCACTGCTCTTTATCCTCTTTTGCTTCTCACTTTCCTATTTCCAAATTTTCACATTGCAATGCTTCTTTGCTCCCATCATTGTCATTTTAGCCGTCCGGTTAGCTTTCATTTGCTTTCACCAAGCTTTAATCTTTTTTTCTCTTCACTTCCAATAAAAGTTCACTTTTATCAGTGTATTTATTAGAATTCATCCTGTAGCGTGAAGATGCTATGATTCTTTTGGGAGTGACCAGGATGGACAGGATACATCAGAGAGACGGCTCCGGTTGACTCCTCCGGTTGAGGTTTAGAAGAAGGTTTGGACATGTGCAGAGGACAGATAGTGGATATGCGTAACAGATGAGGATGCTAGGGATGGGGTGAGATGGAGGCAGATGATGTGTGGCTCACCCTAACGGGAGCAGCCAAAAGAAAATGAACAATCCTCCAACTGTTGGTAAGACATTTAATGGATGAATAGAAATTTAAGCTTCATGATGATGCCGTCAGAGAGGTCAGATGACCACCAGACTCAGAGTGTTGGAACTTTCTGTATAAACAGTAGACTAACTAGTACAGCCATCTGTGCTGCTAAAAATAATTTACAATTGTAGTTCAGGTTTTGCATAAATAGCATCTACAACTGCTAAAGTGTGCATCTTGTACGGTGCTTCTGACACCCTGTTAGCCCTGACAGAAGAAGGAACAGTTTCAAATAACCCTTATTAAGAATATAGTGAAAATAAAAAGCTATTGTAGTTTCACCAACCTGGTGTTCTTTGAGTTTCTGGGTGAGCGTGGTGCTGAGAGCTTGCTCATCCTCCTCCTTCTAGTTCGTGTTGATAATTTCAAAGTCTCTCCTTTAAACACACAACAAAGGACACAGCAGAACATGAAAGAGGGTCCATTTCCACTGACAGTTTGTAGATAACAGGAACATACACAAATATATGTAGAAATGGTGTAAACCTTTATCTTCTTCTATGTTATACTTACAGATGAGGTCAATATGATGAGACAAAAAGCATGTATCTATAATGTCGGGCTTTAAATTTTGAGATGAAGACAAATTTTAGTTTACTTTTAGGTTAGGCTTTCAAGGAAGAAAGTTTTGTTTATCAAGTGCAAGTGTCCAGGAAATAAATGTAAATCTGCGTGTGTGTGTGTGTGTGTGTGTGTGTGTGTGTGTGTGTGTGTGTGTGTGTGTGTGTGTGAGAGAGAGAGAGAGCACTCTTGTCCCCTCTCTCACTTTTCATATGCCAGTTCCCATTCGTCAAGTGGCAGGGTACACTCTGGACAGGTCACCAGCATTTAGTCATAACCTTCAAATTCTGCATCAAATCTCCTGGTTTTGTGGTTATTTGTCCAAATGTCTGCAGGCACAGAAAATGCAAATGAGCTACATCTCATCAGCTGCTACACTCCTGTTCCCTGTGCCCTTAACCTGTTTCTCCTTCTCAGTCTTGGCCAGTGTAGACTCCAGGGAGTCCAGGTCTCTCCTCAGCTTATGCAGTTTCCCCTCCAGCTGCCTTCTCTGGTTGTGAAGAGACGCTGTGTTGCCTTCTT
This sequence comes from Mchenga conophoros, assembly GCF_057382185.1. Taxonomy (NCBI): domain Eukaryota; kingdom Metazoa; phylum Chordata; class Actinopteri; order Cichliformes; family Cichlidae; genus Mchenga; species Mchenga conophoros. The sequence continues at coordinate 16,394,702 of NC_140529.1, forward strand.
CTTCCTCCAGGCGCTCATTTAGATCCTAAACTCACAATTGTTTGTAAAAAAGAAAAAGAAAAAGAAAAAAAAAGACTTTTTGTGGATTCCAAGAAATGAAAAGCTCTAAATAATAATGACCTCATTTAATGAGTATTCGACCTTGTGTATGTGCTAAACATACACAAGGCCATTTTGCTAGTTATCCCAACATTAAATTTTACTCCATTTATATTCACATATACTGGCGATCCAAGTTATTATTACTGACCAAAAAAATTCCCTTTATCCTGTTTGCTGCTGTATTACTGCAGATTATACCAAATGGCCTCCACTGAGCTCTACTGGTAGATGCTAAAGACGTCTGTAACACAGTACAGATCCTGTATTGCAAATTACCTGCACAGTCTCCTCCAGCTGGACCTTCTGGTGCATCAGCCGTGTGCAGCGCTCCTCTGCATCACCCACTGTGTCCTGCTCCTGCAGAGAGACAAAGGCACAAGAGAAACAAAGCGATTTAAAGATGTATAATATGTATTATCCTGATGTAACGGTAACACATGGGAAGCACAAACATTGGCTCATAAGCATCCTTTACACTAAAGAAACAACAAAGGCATCAGCCTTTTATTGTATTGGTTGTTTTACTGTGCTACTTTGCAGAAAAAAGATTTCCAATATACTACAGGAATTTAATTTGCAGGACTCTAAATATAGCATAAATGCACAGAAACATCTGCTAAGCAGTGCTGTGTGTAGACATAATGATCTACTTACTGCAGCCAATGACAGGGCAAGGTCATTCTTCTCTTGTGACAGAGTGACAAGCTTTCTTTCCAGATCTTTAATCTAGCTCTCCAGTCCCTTCACCTTCTCCACTGCCACCCTCAGCTCCTCCTTAGCTTTGAAGGTCTCTTCCTGACATCTGACCATCAGCAGGGGCTTCACCTGTCGGCACAAAGCAAGAAATATGATGATGAAAATATGATGATGATAATTAATCATTTGTCAAGAGGAGTAATTTCAAAATTTGACCTTAGTGTAGAGTTTCCACTAACCCCAGCAGCGTAACTGGAGGAACTTCCTCACATTGTGCTGGATACCCATCAGTGCAATTCTACATAACACGCGCCACATAAATGCAGAAAGAACAACCAAAACGGCTACAGTACTGTGCATGCATGCATATACAAACAGATCCACACACTGAGGGTCAGCATCTTCTTAAACTCAATCCTCATCAGAAATCCTCTAAGCTGAGCCTGCAGCATGGTTATGATCGTTGCCAGCCGCTCATCACGCATGTCCTCCAGCTTTGCCAGGATGCCCGCATGGAAAAAGAATCCTGGCAGGATGGGAGGAAAACACGGACAAGCAAAAGATGGAAAAAAGAAAGACAAAGAAAAAAGGAAATGATAGAAAAAAAGAAGACCTATGGTCAGTCTTTAGATAAACAGCTTTGAACATATTACAGACAGTATTATACTAGTACTACAATATTATATACTATACTATATCTGTACCAGATGCCAATAGTAGATAGTATTTAACAGTCATAATCATCACTTGTACTTTTTGAAGATTTAAATCATAAGAAAATTTAGACAATGTATGATTTTATTGAAGCGAAGGAATATTGTAGCATTCATTCTTCTGGGTCTTTGTAATAGTGGTGTACCTTGGAGTGGCTCCATGTTATCTAGGCCGATGGAATTTAGGATGAGCTCAGAGGCCTTCTTGTTGTCAGCAAGTCCCTTGAGGATGATGTGGGTGTTGAGGATATAGTACCTGGACATAGTACAGAGAAGACCAGAGAGGGAAAAGAGTAACAAAAAATATGATCACACTCAAATGATTGCTTTATTTTATTCATATAGTGCTAAATCACAACAACTTTCACCGCAAGGCGCTTTATATACCTCCAATGGAGCTCTAACACCTCTGCGGTCTTAAAGAAGGCCCAACAGCGTCTCCACTTTCTGAGAATCCTCAGAAAAATGGACCTGAAGAAGGAGCTGCTGACCGTCTTCTACCGCTGCTCCATTGAAAGTGTGCTGACATATTGCATCGGTGTGTGGTTCTCCAGCTGCACCACAGCACACAGAAAGGCACTCCAGAGGGTCATCAATATGGCCCAAAAAATCATTGGACATCCTCTTCCCTCCCTGAAGGACCTGTACAGCACTCGCTGTCTCAAGAGGGCACGCAGCATCCTACGGGACTGCACACACCCAGGACACGGGGTGTTTAAGCTGCTGCCGTCTGGCAGGAGGTTCAGGCTGCTGAGGTCCCGAACAAACAGACTCAAGGACAGCTTTTACAACAGGGCAATAAATCAAATCAAATCAAATCACTTTTATTGTCACATCACATGTGCAGGTCCATTGGCACAGTACATGTGAGTGAAATTCTTGTGTGCGAGCTTCACAAGCAACAGAGTTGTGCAAAATACAATAACATAAACAGGCAAATATACGAATGGCTAAATCTGAAACTAATAAATATATGTACAATATATAATAGTATATGCAAAAAAAATTTTCTGGATGTGTATACTAAATGTTTTTCTGTGTGTGTGTGTGTGTGTGTGTGTGTATACACATATTTTACAGATTAAATAGAGTAAACAATAAATAAAATATATAAAAATATACAGAGTGAGACATGTGCAAAACAGTGGCATTACTGTACAGTATGGAGTGCATAATGTTGAAGTTCCAGTAGTGAAGCTGAGGTGTCTATGACGTGTTCAGCAGTCTGATGGCCTGATGGAAAAAGCTGTCTCTCAGTCTGCTGGTACGGGACCGGATGCTGCAGAACCTCTTTCCTGATGGAAGTAGTCTGAACAGTTTATGGCTGGGGTGACTGGAGTCCTTGATGATCCTCCCCGCTTTCCTCAGGCAGCGCTTCCTGTAGATGTCTTGGAGGGAGGGAAGCTCACCTCCAATTATCCGTTCAGAGCACCGCACTACTCGCTGGAGAGCTTTGCGGTTGTAGGCGGTGCTGTTGCCATACCAGGTGGTGATGCATCCAGTGAGGATGCTCTCAATGGCACAGTGATAGAAGGTCCTGTGGATGCGGGGGCTCATGCCGAATCTTTTCAGTCTCCTGAGAAAGAAGAGGCGCTGCTGCGCCTTCTTCACTGTTTTGTTTGTGTGTACTGACCACGTAAGATCCTCAGCCAGATGTACTCCAAGGAACCGGAAGCTGCTCACTCTCTCCACAGCAGCGCCGCAGATGGTGATGGGGGTGTGTACTTCTCTGCACCTCCGGAAGTCCACTATCAACTCCTTTGTCTTTGCGACGTTGAGGGTGAGATGGTTGTCTTGACACCAGTGGGTCAGGGCGCTGACCTCCTCCCTGTAGGCCGTCTCATCACCGTTGGTGATAAGACCCACCACTGTAGTGTCGTCCGCAAATTTCACAATGATGTTGGAGTTGTTAGTGGCTGTGCAGTCGTAGGTGTAGAGTGAGTACAGGAGAGGGCTCAGTACACACCCCTGTGGAGCACCAGTGTTCAGTGTGACGGGGGATGAGGTGATGCTGCCCAGTCTGACAACTTGGCGTCTGTCAGACAGGAAGCTAAGGATCCAGCTGCAGAGGGAGCTGCTCAGTCCTAGATCCTGCAGTTTCCTGTCCAGCTTCGAGGGAACGATGGTATTGAATGCTGAGCTGTAGATGTCATCCAGGGAAGGACGGATGTTGTTTTGCTGTGCTGTATTTTAATGTGAAGTGTACTTATTTATATTTTTATATTGCATGTACTGGTTATATTTTGTGCAGTGTTTTATTTAGATTGCATGTTTTGGTTATACCGTCAAATTGTCCTGGAGAGACTCCGCCTTTCCCCATTTTTACTAATTGGACACACCTGAGAGGAAAGGCAGTGTAATTTACAGAGTGCTGAGTGACACATAAGAGGGTTGGAGCTTGGCGTTCGAGGAGGACGGACAGCACCAGCGACTAGGGACGCGGAGCGAACAGGCGGACGGCAGTAGTAACGAGAGCCCAGCTTGTGCACTGCGGGAGAGCAGAGGCGGCGAGACAGCTGGTGCCGATTTGCAGTTTTAAAGAAGCGGCGGGCGGAGTTGAGAGCTCTGCCCACCCGGGGTAAGTCTTCGACTTAGCCCCTTTTATTGAATGAAAATTGCCGAAAAGAATAGTGACTGCCGCTCCCTCCCTTTCTTCAGCGTACCAGGACGCGGAATGCGGGGAGGAAGGCGAGGACTCCGCTGGGTTTCCCTTTTACATCACTTCGCTGGACTTTTTTAGTTCTTTGTGACTTTTATATCGTGGCGGATGCCACTGGACTTTTAATGTTGTGTTTTATTGCTTTTTATTGTGTTACCCCTTGGCCAAGGTTGTTTTAATTCATTTTGCATTTTTAACTATTTAAATATAATAAATTATATTTTAATTATACAGTTTTTTAATCGTGTGCTTTCCCTTGGCGGCTCCACTGCTCTGTCCGTTTGGAGGAAGGTTTCCTTCCTTTAAAAAAAAAAACGACACTGTGGAAATAAAATCACCTTCGCTCCGTTACATAATCTACAAACAGCATTCTCACATACGTGTCTCTCTTCTCCAGGTGTGACAGGCCAGTGTGTAGTGTCAGGGCTATGGCATCATCAGTGGACCTGTTGTGGCGGTATGCGAACTGTAGAGGGTCCAGTGAGTCGGGTAGTGCAGAGCGGATGAAGTCCCTGACCAGCTTCTCGAAGCATTTGCTCACGATGGGGGTCAGGGCTACAGGTCGCCAGTCGTTCAATGAGGAGATGGTGGAGGATTTGGGTACAGGGACGATGGTGGCCATTTTGAAGCAGGCTGGGACTACAGACAGAGAGAGGGAAAGGTTGAAGATGTGTGTGTGAACACTCCAGCCAGCTGAGCCGCGCATGACTTGAGGACTTGAGGACTCTGTGTATTTAGCCCTGATCAATGCGAATAGCTGACCTGACTGGCTACCTCCCTGGACTTTTTTAGGGGGGAGGTAACAATGTTTAAAATAATAACAATAATAATATTTATATTTATAACAAGGTGCAATAATAATTAATGTGCAATAATAACAGTGTGCAATACACATACACTTATTCTTCTTTTTTATACTAAGTTAATATACTGTGTGTTTGTTGCGTTGTGATGTGTCATATCGTCAGTGTTGGGGAGTAACGGAATACATGTACCGCCGTTACGTATTTAAAATACAAAATATGAGTAACTGTATTCCGTTACAGTTACCGTTTAAAAAGGTGGTATTCAGAATACAGTTACTTTGTTGAAATAAATGGATTACACTGCGGTACTTTCCTGTTTCATTTTGTCGCGGGTCAGGACTGTTTGGGTTTTGTTTGACAGCTACGTTCTGTTGTTCCAGGCGGCAGCGTTACGGTTGCCATGGTTACATGGCGACGCTCTCTCTCTCTGGGACTGTGTGTTTCCTGGGTGAGAGAGCGCCTTTTCGTTGTTGTTGTGCTAAGCTAACAGGCAGAATGCTACAAGCATAGCTCTAAACAATGTAGCATCATGGGCAGTGTAGTCCGTGTTGCACGGAGAATGGACTGCCATACACGTTATGGGTCTGTGCGCGCAAGGAGGGAGAAAAAGGGGAGTGGAAAGGTACGAGTTGTCATCGAGGAAAAACGGGAGCTGGAAGCATGTAAATATAATAATAACCACTGCAGCCAAGAAGAGTGCCTGACGAGCCCAGTTGTAAGTAAGCTATTAAGACTCGACTGTACACCGTGTTCGTGTTTTCCTCCGAAAACAATAAGTTCCGTTGGAGCAGCCTTTCAACGCCTCTCTCTGTCTCTGTCAAAAAAAGTTGACCCACACAACAAAGTAAAGCTATTTTTCGGCTATGAGCCGACAGGGACCCCGCCGTATTAGTCAGAGGTCCCTTTACTACAGTTCGGAGTCGCGGACTTTCAGTAATAGTAATAAATCACACAGCAATAGTACATTCACGTTGTTGTAAAAAGCATGATAATATATTAAGTAATCCAAAGTATTCAGAATACGTTACTGTCATTGAGTAACGTAACGGAATACGTTACAGAATACATTTTGGGGCATGTAATCTGTATTCTGTAATGGAATACATTTTAAAAGTAACCTTCCCAACACTGCATATCGTGTCGTGTTGTGTTATATGTAGTGCCGACGTAGTACAGTTTTCCAATTTCATTGTACTACTGTACTATGTATGACTGTGCAATGACAATAAAGAGTTATCTTATCTTATCTTATTTTAAGGTAAAGAGTCCAAGATTGAAGTGCTCTGTTGGGATCGAACTAACTAAACTCTAGTTACATTGTGTATGTGTATATACACTAGAATGATTGGGATAAATACAGATGTAGTTAGACCTTGGTTTGAACTCTGGGTTAGGAAATCCTTTCCCTCTAACACCCCACTACAGGCATGCTGGTGCAGGATGAGAAGACTGTCTGTCACACCTTTGAAACACAAACAATAAAGAATGAAATCACGAATACCAAGATCAGATTTGGAAACTAAAATTATTCACCAATGTCTATGACAGTGGTTCCCAAACTTTTTTTGCTGGGCCTGTTAGGATGCCTGGGTCGTTGACCCAGGGTTTTTGAGTTTATTATATTATTTATAATTTCTAGTCTTTGGTTTCTTTGAGTTCTGTCTTATAGTTTATGTCTCTGTCTTCTCTAGTTGCTCTGTCTCCCCTGTCAGCTGTATTCCCTTGTCTAGTTCGCGTCTCTGTGTATCCTTAGTTGCTATATCCCCGTGTCCAGTCAGTGTCTGTGTCTGCCCTGGTCCCACGTCTCTGTTCCCTTTGTTGCAGTGCGTGCGAGTCTGCGTCTTTAGTTCAGTCTGTGTCATGTTTCCTGTTTTATTTTGAAGGTCCTTGTCTGAGGTTAATGTATCTGGTTTTGCTTCCCCTTGTCTCGATAGGCCTGATTTGGCCCAGCTGTGTTTCCCTCCTGTTACCCATTCCCTGATTGCTCCCTCTGTGTATTTAAGCCCTGTGTTTCTGTGTTGCGATCTACCGTTTATTTTGCTGTGTGTTTTGTCTGCGTGCCTGAGTTTATGTTTAAAGTCTCAGTTCTGGTTTCTTTTTTAGTTCAGCATTAAAGCTGTTTTTTGAGTTTACTTGGTGCCTCTCAGTGTCTGCACTTTTGGGTCCACGATTCCTGTCTGCACACAGCCGCTCCATAACAGAGCCCCCCTTTGTTTTACAAGAAACAACTTATGTTGTTCATAAGTAGTTAAAGGTAGACTATGAGCAATCTATGACATTTGCATTGTTCTTATTTCTTGAATTTTACGTTTTGTATTGTCCTTAAGTCCTTTTTTACCCTCTGTTACTTTATGGGTATCGTGCAGTATCTGCAGATGTGTATTTGTTCCTGTGGCTGTGTGAGTTGCTCTGTAGAATTTGGAGACGGTTTGGAAGGAAGACCCTTTTTTCTGTTTCTTGGATCCTCCGGAAGTGTCCTTTTCTTTGAAGAGAGGGGCCAGCAAGGGCATTGACGACTTCTGGAAGAGTCCCACCTCTGTCTCACTCAGGGGGTCTTTGTTCTTATCCAGCCACGCTGTTATATTGTAGCCCACCTATGAGAGGTAAAAACTAGGGGTGCAACGATATTCGTATCGATATTGAACCGTTCGATACAGTGCTTTCGGTTCGGTACGCATATGTATCGAACAATACAAAATTTGTAATTTATTTTATCAACTTTCCTTCTGACGATGCTGTCTGTGTTGAGCGCTCAGTGAATCTGCGTTCGACTACTCCGCCTAGGCTGCACTGTCGAGCGCAGATCCACTGAGCGCTCAACACAGACAGCATAGTCAGGAGGAAGAGCGCAGGGCAAGCTAGCGAGACAGAAGTTAAGCTCTCCTTGCAACATGGCAAATTGAACCTCCCCACCCTCATTCAGATCTGGCGTTTGGAATTATTTTGGTTTTCATGTGACGTATGACCCTGAAGGTAAGCGAGTCATGGACTAAAGTAAAACAGTATGTTGGATGTGCCACGCAATGCTCAATTACATGGGTGGGAGCTAGTGTGTTAGCGCAGTTAGCTCGTTAACGTGTTGGCAGTCTAGCCCCATGCACGGGGCGATCAGGGGTAGCTCGTTAACGGAGATTTGCCGTGTTGTGGCGTTAAGGTCATTTGAACGAGATTAACCTGAAAGCACTAGTGGGAACACAACGAATATGACTGCACATTTACTCCGACAGCATCCTAGTGCAAAGACAAGTGGAAGCAGACAAAAACAATAAGCACGCATGCTACAAACTTTACCCGAGTCATTTAGACAGCCGTTAGCACATGAGTCTCCTTATGGGGACCTGATATGTTTAATATGCTGCTGAGAATATAGCCCAGAAGAAGCGTATAGTATAGCTTTTATTTTGGAAAGAGACATTTCTCTGTAATAAACTCTTTTCCAAAGATGAGTGATTCCTCAATCAGATACAGGGCTCGCAATATCGCTAGCCCAACGTCCTGGGGCTAGCGATTTTTCCAGTCGGGCTACCAAAATCTCTCTGCCCTGCCCGTCGGCCTATCGTAGGAAGCAAAAATATATGTCAATGCTTTTGCATTCTTTCAGAAATGTAGCTGGGTAATTATGTCATTGGCATCGGTGAGCCACTGTCAATATGTGACATATTGAAATCGCGTTTGAATTTGCTCTTGTTTTTTGCTTTCACTTTGCAATCGCGCGAACTGTGTATAGAGAGCGACAGCACTGATCTGTGAGTGATGATAATTTGTGCACCAATTCCTCTGACATCGTCTTATTAATTGGTAGCTTACTATGCAAACATGACAAGTGAAATCTCCCGCAGCAAGCTTAAACATGTGAGAGGTTGATCGCAGAGAATCGCTGAGCTTATGTGAGTGCGTGTGTAAAAGCAGCAGGATATATATTTCAGTTCTGCTGAGCCAAATAAGACAGGTCAGGGTGAAGAAGTGACAGCCAAAGAAAAGCTTACCACAAAACGGAAAAGTTATGACAAATCAGACTATAAGGCAAAAAGAAAGTGCAGCTTTATGGTTTCATGGACAAAATAATTTCTGTGGCTGCAATATGACGAGCTAAATAACCAGGGCTGCACATAAGTGGTCCGCAGGTGCGCATTCGCTGTCAAAATAAAAAACATGCACAAGGGTTAGGGTTAAATTTAAAAACTGTACTTTTGAGTTAAAATATATATTTATAATTTTAATAAATGACAAATTAAAAAGGCATGAACATTTTTTTTGTATCGAAAAAATATCGAACCGTGACACTAAAGTATCGAACCAAACTGTGAATTTTGTGTATCGTTGCACCCCTAGTAAAAACAGCTTAAAGTCACACATTAGCATTGATTTCATTGACAGAAGCATTTTGAAATAACTTTATTCCATCACATACACATGTTTGGAGCCATTCGTGTATTTACCAGCCAGTAATCTCTTAAGAAGTACTTGCAGTGCCGCCATAGTGCATCAGTGGGCCTTGGCCAATTTCTTCCCCCCTTCTGGCTTGAGGAAGCTGGAGGACTTGCCCAGGTGGTTTTCATACAGAGCTGCTGTGAAAGTTGCATCTGTTGCTTTTGGAAACGCACACTGCTCCTCCAAGACGGATAAAATCCCAATAGGCTGGAGGGGGGGATAAAATACATTAAGGTGGAAATAATGCCCCGTGAGTGCACACAGCGTTTCTGAGAGTATGTTTGCGTTACCCTCTGCAACAGGTCCAGGCCAAAGTCCACAAAGACCCTCCTACTTGTACTCTTCCTGCTCCATGTGGTGGTTAAAGAACTGCTGCAGCTTCTTGATGGTGAAGATGATGCACAGCTGCTCAAAGCTGTTGAACTGGAGACAAAGCACAGAGCATGACCCTGCGAGCTGACAAGAGGAAGTAGCATATTGTAGCTTCTGATCGAGACCACTCTGCTTAAAGCTTACCTCAAAGATTTCAAACCCAGCATCGTCCAGCACTCCTGTGAAGAACTGCCACTGCATCTCGGTGTCCAGTGTCTTATTAATGCGGGTCACCATCCACTTGAACATGCGGTCATAGGTGGCTTTTGCCAGAGCATCGATGGAGTACACACACTGGTCTTGGTTCTGACTTGAAAATTGGATGATCTTTAAAATGTGAATGAGTCCATCGGCACCTTTGTTAAATAAGTAATCACAAGGACCTTTAGTACTGAAGTGATCTCATAGCTTTGGTCACAAACTCATTGCCAACCTTGACGCGGGGGCGTGTTATGCCCTTCTGCAGCTCCCCGGAGTTGATGGCCATGAGGTGGGCAACTTTGTCAGCCACTTTAGAGGAGAGAGAGGACAAGGATCTAATTACACAGCTGAAAAATAGGTTGCTGCCAAGACTGTGATTAATGGAAGCAAAAAAAAAAACAATATGCAGTGGATGAAAAAATATTTGGTTGTATGTCAAAATGGAAGGGCATGTTTTAGGAGAAGGAGAGAGCTAAAAAGAGAAGAACTGGGGTAAACTTGAGAGAGGGAGGTAAACTTTCTCTACCCTCAGTGGAGACACATCAGCCTGCTCCTCTCTGGGTTTCTGTTTGAACTTCATGTTTCCAAAGTGCATTACTCTTCCGGTCAGTTTGTACACGGTCATCTTCTCCTCAGGAGTGAAGCCCGGGACACCGAAGGCCTCCTGTGGACACACAAGCAGAGAGAACAGAGCGTACTGGGAACAAAGTATCACAATAAAGCTGTACAAAAAGAGGCAACAGCACCATCAACAGTCCAGTACGTTTCCATAATCAAATGTTATATACAAACTCTGAATGAAAGATAAAAGCTTTCAGTGTGAGCACAGGAGTGAGCGCACATCAGTGAGCAGCAGCTCCTCGCCGCCGTCCACGTTGTCCACCAGAGTGACTCCCTGACACACCCACACTGTTTCGGGTAAGGTAATGATACTTTACCTTTTTGTTATAATGAAAAGAGACACCACAGTTACTACACTACAAGATTTGATAAAATATTGATTTCTTAAAGTATGTCCTTTAGACTCAAAAAACAAACTTAAACTCATCAGCACACCCAAATACGTTTAACTGTAGCAAAAAAATAGAAATAAAACTGTTTATGGCCTGCTACAAAAAAATCCTTTAATTAAAGTTTAACATTAGGGGTGCGGTTACTTTGATCAGCAGGTATATAAAAACAAGGAGGCTAGCTACTAGCTGTCTGCAGTCCTTCGTGACAGATAAATTAGACCACTAACTGGTGCTTTATTTGCCTTTTTGAGTTTTTAATGCAATTACACGATAGTTAAATAAATGGGTCCATAGTTTAGTAAGGTTTATACATTTGCTTGGTTCAGTTTCAGCCAGCCACACAAGTCCACTTTGGGGTTCTGTTAGCATGAGCATTGGGTGCAGGTAGCCAAGACTAGCTGCTTTTTCTTAACTGATAAGTAAATACCCTGTTGTAACTGCCCCTAAGACATTTGTCCTCCAGGTTTGGTGAATGAAACTGCAATTTTTCAGTCTTTTAATAAGTAAAAGCTACAAACAGTGGTTTTGCCTTTTCATGAGGTTTGCTAGCTAGATAGCGCTAGACCCACTTGGCCAAACATGGTGACTTCTGGTTCCAAGTAAAGTTACTGGTTCAAAATGTAAAATACGAGTCCACAAATCAACAGATGGTGTGACATTGGCTACATCCATCTGAACTGCTGAACTATACTTGTATTTTAGTATTTTTCAGACATATTAAATTTGTGTTAAGCCACTATTTGGATCTGTTTATCCAGAGCTTTGTAGCGGTTTTACATATTGATACGCATTCTTCGCTGTTTCCCTTCACATTTAATTATTCAATCGTGTATTGCTTTACTTTTAGTTTCAACCTTTAATCTACTGCTTTTGGTGGGTTTCGCTATTTTCTTTTAACTCCCTGAGTCTTAAAGCTAACATAATTAACATTACTCCAACCATGTTACGTTACTGAGTCAGCAGTCTACTCACTTGCTTGCTGACTACTTTTCATTTACTAAAGTTACAACTTATTGAAGTAAATGCATTTAAAATTCATTTAAAATTTATTCCATTGAATTAGCTGAGCTACACCTCGAACTCTCCACTTGCTACCTTACAGCTGCACTGGTATCTCCTGCAAGTTTTTGTTTTGGGAATCAGTAATTCAGGTGGCGCTTTTTCAAAACTGGGACTCTAGAAAGCTTAAAAAACTGATCCTATTAAAATAGATTTGGTGGCTCCACAGTGTAATGACTAACACATTTGACTAACACACAAAAGACCCCTGGTTTGAGACCAAGAAGAGGAACAAATCACAAGATAGTGTATTCTTTTTGCTGGTCTTACGCCTGGATAAATGTATGTTGTGTCACAAGGGCAACTGGTGCAAAATTTGTCAACTCAAACATGTGGATAAATTCACCACCATGACCCCTTGGGAAAACAGAGAGTAGCCACAAGAACATATCTCTGAGACCCAGGGATAGTCTGTCCTTCATGATATCCCAAAATGATTTAACGTAATAATATTTTCATTTTTTTTCTGGTAACATTCCTTTTTATTTTATGAGCATTAAAACTGTGGAAATTAAAAATGAAAGAAACACATTTCAACACAAAAACCCTGTTTAAAAAGAACTTCTCTTAGTCAAGCTTTTTGGTCAAACTGCATTCAGCAGCTAACAGGCACCTAAAGCTGTGCTGTTATGTCACCTCACCGTGGATGTGACAGAAGGCTGAGTGAGGCGGAAAGATTTTACTCAGAGTTGTGGAAGGTGAGTCAGACTTATTGCTGTCAGGGGATGGGGTGGAGGAGGGCCAAACATCAGAGCAGGAAGGTGTGAGCTCAGAGAAGGACATACCAGCTTTTGAGAAGCCTGCGCAGGGACAAAATCGTGACACCAGGAATCCATTATATTGTGTAAGCTAGGGTACTTGACTTGGGTCTGGATGGAGGATGTCCGAGTCATACTGTGAACATACACATGCTAAAAAATGCTTTCAGTTTTAAAGATGCCTTCAGATAGCAGCACCTTCTTGTAGTTTTATGTGCTGTGACTCATTTTTCCCCAAAAAAACCTGGTTGCTTATTAACTGTTTGATGTAATCAAAGAGCCTCCAGTTTTGGTGGTTGTGGGCAACAATGTCCCACTTTTAATTTTTCATATTGTAAACTTTTTTTAAACCCAATTTTAGGAGGTTTGAAACAGAACTGATATGGAAAGAAGAGCTGGAGTTTAGTGCACCTTTGGGAAATATATTAATTATATAAATCAGCAAAGCAAATAGTTTAAGAAACCAAACTTTTATTTTATTGTATGTGTGTGTGTGTGTGTTCCACTTCTACACATTGCAATGTGAAAAAACGTCAGAGCCCTATCTTACACGATGCTTTTTATCTATAATGAGTGGCGAGCGTTGTCAGTTTGTCCCTGCGCAGGCTCCTTGAAAGCTGGTATGTCGTCCTCTGAGCTTTCACCTTCCCGCTCTAATGTCTGGCCCTCCTCCGCCTCATCCCCTGACAGCAAGAAGTCTGACTCCCCTTCTACAGCTCTGACTAAAACCCTTTGTTCCTCATTCAAACCTCTGCCTTCTGAAGCACGGACATATTGCAATGGGAGTTAGTAAGTCCTGCTGTCCACTGTTCAATTAAACTTTATTTATATGGAGCCAAATCACAGCAACAGGTGCCTGAATTTGCTTTATGTTGTAAGGTAAAGACCCTACAATCACACAGAGAAAACAGTGAAAGAACACTTAAAGAACACAGATTAAAAGCTTTGTTTTGAAAGCGTTATAATTTCTGTATATTTCTGAAATTGATGTTTGGAGCTCCTCCTTGAATCGCTACCTTATCGTGGTGGAGGGGTTTGTGTGTCACAGGGATCCCAGGGGCTATGTTGTCTGGGGGCTTTTGCCCCCTGGTAGGGTCTCCCATGGCAAATTGGCCCTGGGTGAGGGACCAGACAAAGAGCGATTCATAAGACCCTTATGAAAAGGACACCGAGGGAACAGTTTACCCTGCCCGGGATAGGGTCACCGGGGCCTCGCCCTGGAGCCAGGCCCGGGGAGGGTGCCCAAGGGCGAGCGTCTGGTGGCCGGGCCTTAGTCCATGGGGCCCGGCCGGGCACAGCCCGAAGAGGAGACATGGGCCCATCCTCCCGCAGGCCCACCACCCGCAGGAGGCGCCATAGGTGTCGGGTGCATTGTGTGCCGGGTGGCGGCCAGGAGCGGAGGCCCTGGCGGACTGACCCCCGGCTGCCAAGACTGGCAATAGGGACATGGAATGTCACCTCTCTGGTGGGGAAGGAGCCTGAGTTAGTGCGTGAGGTTGAGAGGTACCGGCTAGATATAGTCGGGCTCACCTCTACACATGGCTTGGGCTCTGGAACCAGTCTCCTGGAGAGGGGCTGGACTCTGTCTCAGTCTGGAGTTGCCCCTGGTGAGAGGCGGCGGGCTGGGGTGGGTATCCTAATATCCCCTCGGCTTGCTGCCGGTACGTTGGGGTTTTTCCCGGTGGACGAGAGGGTTTGTTCCCTGCGCCTTAGGGTCGGGAACGGGTCCTGACTGTCATCTGCGCTTATGCGCCGAGTGGCAGTTCAGAGTACCCAGCCTTCTTAGAGTCCCTGGGGGGGGGGGGGTGCTGGAGGGTGCTCCACCTGGAGACTCTGTTGTCCTGCTGGGAGACTTCAATGCTCACGTGGGTAACGACAGCGAGACCTGGAGGGGCGTGATTGGGAGGAACGGCCTCCCTGATCTGAACCCGAGCGGTGCTCTGTTATTGGACTTCTGTGCTAATCACAGTTTGGCCATAACGAACACCCTGTTCGAACATAAGAGTGTCCATAAGTGCACGTGGCACCAGGACGCTCTAGGCCGTAGGTCGATGATCGATTTTGTAATCGTATCAGCAGATCTGCGACCATATGTGCTGGACACTCGGGTAAAGAGAGGGGCTGAGCTGTCAACTGATCACCACCTGGTGGTGAGTTGGATCAGGTGGCGGGGGAAGACGCTGGACAGACCTGGTGCACCTAAACGCGTAGTGAGGGTGTGCTGGGAACGTCTAGCAGAGGCCCCAGTCCGCGAGATCTTCAACGCACACCTCCGGCAGAGCTTCAACAGCATTCCGAGGGAGACTGGGGACATTGAGTCCGAATGGACCATGTTCAGCGTCTCCATTGCCGAAGCTGCTGCATTGAGCTGCGGCCACAAGGTGGTTGGTGCCTGCCGTGGTGGTAATCCCCGAACCAAATGGTGGACACCAGAGGTGAAGGGAGCCACCAGGCTGAAGAAGGAGTCCTATCGGGCTTGGTTAGCCTGTGGGACTCCGGAGGCAGCCGACAGGTATCGACAGGCCAAGCGGAACGCGGCTCGGGCAGCGGCTGAAGCAAAAACTCGGGTGTGGGAGGAGTTCGGAGAGGCCATGGAAAAAGACTTTCGGACTGCCTCGAAGAGATTCTGGCAAACCGTCAGACGTCTCAGGAGGGGAAAGCGGTGCTCTACCTGCACTGTGTATAGTGCTGGCGGAACGCTGCTGACGTCGACTGAGAAAATTGTCAGGCGGTGGAAGGAATACTTCGAGGACCTCCTTAATCCCACTGACACGTCTTCCGAGGAGGAAGCAGAGTCTGGGGATGAGGGGAATGACCCGCCAATTTCCGGGGGCGAGGTCACTGAGGCAGTTAAACAACTCCTTGGTGGCAGAGCCCCTGGTGTTGATGAGGTCCGCCCCGAGTTCCTGAAGGCTCTGGACGTTGTAGGGCTGTCCTGGTTGACACGCCTCTGCAATGTTGCGTGGAGATCAGGGGCAGTACCTGTGGACTGGCAGACCGGGGTGGTGGTCCCCATCTTTAAGAAAGGGGACCGGAGGGTGTGTTCCAACTACAGGGGGATCGCACTCCTCAGCCTCCCTGGGAAAGTCTATGCCAGGGTGCTGGAAAGGAGAGTTCGTCCGTTAGTCGAACCTCGGATACAGGAGGAACAATGCGGTTTTCGTCCTGGTCGCGGAACACTGGACCAGCTCTTTATCCTCTCCAGGATACTTGAGGGTGCATGGGAGTTTGCCCAACCAGTCTACATGTGTTTTGTGGACTTGGAGAAGGCATTCGACCGTGTCCCTCGGGGTGTCCTGTGGGAGGTGTTGCGGGAATATGGGGTGTCTGGCCCATTGCTACGGGCCATTCGATCCCTATACAACCGTTGCAAGAGCTTGGTTCGCATTGCCGGCAATAAGTCGGACTCGTTCCCGGTGGGTGATGGGCTCCGCCAGGGCTGCCCTTTGTCTCCGGTTCTGTTCATAATTTTTATGGACAGGATTTCTAGGCGCAGCCAAGTGGCGGAGGGCTTTCGCTTTGGTGGCCTCAGATGATGTGGTTCTGTTGGCTTCATCGGGTGAGGGCCTCCAGCTCGCACTGGAACGGTTCGCAGCCGAGTGTGAAGCAGCGGGAATGAGGATCAGCACCTCCAAATCTGAGGCCATGGTTCTCAGCCGGAAAAGGGTGGAGTGCCCACTCCGGGTCGGGGATGAGTTCCTGCCCCAAGTGGAGGAGTTCAAGTATCTCGGGGTCTTGTTCGCGAGTGATGGGAGAAGGGAGCCGGAGATCGACAGACGGATTGGGGCTGCAGCTGCAGTAATGCGGACGCTGCACCGGTCCGTCGTGGTGAAGAGGGAGCTGAGTGTAAAAGCGAAGCTCTCAATTTACCGGTCGATCTACGTCCCTACCCTCACCTATGGCCACGAGCTGTGGGTAGTGACCGAAAGAACGAGCTCAAGGATACAAGCGGCAGAAATGAGCTTCCTTCGAAGGGTGGCTGGCCTCTCCCTTAGAGATAGGGTGAGAAGTTCGGCCATCCGGGAGGGGCTCAGAGTAGAGCAGCTGCTGCTCCACATCGAAAGGAGCCAGCTGAGGTGGTTCGGGCATCTGACAAGGATGCCCCCTGGGCGCCTCCTGGGTGAGGTGTTCCAGGCATGTCCCACCGGGAGGAGGCCCCGGGGCAGACCCAGGACACGCTGGAGAGATTATATCTCTCGGCTGGCCTGGGAATGCCTTGGTATTCCCCCGGATAAGCTGGAGGAGGTGGCTGGGGAGAGGGAGGTCTGGGCCTCTTTGCTTAGGCTGCTGCCCCCGCGACCCGGCCCCGGACAAAGCGGATGAAGATGGATGGATGGATGATGTTTGGAGTCACATGTAGAAGAAACAATTAGATTTTTAGCAATAGAAACATAATATTTGCAAACACTGTATTAGGGCTGGGCCATATTATACCGTTCACGGTAATACCGGTATAATGTTAGGCAACGATAGGAAAAAGAAATATCGCGATAGAATATGAGTAAAACGCGCATGCGCAGTGCCTATGTTTTCATACGCACATGGCCGATTGTTGAGTGAAACAAATGAACCAGAATTGGTTTGTAAAAATGGTGCAACTTCAGTGATGTGGAACTGGTTTGGTGTTTGTCCGTCAGATACACGACAAAGCACATTTTTTTGCAGAACATGCAAGCGGCCGTCGTTATTGTCGGACTAAGATGCTCTTAAATCTGGGAGTAATCTGGGTCCTAAACTCCATACCCTTCAGGTCAAATGAACACTGCAACATCACTGAGAGTTAAAAACTGTCTAAATTCTTTCATCTTTAATAAAACGATCAGCATTGCTGCTTTACCAGGTGTAACTATGAAGTTTAACTTCCAGGCATCCATGAAAACAAAATTTATTACATTTAACGAGTTAGAAGTTAGCAGGAAGCTAGCGGAAGCTAGCGGAAGCTAGCGGAAGTTAGCTCGCTAGTTTCGCTAGCATGTTCTGACTGAGAGACAGAGATTTCTGAAAAAAATCAAACGTACAGCTCTGCTATCACTTCCTACATAAATGAAGACAGGAAACTAAACAGCAGTGACGTTTATAGGGTTACTGAAGTTGGGCTAGCTGGTATATAATGATGTGCTACGTGATCGCTAGCAACACAGCTATGTTAGCATAATATAAACAGTGAAGCTGGAGGACGAACACTAACACTTTTCCACTTAAAAAAGTTAACGTTAAGGTTTCTGATAGTTAGAGACAAATGCAATCGCATGGCAGGATGCTGTAAACGGACCAAACTTCAGTCAGGAGAACAACTGAGATAATCCATCCACAATACGAGGTCAGTCATTAATATACTGCAACAACATGGGAATAGAGAAGCTGCCAGAGAATTCAACATTAATGAATCAATGGTACAGAAGTGGAGGAAGCAAGAAGAATGAGTTTAATAAAGTTTGATTTATCTGACTGCTTTGTTTCGCTTAATGTGCCTTATAATCCCGTGCACCTTATGGTCCGAAAAATACGTACTGCACACTGCAGTTTAATGTTGCAAAGCACCTCTTTTTAACTTCAGTGGATATTATACATGGTTATGCTCAGGATATGTCAGCCCATTTCTACTGGAAATGCCTTTTGGTTAAACTTTCAGCAAGGAATTTGCATTTGCACTGTTACATTTTTATAAAGCTTTAATGTACATAAAAACCAGCTTCTTGTTTAAGTGAAAATAAATGGAAGGTTGTCTTTTTGCGCTAGTAATGTTGTGGAGTTGTATTTTGTCTCGCCACAATTATATCGTCAGTTATATCGTTATCGCAAATTTTCAAATATATATCGTGATAAATATTTTTGGCCATATCGCCCTGCTCTACACTGTATCACTTAACTTCCCTTGCTGCTGTAAAATGTGGAAGCTGCACTGCCCGTCATTTTGAAACCTCCACAAATGTGGCATCAATAGAAAGCCCAGGATCTCCTCTTGACAGTACAGCAGGAATTAATGATGATTGATGTCATGTAGAAGTCATGTAGACTCATGTCTACTACAGAGGACAAGAATGAATTGCTGGATCTTGGCCTAATAGGATTAATAATCTCCTAAGAGTGAAACTGCATATATCCACACAAACCAAGCCTTTGCTTTTAAAACCGCTACAAGTGTTTTAGTTTTTAAAACGTTGAATTTTAAATTGTTATTTATTCATTTTCTTGCATATTAGCATGCAGCATATGACATTATTAAAACATGTTTTTTTCCCCAGTCTGTCGTTTCACATTCAGTCATTTTAATTCTATCCACTGCAGATTTATCTGCTTTACCTCTGAGCTCTGGTTTCGTTCCAGAGAGGAGCTGGTAGAATATGTGAGATCCTCTCTCGGCAGCCTGCTGGGAAATCAGTCTTGATTTTTCGAGCAGATCTAGCACCAAGACAAACGCAATTCATAAGGGCCCATTTATCCAAATTATTTTCATTTCTCACTTGATGTTTTGTCACGGCGTGACATCTTCATGTCACGGACGACGGCACATAAAAAGCAAGGCGTGTTATTTTTAACAAGGCCCCCTGACACTGACAAGCCTGATCAGAAGTAATGCAAGAGTAACATCCACTCACAGGTCTCAGTGTCAGCGCCAGCCGGCTTAGCTGTGGATGAGGATGAACTTTCCTTAGAAGGAAAACAGACGCACATATTCGGAAACAATTTTTCTATTTCATTTCATGCGAGACATTAATAGTTTATCTGATTATTTAAAATCTGATCCCTGCAAAGTGCAAGGAGTTGTTGTTCCTGATGGGTTTACCAAATGCCTCCAACACTGGGTTGGCCTGTATGATCTGGTCCTCCACTGAGCCCTGGAAGCAGCAACATTCAAATGCCCATTATTTGAGCCTTGGAGTCTGAGGCTTTGCTCCCGGACGCTCCAAAACTGGCAAAGTACTGGATAACCTTAGTGTTTTCAGTCCTGCCTGCACCAGATTCCCCACTGATAGGAAAGGACCAGAGATCAAAAGAACGGTGTGATTACACGGTGTACATGATTTTGCAGGGAGCTCAAAGTCGGAAACAGGAACACGCGTGTTATCCTTACGTGATCAGCATAGACTGGTGCTCGCGCTCTGCGATGACAGGACATGAAAGGGGGCAGACAAACAGAGTGAGTGTGAGAGAGGAGAGTAATTGCTGCTGATTTCCCTCCGTCAGCACTGTGAACAACACAGACAGCTGTCCCGATGCCGCAAAACCTTTTTCTACTCCCCTAACAAATCATCACACGGCACACTGATTACACACCTCCAGCAACTGCCGTCTTAAAACATACAACTGCGTAACGACAGGCCACTTGCACGTTTCTTCTCCGCCTTGTATATCTGGGCCAGTTTAGCTCCATAGATAGAAAGCCATTTATATGGATTGACTGTCACACAGAAGAGGCGTGTGCATGTCCAGACGTGGGTTTAAAGGTTTAAGGATGCTCGGTCAATGATGTTAAAACATGATGGAAAGTTTTTCAACTTTGTGGCACCTTTACATGTTGATGCTATTTCCTGTACTGTGTTAAAAAATAAATGTTACATTTTTAGTGTAATTCAACCTCCTGTATGTAAAACCTCATGTATCAGATATGATACATGAGGTTTTTGTATACTTTTGATAATTCTAAATCATCAATGTATCATCATAATTGCACAATTTATTTTTAAGCAGTACATTGCAAATGAAATGCCAGATGTAGCAAATATGACACAAATTAATAATCATATATGGAAATTAGTATTTAATGCTTTTTTTTTGTTTGTTTGTTTCGTCAATGGGTTCAATAAACAACCCATTTACAAAAAATTTGAATTTTTTTATTTTTTTAAGCTTTACTGGGATAAACATAAACGTTTTTCCTTTCCAGTCACCTTTCTCACTCACTATGTGTTAATAGACCTCTCTGCATTGAATCATACTTGTTAATAATCTCTGGCTCTCTTCCACAGCATGTCTTTATCCTGTCTTCCTTCTCTCACCCCAACCAGTCGCAGCAAATGGCCCCGCCCCTCCCTGAGTCTGGTTCTGCCGGAGGTTTCTTCCTGTTAAAAGAGAGTTTTTCCTTCCCACTGTCGCCAAAGTGCTTGCTCATAGGGGGTCATATGATTGTTGGGTTTTTCTCAGTATGTATTATTGTAGGGTCTACCTTACAATATAAAGCGCCTTGAGGCAACTGTTGTTCTGATTTGGCGCTGTATAAATAAAATTGAATTGAATAAACATGAAAATAATGTATACTGAAACTTGCGAGGCAGATGCAGATGGGCATCAGCTAGTTTATGGGGGGAAAAGAAGTTGTCACGTCTTACAATTCTTAAATTAAATCATTATTATTCTTATTAGTAAGAGGAGGATTTTATAGTTCACAAATAATACATCACAAACAATCGTGTTTACTAATTGGTTATTATTTGGTTGTAAACATGAAAAAACTATTATAACAAATATCAAATGAATAATAAATTATTTGTAAAGCATACATGAATATTGTTTGAATCTTTTTTTAATGAAGTTACATCTGAAGTTGAGCTTATTAAGGACTTTGTAAAGCATAAATATGCCTTTTGGCCCTTATCCTCAAATCCACACAGATTTATGGAGCACTGCACCACAAATAAACAGGACGGGCTAACGACTGATCGGAATTATAACCAATAATAACTAACACATAATGTAAAAATTGTTTTGCATTGTCATCACAAGCTGTCATTTTTACTAAAGATAAACAAAGATTATAAGATACAATTTCACGGTTTGTTAATGAAGTTTGATTAATTACAAGGTTACAATTTATTAACTTGAGGATTACATGGTGTTACCCCTTCTAGGCATTCTGGAAGGTTTCAGACTTTTACTAACTGAAGAAGTAGTACAAAGCTACACATGTAGATTTAATGTTAAATGTGATAAATTATAGTTTGTCATCAAATAAATCATCAGTTGTATGAATAATCTTAAATCATTTTAAGCTTGCATAACCATTATGGCAAAAGAACAGAAAAGAGGGGGGGGGTATGCATCAACCACATGGCGTGATTAATTCTCTGCGCAGTGAATAATCTTTATGATTGATTATGATTGATGGGAAACATATTGAATAACACATTGAAAACCAAAAGTAATAAAATTCTCTAAGTTACAAAAGGCTTTTCTGTTCCTATACTGCTTTTTTTCTATGGTTTGACTGCTTTTTAATGGTGCTGTGGATTACTCAGTGCTGTGAAGCTTGCTTATGTAGATCCTTGCGCTGACATAGTGGCGGTGAAGGTTTTCCGAGACGCGGCTTCGTTGAGGAACGTGTGATCAGCGATGTCACTGGCTTGGTAGAACTTAGGCCGTTTCATCTGCTGGACATCATCCTGCCTCACTTTCACCGTCTGGTTAGAGAAGACGATAACAATAAGAATGTCGTCCGTCATCTTTGACCCAGCAGGGGCGTTTGATTTCATGTGGTTTATTCATGACATCTAGCCCTCCAGGGGGTCCACATCATCCCTGCAATCGCCTTTATAGACACCAGGCTTGCTTGCTGCCGCTAACATACTCAACCTAGTGACCGATTAGCCTGCTCACCCACTGACTTCATCAGAGACAGACTGGCAGTTTAAAGAAAGCAGAGTTGTTAATTGGAGTGAGAGAAAGGATAGTAGATGTTGATCCAACAAGAGCTAGTGTTTGACTCAGGTACTCACCAGTGCAGGATGTACAGATAAGCTCAGGAGCACTATAGGTGTGTGCCTTTTGGCCCTGGGAATGTGGATTTGGGAATTCTTTAGTCTGCCTTGGTCCATTTTGGGTTTCCCTGCAAAGCCATCAAAACCGTCTCCTTTTCTCAGCCCATTACTTTAGTTATCTTCCCCGATCCCTCTTGATTTCCACCCCTCCAGTTTCATTCCACCATGTCTCTGCTGTTAAGCAGTTATTACTTTATCTGTGTGTGTACATTAGGATTAGTATGGCACCCTAAACTGAAACCACTGATGTGCCATTGGGTTATTTTTGTCCATCAAATTCAATTAGATCTTTGTCCATCTTGATTATTTTGAAATACCTACAGCCAGATTAAATCCTTTATATTAAAACAATGATTCCCTCAGTGTATTTTGGTGTGTAAGTAATTACATTTGGATTTTTTTCAGCTAGGAACAGCTCTGGGTCAAATATAAAAGAGCTGATTTTTTTTCCCAGGATGTGTAAATTCCAGGATGTGAAGAAAAGTTCCAGGGAATGCCAAAAGTTGCTGCTTTCCCAGAAGCTGAAATTTTCTGACATCACTGCTTTGTTCTCAGCCTGTAGCCTCACTCCCAACTTCCTCTGAGCTGAAGTAGCTGTTGCTCCAGTTTCCCAAAGGGGGCACTCACATTCGTACTGACTCAGCGGCACAGAGAATGAGCCTCAGGGGGATGATGGTTTGACTTGGTTCCATATTCTTCATCATTCATTTCACAGCATTTTAATCATATTATTTTTTTCCAGCTTTCTAAATTGTGCTTTTGTTATTTTTTAAAATGATTTAACAGATTCTGTGGAGCCTCTCTTTTACCATCCCCTTCTTCTCTTGGTGTAATTTCATCTTCCTCCTCCTCGTCTCATGTCTCAGCCTCTGATTTTTATTTCATGTTTTGGCCACCCAGTATTATTCCCCAACTGCTCAGTTAAACAGAATGACTTCATCTTTGTTAACTATGTGTCTGCTTGTCCCTGCGGTTTTAGTCTGTCTCCATGATAGGAATGATTTTGTTGTGAGCACACTCAGCTGGTCTCAGGGGCTCCACAGCCCCTGAGACCAGCTGAATAAAAGATACACCCACATAATCACATAATCACACTAACAGCTGTACACGATGGCTAGAAGGATAGACCGATTTGTGTGTGTGTGTCCCCAGCGTGACTACAGCCACCTGTGGAGTGTTGACATAGTTAAACAGACAAATACAAACATCATCTGGGAATTAGACAGATGTAGTTTAAAAGTGGAGGACAAAATGGGGAAAGATATTAAAGACATAAAGAGGTTTGCTCATATGAAGAGGAAGGTGGAAAGGTGTATGAATTATTGCTTCCACCTGTATCTCTCTCTGTTTTAAGGGTTTGTGGCCAATGGGCCGAATATGAAAGAGTTGAAACTGCAACATGTGTGTTTGTGTCTGGCCCCTGGGACGTGTGCGAGACATTTGTCTGCTCATATGGATTTACTGTGGTGTGTAAACAGGCCGGTGAGAGGTACCATTGTTCCCACTGCTAATACTGCAGCTAACTGTGCCGCCGCTAAAGAGCCAAATCCAAGCAGCTATAATCTCAGGTCACCCGGCTTTCCTTCAGTCTTTTTGTGTTTTAGCTGCCTGCACGCTTCATGTTCCTGCTAAACATTTCCTAAAGCCTGTTATGCTACTATGATGCAAATGGTGCATCCAATTGAACTTAATTTTATGTCACATCTGCCATGACTTTATCGTCTCACTCATATTCCCATCAAAGTTATAATTCTGCACAAGTGTAAGTCTCTCACAGTTCAGGTATTTTATATTTTTGGTACCTGTGCAGATGAATCCCATGACTCAGTTGAAACCCCAACTTTTCCTTTTGACACCATAAATTAACATTTGTGGGTCTGAGTGAAACATTATAGGAACTAAGGATTATAATGCAATTTAAATATTGCTGGGGTGAACAGCATTCAAGGCCTAACTTTAGAGGAAGACCGTCATCCATTCCTATCAGCATGTATTATCATATATTACCCATTTTTCCGCAGCATTTGTCTGAGTTTTAATTAAAATGGAAGCTCTGCCAAACATCTGCAAAGCTGTTACAAAAGTTTGTTGTTTGCTTTTTTTATATTAGTGATATTCATTGATTTTTGAATAAGAAATGTAAAGCAGAGTTGTTGAAGGGTTAATTTAGGTACTAAGTTTTAAAAGTTATTTTTAAAGTGAGCAATTATTGACAAAAACCTAAACAACTAGGTTTGGGTTGATGAGGTTAGCCATAAAAAGTGAGACCGTACCATTTTTTATTGGCAGTGATTCTATGTAGGGATATTGTTAAAGTAGAAATTAGGTAAAAGAGCGCTATATTAAAAAGTAACTGCTATGACCTTCTATAAATAGATTTTAATGTATGTCTATCTATGTATTATTATATTTGATTCATTTTTCGTGAAGGAAATGTAAAAAAAAAAAATAAGTAGAATTAAAGCTGCAAGCAGTGACGAGAGGGCCCTCGCACCCCAGCGCATCAAGCTAAGCCCAACACCTACGCCCAGCAGGCAGCGATGGAGATTACCATCCAATCTGATGTCCCACTGACGCATATCATGAGTAGAACCACCAGTTAAAATTTTATCTCGTTCAATGATGATTATAACCCACTTTGCATTTCCTCTTCCCACTAGGCACTGCTCTAACCATTACTGACAAATGGCACATGAATCGGTTCGGGGCTGGACTCTCATTCTGCCTGTTAAGTTTGGGAAAGTTTTGGGAAAGCCAAGTGTATCTTTTAGTTACAACAGTTAAATGCTTCTTCTGATCATGTGATTGAAGGTCGACGTGTCGCCATGACCACATGGTTTCACAAAACGTGAAAAGCTTTGCAATTTAGCATCATCAAGGTCTTTAGATTTCACCCGTTGAAGATCACGTGAATGTGATTAAATCCCTAGGAGGAGTTCGTTAAAGTACGAGGCCTGAAAACATCTTGGCATTTTACATAAGCCTGCCAAATTTCAGACACATAGATGAAATATAGAGTAGGGGGTGGTCTTTTGAAATTTTGTATGGGGTGCTGTGGAGCTATTTTGCAATATTCCATGAAAACAACCATATAACAAGAAAGCCTTCCTCACATTGGAGGTTTACACCTATAAAAAATCAATTGAGGATTAATGATTCGATATCACTTTATTCAAGCTAAAATCGATCTGAATCGGAAAATCTCCGGCTAACTTTGTTATAGCGGTAGTTTAGTGCTCTTCATTATGGGGGCCGTTTGTAAACTGAAACATGCTGGAATTAACAGCAACATTTTTCCACTTTTAGCTCAAAACCTTACAAAAACATGTTTTTTCGAGTCATTTTTTACAACATTCACTAAAATATTTGTAGCTTTTTATGTTTAAAACACAATTTTAAATGTTAACTTTAACCTGCTTATGGTGGAGTCTGACAACTCTCGAAGAGCAGTGCACAGTCTGGACAGTGGGAGGTTCCTAAGTATACTGCACAGCATCTTTGGGCTGATTGATGACAGGATCACAGGTAGAGGTATTCAGTTTACAGTTATTTATATTTATTTATAGTAAAATGTCGATAAAATGGTGGCAAGTAAACTAAATCTCCAAATCATCACTATCACCCTGTAAATACTCTCCAATTTGGCACAACCCAGAATTCTTATTATACAATAGCCCTGTCCACTTTCCAATATGGGAGCACAAAGGAATCACTCACCTCCACCAGCTCTTTCAAAATGATTAAATCATATCCTTCAGTACATTTGTCCAGGAGAACAGAGTTGGGAATGAACAATATCTTCAATACAAACAATTAAAATCTATAATTAAATCCAAGACATGTTGTGAGTGTAACTGTCTGTCATTCAGTCTTCACTACATTTGACAAAGACAAAGACGGCGTTGTCGGCATGGAAGAGTGGATTGAGGGGACTGCCTGTTTTTCTTCGGTGCACCTTGGATGAAAAAATTAAATGTAATTCCTCAATCTTACTTTTTTTGCTTAGGCTCACTCTCACACCTTAACACATGTAGCTTATCTGCCTAAAACAAATTCCTATGTTTGGCATGGCTCAGATTGCTTCAGCATGTACGACTTGAATGGTGACAATGCCATCTCTAGAGAGGAGATGTTCGATTTTCTGAAGGAGAGGCTCATCAGACGGCCCAATGAGGACCCTGACGAAGGAATCAAAGACCTGGTGGAGATCATACTGAAAAAGATGGTGAGCTGTTTGCTGCACAGATAAAACTGTTTTCACGTGGTTTTCCAAAAAATAAAAATATTAAAAAAATTCTCAGGTCTGTAAATAATTTACCAGCTCTGCCAATGGTGCTTCCTCCCACAGGACTATGATCTTGATGCCAATGTGGTCGTTTTGGCCCAATCAAAGGCTCATTATGACCAGAAACAGTAATGGAGGGCTCCTCAGCCTCTTCCATTTTGCCTTTAGGGTTCTCCCAAGTGTGTGGTCCAAAGGAGAAATCTGACTGCAGTGGTCTGATGTGCTGCTTGTCTCTATTTGAGAAGGTCTATTTGCACCTTGAATCCACTTCTCGCTGTGTCAGCACAGGTATTGTGTAAAGTCCCTATTTTATCCTCTGTCAGTAAAACCCTATGTTGACTTTTAGGTCCATAGTAATGATGTTCTTGGGGAGGTAATAGCAGAAGAGTAAAGTCTAAATAGCAGCTGATGTTTGAAGTTTCCCTTGTATTGTCATTTCCAGAGGTTTGTTTGCGTGTGAGGTTGTTGTCGTCTGACGTGGTAGTTTTTTCTGATGAAGAAGGCTCCTCTTGCGTGTCCTCTTTCTGTGTAAAAATCAACATCATTTAAAAAGATCCCAGTCAAATTAAAAGAAAAGTGCCAAAGGGAAATTGTGGAAATGTACAAAGAAACAATGAAAAGATGTAAAGTGACTAGTTGTGTGTGTGTGTGATTATCTTAGCTTAGGTTTGCTCGGACTAAGGTGGAACTAAGTTGTTGTTTATTGGAGTGGTGGATTTTGTGAAGCAAAATCTAACCTATAGGTATAAAATTATACGGACTTAGCACATGTGCAGCACACCACCATAGAAACTTTTCTCACCCATGTGTCGCTTTGCTGAACTGAAACCAAATTATTCCGAAGGTTCTTCAGACTTTGCCAGTTATGCATAACGAACAGTTTCTGGAACTTTACAAAGTAGACCTCTGTGAACTCCTCAGCAGGATACTCATCCAGGGGCCTATACTCATCTACAGCTCCATAGAGGGCAAACAGCTGAATCAAGTTATAACCCCAATTTCTGGGACCCCTTGAACCATCAGATAACGACTCTCTAGATTTATGGTGTACACCTGCAAATAATGCAACACTTCACTGCAGTACACTGGTGCGAAAATGTTTGTGTGAAAACTGTAAATAGTGGCTATATTTATCGTCCATATTGTACATTTTACAGTGGTGGCACATTTCTGCGGAGACATTTTGGACTGTTTAACCCTTCTGAAACTTTTGAATGTTTTCCCAAAGTTTTGGGGATCATCAAGATGAGCTGTGGTGGATGTGAGACGAGGCGTTTTGTTCTTTGCAGTCACCAGTGGTTTTCTCATTGGAACACTTCCATGGATGCCATTTATGTCCAGTCTCTTTCTTATTGTTTAATCATGAACTCTGACTGAGGCGAGTGAGGACTGCAGTTCGTTAATGTTGTTCTGGGTTCTTTGTGACCTCCTGGATGAGTCATCGATGCACTGAATGTTGGTAGGCCAGCCACTCCTGGTAAGGTTCACGACTGTTACAAGTTCTTTTCCAATTGTGGTTAATGGATCTCACTGTGGTTCACTGGAGTCCATAAAATCTGGAAGGGAGCAAATGCTTTTTTAACAACAATGTAAGTGACGTTCCCCTGTAGCAGGGGGCGTCTCACACCTTAAGATACCCTCTTTTGGTCATATATTTCTAAACAGAGGCATCTTCATATCTTAACTGATTTGACTGCTGACCTGGCACACACAGACCACATCGATCGACTATGAGTTTGTCACACACTTGATGTTAGCTTGCTTGAAGTGTTGAACACGACAAAGAAAACTATGTGGAAAATTATGTTTAGCAATCAAATTCAATCCATAACTGTCACTTTTAAAAACGCAAAAAAATGCTTTTTACACCGCCCCTTGAAGCTAATATCCCTGAACAAGGTGAGATAGCCTAGCTAACAAAACACCTAGCAGTATCATTTCAGCAAAATGATTGAGTTTTGTTGAGTTGAACAATTTTTAGTTAAATGTTGGCCCGTTCTGTGTTGTTCTATTTTTGTATTTTTTTAACAAAATGAATGCTGTTGTAAATTAAATGGCCCAGGTGTGTAGTTGACACAGACCAAATATGAAGCTGATCTGATCAAATTCCTAGGAGTTCGCAAAAGTACAACGCCTAGAAATGGCAAAATCGGTGCCAAAATCTCACATTCAATTCAAAATGGTGGACTTCCTGTTGGGTTTGCGTTGATGGGCCCAATTACTTTTTTGTTCGTCTTGGTATGTTACACGTCTGTGCCAAATTTCATTCATGTAGCTCAAACTATGTGGTCATAGGACTTTATTTAACAACGCATAGGTGGCGCTCTAGAGCCATTTTGCACCACGCATATGCGAAACTATTAAAATACCAATTTCTTTTTACCAGACCTGACACGTGTGCAACATTTCTTTATTTTTTCTCTGTTTTTAAGTATGTTAAAGCCCTCAAAAAGCCACTTGTTTTGTCTGAATAATAATAAACGAGCAATTCCAGTAGGGTCTTCGTACTTTTAGTGCCCGGGCCCTAATTACTGAAATAAAAACCAAAACAGAATGTCTAAAGACTTGAAAGAATCTGATCACCACGGGCACGCCCACGCTTCCCGGAGCGAGCACGTACTGTACAGACACTGAGAACAATACGTCAGTACGTGCTTGAGCCTGCCCGAAAATGTTCTCCCGTGTTGTCGGATTTCGAAGGAGCGCAAGACTTTGCGGTGAAATAATACATTTTTATCCGTGAGGAAACCAAAAGCAAACCGCATGTGTGGAAACTGAAGTTATTCGCAGTTCCATTACTTGGTGAAACTGTGATTTTGGCTGGCTCGACAGGGAAGTTTGTGTGATCGTTTTTCCCGGAGTGATGTCGAATCCTGGGAGTCGGAGGAACGGGTCCAGCATCAAAATCCGACTGACAGGTAAAAGCGAGAGCGAAAGAAAGAGCTTACGGTGCACGTTTAAACCGGAACTCAGTGTTTGCTCGGTAACGTGTTGATTTTAGCAAACCCAACGAGACAACGCGAAGTGTCTTTGAGCCTCTCGAGTCTGCTGTTCGCCCAAACATCCGGTTTTTGTGTGGCAAACACCAGCCGAGTGCTAGCTTGTTAGCTTAGATGCTAAGTAAATTACCGAGAGGACAGCCGAGGAGCTGTTCACTGTCCTGTGCGTTTTGCAGCTGAGACAGGCGACTAGTCCGCTAGTCGTGGTGAATGCCGACGCTTGAAAGCCACGCTCAGAAACTTTATCAACCACTAACAGTGGCTTCTTAGCCTGCTAGCTAATAGTAACATTGTGGTTAATGTTGACCGCTAGCGCTTGCTAGCTACACCCTTTTTGGGGGGTGCTGACCACCAGCCGAAACCTCCGCTTCAGCCGAATGCGGCGAGCTCTGTAACGCTGGGGAGAGAGCAAATGTGGAGCGGCAGCCTGTATGAAAATTGATCTCCCGCTAGATTTGACATCCTAGTCCGGATTACCAATGAGTATCGATTGGCATTTCGCTGCTGTGTCAGCTGTAGCTGCACAAATGTCGGACTCGTTGAACTTGTCCCCACTGAAGGAAGTGCAGCATGTTTGTTCTTCAGGGGTCATTTATTCAACCGAATTGAGATAAAAAAAAATATTTTTCAGTTTGTGGGTCGGAGTCTGCCCTGTAGGTCATATAGAAGTTTCCTCCTCCGCTCCACATACAGTCACAGCTGGAACAAAGGTTCCTACTGTTGATAATGTAACCCCACTGGGCATCCAAGGGCCTCTATTCAAATGGAAATGACCCATCTGAGCCGCTGAGCAGACGCCTTGTCCCCCTGAGTCAAAACTGAGCAATGACACACACTAAAATTTGCTTTCCGTCAGACTAAATATTTCTTTGTGTGGTTTTTATGGAACATTGCAGCAGTGTACTGCAAAGGTATGATTGTGATGGATGTCTTTTAAAGCAAATGCCTGTCAGCACTGATGTGGTGAAGTGCTGTCTGAAAATGCACCCCACATGCTGTTTACTTACTGACTCTTCCTCTCAGAGTGGATTTCAAGAAGGAAGGGCGGGAATCAGACCAACGGATCTAGCACACTTCGTCACTTATCCCACTGTTTATACATTTCAGGTTGAGGTTATCTGCGCTTGACGTTATCACTGAGTCTCACTTAGCCACGTAGATCTGCAAAAGAACAGTTCATCGCTCCTTTTGTTTGAAATAATAACAAAGGACTGATGTCACTCTTGACATTCAAGAGTGACATCAGTGATCAAAATAGATTATGTCATTGTATCAACTGTAAGCGGGTATTTTATATACTACTAAGATTGGTAGATTAACTGATAACAAATCATTTTAATCAGAATCAGTTAAAACACTGCAGTCATCTGGGATTATAATAGATCGTGTCCTCTTATGATAAAGTTTACTGTAAGCGACTCTGGTAAAATAAGCTCTACAAGAAGTATGTTATCGTAAAGTGTTTCATCAGGTGAGTTAAAATGAAAGCAAGCAGAGAAGGTATGTGTGTGTAAACTTGTATGCAACCAGAGGTTATTGCCCCTGACTGTGCCCCGCCTCCACAGGTATGAGTGGAATTCTAATTGGGTAAGGAATGTGCAATGAGCCAATGGGAGTGCAATGCTGCCAGGCTGGCCAGCTCTGTTCAGTCTGCCAGAAAGAGTTGGTTGTTTCCCCCCCTTAACATCAGTATATCTGGAAAGCGTGCACGTGTGTGTGTGCAGTAGGGACATAAGCATGTTTGACACTGGGTCAGATCTGAGAGACTTTGTTGTGTTTACAAGTGATTGTTGTGTCTTCCTGTGTTCGTTATCTTTTTCTTAAGCTTAAGTATTGCTTTGAATAACACGGAAGACCTAAGTAAGTGAAATACTTAATGAAAACAGGGGGAAAAAATGTAAACTATTTTGAAACTTGTGTAATGCGGTATAGACATTTGTTTAGGAAGCAAAAGGATACTGGTTGAATTCCAGCCAGAGACACACGAATCCCTGGGTTTGCATTAGGTTGGGCATCTGGCATAAAACTCTACCAAATCAACCTAGTGCATCCACCGCTTGTGAGAAGGGAACAGTCAGAAGTAGCTTCTGTATTGAAACCAATGTATAACCAAATTATTTATGTCATACACAGTGTTAAATATTTTGAAAAAAAAGCACCAAATGTTTGATCATACGCTAATTTTGTGAGTTTTGATACCAAAAACTTGCAACTGCAGTAATATTTTAAAAAATAAATAAATAAAATAACTAGCTGTAGTGTATCTCTGGTTTTTGAGCTTGTGAAACATAACATTTGAATGCAAAAATATGGTCAAGGCAAGATGCAGAACATAAGTAGGTCAAAAATGGTGGAGAAAAGGGTGTTTTTGTTTGTGTTTTATTGTGGAAAATGCCATGAAAGGAATTAAAGAATCAGTCATTTAGTAGGATAAAGTTAGTGGACGCAACACGTGCCGCTCAGGTTTTGGTGCCAGTCAGTCGGATTGAGTGCTTAACGTGCCTGAGCTGCAATACCGGGCAGCATCAGGACAAGAGGTTACTTGAGAGGGAAGGGGTGAAGGAGCTGAAAAGAGGAGGACAAAAGTGCGAGGGAATGAGGAACAATCAAAGAAAAGGAGAAAAAAAGCAGTGAAATAAAAATGAGTGTTTGTGTGATGGATACAACAGAGGAGAGAAGGGGGGAGTCCGATTCATGCTTACTTAGGAAGCAGCATAAGCATTTCTAATCCCTTCACTTACTAAGCTTGCAGTATGTGCAGAAACACATTTACAGAAAAGCATGCAAAACAGGATGTAGAAACATGGATGAAGAGGTTAAAGAGCCTCAGCATCCACTTATTCTTCATTACAGAACCATTGTCTGGGTGTTTGTGCAAGCCCTTCTGTTGTCCTGCGTCTGTGTACTGCAGGCTACTTGTTATTAAGCAGGTGTGATATTTGCTCACATGTCCACCAACCACTGCTTTGTTTTTGTTGCCGAAAGAAGAAGGTCATACAGGAAATGACATCATCATAAGCTCACGAGTTGTTCTGCTTGTAAGGCTGCGGGCGCTTGCTGAGACAAGAAAGTCTAGACCGCTCGAAGTTTGTCAGCATTCATCATGTTTTTTGACTCGAGCTGTGATCAAAGTGCAAAGAGATTGCACTACCTTGGCTTCGTTACCGGAGCACTCGGCCATTAATGGTGATTTAGGAAGCTTTAATTAGGCGCTGCAGTTGTGCATTTCTGGTCATTATCCAAAGAATATCTGGTGTCAAAGAGGTGTAGAGCAAGTTTGCTAACGTCTGTAGGAGATGGTTGATGTGATTTTTAAATTCCTTATGTAGCTGACTGACTGGTGCAAAAGAGGCTCACTTTTTCTTCACCTCTCTCAAACTGTTTCTGCTTGTCCCATCAAGATTGGATGAATAGAACCCCCGCCATCACTACCCTACTGACTGTCTAGCTTTTTCATACTTTTTTTTTTAAACAGAAAGGCAGTAAATGCAAATAAAAAGAAAGGGAAATGACAGTGGGGAAAGAAACTGAGAACCAGCTGAGCTGTTAGGCTGTAAGCTCTGTGTGTTTTTTACCAGCCATGACCTTCGCAGAATGAGGAATTTCCTGAGATGCTGAGAAAGGTCCTGTCACACATTCAGGGCCACAGAAGAGCAAGTCAGAAAACACATTGTGGGAAGAATTGGTGAATAGCACAGCAGGGACAGCGACAGAGGCTTCCTTTACTTCCAGTCTGAAATAGGTGGCAGACTTTAGAAACTCGATTCCCTCCCTTTCCTCACACACTGCGTTTCTTTCATTACGTCTGTAGAAAAGATGAAGTCTCAGTGTGGAATGTGTGAGTCAGGAGGAAAGGATTGGAAGAGGTTGACAGGGAACAGGGAAGGATATCCTGAAGCCATTCTCCATTGGTTAATCACAGGAAATGGACTAGGCAACACCAGACACGTACGTGCCACTCTGGTCACCACATCCTAAACCACTGACTGCCTGACTAACTTCCTAGATAGCCGTCTGGGCCAAACCGAATCAAAAGGCAGTTTAGGTGTGTGGCAGATCAGTTAAGATCTAAGGTTGTTTTCCCCTGACGGTACCAGCAGTACTTAACTCTGAAATGTTCCCAGTGTCTCACCAGCATTGTTCAGTTAGTGTAGATTGGATGGAGGACTTTTGAGATTATCTTTATTAATATGCAGAATACTTTTTTTAAAATCAGCTTCTAAAGAATTAATTACACTGATCTAGTCCAGTGCCTGGGGTAATAAATGAAAATATTGCTTTATCAGGTCAGCAGCGTGAAGCTCAAAGATTAAATCTATTAATGGACACAAAACAAGAAAAGCACCAAATCTACATGTTGAGGAACGCAAATATTTGGTCATTTGGGTAAAAAAAGAAGGGCAAATAATTAAGGGATCATCAAAGTAGACTAAGTGCAGAGTCAGCTTATTTCAACTTGCCATGAAAGGTAATTTAAAGTTGCGGTAGATGTGTAATGAAGGCCACAAAACCCCTCAGATGTGTGGGATGACTCTCCTACCCACTTCATGCACCCATTGCTCCCCTGCCAAGCTCCATGCAGGTGATTGATTGGGTTACACATTCTAACTCAGATCTGATTTTGACCCCCCCACCCCAATTCATTTTAATATGAAAATGAACAACAGAGAGATGAAGCCACATTATTTTTCTAAGGTTCTGTCAGGCTGTCTTGTTTTTGGCCACAGAGCCGTTTATCTTAATTACGTGTCATGTCAAACAGTTTGAGCTGAAACTAGCACAAGAACTCATAAATACTTTCTGGCGACCTTTATGTTGGTCCATAGTGGTGTGTATTTTTAATATTTAAAGAATAATCAAAAAATAAATAAATTGCTGACATTGCAGTCCAGCTCAAGAAATGTGCTGTTCATGTTAGATTTTGCATTTACTTCCTTAAAATATCAGTGTGACTGTGAATCACTAGACTCACACTGACATTCTGCAGTAACACAGGAGTAAATGTGCAACACGACACCAACGGAAATCATACTTTATCCACACATAACCTATATGTTGTCAATAACCCAGTACAGTGGCTTAACTGTGGTTTTTTCTGCATTGACAGCAGAGGCTAGAGGCATTGGGACAGCTGTGTTTGCCTGCACGTAGTCACTTTCACTCAAGCTGTTAGTTGTTAGTTGTAGCTGTTAGTTAGTGCAGCTTTAGTGATTTCCACTCTTCAGTGCCTTCCAAAGCAAACGATTACTAATTATGGCAGAAAGTGCTGTTTGTGCATTTGTGCTGTTGCCCACGTAGTCATGACATGGAGTGTGTGGATTCTTCTTTTCCTAAAAGCTAAAGTTAAAAATGACTAAAACTAAGTTTAGGTCTGCCGTCGTCTGTGACGGGAAGAGAAGCCAGAAATACTACAGTGTCTTCTGGACGCTGATGGTGACTAAATGAAGCTAGCCCAATACATTCTTCTTTTTTTAACCTTTAGAAATGTTAGCGCACCGGAAGAAGATGATAATCTAATCTTAAGCATACTGACTGTTATGACACGCTGAAATAAGAGATGAAACATCAGGACAGTTAACTAAAAAAAGCAGAACTTTGAAGGTCCTTTTTAATGCACAGTGATCAGCTGATCTTTACAGATAAGTGTGTCAAACAGCAAACACAAAGCTCACATGCAGTCAGAACAAAAACCTTACTGTTTCTTTACAAAGCAGAGCTCACAGGTATACACCCTACACTTTACTTACCAGCCCAAATAAAAACACTGCATATAAATTTGACAAAGGCCCAGTGGACTTGAAGTGCAAACATTATCCGTGTTGATTACAGCTTACCTTTTGAATTGCATTGCATCAGCTGTGAAAACCAACATGCAGCTTGTTTTTGTTCTGCCCTGAAACAAACACTTGAGTGTATTTCTAAAAAAAAAAGAAGAAGAAGAAGAAAGAAATAGCTGTAAAGTTGTTGCTCTCTTGTGTTTTCAGTGTTAGAGGAGAGCTAGCCTAGGGTGTCATATGCCAGCTGTCTGGGGAAACAAATAACCAGACTTTGTGTACACCCACGTACATGATAAACAACAGTTTGCACACACTTACAAATTCTCAGTCTTGGTCAGATTGAGCTCTGCTCTCTGACTCTACAAAGATGGTGTGGGTATAGAAAGTGGTCTCCTGCTTTATCCGTGGGTGGTCTTTCAGCGTGTGTCTGTCTTTGTGCCTTTTGCCTGACACTAGCCTGTACTTCTCTGTCCGTGTCATATCCACTTTCATGACCGTCCTCTGGCATTCATACATTTATCCTGACCCACATTCTTTCCCCTCAGATGCGTCCTCTGTGTCAGCCTACGTGCTGTGATATTACATATATTTGTGTAATTTTTTTCTCCTTTCTCTTGCAGTATTATGTGCCAAGAACCTCGCAAAGAAAGACTTCTTTCGTAAGTACTCTGATTGTGATCTTTTTCACATGCATATTTCTGGCATTATAAAGAGCCCGTGTGACATAGGAGCGACTGTGAAAACAGAGTGCCATTGATGTTGCTCATTTGCTGTTCTGAGGGATAACTGTTGACCTGTGGTAGCGCTGGAATACAACAATGACCCTGACTGTCACCCCACAATCAGGGGTTTGTTTAAGGCTGCAAAGCTTCTCCGAGTGTGCCCAGTTTTGTTCTTGGTCAGAATTTGTTAAAGGCTGCCTGGATTAGAGTCTTCATTTCCTGTCAGATTAGATGGTGAATCTCAAGTACTGTTAATAAGAATGGCAAACAAACTGAATTTCCTGTTTGTTTTTAAACTGCAGGCCAGTATGAGTCTAGATACAAATACAACAACTCCATTTATGTTAAATGTTTTAACATGGAGATCATGTTTATGAGAAGCACCTAAGCCACTTTGGATTTTGAGAGACTTTATGGGCAACAGATTTTTAATTACAAGTTTTTGTGTGCAGGTCTGCCAGATCCTTTTGCCAAAGTCGTGGTGGACGGATCAGGTCAATGCCACTCTACAGATACAGTAAAGAGCACACTGGACCCCAAATGGAATCAGCACTATGACCTGTGAGTCTCGTCCACAGCTCTAAAAACAAATCTACTATACGTTTGCAGTAAAGTAATTTCTGCTTAGGTATAGATATTTAAAATGAATTATAATTAGTTTAACATAGCCATCCATCCATTTTCTACCACTTGTCTGTGTTCAGGTCACGGAGGCAGCAGTCCTCTGTCGTGCGTTTTAAACAGAATAAAATAAAACAACAGTTTTTGACTTCTTGTCTTATATCAGCACAGATGTGCTGGTGTTGTCTGAGTGGCGACACCTATCATTCATGAAAAGACATTAGCGGCTGCCTGTCCCTTATCACAGGGCATGAGTAGAAGTGACTTTTAAAGACATTACCGGCAGCACACAAAGCAATAAACGCACCAGGTATACTGGGGACTCAAACAGAGAGACCCAGGCTCCCCTTGCCCCAGCCACCTCTTCCCAGTCACCACCAGGCGACACTGAGTTATTCCCAAGCCAGCAGGTTGGACCCAGCAGGTTCTGGGTCTAACCTGAGGCCTGGTGTCCAGGAGGCATCCTTTTCAGATGCCCGAACCATTTCTTTCGATGTGGAGTAGCAGTGGCGCTATTCTGAATCCCTCTCAAACGACTCAACTCCTCACCCTGTCTCTAAAGCCTGCATTATGCTCTGTTGGGGACACGGACTGCTGGAGACCCTACAGCCAAATATTCATTCCTGTTATACTTCTTTGAAGTACGCTGCCTTGATGGGATGCGTCATTGGTGGATTGTAATGTAAATTCTCTGCAGGTGAATCTGTGCGGTTACAAAAAACAGGCAGGTACGTGGATGCCTGAGCTGATCCTCACACTGACTGTCTGACGATGAGTTTGACGTCACTGGGACCCAAACAGATCCTAGCAAACTCACAGACACAGAAAGTATGAAATCTGTTTAAGTGAGAGGCTAGCCACCCTTCGAAGGAAACTAATTTCTGCTACTGGTGTCCGCCACCTCATTCCTTCGGTCACTACCAAGAGCTCATGACCATAGGTGAAGGTAGGAGCATAGGTCAACCAGTTAATCAACAGGTTCAGTTTTAAGCTCAGCTCTCTTCGTCACCACAGATCAGTACAGCATCTGCCCCCAATCCCCGCGTCAGTCTCACAGCTCTGGCTCTCTTCCACAGCATATCCTTTATCCCGTCTTCCTTCTCTCACCTCAACCGGTCGCAGCAGATGGCCGTCCCTCCCTGAGCCTGGTTCTGCTGCAGGTCTCTTCCTGTTAAAAGGGAGTTTTTGCTTCCCACTGTTGCCAAAGTGCTTGCTCATAGGGGGTCATGTGATTGTTGGGTTTTTCTCTGTATGTAATATCATAGGGTCTACCTTGCAATTTAAAGCACCTTGAGGCAACTGTTCTAGTGATTTGGAGCTGTATAAATAAAATTGAATTGAACTTGTGAAGACCTGAAGACACTTAAACTCCTCCACTTTTGGCAGCAACTCATCTATTCTTTGTCATTTTAATTGATTTTCAGTTATATGTAAATGTAACAACTCATTAAAGATGCAGAAGATCTACAGATGTTGATTGTTTCATTCATTCAGATCTTTGACCTTTAAAATGGCTCGCCTTTATAAAAAGCTGGATTAAAGAGACCTGTTGCACTTGTCACTTGTTTTGTTTTTTTAGCTACATTGGTAAAACAGACTCCATCACCATCAGTATATGGAACCACAAGAAGATCCATAAACGACAGGGGGCAGGTTTTCTGGGCTGCATACGACTGCTTTCTAATGCCATCAGCAGGCTAAAAGACACAGGATGTAAGGCCGTCGTCTTTATCTACTGCTCTGATTTTAAATACACACATTTTCACACCATTTATTTAGTGCTGCTCTGTCAAGAAAATAAAAATGTATTTGCTTCCTGTTTCAGACCAGCGTCTAGATCTATGTAAGCTGAACCCCTCTGACAGTGATGCAGTGCGGGGGCAGATTGTAGGTAAGGCTGGACAGCGATGGAGCGTATGTACAGATTAGTCATATTGTTGCTTTTCTTTCACTGTGTGCATTTTCTGCACTCCCCCCTCTAACACGGCGTTAACTCTCTGACCTGTCCGTCCTCCTTGTTTACAGTGAGCCTGCAAACACGAGACCGCATTGGCAGCGGAGGCCCTGTTGTGGACTGTAGAGGACTGTTAGAAAATGATGGGTGAGTGTCACCAGATGTTAACCCTGCTAATATCACACCCTAACTTTTAAATACAAGACTGTTTGGATCTCATGTGATGTTAAACAACAACCTGTTTTAGGTCAGAGGATTATTTTAGTTCTATTTGTTAAGTATTTGTCCCTCCTGCTGTCTTTGTTGCGCTGAGTTTGAAATAAAAAGCAGTTGACCCGTCATGTGATTCCAGTGTGTTTTTCTTTGTGCGTTTGTGTGTAGGCCTGTGTTTGAGGGGTGTTTCAGTGAAGAACCGCTGCCCTACTCCGACTCCACCGGTGCCGCGGGAGGCGGGAACTGTCGGCTCGACTCTCCCAGTCAGGAGAGCCGTCTTCAGACCCAGCGAATCAGAGGGCAGGACTCCAGAGGTCATGGCCACACCCCTCAGAACAGACCGCATGGACACCAACCGCCTGACCTGCCAGAGGGATACGGTCAGTGATGAACTCCTGTTGTGGCTATAGATATTTGTTTAACCTAAACCTCACATAGTCCATTTAATGGCTTTCTTTTCTTGTTAAAACAGAGCAGCGAACAACAGTGCAGGGCCAGGTGTACTTCCTCCACACACAGACAGGCGTCAGCACCTGGCATGACCCCCGGATACCACGGTATGACTATGCTGCACTTCATTTAGTCCAAGCATAACTGGAAAAGAGGTGAAAGCCTACAAAGAGACTTAGCCACTGCATCTGCAGACTTAACACACCCTTAAAGTACTCTACTCTCAGGGTTATACTCAGGATTGTATAAAATTTTTCTAAAGGCTTTACAAGAAAAGTCTGTTTCTGTAAGTGAGTGCATTCACATGTAGGTTTACATGTAATTTAAACTTTTCTTTGCATGTTGAGAGGGAGTTCTTCCTTCCTACTTTTGCTGAGTGCATGCTCATAGAGGACCATCGGATAGTTGGGATTATAACTCTAATATTGTACCTATTCTAAACTAGAGTGATATGGTTGACTTGTCAATACACTAAAATTAATGTTTTAAGCATTTGACTTATACACTCAGGCTAACATTTTAGGCCTTATCTACATCTTATATCATACTTTATCTACAAGTTATACTTTGTGTAGATACATCTTGTTTTATGATCTCATGATTTGTGCTAATGGGTGACTGTGACAGTTTTACACCACTTACAATTCTTAATTAGTAAGATTTATGGATGGTTTTGACAGTACGAACTGCCCCCGGTCATAAAAATGTCAGCAATATTAATTACTGCTAACTATAAATCTGTCATAACAGCCCATTACTTCTGACCCTATATGCTGACCTTAATCATAAACATGTCCAAATGACTGTGTTTTAAAGTTTATGATTCAAGGGTTACGTAAAGAGGGCCAAAAAAATGATGAAATTCAAGTGTTTTGTTTCACACTGAGGAAAATTTCAAAATCTGTTATGGTGAGGTACTGATCACAGTAAACATGTACAAGCATTTCTTCA
Organism: Mchenga conophoros; assembly: GCF_057382185.1. Lineage (NCBI taxonomy): Eukaryota > Metazoa > Chordata > Actinopteri > Cichliformes > Cichlidae > Mchenga > Mchenga conophoros. Next base: position 16,435,239 of record NC_140529.1, read on the forward strand.
ACAAATGTTTTGGTTTTAATAAGGTTCTCAAAGTTTGTAGCCCAAAGAGGTTTAACAGTTTCTTCAAATTTGTGACCCGACACTAAATACACAGTTCGACCCTGTAATGAGCAGCGATATCTAAAAGAAGTGCATAAACACATTGCTCCATGTGTCTTTAGAGCATGCCCGCTGTCTTTTTTATGCTCTTATTCAGCAGCAGATAAATAAAATAACTCTTAGTAGCTTTTCATGGGCCTTTGGGGTCCAAGTTTAGTTCAGTATGAAGTTATACTACTTAGTATGCATGTTCAGAACAGGTGGAAATGTGGTGCTCTGTCTCACTGTGTTTATCTGTTACTGGTGCAGGGATTTGGCCAGCGTGAGCTGTGAGGAACTCGGGCCTTTACCTGTAGGCTGGGAGGTCCGAAGCACCGTGTCTGGCCGGATCTACTTTGTGGACCACAACAACCGAACCACACAGTTCACAGACCCGCGCCTACACAACATTATCAGGTAAAGCATGGACCAATCTAATCTGCCACCGACCTACTAACGCTGCTGACTGGTGTGATATACAGAAACATGAGCTTATGGTAGATTTCACTGCTTATGCTGAATGGGGCTGTGTGTAATCCTGTGTGTATCGTTCTTCCACAACCTTATATTTCCCTTCTGTTCTCCTCCTCTACTTCTTCCCACCTCCAGTCAGCAATCACAAGTGAAGGAATCTTCCCAGGCCCCCCAGATGGATGTGGGGGGTGAGGAGGGGGGCGGTGGAGGAGTAAGTGGCGGCGGCGGAGGAGGAGGGGATGGAGATGTGGCAGCGCGATACGAAAGAGATTTGGTGCACAAATTAAAGCTGCTCCGCCACGAGCTGTCGCTGCAGCAGCCTCAAGCGGGACACTGTCGTATAGAGGTGTCCCGAGAGGAGATCTTTGAGGTGAGTGCAGGTGGAAGCGGAGGAAACACAGAAGCACTGGCTGTGAATATTAAATAACCGATTAACAAAAGAAAACTGATCTAAACCTGATAGCCTGTAATTAAAGCTGTGTGCGTTATACAGGAGTCATACCGGCAGATAATGAAGATGAGGCCCAAAGACTTGAAGAAACGGCTAATGGTGAAGTTCAGGGGAGAGGAAGGACTCGATTATGGTGGAGTGGCCAGGTAATTTGCTGCACGGTGCTTTTATCATCCTATCGTCCAAGTACCAGTGCTAAGTACACGGTGATAGCTCTTTTAATGCCTGCGCTTAAATGTTAAATGTTACTGCAGTGTTTCCCACCGAGAATTTACAGGTAGTAAGGGGTAGTCTGACATACAGCTGTGAACTTAATTACTATATAATTTATAAATTTACCCCATGTTTTGAAAAAGTGCTACATCAACTGCTTGTACAAAAGACTGGATACAAAGACAGGATCTTGTATTTGATTGTTTTCACTAAAGTCTTGGTGCTACTTCATCTTTGTGATCATTGTGGTGTCTGTCTGCAGGGAGTGGTTGTACCTGCTGTGTCACGAGATGTTAAACCCCTATTACGGCCTGTTCCAGTACTCCACAGACAATATCTACACACTACAGATCAACCCAGACTCCTCCATCAATCCTGTGAGTACACACAAGTAAACCCACATAACGAACAATGCTAATAAGACCCGACTCTGTGTCTCACACTGTCTTTCTTTTAAGGACCACCTGTCATATTTCCACTTTGTGGGTCGTGTGATGGGCCTGGCAGTTTTTCACGGTCACTACATCAACGGGAGCTTCACGTTGCCCTTTTACAAACAGCTGCTGGGCAAACCCATCCAACTCAACGACCTGGAGACCACCGACCCCGAGTTGCACAAGAGCCTCGTCTGGATATTGTGAGCAAAAGCACCAATAAATGAATCCTCTCAGCCTGGCGCAGGCAGACTGCTTAGTTTGTGTCCTGCGTGCTTGTCTACATAGTTTCCGTTTCAGCTTTTACTTTGATGTGTTGTGTGCAGGGAGAATGACATCACTTCAGTACTTGATCACACGTTCTGTGTAGAGCACAATGCCTTTGGGAAGTTCTCACAACATGAACTCAAGCCTAATGGTCGTAATGTCCCCGTCACTGAGGAGAACAAGAAAGAATATGTAAGGTAAATAACTCCACAGTAGTACTCTAAACTCTGTGTCGGATACAGAGTGTAAACATTACTTGCAAACGTCTGCCAGACGTTTACTTATTTTTTATTTTATTTTATTCATTTCAGACTTTATGTGAACTGGAGGTTTATGCGTGGAATTGAAGCCCAGTTTCTGGCTCTGCAGAAGGGGTTCAGTGAGCTCATCCCACAGCACCTCCTCAAACCCTTCGACCATAAAGAACTTGAGGTACGCGTTTGATACGTCAACAATATATTAGTACTTATTAAATATTTATATGACTTTTACCATATCTGCATGTTGGATTGGTAGTTTTGATTACATTTCTTCTTCTAATCTGTTATCTAATTCATTATATCCATCTCAAACCCCTACCCACCACCCCGTCTCTAAATCTCTTCAGTTGATCATTGGTGGACTAGGAAAAATAGACCTTGCAGACTGGAAGACTAACACCCGTCTGAAACACTGCACAAGTGAAAGCAATGTGGTGCGGTGGTTCTGGCAAGCAGTGGAGGCTTTCAGTGAGGAGAGGAGAGGACGCCTCCTGCAGTTTGTCACAGGCTCCACCAGGGTCCCCCTACAGGGATTCAAAGCGCTGCAGGGTGGGTCATGCACTGGTACAAACACAACATACACCTTTTGGTTACACTTTGCTTCTGCTATTCCTTTGATGGTAACATTTAGTTCACTTTTTCAACACATAACTCATATACAAGGCCTTTAAATGCAAACTTTTTAACCCAAATTAGAACGATATTAGCTTCATGTGAGAATGGTTAGATGCATGTTTCAATCTGAAACCCATTAAAGAGTGTTGAGAGCTTTTTCTATTTAAAGTCTTTTCTGTGTACCAGAGCAGTGATAACTAGAATGTATGTGTGTAAGGCTCTACAGGTTCTGCAGGACCAAGACTCTTCACCATCCATTTGATAGATGCTAACACAGAAAACTTGCCCAAGGCTCACACGTGGTAAGAACCGATTTCTCTTAGTGTGTCTATATTTGTGTCAATTATTTTTTTGTTAGTGAAGTAATTCACTCTTTTCTGCCTCCAGTTTCAACAGGATAGACATCCCTCCCTATGAGTCTTACGAGAAGCTTTACGAGAAACTGCTGACTGCTGTGGAGGAGACCTGCGGCTTTGCTGTGGAGTGATGAATCTGCGCACACTTGGCCCTTGCACGTGCACACAGACTATGTGACATTTTACATATATGCACACACACACAAACCGAATATCAAGTATACACAAAGTATACAGAGCAGCCAAGCATCACAAGAACACACTCACTCTCCGGCGACACCTTCACCTCCCGAACCTGTTGGAGGTTAAAGGAGGAAGCACAGCGGGAGGAGAACATTTAAAAAAAAAAAAAAAAAAAAGGACTAAAAATTTTTTCAAATGTTTTGAAGAAGCATTTTTATCCTTCTGTTTTAACAAGCTATGATGTCATCCTTCAGAATGTTTAACCACCGCAGCGAAGTCTCGGGACGGATTCAGCCAATCGGATACGAAGCCGGGAACATAGAAATCAGATTTGTGAAGAAGACGACAAAACAAAAAAAAGAAAAAAAGACAGAGCCTGTTTGTCTTTCTGCCTGACGAGTCGATTGATTGACTAGTATTCATGCTTCGTGTTTAACCACTGTCGTGTCTCAGAATGAGCGCATGTATGTACACGTGTTTGTCTGGGTGTGTGTGCATGTGAGAGAGTGCAGATCTATGTGTCTGCGTGTTTTTGCGTTTGTGTCAGGCATGACACTCGGTTACGCTGTAAAAATGATCAAATGAGCCTGCTCCTCTTTTTCTCTTTTTTTTTTTTAATCTTAATTCCTTTGTTTGTATCTGCGACCACTCTGATCCACTCTATTTTATTATTTATTACTAAGTGATTACTGACCAAGCTGCTATATGCTCTGCGTGGAGCCCACACTAATGTCCTCATCACCCCCTCCCCCATAGTTGAAGGGTCAATTCACATGCAAGTAACCCACAAAGTGGGTTCTATTGAATTTTGTTACATTTTTTTAACATTCGTATTACTGCAGAGAAATACTCCTTGTCATTGTATGAAACCTGCTAGTGTTTTTGGTGTTTTAAATGCCCTGTTACATCTGTTAAAAATGAAATCAAAGTGGCTTTCCCAAGCCTTAATTTAAAAAAATTCTAACTCTACTGATGTTATGGAGAGGTCATCTGGATTTGTTTTTTGTTTTTTTTAAACCGAGGATTGAAAGAACGTGTTTCTGGAATTCTGTATAGTTACATCTCCTAAGCCTTTTATACAAGTTTTAGCCCTCATTTTACCTGCTTTTTTTTTTTTGTGGCCCTGATCCCCGCCCCTTTTTCTCTCCATAGCCTGAATGTTGGCAAGAAGTCATCGTCAAGACCATGAATGAGTTTCTTAGCAGTCATTAATGCTCCAAATTGAACGAAATCAGAAGCTTAGAAGTTGAGCAAGCAACATAGAAAGTTCTGTTTTAAATTGAAGACTGTTAATAAGCAGGACCATTTCAGTCTGTATTATCAAGGGTATGAGTTCACTGTGTAATGGATGCAGAAGTATTGTAACTTACTATGTACTAAACATTTATGAAAATTGCGTTGTAAATAAGATTATATTAAAAGAAATTACATTGAAAATACATTGCTTGTGTCTTGTGTCTCTATGTCGACTCTTATGGGTCTAATTAAACCAAACACATTTATTATATGTATTCTTAAGCAGGTTTCCATCACTTCAAACATTAACATTAATGAGAGCATGTAAGCAAAAGAGACCTGCTTTGCTCTTGGACTTTGCATGAATCACACAAATCGATTCAAAATGATTAATATTTGCAGTAAAGTTTAAGTATTTGGACATTTTTGCCTCTGTACACTACCACAGTGGGTTTTAAAGGAACTGTGATTGAAGTGCACACTTTCAGTTTGAATTCAATGGGTTTAACAACTGTTTAGGAATTCGGGCCATTTTTATGCACAGTGCCCCCATTTACAGAGGCTCTGAAGTAATTGGGCAATTGACTGACAAACAGTTTCACAGTCTGGTGAGGCCTGTTCCCATGGTATTCCATAACAGCCGAAGCACAGAAAGTATCAGGAGTTGATTCCAAGTGTTGGATTTTGTAGCTGTTTACTGGATTTTTCAAAATGAGAGCCAAACAAATGTTGATGCAAATTAAGGAGACCTTCATTAGACTGCAAAAATAAAACCGCAGAGAGAGAGAGCGCAAATCAACAATCTGGTTCATTTGTAAAAGACAGAATGTCCTGACCTGCTCAACAACTCAGTAGGTAACTCCCAAGGTTAAGAAAAGCAGATTACCTCTTCCAGGGTGCTCTCGACATGTAACAAACCTGAGACACCCTGGAAGAGGTAGGCATATCATTATCAAAGTCTACAATCAAGAAACACCTTCATGAATGAAATTTCAAAACAAGGTGCAAACTGTTATTCATGAATAAGGCCAGATTAGACTTTGCAAGAAAACATCTAAAAGAGCCTTTGCATCTCTGTAAAATAACAAAATAAGTTCTATGGACAGATGAAACTCAGATGAACTTTTACCAGAATGATGAGAAAAGTCTGGAGATGAAAAGAAACGGCTCATGATCTGAAACATACCACATCATCTGTCAAACATGGTGGAGGTATGGCTGCCATACAGTGTTTATTGATGATGTGACTGCTGATAGAAGCAGCAGGATGAATTGTGAAGTGTATAGGGCTGTACTGTCTGCTCAGATTCAGCTAAATCCTGCAAGACAGAGCTTCACGTTGCAAATGGATAATGACCCAAAGCAAACTGTAAAAAATAACCCAAGAGGCAAAGAAATTGGAGATTCTTCAGTGGCTGAGTCAGTCATCTGAAACAGAGTATTTAGTGCAGTCTGTGGGATAACTTGGACAGACACTGAACTGTTTATTTATGATTATTTAATTCATCATTGCAATAGAATCCTATAAATGTTAGGAAAACGTGAAAAGCATAGCTGGTTTCCTGTAAATAGGTTATAGCGTTACAGAGCATTTAAACATACATATTTGATAGTTACATATGATTTTCATATTCAAAGTCATTTTAAGTATATTATTTTGATCTGTTGTTTGAGTATGGTTTTCTTTAATCCTAACTAAAAGGGAGAGAGAGCTAATAGTTCAAAGTTTTTCTGCTTCTTGTTTAAGGTTGCCCTACATATAAATACAATACCTCACGCAGTAGATAACCTGTATTTCGCGACAGAATGATACGTTTGTATCTTGGACTTAACGCTTGGTGAAGAATCAGGCAAGTGTGGGTGGGACTACATTTCCCACGGGCCTTCTGAACGTGGTGACTGGGTGTTTTTAACGTCGTGACGTCTCTGCTCTTCTTGTTTTGGCAGTTTGTTTCGTTATTCACGGTTTGTCACTTGACCAAGAAGACGTATTGTACTCATGAACCAAGACGGAGCTGCGGTATAGTACTTTTCTACATAGATATTCTCGTGTTGTGACTTCGAGCCGTGTGGGGACTGTTTGAAGCGGTTCTGTGGACAGGAAGCCTCGCACAAGTCAGCTAACTAGTCTGGCTAGCTAGCCAGCCAAGCTAACGAATGCTAGCTTGGCTAAGAGCAGTTTGTTCTGTTTGTGTCAGCGGAAATGATCGATAGCCATGATGGGATGCTTGTTTTCAAACACCGCCTTAAACTTGATGCTAAAAGGGCCATGTTAAACCTAATGTCACGGCGGGGAAAGCGGTGCAAGTGCGGGGGACGTGTACAGGCAGCTTCTCGCTGGGTTAGCGTGTCCTGTTTTAACAACACAAGATTTGTGCCACCTTTGATCAGATCGAGGACGATCAGAGCTGCGCCCGCAAGTAAAGCCGATACAGGTCGTTAGCACATATTTGTTTACACGACTGTGCCGGCGAACACATCAGTGGTAGCGCTAATGTTATTCGTCGGTGGTGATTTAAATGAGCCCAACTCCGCATTCTGTTTCCCCGTGGAGCTTCCGTCTTTGTTGAGTTCTCTCTAGTAACGTGTTTGGGGGAGTCACTAACGTGCTCCTGAGTCTTTAGTAGTCTGTGCGATTAGATTAGTTGTGTTCTCAGGGTGGAGTCCAGCTCTCCTCGTTTTCTGTAAATGTGACAGATGTTAAACTGAAACCATTTGCTGGATTCCAGGGGAATACCAGCAGGGTGATAGTGTTGTTGTGCGCGTGTCATACATAGACATTCTAACGATAGAAATTAATGGTTATAAAAAGTCACATTGAAGGGACTTGCCTCCTTTTTACGAGAAAAATAAAATAAAACAAGTTCCCATAACACGAATCTATTTTCGTTTCAAGAGTTTGTTTGTGGTAAGGGTTTAAAAGGCAGTGATTATGGTTATGGTAAATCTCCAGGAAAGTAATGCGTGTGTATGTAATGTCCTCTGATGGAAACATAACTCTCTGTATGTGTGTGTCTGTGTGTGTGGGTGTAGATGTTACTGATTGAGCAGTGATTGTGTATGTGGGCTGATTCAGGGAGCTGCTAAGTGTAGTTTCACAATGGCAGATGGAGGCAGCGATGATGAGGTCATTCACCTGGCAAGCTTCAACGTTCACCGCAGCCAAGGTGAGACTTCACATCCACACCGGCATGCATGTAGACACAATTGTCTGTCTCCAGGATATATGATTATTGTTTTTATGCATCTATCCATTTGCTTGCTTCCACTTGTCCAAGTTAGGGCCAAGGAAAGGGCTAGAGCCTTTCGCATCTGTGGCAAGGTAGACCCTGGAATGGTCACCAGTCTGTTGCAGAGCTAACACATAGAGGCAGACAACCATTCACACTAACACTCCAATTCAACTCCTTCCATAAATCTCAACCAGAAGTCTAAATCAAGCTTTATGGTCAATTTAGAATTGTAAGTCAGCCTTGCTACACCAAGCATGTTTTGCTCTGTGGGAGGAAGCTGGAGTACACAGAGAGAAGTCACAGACATGCATAGTACATGCATTTGTTGTAACAGTGTAAAAAGTGCAACAGATGCTCCATAACTACATAAAAAAATAATTTGCTGGTCTAATAAACCCGTCAGCACCTTTATAAACTTCAGGTTAGTAACAGTATGTTAATAAAAACCTAAAAACAATTATCAAAATGTGCTCGAATATCTTGCCTTGCAGAGCTTCACGTTTTAAGATGTAAATGTTCTGCTTATGCTCTGAGAGGTCCAGCCACTTTCGTGTATTTGACCTGTTGCACACACGCATATAAACCTCGTGTTTTGTACTTTTTAGGAGGAAGTGCAAAAGTGCAGATTATTTTCAGCACCTCAGCTAGTTGTCTGATGAACTAACGGTTTCTGCAAAGAAATTCAGCATTGGCTCATGTTGCAATCGCTCATCTCCTTTGTCTTAAATTTCTACACGATGCAGTGAATGTCCCTTTTTACATCCCCTGTAAATGCATCGTTTAATAACTCCACTGTGCGTGTGTCTGTGCAGGCTCGCGCTCTCATTTGAGAGAGCTCATCACTATTTCTGATGACTCCGATGAAGAGCCTGTGACTCTTGTACCGAGCAGTCCCGTTTTGGTCCCGGACGATGCAGATGACGACGATGTCAGCATACTGGAGGTAACTGATGCAGATTATTCTTGAACCTTTCTTCGTGTATGTCACTTGAGACTTATTTATATATGTTTGAATACATTTTTCTGGGATTCTTTCTGCTCTCTTCAGCCGCTAATGCCTGCGCGCAGACACGTGATCCGCCCAGCGGCGAAATGGAGCGGGGCCTCGCACAACCCAATTAAAGTTGTAAGTCAAAGTAGCGCATCTTCTGGGGTTTCCACACTGGACCCAGTCCCTGCCTGTGCCCCCTCTACCTCCAGAGATGCCAAGGGAACCACGTCTCCCCAAGCAGCCATTAAAGTACAGTTTCCGGCGCACTCGAGCACATCTGGAAACACACTGCTGGATCTCGGCCCTTCATCACTCTCCCAGCCAAAACCGACCATAAACTCACAGCAGCACAACGGTACATCAGCAGACACAAGTGGGGAGCTCCATGCAATTTCTTCTGTCCACACCCCATCTACCTCCACAAATGCCAAGGCCAACACCATCTCATCCAGAATACCTGCACAAGTACCTGAACAAATGCTTGTCCAGCCTCAGCCTAGCACATCTGGACTCGCGCATCCACAACCTGGCTCCTCAGCACAGTTACGGTTGGAGCATCACGCGAACTCCTCTGCCAGTGCCACACACTATATTAGTGCTGCTGCAGTGACTGCTTCAAGTTCTTCTACAAAGACTCAAGTAAAGGCTAGCACGAGTAGCCTTACGCAAGACAATCCTCAGGCCAGTACTTCGTCTGCACATCCTCCATCTCGTATACGGACGCACCCTCAGCCTAGTACTTCACTGTTCCAGTCTGGTGGAACAGTGCCAGTGCAGCCCCACCTCATCCAGTTGAAGGAGGTGAAGCTAGTTGTTCTTCCCCCACAGCCAAATCAAGCTTCGGCTCTAATAACCCAGCCCCAGGGTCTGCTGCAGCCTGTGCCAGTCACTCGAATGCGGGGCAATCTCATTCAGATTGAGCCGCAGCCCTTGGCTCAGGCCCCTGCCCAGGCTGCGGCCCAGCCTCCTCAACCCCCTCAGGTTATACCAGGGATGCCCCCTGCAGTTCTAATAGCTGCAGCCCCAGAGAGACTGGGTCCTCCAGAAGCAGGTCACCGGATCATCCTGGGGAGCCAGGCACCCAAAAATGCCCTTCCAAACCCTCCAGCTCAGGCTGGTCCCTCGGGTCTGCTTCAGCCAGCCAACAGACTTAACATTAGGGTACCTGGTGTGAACTCTAACCCTCCTCCTGCTCCTCCAGCTCCTCCCGCTCCCGCAGCTTCAGTCCCACACAACAGAGAAGAAGCACGACTTATTCTGGGTCAGAACCCCGAAAGACTTAATCTGGTCGCAGTGCCTCCAGCACCAGAGGACATTCCCCAGATAGAGGATGCAAGGCCTGGACCCTCCGCACAACAGGAGAGACCAGAGCACCAGCCTCACGTTAGAGCCCTTATCAATGGTGTTGTGAGTATCTCATTACGAAAATTGTTTGCATCTCTTTTATCTGTTATAAAGTTAAATGAGTGTAATTGTGCTGTGTTGTCTCGCATTTCATCCGTTCCAACCCCATTCTTCTTTCCGGCCATGCTCTCCTCAACTTTTTGAATATCCTCTACAGTTGGATCTACTCCCCGACGTCCAAGAAACCTATGTAGCAGAACTGATCCAAAAGAATAATGTGAAAGACTTGAATGTGTAAGAATCATCTTATCTAATTTAACCTTAACGTAGAGCTTTAAAATAGATACCTATATCTTGTTGGGTAACCATGTTCGAAGCAATGTGCCACATGTGAATTTTAAAACAGAATGCAGTGATTTGCAAGTCATATAAAGTCTGTGATTAATTCAAAATAGTTCAAATGAAAAAAGAAATGATGAAACTGAGAAATTGTATTTCCTTTAAATACACAAGTTTATTTGGAATTTATGCCAAGAACACATTCAGAAAAAGATGGGACAAGGTCAAATCTGCCTCTCTTTTGTGTCATTTCTTCTTTTATCAGCAATTTGCAAGTTTTTGGATACTAAGCTGCAATTTCAAGTGGTTACATGTATAATATATCATTTTTGTGCAACATGTGGTTTCCCATTATCTAGCTAAAATAAGCAGAACCTTCTCCAGTATTAGTGATGCCTTCATATATGTACGTCTGTATCGTCACGGCTCTTGGGTCTTGATCTGTACACTGATTTAAAAAAGCTGATTTAAACTCTTTGCTTTAGTGCAGAGTACACGGTAAAGATAGTTACTGATTGGTCTGATCACAGGGCAGTTTTCCCCTTTTCCTCAGTCTGTCTTCAAAGAGCCCGGGGTCAAGAGTTTTTGGCCTCTGGACTGATAGTATAACAATTTTTCTCAGTTTTCTTGATATTTGTCAGCAATACAGTCTCTAACTCTCTGGTAGTACCTTTATCCTTTGAAAGGATTTGCAAATTATTGCATTCTGTTTTAGCTTGTATGTTACACAGCGTCATAAAGACAGGTGTAGGTGGTCACATATGAAATGATTGCCAACTGTGCGCAGTTGTAACTGTGTGAATGTTTGTGAGAGCTTGTACACATGCAGCCCCCCTTCCCTCTGCTCTGTTCCCAGTATCTGTAACCTGCTGTTGGAGACTCAAGATTATCCGAGGAAAGACACGGCAGCGGCCACATCAGCTCCCACCAGCATCCTACTAGAGTCTGGTGGCACCCAAAATGAGGCAGGTGTCTTTGTGTGTGCGTGTTAGATGCACAGAAAATGTGTGTAAATGGTGTTAATGTGCAAACAGTAGAATTTCAATCAGTAAAAAGTGCAACGTAAGCTAGGATCTCGCAGTGTGGGTCAGGGTTTAAAAGCCCTTTTAGGACAGTTATGTAAAGTGTAGATACAAATTAATAACGGAGACGTGGTTCCTCGTTACATGAATTCAAGCTGAGCAGACCATTATAGTTTCTAATGGAACTATTTCTGGTATCAGATTATGGCTATAATGTGGTTAAAGAGTGTTGATGTAGAATGATGGAATGGATGTGCTGAGGCTCCGTCTAGTAACTAAATTAAAAGAAATAAATCATGCTGTGTGTAAATATAGACTGTCTATGTTCTTTGGGGGTATTTTGATGTCAGAAGTGATTATATTAAGACCAAAGGGTTGAGTGCTAAGTTATTAGCTAACTGCAACAATCAGACCCTAATATCTACCAATTCGTGGACTTCAGAAGTAATAGAAGCAAAACTGAGGGACTATCCTTATGGATGTATCTCAGAGTAGGCCTTTTTATTTTTGAGATTATTATAATAAAAATGTCCCAGACGTCTCCTCCGATGTAAATGTAGGGAATAGGTTCACATCAGTGATACAAATAGGTGGAGGTGAGGCCTAGCAGACAGCTATTAGCTATGACTGCCTGTGTCAGGGTGTAGCTGTTAGTTCAAGTAAACACTGCAATTTTTCATTGTTGAATTGACTTTTAAGTGCTGGAGGTTTACCGATATTTATTTATTTTACCTTTCCACTCAAGCCGATCACTGACTACAGCTTCATATAATCTGTGAATCGTATATTAATGTGTGTTTCTGTTTTCATGTTTGCGGTCTTTCAGGTGACCGAGGACTTGTTTGATTATGGCAAGCTGGGCGCAGTGGGACCTGAAGTTGTGATGCAGGCCGCTGACTTGCTCATGGCAGATTTCAGGATGCTCAGCTGTCAGGACATTAAATGGGCTCTCAACGCCCTGAAGGGACACTATGCAATCACACGCAAGGTACCTAAAGTCCCATCTGAGAGCACACCATGCCTCCTCTGTCTTCTTTGCTGTCGTACCTTTCAACTCTCCCTCGCTCTTCCTCCCAGGCCTTATGTGAAGCTCTGAAGAAGTGGCAAGAGTCAGGGGACCCGTCGGGAAAGAAACGACGGAGCAGGACCTCGGAACGCTGCTACGTCGATTTCCACTTTGAGTACGGTGAGAAAACTTTTAGCATGCACCTGTTTTTGCATCTTTTACTTATTGCTCTTTTGCACATTCAGAAATTGCTTTCACAAGCCACTGGAAACTCTCAGTAACTGGTTTCTTCCTTGTCCGCCAGGTTCGGTTAAGTTTGACAAGAGGATGTACTTCTTGGAGAATGACCGTCGGTACTGTAGGACATACAGCAGTCTGGAGGCATCTGTGCAGAAGGAGCTTTTGTTCTATCAGCAGAAGGCAAAGGAATGGGCAGAGGTACACACACAAATACACTCACTCGGGCACTCTGTTTTCCTTCAGTGTTGCATTTATCACGATTTTTATAGCCCAGAATGGCCCTATGTGGGGGGTGGCGGAGTGAACTGAGCACAACAACCATAATTGGTTCATGGAGTATAAAGGCAGCAAGTCTGTGTTACCTTACATTCCTTACGGGGGTGTTTATGGCTGTGTAAAAACCTCTTTGTTTTCTGCACCAAGAATTCCTCTGTGCAAGAAAACCCTGAACTCTATAAGCCTTCATTTTTTAACAGATAATGATATACTTCACTTATCTAAACAGTAGCTTTCTAATGCAGTAACTCATTTGTATAGCAAGCACTCTTTCTAGCTTTTCCCACTGTACCCTTCCCCACCCTGCACCATTGTCTCAAAGACTGGATAGCTTTGGCTTTTAAAGCAGTCGGGTATATGGGGCTAATTATGTTGCTTTAAATCCCTCTCATGTCCTGGAGGTCTCTCCATCCAGTATCCAAAGCTCCTTCTTGTTTTTATTAGGTCTCTTTCACCTTCTTTGCTTCTGTTTACCAGGCCTTTTATTTATTTATTTATTTTTTTTTGCTGAGTAGAGTTTCCACTGTCTGCTATTTCCCCTGTCTGTGGTTGCCACCAGTAGCTATCCTCTCCCTATTTTGTTTGTGCCATTAACCATTTAGCAGGTGATAGAACTGCATAGTGAAACTGAAGCATATAGGAACTAGTCTGGAGCTTCATATTGTGCAGTCAGCTTCATGATGATAATTTCTTGCCTTGCACAGGCGGTTGTATTTATCTGCCGCTTGAAGATTTAAGTTACTAATTGGACAACTCCACTGTTAGAAGCTGCATTTGTTCGAAGACCAGGGAATAATGTGGTGCTGCTCAGTATATTAAAGGCGCCTTGCTTCAGCGAATAGAACAATTATAATGATTGGATATGTTGCATAGAGCTGCTTCGCAACTGTTGATAACCTTGTGATGTGCTGCATAACATGGAACACAGAGGTTTCTGAGGCTAATGTTCAGTCATTTAGATTTCAAGCACTTAGTAGGGTGAATATGTTAGTCAAACTTAGGCACAGTCAGTAGCTAAATTAGCATACACCCATGGCATCATACACCCAGCAGCGGAGCCGGTTCAGTCCCAGGGACTCTCTGTTTTCAGGTCACTCTCTGCAATGTTGACTTACAGCTTACCTCGTGCGCCCGATCTTCACCAATTAACCGACTGCCCCGCTCGCTCTCTCTCTCTCTCTCTCTCTCTCTCTCTCTCTCCCTCCCCCCCCCCCTCCCAGCATGAGGACTTCCTCCTTGCTCTTCAGGTCAATGAAGATGAGTATAAAAAGGTAGGATTCATCTATAGGACTCTATCTGTTGATTCAGTCTAAAGTGGCTTTTCAGTGATGTTTCCAGATAACACTGTGCTGTGAATAAGTCTTGAGACACCCCTCATTTCTTTTTATAGTGTTGCCAAGGAGCCAGACGTTTGTTTTTGTTTTTTTTAATTAACGTGGTTTTGCGGCTTTAAAAAGCTCTTACATTTTTTCTTTGGATATTTGGCTGCCTTTTCACTCATTTCAATCAAGCTTTTAAACAACAATAATAATAGTATTAATAATAATGATAATGATAATAAGGCAGCTTCTGTGACACCAGTGCTGTGCCTACACATAACAGATAACTTTGCTTAGAACCAGTTTTATATTGTATCTTTAGCCAATTTTTTACCAGCAGCCTGTCACAAAAAACTTATTTGTTCCCATTTCTTTCGCTGAATCTGCTAAAAATGCTAAATACCTACAACACAGTTTGACAGGCATAAAATTGAATATAACATGATTCCCAAAGTATTACCTGAAAGCTTGTCTAGCTTGGCTTGGTCAGCAGTGCGGAAACTGGAGAAGTGGAGGATGAAAGAAGAAGTGGTAGGTCTAAAGAAGTATCTACAGCAGATTTCAGTGTCTGAAAGTCGTGTCCTGAAGACATAAGCAAGGATCTGACACAGGACCTGAGAGATCCAACTAATCCACTGAAGGATCATCAGAAATGGTCTTTGTGGAAGGGTGGCTGTTGAGAAACTATTGAGGATCTTACTCAGTATCTAACCTGAAACAGTTAACCTTTCAGCATGACAGTGATCCCAAACACACCAGCAATGCAGTTAAATAAACCTAGATATAAAACCACACAATGGAAAGTATCAGTCATGGATTGAAACAAAAGGCAGTCAGCATCCAAAGAAGAGCTTTGAATGTCCTTAAAGAAACCTGGAGAACTATTCCTGAAGATGACTTAAAGAAATGACAAGAAAGCTGCCTAAGAGAGCTCAGATTGTGTTGAAGAATAAATGTGGTCTTTTGTGGTACAAAATACTGAAATTTAAGCTTTTTAGAATTCTACGATGTCTGTTTTTGCCTCATATTCTCTATTTCAGAAATAATCATAATAAATCCAGTATAAAACTTGTTAGCTTGCAGAATGTGCTGGTTTCATTCGAGGTTCATTTTAGATATTGTCAGGATTTTCTGCATAATGTGAGGTTTTTGACTTATGATGTGTTCCGATTGTTTTTCCAGGATGGTCAGCTGATAGAGTGTGGCTGCTGTTTTGGGGAGTTTGCTTTTGAGAAGATGACGCAGTGTTCGGACGGTCACCTGTTCTGTAAAGAGTGCCTGGTCAAATACGCTCAGGAGGCGGTGTTCGGCTCTGGGAAGGTACACGCAGACATTTTCTGTTTTCAATACGACTTAACTGGTAATGTTGCTTGGCAACTATAATTGACTAATCCCATAATAATACACACCTCTTTGAGTGATGAGCTGTCAAATAAATGTCAAGATTGAATATGAGCTGGGGCACAGATTTCGCATATCATCAATGTTTGTTGTCCATGTATTATTGTGAAAATAAAGACTTTCCCATTTATTAGGTGCCTTGTTGCTGGTACTGGTGTATCCTGTATTGCATAAAAGGTTGTCGTGTTTTTCATCCGCCTCATCTGAGCGCACTGTTGTACCTAATAATGTGTCATAATAATGGTCAGTTAAACTGGAGGTGGCTGTGAACGTGCAGCGTCTCTGCTCTGTAATGAAGTCGCGCTCCGTCCTCTTCTTGTAGTCGGACCTGAGCTGCATGGAGGGGGGCTGCCCGTGCTCCTACCCTGTGTGTGAGCTGGAGAAGGTCCTACCAGAGAATATACTGTGTAAATATTACGAGAGGCAGGCGGAGGAGGCGGTTGCTGCCACCTGTGCAGATGAGTTAGTGAGGTAAGTGTGTGTGGGGGTAGCTCTGTAGCTGGATTCTGCTTTTCTTTGCTCCCAGATTTATAGGTATAATAAAGTAACTGATAACTCGAGGTGCCAGTTTGTCCACAAACAGATTTTTAATTGACTTAATAAAATTGAATAAAGAGATTCCAGCAATGTTTACAGATGGATAGAATTATGGCCTTGAATAATTAGACCCTGTCTTATCTTAAAGACGTCACAGTACCATTCCACCTCAACAGAGCGCTCTCAGACCGCTGGTTTACTTGTGGTTTCTAGGATATTTGAAAATAAAATGGGAGGCAGAGCCTTCAACTTTCAGGCCCCTCTTCTGTGAAACCAGCTCCCAGTTTGGATTCAACCTCTCTACTTTTAAGATTAGGCTTAAGACTTTCCTTTTAGATAAAGCTTGTAGTTAGGGCTTCAGGTGACCCTGGTGACCATGCTGCAATAAGCCTAGGCTGCTTCCCATGATGCACTGCAAGTGTGTGTTCTTCACTCACCTTTTTTCACACTCACTCTGTTTATACACACCTCTGCATGCAGTCATCAGTTATTATTAATCTCTGGCTCTCTGTCTGTCTTTTGTCCTGTCTCCTTCTCCTTGCCCCAACTGGCAGACGGCCACCCGTCCCTGAGCCTCGTCCTGCCGGAGGTTTCTTCCTGTTAAAAGGGAGTTTTTCCTTCTCACTGTCGCCAAGTGCTTGCTTTGAGGGGGTCGTTTGATTTGTTTCGTTGGGGTTTTCTCTGTCCTATTGCAGGGTCTTACCAAGCGCCTCGAGGCAACTGTTGTGATTCAGTGCTATGAAAATATAACTGAATGAAATTCAATCATGATAAATGATAATCAGTTATTTTTTTAATAACTGGCTGCTGAGCCCCCTGTCATTTTGCAGAAGTGGCCTCCAGCCTTTATTGAAAATGTAAAATTTTCATTTAAAAAATCAAACTTTTAAAATATTGGCTAGAACTTGGGCTCATGGGCTAATCATGTGTTCAAAGCAAACACAAAGCATCAGGAGTAGATTCAAAGTCTACACGACAACATGGGTGGGTGGAAATTCAAATCAGGTGATGCAAACAGAAACGGTAGAAAATATTTCAGCTGTAATGCAAAAGCCAGTCAGCTGAGATTCATGTTCAGTATGGTTCATCTTCACTTTTACAGAACGAAAGGAAGGGGGGCTTAGAGAAATTGCCGTGAGAAAATGGTCCGCAGATTGATAATAGCTAGCTGCAGCCTAACCTATTTATGATTAGCACTTTGTCTCTCCTAATGTGGGATGTTGAAGATCTGGCTGCTTTGTCTAGCTCATTTTTCCTCTCTGATCTCTTCCAGGTGTCCGTTTTGCAACTTCCCAGCGTTGCTGGACAAAGACATGTCTCTGTTTAGCTGTCCCAACCCTCGGTGCCGCAAGGTGAGTTCTGCTCTTCTGCTCTCTCTCTGTTTATAAAGTAAATTCAACACTCTCGCAAAGAAGTGTACACCAAAGTAGGTCGACACTCATCTGCACATCTTCTGATGTGACCCTGGGTAAGAGTACTTACAGCACAGAAGATCTAATCTAAATTTTCAAACCAAGAGTGGACGACTGAATCGTGAATAATTCAGAGCGTCGTGACAGCAAAATGGTGTCTACCTATAAATCATCTCCGTGCAGCCTGGACACGAAGCCCGACATGCATAAGAGAGAGAGGCAGAGGAGAGATTGATGAGCAGCTTTTGGAAATGATGAACCGTTCCATGTGGCGAGGTCGCCACCTCTGGCTCCCTCTCTGTTTATCTCGGGGCCTCCTCCCTCTGTCTGAGGAATGCAGGGGGAGGCGATGCTCTTTGTCTGCCGGAGTTGTCGCACAAATTCCAGGCCAAAAAAAAAACCTTCATTATTTGGCAGAAACACACACAGGCTCATTCACGCTCCTTTCCCCACATAAATACAACCCTCCCGTTTTCCTCTGTTTTTCTGTGAGCTCTGCTTCTGTAAACGTCTCGCACTCACTCCTGCTCACAACTGTAAAGAGAAGCAAACACACACACACCTCTGCTATCTTTGCATTCCCTCAAAGGTAGGAGAGAAGTTGGGAGGGGGTTATGTCAGTAGCCATACAAGAAAAATGTGTGACTCCTCGCACAGTGGTATAAGGTCAAACCCTTCATTAACCGATGAGCTCGCATTCTTCCAATTTTCATGTCAAACTGAAGGCCCGTGGGCCAGATTTGGGCCGTTTGAAGATTTTAATCTGGCCAACAAAACATCGCACATGTACATGATGAAAAACACAGATCAAACCTGCAAGCTAACAAAGTAGTTGACAGAAAAAGGCTAAAAGACCAAGCAGAAGAAAGAGAAGCAGGAGTAGTGCAATCGCTTTCAAACCAATTGGTAGCCAATGGACGGAGAACATGGTTATAAAGCTGGTGAGCTCAACCAGTTTCATGGCAGAAGGCCAGTCTGTACAGTGCAGGCAAACTGCAGGATCTTGCCCACACAGATCAGGTCTGTGAGACTTGTAGAAACACGGTCAAGAAGAAAAGACAAGTTTTCATTTCTAGGTGCAGCCGATGGTATCGAGTTCGGTGGTCTCAGGATCACCTCTCTGCTTTTTGCAGATCATGTTGTTTCTCTGGCTCCATCGGGCGAGCCCCTCCAGCTTGTGCTGGGGCAGTTTGCAGCCAAGTGTGAAGTGGAGAGGGGCGAATTAGCACCTCCAAGACTGAGGACATGGTTCTTCTGGTGTGTTCTGTTTGAAGTCAGAATTTCCAAGTTCCCAATTGAAATTTTCGACTTGAACAGCCCTTCAAGTCAGACTTCCCAGTTGAAGCAACCCCACCAGCCCCAATTTAACAATCCAAGATGGCGGCATTGCACATAAACATTAGTAAAACTGTAAAGCTCGCAATCTGTACAGGCACTGTTGTGTGACTGAGCAGATCTGTGGTCACAAGCTCTGGTGACAGTGGATGACCAAATGAATGAACGAATGAGATCGCAAATACAAGCAGCAGGAATTAGCTTCGTCTGAAGGCAGTCTGAGCTCGTCATCAGGGACAGTGGGAGCAGTGCAGGCGTTTGGGTAGAGCTGTCATTCACAGCAAAGGTAGCAGGTTGAGGTTGTTTGGAAATCTGACTAGGATGCCGGACCCCCTCACAGGTGAAGTGTTCTGGGTACCTCCTAAAGAGCGGAGTCCCTGAAGTAGGGACAGTGGACAGACTGAATCTCTCCTAGATGAGCTGGGAGAGGAGGGTGCTCTGGGTGTCTCTGCTGAGAGTGCTGCCCACAGAACCTGGACTCAGACAAGTCAAGAGAAAAAATATTTTATTAAATGCCCGAAGCTGCCAGTAGCTCTCATATTCAGGCTTGTGAAACAGGTTGTTGTGAATTGGTTTCATGGTGTAGCATGTCCCTGTGGTGTAAGCACATATTTAAAAAGTCTCTTCCAAAGTGTAAAATATTTTTCCTTTTTGTCATTTTCTGTTTTGAAAATGGGATATACTTAACTTTTTAATTTGTTTTCATACAAGAGCAGCACTTTGTCTTTGTGTTTGAGCAAACCCTGTTTTAGTTTCAGAGGGCTGTGAGACATCAGTGTAAGACTTGTTTGCCCTTTAAACGGCTCTCAAAGCAGTGCAGACACCACATTGAAACAGTAAGAAATGAGTCATGTGAGTTATCCTCCTCAGCATTTCTGCTGCCTTGGTATTTTAGGGTGTTTCCAGCATCAACTTTCCCAGAGGCCTTTTTAAAAGATTTTATAGGAACTTTGGAGGAAACTAAAACTGAGGTTTTAACCAGATTCTTAATTACACCTGAGCTTTTCCATGTGCCAGCAGGGTTTTTCCTCCATAGCAAACCTCTTCTGTAATCCTACATCTGCTGACTTGGCCCAAGCTGGACTAGTTCTTCTTACTTGTGGCTCCACAGTAGCGTTTTGTCTTTACCATAGCTTCTCTATTAGCACGTGGCTCTCAGATGCCTCCTTTTGGCTCGGCATTATGCTTGCATTTGTTGCAGATTTTCGCCTCAGGCAGTGAAGAATAGAAATCCAATGCAATTCCTGCCAGCAGCCTGTAGGTGGAGCCATAGGCTTACAGTTGCTGGCCTTGCAGCATCACTGCACAGCTGCACCTCATTACAAGCTCACACACACACCCAGAGACGTAAAAGTTAGACATGCTCCAGATAACTCTGGGTCTGATCCTTGCTCAGTGATTCGTCTGCAGTGCAAATTCAGTCAGCTTTTAAAGCCAGCACGTTTAAGCTCTGTTATGTTTGCTTATGTATGCCGCAAAAAGCTGCTTCCACTTCCACTTAGAATTGGGATGTGTGTTGTTACCTGGAAACCCCCATCACACACGCTGGTACTATCACCAGTGTTTAATAAGAGACGGGTGATATTGAGGTGTTAATTCCTCTCTTGTTTTCACGTGTGTGTGTTTTTTATTCCCATACACACACACTGTACAGTCTACCCCACAGCCCGCTCAAGCAGGGCGGGGCCTCATTATGTAACTGACACACTTCCGTAAGCCCACCCGCCTTCTTCCACACCGCCGTCTCATTGGCTAGCCACACTGTCCACTCCCCTCATACTGGTTTCTGACTGGTCGGTCACACTTCCTCGTCCATTTCAAATGTGGTTCTCATCAAATTTGACCCAGATTCTGTCCTCTCCTTCAGTTTTTTTTTTCTTTCTCCCAATCTGTCCTGGCTCTGTCTGACCTACACAAACATATTCCACATGTGGTTGTGAGGACATTTGCACAGGTTTGTCCCCGGCCTGTGCATGATTACTTGTTGAGGAATGTGATATGTGAGACACTGGAAGTGGAAGCACTGTGCAAATCTGTACACTGCAGTCTTGGTGTTGCTGTTCCTGTAGATCAGATGAATTTTCTCAAAGGAGCAAGTCCTGTGACGGGCTTGCAAGCAACAAGCTTATGGCTTGTCATGTCAGGTTTAACCTCTTCCTTCCTGCCATTCGAAATGCCACTCGAGTTTGATTGCAGCAAAAGCCACACACTGACAGACACACACATCCCCTTACAAGCCCATCAGAAGCTGTGCACATCCTTATAAGGGCTGCTGTAGCGTCCACCGCAAGAGAAGAAGAAAAAGATTTAGAGGAGACGCAAAATATGAATGAAAGTAGGAAGGAGGTGCTGTTAGGGAGTGGCATGCAGAAAAGGAGAGCAGTGAATGAAGGAGTAAGGCGAGCTGGAACATGCTGGGGAAAAAATAGCAGGAGCAGTGAGTGTGAATTAATGAATGCAGAGAGGGTGAAAAAGACAAACTTGTGGTGCTGCTGCTGTGTGTTTATCTCTGTGACCTCTGTCACATTTCAGCCTGCTTCAATTTTTTTTTCGTTTCTTTTTCTTTCCTGTGTGTGTGTATGTTTGTGTGTAAGTGAAGGCGTGGACGACACACCCCCTTCGAGGTTTGGCTGTGACATCAGCAGCTGTATTTTTAGCTGCACTATAAGAACTCAGGTGTGTTCCTGGTTTTCAGTGTCTTGTCAAACAGGTCTCGGACAGGCGCGCTCGCTCTGCTCTCCTCGTTCCTTGGCCTCGATGTCACCACTAGGGGGCGATCTCTCATCGTTCTGTCGTTCTCGCCCTGGTCTGGCTTTGTGTGAGCTGGCGTTTTCTTGTTTTGATTTGGGGGGTTTTGTGACACTTGAGTCCAGGAATGCTCACTCTGGCTCTTTTCTTTTAAGCAGAATATTTCTTCCACCTGAGCTTTTCCTGTTTATTCCGCTTCTGTAATCTCTAACAGTTATTCTCTAACTACAGACTATAGGGGTATTTTCCTCTTTAGCTTTCACTCGTCTGCATGATTACATCAGCCGGCCTGCAGATTAACATGTTTTTGTGACGGCTGAGACATCATATTTTGTGTGTGTGGATGATTGGGCTTTTCTTGACTTGGTTGTGTCAGGTTGAGTCAGCATCTTAAACACTTTCTCGGGGTCCCGGAGATGTTCCAGTTTTGCAGTTATCTTCTTGGGAGACCACTGCTGTCGGGGAGACTTATTGGCAACTTATTAGCTTATTAGCAGAACACAAGTTACAAGATCAGTGTCACACAGTGTTTCTAATGTCTTTGCTCCTCAGTTAGATAAGTTAATATCACTTTTATTAGTTCCACAGTTGGGAAATTGACAAAATGTAGTCCAGATGGGATTTGAATCCACAATCCTGAGCCCCGCACGCTGTTGCCTTATCCATTAGGTCACTGGGTCTTTATAATAATTGACATAATGAACCCCAAACCTCCATATGGTTTGAATCCGTGCTTTTCATCTCTATATCAGTTTTATTCAGAATGTTTTTTTTCTCTTTTTGAAGAAACAACTAAACTAGATCCAGATCTTGTGCCTTTTTTTAGGGAGCGCTCATCACTCAAGCACCAACCAAAACCATAGATTCTCCCCCACCACCCTCTGGCTGACCTTACTCATGCAGAGCTGTCCCACTGAATATTGTGAAATCAGCTCTGACTTACATGCATGATAACAAAAAAAATCCCCCAGTGAAAGGAGGATGTGTGAGGAGGTCACAGGACACAGAGGGAAGGTGCAGCAGCAGCAGCGGTGGAGATGTGGATCATGCTTTGCTGCATCAGCTGTCACACTGTTTAATATTAGATGAGGGGCTCAAATATTTATGGTGACACCACTTAGCTAAGGGTTAGGAAGAGTGGGAGTCTTGAGCCGCCTGCACCCCGCCACTCCCCAACATCCCTTTAACCTAGCGCTTTTGGCTGAGGAGACGGAGAAAGGTTGGAGCCTGGAGTCGTTGTTTCTAGGCAACCGAGCAGTCAGCGGCGAGCGCTCTCGCTGCAGTCATGCAGAGAGAGAGCCACACCTAACCGTGCAAGCCCCGAGTCCCTGCAGTGGCAGCACCAGCAGCATGCTGAGCAGAGGCAGCGGTGTGTGTGTATGTGTGTGTGGGAGACACTCTGACTGCAGTGTAATACCCACTTACACCGCCTGCTCAGCATTAATGGGAAAACTATGGGTGGATGCATCTCCTGACTTTTGATGAGAAAAGCACAGAAGCAGCACCCTCTTTCTCAACATCCCCTTCCTGTCTTTTTTTTCTTCTTCTTCTGTTTAGGAGAGCTGTCGAAAGTGCCACGTCCAGTGGAAGCAGCATGTTGGGAAGACCTGCGATGAGGTCCTGGAGAGAGACGAGATCCGCATGAGGGTGCGCTTGTAAGTGGGTCACAGGAATCCTTCATCAGTAATGTACAGGGTGCTCAGATTTAACATGTGAGGAGAGCTAGATTTAACATCTACCAGAGAGGATGCTGGGTAAACACTTCAGTTTCCCGGACAACATTTGAGGAAACTGAGAGGCCGGCTGCTTCCTGCAGTGCTTCCTGTTTTGAGCCGGTCGCAGATCGTCTTACTTCCAGGCGCTGAAGGAGACGGGAAGCGGCCTGGTAGACAGATCAGAGGATCGAGGTCTGATGATTCTAACAGGACAAAACTAAAAGGGAATCATAGTAGCAGGAGTTTGTTCTGCTGCATCCAGAGGATCTGTTCATTCACAGAAAATGTCTCTGTTATACTGTGTGTGTGTGTGTGTGTGTGTGTGTGTGTGTGTGTGTGTGTGTGTGTGTGTGTGTGTGTCTCTCTCAATGAAAATCCCAAAACCGATCCTCTTTCGTCACATTTTCCTAAACTTTCTCTGTGCTGCAGCGAGGAGCGCATGACGGCAGCTCGGGTGAGGAAGTGCGTCAAGTGTGGGACGGGCCTGGTCAAATCGGAGGGCTGCAACCGGATGTCGTGCCGCTGCGGCAGCTTCATGTGCTACCTCTGCCGAGAGCCCATCACCGGCTATAACCACTTCTGCCAGCACGCCCGGTCTCCCGGCGCTCCCTGCCGCCACTGCCGCAAGTGCTCCCTCTGGACCGACCCCACGGTGCGCTCAAAACTCAAAACTCTCACAATCACAGATCTTGATTCTTGTTGTGTTTCCCACTGCACTTTGACCTTGACCATCTGAGGCCGTGGCTGCCCACAGCGGCCTGGCTACAGAATCACTGGCAACCAACAGGCAGCCTTTAGTTTCCAGTCAGTTAATGAGCTGGAGAAGCTCCAGCTCATCCTCTGATGTCCTCGGTCACTTGTAGCACAGAGCAGGAAGTAAAGCGAACTCTAGCTACTAGAAATAGTTTGGTTTAGGGAACTACATAATGCAGACCTGCAGGTTAACGACCGTTTAACACACGAACCAGCTCAGTCGTTTAAGGTCAAGTAATAATGGCAACAGCGTTTTTGGAAATGTGTCAACTTCTCTGTGTGTTGTGTTTTTACAGCAAGATGACGAGCGAATCATTCAGGAGATCCAGAAGGAAGGGGAGGCGGAGCTGAATAAGAAGTGCACAGGTCAGTCACAAAAACATGCTCTGAAAACGATGAGCTTTAACTCATACGCCGTCAGGCTGAGTGCAGCGGTTTTGCTGTGTCTCTCCGCCCCACTTTTTTCTTCACTGCACTATATAATAACAGCAAAAAGCCCCTAATAATAATAACATATTAAATAATGTTGGCACTCATCAAACTGCTGTTAATCGCTCAGTTTGCAGTGAATTATGTTCTTTGGCAGGAAACTGTGGCACTGCCACGACAACACTGTTCCTCTCCGGTGTTTCCTCTTCATCCCTTTGACTATTATTTATTCAGGCGTGCTGGCAGCAGTTGCATGAATGTTTCCTGTGTGTGGTTTATGTGAAGGATAGGCGTGAGGGAAACATTTGATCCTGCTGTGCACCTCACCGATCCTTTTATTTATTTTCATTCTCCTCTCAGATAATTCAGGGAAGAGAGTCGGCCCACCACCGGAGCCCGTCGCAGACACCAAGCGGCCCCGTGTCGGTCCACCTGCAGAAAACCCACCCATACCCAACCCCCCGCCCGCTCCTCTGCCCCAGGCAGTGCAAGCTCCCCTTTTCGTCCCTCCGCGTCCCCGCTACCCACCGGCGCCACCGCCGCACTACCCCCAGGTGATCATGCCGCGGCTTCGCCCGGCGCCCTACGTGCCCCCGCTGCAGCACCTCCCACCCTTGAACAATAACAACAACAACAACCACCACCATCACCACCACAACCCCGGTCCCTTCAACCTTCATCAGCACAACATGGATGTGATGGACATGCCGATGCACTACGGGCCACCGCACCGCTACTACAGACGCTTCTAATGCGATGGCGTGAATCCTGCTTTGACCCGGTGTGCCCCTGCACACACACTCATGTACCCTCACTACAGTATTTCAGTAAAGTTTTCCCCCGTCTGATTATTATTTTCCGTTCCTTTTATTGTGCATTATTGTTTTTCATTCTAGTGTTTTCATCCGTTTTGATAGCTCTGCGAGCTAGCCTCTCCTTATCAATTCAAATAAAGAAAAACACACTGAAAGTGCGTTTTTAGAGAATCACAAACACACTTTCAGATACTTTTGCCTTCTCGTGTTGATTTTGGGCTTCAATAATGGCGAGATCCTCTTGTTACTCTTTTCCACCTTTTTTTTGTTTTCGTTAAAATGTTCACGGACAGTTGAGAATCTTGAGGCAATTTCTTTCCCGTTTATACAGATATTTTTGAGTAATAAAAGCGGAAAATTAAAAAAATATTGTTAGCATTTGCTCTGTATCTTTTGTGTAACATGTGAGACTGCAAACTTTTTAATAAAGTCCTCTGTTCGCATTTTTAAGACCTGCTGCAAAGCCGATGTTGGGAGACATTTCTCTCTGTCTGAGCCTCTCTTTCACCCCCTCCTTCCTCCTTCAGCTCATGCAGAAAAAGGGGCTGACTCATGATAACTGAGCCCCCACCCCGCCTCAGGGCTATGCGCCAATCACATGACAGACGGACTGTTTTCCACCAATCGCCGTGTCGCGACAGCCGGGCTTTGTGATGTTGCAGAGGGGACTCCTTTGTTCAGCCAAGCGTGCTGCAAGTGTGACAAATCACTTTGCAGCACACACTTTGCTGTCTTCTTATTTCTGCGTGCACACTAGCAAACAGCAAAGCTCCATTTTAGCCTGGGGGTCCTAATGGTTTTAGTCATGGGTGGTGGGAGACAGACTTCGAGAGCTGGAATTAGACTTTAATCAGACTCTTCATCTTAAACCAGCCAAGCCGACATGAATTGAATCATGTAAATGAGGCTCACAGACGTTTGTCGTTTTTGGGTCGTTCACTCAAATTCACGTTCACGCATGATTGCATCATTTTAGGTTTTTTCTTTCTTCTTCATATAGCTAAAGTTATTTGAAACCTTTTTTTTTAACTCCATCTGAGCTAAAATAACTGAGCGCTTTTATTATACTAATGAACTAAAAAAAAAAAGAAGCTCTGCTGACATCACTGTGACATCATCAGTTTAGTTTCCAGATGTGATTAAAAAGCCTTTCCAAAGACAGGGGGAGGGGGGGTCACTGTTCATAACACCATGTGCTATTTTTACAAGCTGAGTGATGCCTTCATGATGACTGACTAATGTGTAAACTCACTGGACTGTACCTTCAAAGATTCATTGTTTCCAGCTAACCCCATGACTGCTGTGGCCACCCTCTGTTAGCCCTGACCTCAGAGCCTGTAAGAATTCATCCCGACTGTCACTGCTGCCGGCATCATGAGTTTGAATCCCTGAGAAACAATCTTTTCTTTTAATTAGAAATCCTATTCTACTCTATTCTTTTCTAGTCCCCAAAGACACCCCAGGGCTTGCCAGAAGAGCGTGTGGGTCATGGATTACAGTTGGATAGCATTAAAGGGAATTATCTCCTAATGACTCATTTAATTCAAACAACAAAGGGCGGGCTTAGCTGACATGATTAGATTGAATAAAGGAGATTTCTGGCAACGCAGTCGATGCTGTCACTTACACAATTCAAGCTCTCAATAGTTACCCTGGTATTATGATTGAAACACTGTCATGGATGGAGGCATTGCTTTTTACAGTATTAGAGGAAAGTGTAAGTACACAAGTATAGCAAACATACTGAAAAGTACATCTGAAGAGAAGGGTGTGTGTGTTAATGTGCTGCCCGTGCAGTAAACGGACTGGGACTTGTAGAGTTTACTGAGGACCTTCTGCTACGAGCGACACGCACAGTGCTTTTATTCTGTACCTCTAAGCACTTTATCTAACATCCACACACACTCAGACTCTGATGGATGCATTGAGGGTAATTCGGGATTCAGTGTCGCCATGCAGAGACAGGGATCAAAGCTTCCGATTGGTAGAGGACCTCCTGTACTTCCTGTGCCACGACTTCAGTAAGGTTGGCTTGAACCATCAAGTCAGCCTCAGCCATGCTTCCTGCTTAGATAACAGCATGCTAATGCATCCAGTCCAGAGCCGACAAGAAAAATAAACAGTTCGTCCACTGTGGGCCGCTTCATCTGGCCCAGTCAGTTTAGATCACTATACTTCTAGTGCTAATTACATAGCAGCAGCTGACAGAGGGTTTCATCCCCAGAGTAGTGCTTTGCACATTTGCTACCTGCTTCACACCAGGTAGGAGACACAAATCCCTTTGAGTGTGGGTGTTTGCATCTAGTGCAAACGCTCTGCTACATCCAACATGTGGAGCTGTGTGAATAAGGGCGCAGACAAAAGTAGCAATAATAGAGGACTTCAGTCACAGAAGCAACACAGACGTCCCTTATGTTATTGTATGTCATAGGTGGAGTACCTTGAATGCTCATTGTGTGCAGAAAAGGTCATATAAATATACATGGGCCTGTCCTTAACTGCACTGATGCATAAAAGGGCAAATCAGGATTTCAGTCAGTACAATAACAGCATCGCCGTCATCTATTTAAACCTCACATTCATCAGCGTTTTCACCGTACTATTTGTCCTAAGGTAGCAATACCTTTATTATCTCCAGCTGTGTTACTATATTTTGCTGCATATCTTTACTAATATGTCAAAACCAGCCATTCCAATGTAGTTAATTTCAGTTAGGAGACGCAAATCCCATAAGTAGCTATGATTAGAGGATTTCATTTATGTCACCAACACAGACTGTACTTTTAGTTTGAAGTCTTGTGTGTGATAGGTGGAGTACCTCGAATGGTCATTGTGTGCAGAAAAGGTCATGTAAATATGCACAGACTGTCCTTATCTGCAGCGATGCATAAATGTGAACAATAACAGTATCAACATGGGCTATTCAAGCCTCTAAAAGACAAACACCGAGTCTTTTCCCTGAATAGTGGTTGTGGAGCCGAAGCTCTGAGTGGGATTGAACGATGAAACGGATTTTAAATGCGTCGCATTCTGGCAGGCCTGAAAACACAAACCACAGACGTGACCTACATATCTTCTGGGACACCTGTGATGGACAAATAGTGCCTCGGCTTCCTGCTGCTTCCTGTTATTTTGCATCCACGTTCCTGTGCTCACACTGCTGTATACATATTGTTTGCATGTTACATGGTGACCAGCACAACCTCTGCGGAGCAGAGTGAGAGCAATCTGGGATGTCTTCTCGCTCCGAATCAGGATAAGGAAATGCATCATATAAACAGAGGTCCTCACAAAAATAGAACTGCAGGCGTGTGTGTGTGTGTGTGCATGCATATTGGAGCTCTCCTCCTCAGGGAGCGCTGGTGTCTGGCAGCATTTGGTCCCCTGATGGTTTTTGCTGCTCCACCTCCGCTGGCTTTGTTTGTGTGTGTTATCGTCTGTGTGTCTCTTTAATGGCTCTGTATGTTTTTAATGAGCATGTGCTTATGCAGCTGTATCCCCTCAGTACAGCTACCTTTACCACCAACCCACTGCTGATGTGAAACTATGCAGAAAGCGTCATTCGTGCCTTTGATGGCTGATTTGTAAAAATGAGTCAACCTGCTATTCATCCTGCACAGACCCATGTTGCTCACTCACATCCCCTAAAGAGATTACACGCTGACCCACTGACCCACTGCCTGAGAGTGGAAAAACATGGTGATGGTGGGAGGTAGATTTGATTAGAGCGGAGAGAGCTGATAGCGAAGGTGGAGGAGAGTGTACGTTCACACAGGATGGATGCTGGAGGAGGAGTCTGCACAGTAGAGCGTGGCTCAATGAGCTGTTCTCTGATCAAAGGGGGACCTCCTCCTCCTGGTGCTGTTCCCTAAAGGCTCCTCACCCTTCAGTGCAGTCCCACCCCCTCAAATTAAACCTAACCAGGCCTGAGCATCAGTAATCCAATGAAGGTTTTTGACACTTCACGCCCTGACAGTGCCACACACACACACATTATCCAAGCTTCTAGCAGCTGGTGTTTCCATGGTAACACTGCTGGGGTGCACAAGATGTGGGTGGAGACAGCGGCCATTTCGCACACAACCTCTCCTCCCTCTCTTCCCCTCCTGGCAGAGAGAGCGAGCCAAACCAGCTCCGCCTGCAGCCTCACACTTCACCCACAAACCGCTGCACCCATTCCTGGGATCTGGGTCATATTCTGAGTGACTCATTTTTTCAGAAGAATCAGTCAGCAGCTGGAGGAGGAGGAGAGGAGGTTGGGGGGCAGATTAGATAGGGTGGTGTATGTTTGTCTTGCTATGTTGGGTGTTCCCCTGGGATCTGCAAACCTGACAGGGGTGTGTGTGTGTGTGTGTGTGTGGGGGGGGTGGATGGATTAGAGGGCTTCTCTGGAGGCCCCAACATTACATTACCACCCAAAATGTGCATTTGTGTGTGTGAGTGAGCAGTTGCCCTTTCTCTGTGCTAGAATAAATGTTTCAACACAACGGCTCCATTCAGGAGACAGAAAAAAAAAAAGTGTGTGTGTCTGTGTGTGTGCAACAAATGGAGCTGCTGTGGTCAGAAACTGGCAAGAGTCTAAAAATGAAGCTATGATTACATGAGAAACGAGCAGGGGAAGAAAAGACTAGGGTTTCCAGAATTATCCAGGTTGAACTTGGAAAATGTCGTCTTCTTGAGGATACAATAAATAAATCAGTTTGCAAGAACAAAAGAAGAATTTAGCCTGAGAAAGTCTTGGGCTTCAAAGTAAGCTTTAAATGTCGAGTAAAATGCACAGACTTTCTCCTTATATGTGTTAACAACCCTGCCCCCCTAGTCTGGCACATTCATCGCCCTGATCCGTCCTCTGCGGTTGAAGAAAGTAGTGAAGAAAGAGAAAATTTGTGAAGCTTTTGGATAGTTTTCTCCTTCACAAGTTTACCTTCACAATAAAGCATGTGAAATGAGACCATCAAAGTGCAAGATGGACACGAACATAGTCTTATTTCCTGACATTTCACATGTTGAAATACTTAAAAAAAAAAGTAAAAGGCAAACTAAGATTGCAAGAACAGCCTCCCCTCAGAGTTCTGCTGGAGATTTCACCCTGTTTTTTCTTCCCACAGTCACAAAGTGCTTGTTCATAGCTGATCATCTGACTGTTGGTGTGATTTGATGCTATATAAATAACTGAATTGAGATGAAAAGAATCAAATATTTGTAAATATTTTTAAAGTCTGGAACCTGTAAAGATCCCCCTTTGACATGTCTCTACTGGAACCATTTTGTGCTGCTGTTTGTAGGTCTTTGCAGCTTCAAGGTAGCCTTCAGCAAGTGACATAAATGCTATTGCATTGTGATCTTGGCGCTTTTAAATCCCCAGTTTTCCTAAAGAAGCACTTTGATAGGACACTGCTTCAGAAACATGCAGGCTGCTTCTAATACAATCCATTTGCGGCGTCTGACTGAATCCGTCATAAAGTGTAGCTCTCAGATCCGGATCCAATCAGCAGCCACAATATGAAAAAACTGACCCAGTTATTTTTGAGTGCCCACACCTCCACCACGCTTCAGATCAGGAGTACTTTTCCAGGCTTTTCTCTTCCCATCATTCTTGAAGTTTATCTTAATTCTTAATCTTAATTTGTCCATGAATGTCTTTCCTGGACTGATCAGACTGCTTAAATCTTGCCCCTACCTTTTTGTGATGCGATACCTCTGGTTTGCATCCAATAGTATTTTCCTAGTTTGAGGTTTTCACATTGTTTTTCTTAACCATGGAAATAATTCTGTCATCATGCACTCTTTTGTAGTCTTTCAGGCCTTTTGGAGTTTTTGATTTTTATAGGCTTACGTTGCTCCATAAGCAGATTTTCTTTTTGAAAATATAGGAAAATATTAAAAATGTCTGCAATTCCACAGCAGTAATGCAATATTAACATTAAACCCCTCAGACTAAAGTTTAAAGCCTCCATTTGATCATACCTGACTGCTTCTTTTTCACAGAAACTATAACTGACCGAGTATCTAGGTGAGCTGCGTGATCAATGTAAATGGTAAATGGCCTGTATTTATATAGCGCTTTACTAGTCCCTAAGGACCCCAAAGCGCTTTACATATCCAGTCATCCACCCATCCACACACACATTCACACACTGGTGATGGCAAGCTACATTGTAGCCACAGCCACCCTGGGGCGCACTGACAGAGGCGAGGCTGCCGGACACTGGCGCCACCGGGCCCTCTGACCACCACCAGTAGGCAACGGGAGAAGTGTCTTGCCCAAGGACACAACGACCGAGACTGTCCAAGCCGGGGCTCGAACCGGCAACCTTCCGATTACAAGGCGAACTCCCAACTCTTGAGCCACGATCGCCCCATGTAATCAGAGCTTTGAGCACTACTACTGCAGCAGATGTGCACTTTTTTTTATTATTAAAACTACATGCAGTTCAAAAAACAAAAAACAGTTCTGGAGAGGAGGTCACTGAGGACACCAGGGTTTTGTCTGAAACTTGCCAGGAAATGAGAAAAAAAATACCATTGAGCCACATAGCGTTCCAAATCCCAGTTTTATTGGTCGTTGGATTTTAGGTGAACCAATGGCACGAGAGAGAGAGAGAAAGAGATTAATTCACAAATATCAAAGAAAAATTATACAAAATAATACAAAAGGAAGTTCCAGTTATACAAAGCAAAGATGTGGACTCTTTTTTTCTAATTTGTCTACTGCCCGAAAACTCAAGAGTAAGGCACAGTCATTACCACATGTTTACCCTTCCACATCCGTTTGTCTAAGCCCATGTCTTGGTTACCTTGGAGAAGCTGGTTTCTCCGAGGACAACTGCTCCTTTTATTCACTCGAGATTCTCAACCATTCATGCCAAAAAATAAAAAAAAAATAAAAACCTTCAGAAAGTTGGACGTGGGCTAAGCAGTGATTGGTTTTCCATACTGACCTTCAGATCAGAGGAATGCTGGATGATGATGGGTGGAAGAGCCCAATAATTCAGGTGGGGGCGGGGGTGCACGTGCCAAGATCATCTTTGCTGGATCGTTAAAAAAAGAAAAAGAAAAAAAAAAAAAAGCAGCAGATAGAAACTTTCTGCTTCTGTTAGTATGAATGCAGACTGCTGAAGGGTGGAGAATCGAAGAGGTGGGGGGGGGGGACCCATGGGTGCAGCGTGCTACATGACTGCATTACAGACCACTTGTAATCAAACTACTTCTTTCCTCCTTTTAAAACAAGTCTCTACTGAACTTTCACCAACAGTTCAGACATAAGAAAAAAAAATCCAACGCAAACAGAAATGGAGACGTCGCTGTAAATGCGGTCATGGCGCTGCTCGGACCGAAAAGAAGCAGCAGATTTAAGGAATGGGGAATGGGTGTAGAGGTGGACAGGCAGTAGGAAAACCGTCCCCGGACGGTGTGCGAGATGCTCGACGGGACGTTGTTAGTAGCACCAGGTTCCAGTTTTTGTCGGTTCCAGTATCAAAGGTTTGGTCTACATGTAAAGGCTGAGGCGTGCGCCAAGTCGAGGGAATCGAAAAAGCAGCTTTCAAAGAGTTTATAAATCATTTTACTCCAGTTTTTATTTTTTAGGACTACCTACTGTACACTTACCCATGATAATGTCTGTGCCTCGGACATGGAAAAAGAAATGAATCCAACTGTGTTTCACAGACTTTTTTCCTCCTCCATTACACATACCACACGTGGCCCATCATTTTTAATGCTTCACTTAGTTTCTTTACACTATTCTTGTGACAATTGTATTAGCGATCAACTTCCTACTTCCCATCGTTTGGTCTAGGAAATCAGACTTCCTGCCAAACCAATGAGGAAACAGCTAGAGGAACTACACGGGAAACTGTTTGGACATTTCCTACACTTGAGATGAAAAACGGGCGAGACTGAACCCTTCGATCAGAACATCTTCAACATCTTTATCATCAGCAGATCACAGGCGCACGAGGCCCGCTCATGAGAGAGAAAAGGAAATTAAGAAAAAAAGAAAACAGCCTGGTGAGAAAACCAGTTTCTACAAGAGCCAACCATCAGAGAAACAGACCTCCTCCTTCCTATCTTACAGCCACCTGACAGGACACAGCAATGAGGTTTGAGTCTGTTTTCAGAGATCAGATCAAGTAGAAAAAGGACTCTACCAGATCAGCTCAGACACCATAAATACTGCCACCGTGTGCCGCTCACACAAACAATAGAGACGAGTGGAAAGACGAGGGGGTTCACTCAGAGAGGAGGGGGCTCTTTAAATGTGGCTCTGCTCTGCTCTGGGGGGGAGAAACAGCCCAATCGTAAGGCAAGGACGGAGTGAGTGGCGGAGGATGGGGGGGTGGGGATGGGTCGAGCAGCAAACCAGATTGGAGCAGAAGAAAAGTGCACAGCCCTGTGGTAACTATGGCAACAGATAAAGGTCGGCACTGCAGAGCAGAGCTGGAAAAAAGAGAGGAAGGATAAAAAGGAAAGGAAAAAGGAGCGTCTCCTTCTTTCCTTCTTCTAACCTTCCTGTTCTCTCTGTGCAGTTCATCAACATATAAAGTTATAAGTACAGGATATACTGAGGAGCAAGAGGGGAGGGAGGAGGGGAGGGGGGGTGAGGACACCATATATGTGTGGACGGGTGGTGTCGTCGAGCCGCCGCCGTGCTCTCGTTTCCCTCCTCCGGCATCACGGCGGCAGGCGACCACATCCCCGTTCGCCGCGGGTTTTCCCCCTCCGCTTCCCCCTCAGTACTCCCACAGTGTGGCGGTCTCAAGGTCGTCGGCGTTGGCCTTCAGCACGCCGGCATGGTCGCCGCGCAGGTATTTCCCGTCAGCGGCGTGGCAGATGGCCAGCTTGTTGTAGTCGCAGAACTCAAAGAGGAAGTCGACGGGCGTGTCGCTGCTGCTCACCACCGACTGCTCGTTCCCCACCATCCAGTATTTACCTGTAGAGTCTGCAGGAAGAGTGGAGAGGAGGCACAGGGGAGGAGGAAAAGTGAGGATTAAAAATGATAATCATGGGGAAGAAACAAAAGATTGAAATCTTTTTGGCACAGACACCTTGTGAGTCCATAGTGAAAATCTAAATCTCTTGGAGAATAAATGATTAAACCCCCCGTGTCCGTGTCTCTCCACATACTGACGTTATAGCATCAGCTTGCTGACTGTTTAAGGTTACTACAAATGAAAGTTTGCATTAATATGACTTCTCCTCTGCAGGACCCAGTTGTGTCAAAAACAGACCTTGCAGGCTGTACGCTCCATCTCTGAACTCCAGAGTAAAGTAGTCATAGGAGGAGCGGTTGGAGTCCAGCGTCCCGGTCACCTTCCTGCAACCGATGAAGCCGTGCTCCCCGCGCAGCACGATGATCGGGCGGTTGATCAGCTTCATGATGAACTCCTCAGACTCACCTGAAAGAGACAACAGATGTGTCAGAGCAATGTGCAGTCTTCACATCAGCACATTGTGCTTCTTTGTTTTGCTGGAATGCTGCTTATGATTAAAAATGCTGACTCTTTGTTCTCATTAAAAAAATAACGTATGTGATGCAACTCATGTCAGAAATCTGTGTCAGCGAGTGCTCAAGCTGCCAAAGCCTCCTGAAAGAGAAACTGCAGCACAAAGCAAAAACCCGTCAGCTTTGATCCGCCAATGCTGGAGACCAACGCCTGATCTATAAGCGGAGCATCTTGTGATCCGCTTGCTGACTTGTAGTTTCTGTCAGCCTAAATTCTGTGCAAAAGCTTGGCATTTCCTTTTTTAGAACCTCTGTGCCACCGACTAATGTGAGGAAAAAGGTGTTTGCAGAGTGTTGATCTGCCTATTAAATGCTAATGTTACATGCAGCCAGTTAGCACAAAGACTTTCATCATGTGCTTGTAGCCAAAGTTAATAAACACTTATTAATAAAAACTTATCTGGCCAAGCGTTACATGTATAAAAATTCAGTGTAATGTCAATGTAAGGACATCAATGTAACACAAATCAACCAAACTACTTGACAATATGTGGCATCAGTGTATGAGGAAAATCTGCAGCTGTTAGCTAGCCAGTTAGCTAGCTGGTTAGCACTGACATCAATCAGAATCAGAATCAGAATACTTTATTGATCCCTGGGGGAAATTATTTTTTGTTACAGTGCTCCATTTTAAACCAACATTAAGACAAGACAGACAATACGCTAACTAAGAATAGTACAATATATACATATATATACATACATACATACATAAGTCACTTATAAATAAATATTTGGAAAAGAAACATGTGTAGCTGTAGCAGCAAACAGTGTGTTAAGTGGATGCGTTGTACAGGGAGATGGCCACAGGCAGGAATGATTTCCTGTGTCGTTCAGTGGTGCTTTTCGGTAATCTCAGTCTCTCACTGAACGAGCTCCTGTGACTGACCAACATGTCATGGAGTGGGTGGGAGGTGTTATCCAACATTATCTTTATCTTGGACAGCATCCGCCTCTCCGACACCACCTTGAGGGAGTCCAGCTCCATCCCCACAACATTGCTGGCCTTACGGATTAGTTTATTAAGTCTGTTGGCATCTGCGACCCTCAAATCTGTCTACAACTACAAAAGACTGTTAGGAGAAGCTGTTATTTCAACATTGTCTTCTTATATCCGACCATTTTCACAGGGAAGATCTTTTGTTTAGAACTATGAATCATTCAAGAATGAAGAAAAGGCACCCAACACAAGCAATTTTAAATTGCACCTTTAGGCACGTTGTTGCAAGCAGCCTATTGCAAAAAACCCCCAAAAAGAACACATTTGTTTCACTTTTTTTTCTCCTTCCCCCGCATAGAGCTCTTAGGTGAAAGGCCTGACACACGACCTGAGAGATGCATCCAGAACTTCACCTGACCCATCTACTGTTCACTGATGCCTCACGAGAAATGGTCTCAGTAGAAAGGTGACTGTCAAGAAGTCATTCTTACTGACAAACGGGGAGAAAAGGCTGTAATAGGTATACCAAACTATACAAGAACTGGACTGAAAATCTGTGTCAATGCGCTTTGCAGTGATCCCCAACACGCTGTCAATGGGATAAAAGCATATCTGCATATCTCGATAGAAAAAACACAATGTTACACTGTCAGTCATGGATTGGCCTCCCCAGAACCCAAACCTCAACACGACTGAAGCAGTGTGGGATCATCTTAACAAAGAACAGAGCAAAAGCCAGTCAACATCCAAAGAGGAGCTTTGAATGTCCTTCAAGAAGCCTGGAGAACTGTTCTATACCTGCGCAAGAGAGTTCAGACTGTGTTGGAGACTAAAGGGGATCTTACCAAATATTGACTTTCAGTCTTGTATAAACTCAGTTTTTGAAGTACTAGAAGAGCTTAAAATATTCAGTGTTTGAAGGTAACATTAAAAAAAAAACCTTCATAATGTCAGCATAACCTGTATTTTCTAAAATGCCAATATAATGTGTTGGGCAATGGTTTCACTTTCCATGTTGTGGCTGATAAACAGCACATTCATGGCTGTGAGAGATATAAAGAGGTTTTTTGTTTTTAGTCAGCAGGAAGCTTTTCACTCATTGCACAACACTGGTAATGTTAGGGAAAATATTATAAAACACTTCTTCAGTAAAGACTTCAGAGAAGAGAAACACAGACAGTTTTACTTGTTGCTTAGCAAGGGCAGCTCTGAGCTCTCGCACGAGAGTGAGGGCTCAGGGACTCGCGCCCAGAGACTGCCCCGGTCTTTATTTTATAGTTCCAGTGTGTGTGTGTGTGTGTGTGTGTGTGTGTGTGTGTGTGTGTGTGTGTGTGTGTGTTGCTGATCAAAGGGTCATAAAGCACAAAAGGTACATCCTTGGTCAGGAGAAGGGTGACCCCCCCCCCTCACCCTGGATAACACAGTGAGGAAGTCCTGCAGTTCATCTAAATGTAAAGAAGCACTTAAACTAAAACAGACATAGCTACGTTAATCCTACCGTAAAACAATAAAACAAGGTACGAGCTCTTTCCCATGCTCCCAGGATGTGGGGGTGAACCAAGCCTGCTGAAAATCACACATCCTGTCACTACACAATTGATTATATGCCTCTAAGCATACATGGTTAAACATTTCCTAATACAAATAACTACATGCAGTATTCTACCATATGCAAACTTATATCACTAAAAGATTATACTGACTACTAAATACAATTTTCCATTGACAGGTAACAAAAGCCAGCCCTTATTTATTTTTAGTGTCACACACACACTCTTGCTTGCTCAGGAATTTTCCCATGATGTTTCCAATCAGCACCATTAATTCAATACATCGAGTAAAAACTTGGCAAAAAACGCAAACGAAAAGACTGCAACAGAGTTAAAAAGCATTAAACAGCTTACAAAACAGAACCCCTCCACTCAAGTGCACAACTGGAGCCACAATTGAATTACTTCCACTGCACTGAAATTCTCCCCGTCACTGCAGAGGTGTAAATTGGTTATCCCCCGTGCGTCTGTTTGCACGGCTGTATCAACACGTCGCACTAACCTGCACTGTCGATGGTGGCCGCCAACTGGCCGTTTTTCTTGGCGGCGACGTATTTCCCATTAGCAGCCCGGAACGTCAGCCTCTTCCCACGCCACTCAATGTCAAAGTAGCAATTAGCTGATCTGCAGAGACGGAGAGAAAATTAAAGAGTTAAAGGAGTACCCAAAAAACCTTACACAGCAGTCAGATATGCAGTAATGCACTCGCAGGATTGTCAGCTAAAAAAAACAAAACAACAAACAAACATCTTCACAGACTGAGACGCCCAGCAGCTTTATCGCAGTGCAAGTGACTCTTGGGTAATTAGATAGGTAGGATCCGGGTAGAGGGATAAGCTTGAAGTCTTTGGTTAAGTGGAATCAAGTAGCTTACTAAATCCTTTCACTTGGGAGAGGATTTTTTTTAAGTTGATTTTGATTCTCTGAAGCTCAGAAACATCCTCAAAATGTTTTCAGCAGACCACAGCTGGTTTAAAAAAAAAAAAAAAAAAAAGCACTTTGGTGGTCTAATCTGCGAGAAGTAAACAGAGGGAAATCTCAAGAATGTGATTGAGTAATCTGGTGAAGTTCCTGCAGGCCCCCCTCAGTGTTGAGGATCTGCTCGGTCTTATCTTAAACAGAATGGTCTGCTTCTGAGCTCCCTCATAGCGCATGCTTGTGACCGAGCTGATCAGTTTACTGCTGTCCTCTGCATCATTCCTGCACACGTGCAAACACGCTAATGCTAAACATCTGCAGCTCCTCCTGATCACCGCACATAGTTTCCTCAAGAAAGAGGCTTTAAAAGTAAAACTCTCTTAACTCTCATGACATGTAAAATGACCAGACTCCCACTCCTGGATCTGTCTGGGGACTCACAGAGAAGTGACTCAAGAGCATAGGGTCAAAGGTCAGGGGTTAATAGCTAGCTCTCTGGTTGAACTGAACTACTGTACATTAAAGCAAATGACTCCACAGGTTAGGGCTGCACACAAATGCACTTCAACTCCCACAGCATGCCACAGCTATGGACATGCCATCAATCCCTCCCACACACAGGTCAAATTACGAGTGAGGACTAAACACCAGAAGCTATGACGGACCAGTTTGAGTTTTCCACAGTCAGCAGACACACACACGGACAATGAACGGACCTCACTGAAGCAGGTGTAGCTGTGATGATGTGTGCGATTCTTACTTAGTGGAGGCCGTGCACTGCAGGCCGCCGTTAGCCGTCAGGGTCCAGTATTTCCCAGCGGCAGTCCGGAATGCGCACTTCCTGTTTTCACGGCAGATCTCCATCTGGAATACCTCTTGGTCACTTTCTTCATCCTGATTGGCTGACAGGTCCATGCCTGTGTGGGGTTAAAATGTTGGGGAGACCTTGTCAGGCTGATGAATATGAGAGGGATATGAATAACCACAGAAGATTCATCATTAACATTCAACACACACGCACGCACGCACACGTGAGGCAGGTAACCGTATAGTAAGGACTTCTTCTGAAACTTCTATACAAACATTCTCCAAAAGCTTTTTCTTTGCAAGGATTATGAGGACATCAGCCCTGTCCACATAATTCAATATGTCCGGACAGCGCTGCATGCACCC
The DNA here is from genome assembly GCF_057382185.1 of Mchenga conophoros. NCBI lineage: Eukaryota > Metazoa > Chordata > Actinopteri > Cichliformes > Cichlidae > Mchenga > Mchenga conophoros. Next base: position 16,474,807 of record NC_140529.1, read on the forward strand.
TTATACCCACCGAGGTATACACAGCCCACACGTTCACATCCGCTGGTCAGGATCAGACGTACCAAATGAACAACATCAGTCTGCTTAGATTAGTGAAGGATTTAACACAGCTGCACACAAACCCACACCCACCCACTCACATCTGTCCTGGTCTAGACAGACCCCACTACACTTCAAAGGATCAGGCGTCACAGTGGACGGTCACAGCACACAGAGTTTGCTAGCCAGCAGTGACAACAGTCTCTGCGGGAATCTGAGAAGGCACAGCAGCTCTGATGCTAAATACTTACATCTACATCCCCAAATAATGATAAAATATTAACATGCTTCCATTTTTAGCATGAAAACATTACTCAACTAAAGTATAAGTTGTTGGTTTTGTAGGCATTTAGTATTTCAGAGATATTTTTTCCCCCCACTCTGCATTATGTCAGTGAGAACATATCCCTAATATGGTCATCTCAGGCACACAGAAGCTCCACCCACCTGCAGTTCAAACCTCCTGTTCATGAGGGGCAGCCAATCAGATATCAGAAGAAAACTGCAACAAGGCCCAGTGTAAGATAAAAGGATTATTTTGAACTGTGAATCATGCAAAGCTACTATAGCAGATTCCAAGAATACGAAACGAGAGTGATGGTGTCCCTTAAGGTGTACCAAAAGCAATGGGAACTATCTGAATAATTTGATTGGCTATTTAATCGATGGCAGCTAGCCTTGACAAAACTTGTAGGCCAATTTAAAAAAAGCTTTAGCTCTGTGAACATTTAAAATACATCACAGTTATAATTGTCATTTCCACGTCCTTCTTCCCCTGCTGTATATCTGTAGTCCAAAAAAAAAAACTACAAAAATCAGTGAGTCTGTGAGTGCATGTGTGTGTTTGTACAGATCAGCAGACCTCATTAAAATCAAATCAACCTTAGTCAGGCACCCAAGAGCAACAAAGAGGTAAACACATGAGTCAACTATAAGAGCGAAAACCCAGACGCACAAATACAATCTAAGCAGCACAAAGCCCGCCATTGTATATGATGAAATCATACTGTGCACTGACCTATAGCCAGAGGGCTCACAAAAGAGAGAGAGAGAGAGCCTGTCTGCTATGTAAATGTGTGCAGAGCAAGAGGTGAGAGGGCGAATCAGGAGAAGACGAAGAAAAAACAAAACAAAAAAAACAGCCGCACAAGTGGCACAACACATGTTTGTGAACACATTAAGAGGGGAACCTTTACCCCAACAGTAACTATTCTGCCAGCAGCACTCAGTAACAGTATTCACACAGAGCCAGCGTTACATAAAGGTGTTCAACAGTTACTGCTCACGGACTGTGTCTGGCGCTCGGGATTGAGTTTCTGCAGAAAAATGCAGAGATGCACACATGTGCACACACACAGATGATTAAGAAGGAAAATATAACCATAATGGGAACCACATGGAGAGGAGGGGGTACGGAGGAAACAAGAATGTTCATTTAGAAGGGTTTGAAGAGGACAAGGAGAAAGAAAACTGGCAAAAAAGATCCGTGTCCTCCAAGATAGGACACGTCTCTGAACTCTCCTCTAATGCTCGCTGCTTCCTGCTCAGCCAACGCAACTCTAGTAGCAAAGCAGAGCCCATGTATGTAGACTGTGGCTATGCGCGGATCAAACCATCTGCTGGTGGTTTTGACCCATGACGAGCTTTTGGCTGGTATTAGAGACGACTTTACAATGCAAATAGCAAATGTGCTAATTTTAAAAACACTACAAAAGACTCTTATGAAAGTCATTCAAAACCTCATTTTAATATGAGGTCTTTACTTTTGAAATTTTGACTTGTAAATGATAAGAGCACAAAGAAAAAGCCCGTCAAGCGTGAGTTATGTCATCTGTGTTAATGTGAGCTGTTCATTCAAAGCAGTAGCATGGGCTCTGTTTTGATACAGTGTCGAGGCGGCTCTATGAAAAACAAGCAGTTTGATATCCAGCTCAGGAAGTTTGGGGTCAAACCAGACAACCAGGGCGAGGCGAACAAATCAGTGTGGTAATTACTGAGCTTTAAAGAGCAGGTGGTAGGTGGACTTGTTACTGTGGACAGAGCCAAGCTAGCTGCTTACATCTGTTCATTTCAAGCTAACCTGGTGCTAACCTCAGCTTCATACAAATGTGATGAATTACATACGAGACTCACAGCACTCAAAGTCACTGAACAGAAATCTATTCAAAGGCAAAGTTGGTGGTTTTCTCGCGTCGTCCTCCAAAAGAACCAATCAAGAGCCAAACCTGGAAACCTGAGCCACTCATCAATGACACATGGAGCACAGGTGTTGGTGGCGGCCATATCTATTCATTAGTATGCACGTCCTCCTATCATTTTTCTTTGCTGGCTGTTTCCATATTATGAACTGGCATGGCTTTTTAAATCAGTGCTCTGGTGAAAAGAGCTAGATATGTTCATATGGTGAAAAATAACTTGCATGAAAATCCTTTAACTGCTTTCAAAGACTGCACACTCACTGGCCACTTGTTCAACTCCTTGTTATTGCAAATCTCTCAACAGTCAGCCACATAGCAGCAACTCAACACATCTAAGCAGGTAGATCTGTTCAAGACGACCTGCTGAAGTTCAAAGCGAGGATCAGAATGTGGAAGAAAGGTGATGCAAGTTACTTTTTATGCATAGCATGATGTTGGTCCAAGTATTTCAGAAACTGCTAGCCTGTTGGGATTTTCCCACAGAACCATCGGTTTATAGAGGATGGTCTGAGAAGAAAAATGATTCTCTGGATAAAATGGCTTGTTTATACCAGACAAGAATGGACAAGCTGTTTTATGCTGAGGAGACGGTAATTCCAACAACCACTCGTTATAACCAAGCCATGCAGAAGAGCATCTCTGAATGTAAAACATCAAACCTTTGAGCAGTTCAGCTACAGCAGCAGAAGACCACAGTAGAAGAAAACCCATCGAACTGATGCTAAAACTCACACAAAATCATTAAAATTGGACAACAGGAGACTTGGAAAATGCTGCCTTGTCTGAGGAGTCTCAGTTTCTGCTGCAACATTCACGTTAGAGACAGAATTTGGCATAAATAACATGAAAGTGTGGATCCATGCTGCCTTGTACCAGCAGTTCAGGCTGCTGCTGGCGGGGTAATATTTTGGGAGATTTTTTCTTTCTGCTTATGAGGCGACCGGTGAAATTAGATTACAGCTTCAAAACGTATAGCTGTGTAACCACACATCTTATCTGACTGTCATCAGTCAAGAGGATAAGCATACTTCCCAAACTGGGGAATTTTTCAAACAAACAGTTTATTCAGTTGCGCTCTGCCCAAGCAAAACAACTACTTCAGTCTAAAATAAAACAACCGCTGACACCAAATCATCACAAGGCTCGAATACGTTCATTTCAGTGACCGATGACTTGGGGTAATATCAAGCATCACACACTTTTAAACTCAGTTTAAAATATTGAATAAAAGGTCAGCAGGGTTCACTTTAGCTTCTGTTTTTCATTCTCAGTTCAATGTTTTTCATTTACTTCATTTTTGTACAAATCTAAGACGTCTGATTTTTACGTGCATGTCTAATGTGCATTTTCACACAGACACTGAAAACCGGCACCGGCTAAAGTCTGGCGTGAGTTTGGAACTGTTAGTTTCAGCGGAAAAACAAACATGAATTTCACTATATGAAAATAAACCCGGAAACTAAGACGCAGTTTTGCATGCTGAGCTGATTTGAGTAAATGATTCTCTGAATATCTGATTTGAATAAACTTCAGTCAGCCTTGCAGATGGTGTCAGACACTTTCACACATTCAGCTGCCTTGTCTTGAGTTATCACAAGGACATTTAAAAAAACAAAAACAAAAAACTGCTATAAAAATACCAGACTGACAGACAAAACAGTCACCCTGAAGGCCGTGCAGCCTCAGCCGTGAGGCCGCTACACAACCAGATCTGTCCACACTGATCAGTCTTGAAGCTCACAGGGTTATGAAGGAGGACAGAGAGGGTCTGCAATCATGTACACACACCAGCAAACCACACATGCCGATTCCTCCCAAACCTCATGCACACACTCTACTTAAACAACAATCCACTCCACCCATCGCACTCAGCCTAATGGCGGCAGGCACAGATTGTCCTCAGTGAGCCAGCACCAGAGGCCTGCTGTGAACGCACGCGATTCTATCAAGCCTACTTTGTGTGGCTCCTATTGTTCACCAGGCCCTGACTGAGGAGGCGACCAGCTGGGGCACAAACAGGGAGCCAGATCATCAGCTTTTGTTCTGATCCAAACACACAGAGTGTAACCAGCCGGCCCACACTGACTGAAACACTGCTGCTTCAACTCAAAAAACAAAAACAACACACATGCATGCAGAGAAAAGGAGGTCAGGCATGTGAGAGAGTATCGTGCCCGGGGATGCCCCAACTCTTTGGGCAAATTGATTCAAACTGTGTGTTCAGCTCGTCTCTACTGAAGTACAGTTGCTGTGAACTCAAGGACGGCGATGTGGAGACACACCCAGAGCACGGCAGGATGACACGCTGGAGACCAGCTGAACCCTAACCTATAATAAAGCGCAGACATCGAGGAGGAGAGGTTCCCCCCCTCGTGGGTATGCAGCTGACGCGAGGCCGATCCTCTGGCGCGCTCCCAGCACACAAACACGCAGAGGGCGTGCAAACATTAAAACGCCAGCGTGCCCACTCAGTCACAGCCAGCGAGCATTACCAAGGATGCATAAATTAAATGCTTCCCATCTTTTTTATCCTACTGGTCGACCTTGTTGCAGTGAGAGAAAGCAAATAGTCGCCCTTCACCCCGCGGGGATTATCGCACACCAGCCAAGGTCAGAGCTGCGCCTCTCACGTCTCATTTCCTGCTCGCGGGTGGGGATGAAGGAGGCAGATAGGGTGTCAGGGCTGACTCGTGGCCAGACACAACATGGAGCCAGTGTTTCTGCTTCCTGAGTTTACCACACATTGCACGGTTGGTTTCACCCTGACTAATGTGCAGACTTAAAAATTATTTATGAATTAGGAGATGAGGATTCTGTCAAATTAATGCAAAGCAACCACAGATGAATCTGTAATCCGTATAGATGACTTTATAGGGAGAAGCAACCATTTAACAAGAGTGAGCTTTGTAAGGCAATAGAGATGTTTAGGCTGGCTACATTTAAAGCTCAGTTTGTTCGATCCCCAGACTGTGCAAGTGTCTTTAGTCACACCTCATTTTCTGATATTTCGCTTCCAAGGAGCTGGATTTTCTTAAAATATGTCATCTTCAGGCTGTTTTTCGTTGCATCAGTTGCAATTGATCATTTTCAGAGGAATGGGGTTGTTTTTTTGTTACTACTCACCGAATCATTCAAGAGATTTAAAAACCGACTCCCAGCTCTAGAGATAAATCAGCATAGTGTCTGCACATACTGGACAACTTAGTATAGAACCAGTTTTAAATAGTAAATTTATTACTAGCATCCCGTCAAAAAAAAAAAAAAAGAGAAAAAAAAAAAAACATTAGCTCACATTTTGTTTACTTGAATATCTGAAAAATGCCAAAGTTACATCATTAAGAAATAAAGGTGAAAAAAGAATGCTAAGGCCTGACACGGGACCTGAGAGGCATGGATTGGCCTCCACACCCCAGACCTCAACCTTGTTGAACATTATTGGGATCATCTTGACAAAGAACAGAAGAAACAGCAGCCGAAACCCAAAGAAGAACTGTGAATGCCCTTAAAGAAGCCCTGAGAACTATTCCTGAAGATTACTTAAAGTATTATATACTAGAGATGGACCGATCCGATATTACGTATCGGTATCGGTCCGATATTGACCTAAATTACTGGATCGGATATCAGAGAAAAATAAAAAATGTAATCCGATCCATTAAATATCACGAAAGCACCTCACAAAACTTGCAACACACCGTAACTCACCTCAGAACGTTAGCACGTTGGAGCAGTAGGCATCACGTGATAGAGCAGCTGTGGCATGCCGGACCTGTCGGTGGTCTGGATAGCATTTGGAGCTTCGCTAGCAACCTGGCATTTCATCTCCGACAAAGTTATCCCGAGAGAAGTAAAGCAAGTGTGTAAGTCCATCTCTGAATGTTTGTAAAGCATTCCTGCGTTAAGCTTAACAAGCGATATATGGAGCGACTGCCTCTCCTGCTGCTACTTCAATCATGAAACTGCTTAATGATCAGCTGATCGGCTTTTCTGTCGCGAGTCCGTGTCTCTAGTTTGCTTTTGGCCCACTTTGCACCAGAAAGAGGAAACCAGCGGCTGAACAACAGCAGCACGTTTAAGCTTGATCAGCTGTTGTTAGAATGTATTTAATATTACTTTCTACACCAGGATCTTTTTCTACGTAGCTGACGCTGGTAACTGTGCAGGGGCGGATCTAGCAAAGTTTAGCCAGGGGGGCCGATAGGGCATTAACAGGGAAAAGGGGGCACAAAGACATACTTTTCTTTCTTATTCTCATTTAAAATGTCGAGCTTTTAATAAATAATTATCTGACACCCAAAGTTTTAATCTGATGTAAAAGGAATAGAAGTCCATTACTGTATATAGTAACTATTAAGTCTAATATATATATACCCTTGTAAGCTATAGTACTTTTTCCTTTGGGAAGGTACCATCTGTGCAGTCTGCAATTCTGTTGAAGAAAGATGTTGAATCTATTTAATATTTCTTGAAAAATAATTGATTTCTGTGCATTTTTTTTCACACTGCATCAAATTAAGGTTGATTACGTCGATTAAGCATCATGAGGTGAAGCGTGAGGGGTGGTTCCCTATTTTTTATTTATTTATTTTTGTTGTTGCTGGGAGTTGGAACCCTATTAGTTAGGTTGCTTAATATTTATGCTAAGTACTCTTTAAAATACCAGAATAGGGAGGATGGTGTAGGTTTAAGTTTATTAGATTGATCAGTATTGCTGAACTATGAAATATTTTTTTTTGCATACAGGTATAACAGAATAGCTTTAGTGTAGTTGTTGTTTTAAACTTGAGTATGAACTTATACAAAATGCAGCAAGATATTTAAAAAACAGTTTTGTTGATTAAAAAACACTATATCGGATTCATATCGGTATCGGCAGATATCCAAATTTATGATATCTGTATCGGACATAAAAAAGTGGTATCGTGCCATCTCTATTATATACACAACTATACACATACAGTATATGATATTGCATGTTTCAACAAGCTGCTGCACTTCTTTCTCATTTTCCTAGTAAATTACAAAGAAATAAAGGGAGACTTAAGATGGTACACACTACTGTAAGCTAACTGTTTCACAATGGGGGTTGGAGGTTTGGTTGAATCTAGTTGTTTTCATAGTCCTTTGGGTTTTATGGAGACAGCAGGAGCTTTGTCACCAAAAACCAAAGACCCCCCGAGTCACCTCACATTTGCCCCTCAGGGAATTGTTGCTTACAAAGAACAGTCAACACTCGGTGGTCACAAAGCAACCACCGGTCGCCAACAGGATGTGACGGATTCTTATTGTTTTAGCTGACAAACCAGCACTCAGTCTTCACTCACACTTGCCCTACAGTTTAGAGGAAGAACAGGCCACTAAAGGGCCACCGAGCTGCAGGCTAACTGACTGATAATTGCGTCCGAGTCCATATGCGGGTCGTTAAACAGCCTCTCTGAGAATTCGTGACCAGAGACGAGAAGAGTGGATGTTATGAGCCGGAAACAAGCGGCAGCACTGAGTCAGTTTAAAAAGCAATTACAAATGCTGTGAGTTCAGATTAGTGAACAGCAAAAACTGTGGCACCGTTTGGGTTTTGTTTAAAGTCACACAATGACGGACATCAGACTTTACGTGAACCAATATGAAATATTGGATTTATTAAAACACTGCTGGGCTGTAACAATAAAATAAATCACAGAAGGGAGTAAAGAGTCAGCTCCTCTCTTGTAAAAACATTTGCAACATTTGAGTTATTTGCAACATTTTAGATTAACGGAGGTCTCATGAAGAAGTGCAAACAAAAGCACTGATAACGTTTCTAATCCCATTCAGCTCAGAGTCTTTGGTAGGTGTGTTTGGATGAGCTGACTTAATACTATCAGCTGAAGCTGCATTCATAATATATTAACCATCTGCACCGTTGAGGTGTGCGGATGCAGATTCCCATGACGTAACCACAACAAATCAAATGTGCTAAACCTGAAACGAGCAGCTGAATCTTTTTCCTCCAGCGAGCTCCACTGTAACACTGTGTCTGTGCAAACTAACCTGCAGTAGCCAAAACTGAAAACACACAATGCAGACCATAATTTTATCTTAAAGTAGGGGTGCATGAGAAAGATAAAAAGAAAAAAAGAGAATTTCATGACTCAATAATCATGGCCGACTAATGAAAGGATGTCTAAACTGGATTTACTGCTTTTGAGCGTGAGAACTTGACAAACAGCAATTAAGCGCGAGTCACCAAATCAACAGTTTTGACTGGACAAAACCAGCTTTCAGAGTGACCCGACTGAGCTGGCCCGAGCCAACCCCCCCCCCCCAAAAAAAAAGCCAGCCGATTTTAACCATCATCACGACTTGGGTCTGTCAGCCAAATAGCCGCTTTAGAATGGAGTGGAGGGGACTATAAGCAGCTGTTGATTTGAAAAAACATCTGGAGGCAGTTTAATTCCACTTGGCATTTAATCTGCATCACAATGATCCCGTTGTTGGCGGGCTGAATGTGGTTTTCCCCCCTCTCAAGATTCGGATCTTCTGCTCGTTATAAGTTGTAGCGGTCAGAAGGGACGACTTGGGTTGAGTCACCCATGAGCAAGGCATCATGGGTACATGTCTGATATGATTTCCAATATTTCAGCATAAAGCATCTAAAGACACGAGAAGCAGTCTGATAGCAGTGCTCCTTTCCCTGCACCGTTAAGTTAAAGCAACGCACTTAAAAGTGACTCACACCACCTGTGACATCACTCGCTGGTTTGTAGACGAGTTCTGGTCGCAGGCAAGAGACATTCTGAACCCAACACCTCTGTTTGACCTTTTTCTCACTGAGAAACATCGCGTGCAAGTACATTTTTGTTTGTCTACAAGGTAACCATCAATGCAGATCCACCACGCTGCATCCAATACTCCATGTGTCACTCAAATCGTAAAGAGATAGATATGACAAACTGCAGTTTCCTCGATTACAAGCCACTTAGTATCAAAATTTGCTTAAACACATGCATGTAAGCAGGATACTGCACCTTCCATAATAAACTGTGGTGGAGCAGCCAGCCATTCAGATCACAGTGTGATTGTTTTTGTGGTGGATTATTAAAGAGCAGTTCGTGCTCTCATTGCAGGGGCCCATCCTTTTAATACCGCAACCTCCACCTTCAAAATGGACCACCATTTTGTGGGTTGGGACTGAGCTTGAATCTGGACAAAAATAAAAAAAATAAAGTAGCAACTCCTACTTTGTGAGTCGAGGATGAATGTCTCTGTGACAAGTAAACAAAGCAGGGAGACAGAGCAAACATGCCCGGGTGTGACAACGATGAGAGAGGAAAATGAAAGGATAGACAGATCACACTTCATGAAAATAGAAGCTGTAGTTAAAAAACAAAGCAAAAAAGCCACTAAACCACCAGTCTTCTCAGCAGACGCCAGATATTCAGAGCGATTCAGAGAGCATCAGTTATAAGTCGTTCATTACTTTCAGAGCCTCGCGGCCTCATGCAAATACTCAGAGATTACTGCGCTGGCTCACAGTGATATTTAGAGAATGATTCACACACTCTCGCTCTGATCTCAAATTTCTGCTGAGTTCATCATACTTTTTTTTTTGTTTCGGATTAATGATGGGAAAAGAGATATTCAGGCACACATCATGTTCAGCATGCGGCATGCCATCGATGACGACTGGAGACACACAGCAGCCAAGCCTGAAGGCTTGGTATGAGTGGGGGAGGGGAGGGGGTGGCAAGGCAGGAGGAGGGGAAATATAGAAGAGGTGTTAAAAACAAAGGTTAGAACAATAAAGGAGACAGAGACTGGGAAAAAAGTAAGGAGGGGTGAGGAAAAAAGGAAGGAAGGAAGGAAGAAGGTGGAGGGAGAAGCTTGTGTCCTTGCCCAGTCATGCAGCCGAAAATCAGACATGCATGAAGACCATGAGCTCTCACTCAAACAGTAATGGAGGGAAGGGGGAGTAGAGATTGAAGAAAAACAAAAACTATTCCGCCTTATCGAAGCTAATAATCACATCAGCTGTGGATGCTGCTGTGCATCTCTCTTAATGAGACACAAAGGCTCCAGTTTCAGCTTTTCCATCCACATTCACTGGACAGCTGAGACTGTGGAGCTTTTTCTGCTGCACAGATGGTGAGGACTCTAGTGTTGCATTTTTAAATGCTCCTGGTCATATCAGTCAGAACCTCACCCGACCTAAATTAAGCAAGCTGTTTTGGTATAAAGACAAAAGTAGCAGTTGCCTACCAAGTTTTCAGTCATCTTCTCCCCTTTCTCTAATTGTGGAGCCATTCTGCTTCGGTGGCACGGTCAGCCTTCCAGTTTAAGACTGTTTTACATTTGAATGAAGGCACGCGTGCACACCGTGCTCTGTGTGTAAGAGGCTGAGAACTCTGTGTACATGGTGGTGGTTTGTAAAGTTTACTGACCATAGACGATACAACAGTGCTTTTAATCCGCTCCAGCCTGAGGGGGTTGGGAATAGTGAGGGGTGGGAGGGGAGGGGTGGTGGTGGTGGTGATTTCGTGCTGCGTTTTGTAGAGGTGGGCTGATCGATCCAAATATCGATAGTATCGATACCAATGCTGGTATTGACATCAGATGGATACAAGCGTGATAGAATCAATGGAAATCATTTACCCCAAACATGCACTATGAAAAATGCAAAAAACAAAAACCTAGATTCAGAGTACATGAAAAGCTGAAAGGTGGGTTTTTGTTGCATTAGTGCCAATTATAGTGGAATGTAAAAATCAGTGATTCAGTGGTCATTGAAATGTGCTCAGAATTTGCAAATTAGAGATTCCTCTCATAAATCATGACACACTGCTCTCCCCTACATAAGCTGCCATTATAGGTTAAAAGTATTGGTACTGGTATCAACAACACTGGCCCTGTATTTGCTTGGTATGGCACACGAGGAGTACTTTTTATGAAAAGAGGGTGATTTGGCCCAAAAGACATTGTTTAAACATGTGTAAGTGCGCACAGGCCTCTGGTGTGGGACTAGAAGTCTAGGCCATGCTCTGTGTCCATCATTCAGAGTGTGTGTGTGTGTGTGTGTGTGTGTGTGTGTGTGTGTGTGTGTGTGTGTGTGTGTGTGTGTGTGTGTGTGAGTGAGAGAGAGAGAGAGCGCGCGCTGCAGGAGGGAGATGCAGTCTCAAAATTCCATCACGTTAACCCTTCCTCTACCAGACACTCTTCTCTCTCTCACACACACACACACACACACACACACACACACACACACACACACACACACACACACACACACAGGATCTGGACCGGACCACCACCACACCCACCTTGCCGGGTGGAGACGTTCCTCTCGTTGGCTGCGGTGAGCACGACCTGCGGGTGGCTCTGCTCCAGCACGAACATCTCGTCCTTGCCCACGCGCGCGCTCTTGCCGGACTTCATGGTACCGGAGGGCCCGGAGGGCGCGAGGTACCTGCCGCTGCAGTCCCTGAAGGCCACCTTACCAGAGCGGAACTCCAGCGTGTAGCCGGTGCTCTTGTCCGTCGTGGCGACCAGCGCGCCGTCGTTCCTCAGGAAGCGGTTGTCGGACGTCTGGAGGTGGTACCGCTGATCTCGGAACACGAGCGTGATCATGGAGTCCACTCCCCACGGGACATCCCGGTCGATGGCGATCTCGTCCACCTTGTCGCTCAGGTGCGCGTACCGCTTGCGCGTCACGCTGAAGATGTTCACCTGCGGGTGCATGGCGATGTGCACGCTCCATTTCTCCGCCACCGAGGCGGTCTGGGCGAAGCAGATGATCCGGTCCTCGGTGCCGCCCAGGTAGCGGCCGTGCTGCTCGGACTGCAGGGACCAGCGGCCGTCGTCGTGAGCGGTGATGACAAACCGGCATTCCGGACCCGGGGTCTCGCTGTCTCCGGTGACGTTCCCGTCCTTGTCGGCGGCGATGTACCGGCCCAGGTGTGACTTGAGGAAGAACACGTTCCCGCTGGAGTCATCGCCGCTCTGCTCCAGGGTCCAGATCTGCTTCTTCTTCATGGACGTGGCGGACGCGTTGATTTTGAAGCCGAAGGTCTCCGCCGTCAGGTATTTGTTCCCGCAGTTGATGAGACCGAACTGGATCTGCAGCATGTCGCTGGTTCCGTTCGTCGCTCCGTTAGTTGTCATTGTCGCTTCTGTGCGCTCGAGCCTCGGACCGGTTCTGTCCTGAGAGGGATGAGAGAAGAACGAGGAGGAGGAGAGGGGAGGAGGAGCGGTTCTGCAAGTGAGCTCGCGGCTGAAAGGGTGGGATGCTGTGCAGCCTCGCGTGCTTCTCTTTGTTTGGGGGAGTCTGTGAGCGCGCGCCGCCGGTCCTCGGTGCTCTGCCTGTCTCAGCAGCGCGAGACCGCCGCCACAGCTGCAGCCTATATAACCATCAGTGACGTCGCACATCAAACCACGCCCTCCAGGATGACCAGCAATCTGGGAGCAGAGCTCGGTTGTCTCCTCTGCTCGAACCCTGTTGCTTTTATCCGTCTAGTTTAGGTATTTTCCCCTGTTTTCCCGCTTCCCATCAGAATTCCCTAGAAGTCTAATTGTGAACAGTGTGTGTTGGTACAAGCTCAAAACTCTTAAAATTGTCTTAAATTCTTTAAAAAGCCCTCTATTTTAATATCTAGCGACTCGATTTCCACCCAAGCATTAAAATAATATCACTTTCTCTCGCTTTCAGACACATATGAGACCGGTTCAGCATTCAAATCACGAGGACCGTGTGCGTGTGTCCGCTCACAAAACAGCTCTATTCATGGGCCGAGCATGCACATCACAGGGCTGGAAACAAAGAGGTCAAACAGATCACACTGGCATCTTCTCAGTCCATGTGCATGAGTGAGCACCCCCCCCCCCCCCTCTCTCTCTCTCTCTCTCTCTCTCTCTCTCACACACACACACACACACACAAAAGTACACAAAGTGTACACTTTAAAACAAAACAAAACATACAAACAGATATCGGCCAACGCAGAAGTAGCTCATGGCTCAGTGAAATTTCAAGGGCAGTTGTTCCAAACATGACCCGTGCACGTCCATGGCACGGCGCCATGAGAGCGACAGCGCTGGAGTTTCCAATCTGGGTACAGAAAAAAAACACGAATATTCTTTCCACCTGCATAACTATGCAAAGTAAGATCAATCACAAGCTAGCTTTGCTACCTTTGCAGCTGGCGTCAATCGTGATCAGAGATCTGTCATCGAGCTAAAAAAACAACAACAACAACAACCCCCCCCCCCCCCAAAAAAAAACCAACAAAACAAAACAGGAGAACAACAAAAACTATTTCAGAAATAAAAAATTAGCACCACAGTGTAAAAAGTGTTGCACATGTTGGTAGAAAGGATGTGTTACATCATGTTAAAAACAACTTCTAAATATGCATTCATTATATGTTCTGTTATTCTAATGTTTGAATGTTATTACTAATAAAGTTTTGGTTCTTTTTTAACTTTGCCAACAGGAGCAGAGGTTCAGAGTGCCAAATGCCCCCCCTCCAGCCAAAGCACTGAAACCTCCCTGCACTGTGATTTTTCTTGTTTAATCATATTTTTATTTAATGAGTGCTTGAGTTATATTTATAACAGACAGTGGCTCTGTTTGTCATCTGCTGTGTCTGGAGCTGAGGAGTAAAGAGTGATGTACTCCCACTCACTTTCATGAATGAATGGGTGCTTCTGTTGTTGGATCATTCATACAGTGCAGCTGGCCTGGATGTACATCACACTCTAGTCCTATACATCTTAACCAATACAATACCAACTTTAATAGTTAGAAACACACAGGATTTTCATTTTCATTTAATAAAAAAACTAATAACTGTCACATCTGGTGAACTGATCACGAGGCTCTGAGGTCTTTGTTACTCCCCTCTCTGCTGGGTTTGCAAACGCAAAGTAATCTGACCCCTAACCAGTAATCTAATCACTAGTAATCTTTGCCTTTCTCTCCTGCAGTCTGAATAAATCCAATCTTCAGTCAGAACATCTTCAAACAAATCAAATCTCTGTGTAATTTCAGCTCCACTCTAATAAAATCACCACACTCGTTCTCATGTATTTTTTTCCGTTTTGGGGGCTTGTGTTGTTTTCATTTCTAACAGCCTTATTTTGCAAAACTTAATTTTAAAATGTGCGTGTAAGGGTCTGTGTGTGTGTGTGTGGTAAAGCAGTGACTTTAAACTGCAGATCAGCACGGAAACATCACCTTTTGAGTCATTGCAGTTCACACAGAAACCATTTGCATCTGTACTTTTGTACAGAAGCTGTGGCGATCCCAGTGGAGCTTCCATGGAAAGATTAACAGCATGCAAAAAATGTGTCAGCACACCAGCCTCAACTATTTTCAATGTACCGAAGAACTTCTGGGTCACGCATGCACAACATGCTCATTTTAAAAACAGCTCAAGGAAAGAAAAAGTGCAATAATCAAGCTTCCCATAAAAGTTCAACATCATTCAAGAGTTCAGTTTGTGAGGTTTTGAGATCTTGGTAGATTATTTCTGTTACTGTGGACACACTCAACGTAGCTGTTTCTAGTCTTTAGGTTGAGCTGAGCTAGCCAATCCTTTAAAGATCGTGTTTCAGGCACCCATCCATCTTAGAGGTAGTCTTATCTGTAGGACAACTTGTGTTGCTGAACTGGAAAGAATCGGCTGTTTTTTGGTGGGGGGTTGCCTGCCTGCAGCATCATCAGTGAGCTTTTTCTCCTAAGTGCAGAATCCTTCTCATTATGTGCTGACAAACGCAGCTCAAATTAACTGAGAGGATTCAGATGAATAATTGATTCGGGTTTGATGTGGGATTAGCAGACATGTCAACAATCACACATGTTCCCCTCCTCTCTCAGGCTGTTTGCTGCTCAGAGAATTTCATCCCCTTTACCAAAATCCCAATTACAGCTTTAGTTTGCGGCCATGCCTGTTTAGGAAAATCATCTTTAACTACTTTGTGATTTTTTTCGTCATGCTACATGTTTGTAGATGTTTTTACTGATGTTTTTACTTCTGTCTAAGTGTGTGGAAACGATGAAGTCACTGACAACAAATCGGTGTACCCAGCAAAAAAATTAATAAAAAGAAATCAGAAACATAATGATTGATGAATCACTCACACGACAACAACATTCAAGGAATAACCAAGGAATGAAAAGTGCAGTTCCTCTAATGGCCACTGGAGGCTGGCACCAAAAGTAAATCGAGCTCATAGACAGAATAAAACATGATGGATGGAGCTTCCAGGTGGGGAAAGTGAAGCCAATGCAGAAGATAGTTAAACCTGCAACCTACCTGAAGGCCACCAGATGGCGATAGCTGTGGCTGATAAAAGACTTCCAGTCCTATAGAAGTCTATAAGAAAATGGCTTTCTCACTTGACCTCTGTCAACACTTTCCTGATGTGTTTGTGGGCTCAGTCATTCATTTTGGATCATGCTGAAAAGAAAATGAAATCGATTTTGTACTTTTGGTCATTCTATGTTTCAGAAAGAATGTTATTATTATAGACCCTGTGCACGAGAAAATGCTAACTTCCTGGTTTGAGACCGGATGTGGGGTTGTACATTTCCAGTAGCTTTACTTTGCGGTCAATCGCTACTGTGAAGATATACTCCAAAATCATGTCCAAAACTCGAAAACGGAAAGTTGTGTCATAAAAAAATCTAATGATCAATTTTGACGTTTAAAGAGTTTAGATCGATCAGATGTTTACATCACTCAACACAAGCAGAACTGCATTACTGCAGAAGACACATCGTCCACATTCAGAAGCACATCTCTGTATAGTGACTGGTCTTATGATGTAAACAGGCAAATGTTCAGCATTCAAACTACAGGTGAAGAATAGTCAAACCAGATGTTTCCCCCGTTATGTCGATATCAGCTAGTCAAGTACACACCTACACAGCATGTCAACAAACCGTGAAAAAAACCCACACACAAAATGAATGATTGCTGGTAACATGTACGAACGCTATGTTGTGACTTACCTTAAAAATTACAGCGGTCCCTCGCTATAATGCGGTTCACCTTTCACCTCGCTGTTTCGCAGATTTTTTAGTGCAAGTTTGCATGCTTATTTTTTTTACGTCACATTGTGTCCTGCGTCCTGATCGCTGCAGACGATCTCCTCCGTGACGTCTCTCCTGTACAGTACAGAATCGCTGCATCGATCGCTAGCAGTGTGACTCTGAGGTGCAGTACTGTATGTCCACGATGTCCACGAAACGTTTTGCACCGTCAATAAATAAAATTGGCTACTTGATTTCACCTTGATTTCACCTTGATTTCACCTTTCGCTGGTTATTTTTAGAACACAACAAAACGAGGGACCGCTGTTTACAGATACTGAGAAATATAACATTTGAATCCTTTTTCTCTTTTGCTCTGAGGCGCAGGGAAAAAATATCGACAAGTCAATGAACATCATTTACAGATATATTGGGTAAATGCCCGAGACATCTATAGAAATGTAAATCACTGCTTGATTCATTCATTTGTTTAACTTGTTTTGGACCGTAAACAGGGCGCAAATAGGACACCGGAAACAAAGCTCCCCACAGGAGTTTCCGCACTGGAAGTAGCATATGCTAACGTGCACATAGTCAATTCCCATTGGCTAACGACTTATAGCTGACAAGTTGTTAGCCAATGAGCAACACTCACTCATCCTTATCACCTGTTTTTTTAAACTAAAATGACAAAGTTGAAAATGCACATTTTAAACAAGACTTCAGAAACCAATGGATGAACATTCATACAACATTCAGACGTCGTTACTTGTGCCGTGCTTATTTAGATGAAGCAACAATAATGACGCGAGGGCAGTAAATCTGAAGTATTTCACAGTAATTCATTTCACAGCAACATAAACGTGTAACACAATCAGACGTAGAGTGACTTTCATCCAAGCAACGAATTCATTCTGATGACTGTGGGTCAGCTTTGCATGACAGTCCTCTGGGAGCCTGAAACACACAGGTGAGACGTTTCACTTCTATAAGTCGGGGGCTAATATCAGGGTCTGTAAACTACAGTGAAAATGTGGCTTCACACAGACAGAGGAAGAAACACTTCTTTAAAAAAAACAAATACAAACAAAATAACAGCTCTAAATCAAGCCTTCAAAACACGACTTCATTGACCAATCAGCTACATCGCGACAGCTATGCCATCTTTTATATACAGCCTATGGGAATGGCATTTCATTACTATAGAGTGTGTGTGTGAACATTTTACACCTCTCTCACGCTATGCAGTGTTGCCTCCATTGATGCATCTTTAAATTATGTTTGAGAGAGAGGTAGTTACTCTCTCACACACACACAGTCTCATTATGCATCTCTTACAGATGCTGTGGACCTGATGAGAGTGGTAATATTTGCGGTGTTATGTTATACCACACCTCAGTCAAGCACCCATCAGCACAAGCCTCTGTGGAGACTCAGTGGGGGAGGTAGGGAGGGAAAGAGAGAGGGACGCCATCTTTGTTCTCAAAGCAGCTTTGAGGATGGTTGCTATAGTGATCAGCCTCAAATCTGTCAGTTGATGAAGGGCAGGCACTCTGCTGTAGATGGCACACACACACACACGCGCGCGCACTACATTCAGTACCTGCAGACGGCGCAGCACTGCATCAGAGGACGCTAAGCTGACCAATAAGCTTCCGCCTTTGACACACACCTCTGGACTGGAGCCAATGGCACCTCCTTTTCCACAGCTGCATTATGACATCAACCAATCAGGAAACATCTTTGGACAAAACAGCAAATCAAAGGGAAGCCTGGGAGACATTTTTATTAAAACAGAGTTGTTGTTTTTTTTTATATAAGACGCCTGAGTCTAATTAAAGTAATGGCAACATTTTTCCCTGCCGTTGTTTTTGTCTGCAGCTGTGGAGAAGTTGTTGCAGCGTTTTTAGTCGTGACTCACTAACCTGACTGAAACTGAACAAAGAAAATAATGTGAGGAGCAGGAAAGGGACAGATATGAACAGGGTGAGAAAGAAAGGGAGAATGATGGGGAGAGCAGGGGGACTCTCCCTCTCCTCTGACCTATATTTACAAACCCCAACTTGCGGAAACCATTGTTTGATGGTGAGTGTGTGCGAGCAGGCAAGCGCAAACCAAAGTGTATGGAGTGTCCTCGCTCTACAGATCTCATATTAGGTCAGCTAGGGTTGTATCAGGTCTGAGCAGACATGCACAACTGAGCGCAGAGCAGCTTTAGCTCGCCAGGGACGGCAGAGCAATAATGAGAAACCGGCTGGAACAGAATCTGCGTCACCTCTCAAGCATTAACCTATATTTTACAGTGAGCATTGACCAACTCAGTGAAGACATGAATGAACTGTCCCACTTTTCCTGCTGCAGTAAATCATATGATGCTGTGACAGAAGGTTGTAGCAAACGTGCCAGCATTTCAAACCCGAGCGTCAAATGATTTCTTAGCCTCCCATCACTGCTCGATCCCTAGTGTGCTCCAGTCTAGTGTGGGAGACATAACGAGCTAAATTTGTTCTACAACAGGGTCCTTCCATTGATTGTATTGATCACTTTCCTGGTCATTACAGTCTTGTGTCATGAAACCAACAAATGCCTGTTTTCCCTCTCTTTGTTTTCCTGCCCTCATGAGTCTTTCTCACTAAGAAGAGCTTGAAAATTGGTGAAGTTCTCCCTGAAAAATGCTAACGACAGGTTAAAGCCCCCAATAGGGCTCCTATAGTTAGTCTGAGAGTCAAATTTCTTAAGCAATAACTGAATCTAAATAACTGATAGTGGAAATACTTTAACTTAAAACCTCAAACCAAATCTGTCTCATTATCAAAGCTGAATAAAGTCAGAAATGTAAGAGGGATTTCTTTTGTTCTTATGCTTTATGTTGGCTTTGATTTCAGCCATCGACAAATTAAATACTTGATATTCTTAAATTCTTGAGAAACAGTTCTCCAGATTTCATGCTTCAGGTTTGCTAAATGTCCAGTCAGTCATAATTAAAGCCTTTTAAATGTTTCTATAAGTACTGTTATATGAAGAAAACTGCATAAAAAAACTTTTTGAAAGATGGACTGAAGCAATCCTGAAAGTGGATGTCTGAGAGGGTCCTGTGTGTGCGTGCTGGTGTCTCTTGCAATCAGTAAGGAATGTGTGTGTGTGTGTTTTCTTGTGAGTGTGTGCACACAGCTGCTGCCCTACCAAGGGCCTCCTCTCCACCAACAAAGAACTGGAAGCTGAAGCCACTGGGCAGCCCCCCACCCTCTACTTGCCTTCACCTCCATTCTCCACACAGAGGTCAGGTCAAAGTTCAGCATGTGTGTGTGTGTGTGTGTGTGTGTGTGTGTGTGTGTGTGTGTGTGTGTGTGTGGATGTGTGTGTGCTCTGGGGGTGTCCTCCAGCTCCCTGTGCCCTCACATTGTCATGGCTACAGAAAAGCAGCTGAACTGAGATCAGCAGAGCTACTTCACAGCCTCTCTCTTCGTTTAACACAGTGTGTGTGTGAGATTCTGTGAGTTCGACGGCGACGCCCGAAGCCGACAGAAAGACGCAGGCCGCTCAAGGAGAGACGGAGCAATGAGCCACAAGCAGGCCGGTGTTGTTAGCGTCACATATTATCTGTTTTTCTGTGTGTTTTTATGCTGGCGTGACGGTCAACTGTGGGTGCAACTGTCACATCTTCTCATTTTCAGGCCCCTCCCCCCACACTCACACACACTGCTCTCCCCACAACTCAGGAGAAGCCAGAGAGCTCTGTCTTTTGTGTGTGCTTGAATTGATTGTGGCATGATTGGCGCCTTAAGGGAAACCTGATCGGGACCACTAAAAATACCTCTTCCTGCCTCACTGTGAGAGCCTGTGACATCACATCCTGTCCTTATGAATGAACACTGTAGCCCTGATAGATCTTTCTCCTGACTAATTTCCTTCCTTTTCTTCCAGCCTTAATTCTTTCATCTCCGATGCAGTAAACAGCTGCACACTTTAAATCTCTCTCCGTCTTAACAAACAGATACTGAGCTTTTCTTTTCCTTCAGACGGCATCATGTCATTACCCTTACAAAGCCTGCCCTGTTAAGGTTTAGTCAACTTATTTAGAGATAAACATTTACTGAAAGACCAACTGTAAACGCAGCATTAGCGTATTATCAGTTTGAGTAAGCAGGTACCTGATAACGAAGCTGGCCAGTTTCTGTCTCTGTCCTTAGCTAACTTGGAGCTGGTGACCACCAGATGATTGCTAGTTGTGTCTTTGAGCGGTTTGGTGTTGGACAGGAGAGCGGGGACAAAGCAGTAAAGCAGAGGTACGTAAAACCAAAACAATCAGCCGAAAGACATGAAAACACTGTGTACAGCATTGGTGGGAACGGCACAGGTTCATATGTGTATGAATGTAGTGGTAATATTACCCCTATTGAAACATGCATCCCATAAAGCCCCCAAGGCTTCCCAAGCTTACCTCAGAACATGACAGTAAAAATGAACTATTTCAAAGAACCAGGGCACATTGATGAGAAGTGGGCTATTGGACAAAGATAAACTCATGGGAAAAAGGCTTTTGCAGGACTAGACCTCTGTGGCATGAATATTATTTCTGGGAGAAAAAAATATTTCATCCTACTTTTCAAGAGCTTGAGCATCCCTGATGATATATCAATCAATAAATGTGCCTTGCACCAGAAATTGCTTTGTTGCCTCAGGGTAATATTGTGCTATAAGGGTACGAGAATATCACAGTTTTCTGTATATACTCATGTTGTAGTTGTAGTAGAAAACAAGCAGTTGGTTCACTATTTTAATTTCATTTTAACAAATAAAGTTAATTTTCATATAAACATTTAATCGAACAACTAAATTGTGTGTGCGTGCTCATGCATGCAAGGGTTTGTCTTGCCCTGACCTCCTAACTGTTTCTCCAACTTGATTCTGGGGTCCACTCTCAGGCCTGATTTAGACCGTACTCACTGAGGGAGTGAGCCTCACTCTCCGAACACATTAATTGACCTTTTCCTTTCCATAAAAAGTTCTTGTCAACATTTCCTGTACGTTGGTACAAATTTATGTTAGCACCTACTGACATATCCCACCACTCAGTGTTATCGTGTTAGCCAAATCCCTGCTCCCGCACACCTGATTCAAATGATCAGGTATATATTTAAGACCCCAAAATATTTCAGTAAATGAAATAAATCTAAATCTGTCTTTATACAACCAAATATACTTCTTCAGGTAATCATGTAAGTGCACATAGTTTTATACAAGCATCATATTGCTGCGTCCCACGTGGATGTGATCCCTGAAAGGATAGCTTAACCCACAGGTCAAAGGTCGATTCTTCTTCTATTCTCCATTTTACCAAACTGTGACGTGTCCTATGTCATTAAATAGATACAAATAAATAAATCCAAAATTTGAAGGGACAGTGCAATAACAAAAAGTCTGCTCTTATTTGATCCTTTTTTATTTTACCAAATCACCTTAAGGTCTGCTGCCTGCACAGCACTCAGGTCAGTCTATAGGAGCTCTGTTGCTCCACCAACTGGCGACAGCAGCATACTACACAAGTTAGATCATCCACCAATTTCATGGTTCCACGCCCACAGCTCTGCACAGACACACAGCAACACATGTGTATCCCCAGTGGACGGCTGGACACACACACACGTACACACAGACAGTCCATTTGTCTGAAGTGGCAGGTGTTGCCGGTTATTGCCACCACTTTCCTGCTGTACCCCCACCATCGGAGTCCCCTCCTTCTTCTCCATCCCTTTACCTCTCTTCTTTCTTTCTTTCTCTCTCTGTCTTCTTCTCTGTCTCTGACCTGCTCCCTTCGTCTCGCCTCAGCTTTTCATCTCTCTTTTTCTTCACGGGCAATGAGGAGTTTTAGATGCTAATGATATGCCCTCTCTCAACAAAGGGTTGGAGGCCCCCTCGGAGAGCCTCTTTGGACACACACACACACCAAACACCAGCTGTTCTCTGCTGGCCTCTTATTACACAGACCCCCTGAAAGATTTAGCTGTTCTCGCTTTTTTTTCCCGTTTCTTTTTTCTTTTTTGGGACACGCAGACAAATACACCAGCATGCATGAATAAAACACCACCCTAAATTTTCCATGCTCATAATATTTATGCAGTTCTATCA
The DNA here is from genome assembly GCF_057382185.1 of Mchenga conophoros. NCBI lineage: Eukaryota > Metazoa > Chordata > Actinopteri > Cichliformes > Cichlidae > Mchenga > Mchenga conophoros. The sequence continues at coordinate 16,497,181 of NC_140529.1, forward strand.
AATTTCGGGTAAAATGAAATCGAGCTGGCAGGTTCTACAGGAAACACGTTTTTTCTTCATCGCTTTCGGTCTCCTGGTGTGAATAATTGATGACTGGGAACTGATAATGGAAGAAAATGTGTGTGTGTTTGTGTGTGTGTGATGGACACACACCATCTGCTGACACACACATGCACTACACTTGCACACGGCCACTGTACACACAGGGGCAGGGATCGTTAACATCTGGCACAGATGGCCATCTTGAAAGCACACTGAGCTGCCACCCTCGTGAGCCAGACATCCGGGTACACTGGTTTCAGCCCAGCGTAGGGCCGCACACAGTAGGTACACATCATAATAGAGTAGAACACAATGTTTTATTCACCCATGATGCTACAAAGAAATCATTAACCTCCCTATCATAAAATGTTATCACTTTATTAATTACAGGAAGTTACATTTCCTACTAAAAGGCAACTGTAACATGGCCCCAATGAGATTCTCTGGAATACCGCTTTTAGAAACACTGTTGTTATGGAACATCTTGCAGCTTTCAGTTCCTGGTACAGCTCAAAAGGAACCAAACCTACATGCAAAGCTGAGAAAAACAAAACAACTTCAGCTTAATTTAAATATGAGTTACATAATGCACAACTCAGTGTTTCCTACTAGACCAGCCTAACTGTTTCATTGCTCAACCTAACACGTTTCCAGTTGGGATTAGTCACATATCACCTTATCCTTAAGAAAAGTACTCTCATCTATTACACCAACAAGGTATTTATGGTGCAAAAAACGAATGAGTTGCCACGGGATTTATTTATAAATGCAGCAGCATTTATTCATGTACACACAGTCAAGCTAGTGAGCATCAGAATGAGGAAGAAAGGTGATTTCAGTGACTCTGAACAGGGCGTGGTTGTTGGTGCCACACTAGCTGTTCTGAGTATTTTCAGAAAATGATCATCTACTGAGATTCACCCACACGCCCAAGCTCACACGAAGGCAATGGTAACCCAAATAACCACTGGTTTCAACAAAAGTACGCAGAAGAGCATTTCTGAAGCATTTCTGAGTTGGGCTACAGCAGCAGAAGACCACACCAGGTGCCTCTCCTGTCAGCTAAGAAAAGGAAACTGAAGCTTGTGATTGTGTAATAATGTGGGGGATATTTTCACGGGACTCTTTGGATCACTTAGTAACAACCGAGGATTCTTTTAAATACTACTGACCCTTTATGACCACACTTTATCCATCTTTAGATGGCTGCTTCTAACACACAGGTGTCGAACTCCAGGCCTCGAGGGCCGGTGTCCTGCAGGTTTTAGACGTGTCCTTGATCCAACACAGCTGATTTAAAGGCTAAATTATGTCCTCAACATGTCATGAAGTTCTCCAGAAGCCTGTCAATGAACTTATCATTTGATTCAGGTGTGTTGACCCAGGATGTTATCTAAAACCTGCAGGACACCGGCCCTCGGGGCCTGGAGTTCGACACCCCTGTTCTAACAGGATAACATGCCACAAAGCTAAAATCATCTCAGTTGGCTGTACTCAAATGACCTCCACAGTCACCACATCTAAATCCAGTAGGGTACCTTTGGTATGTGGTGGAACAGAAGACTTACATCACAGATGTGCAGCAACTGTGTGATGCTGCTACATGCTAGGGAGGCAGACCTAACATTCATATCATACTTTAGTATATACTCTAAAGTCATTTTACAACATTTCACACATCATCGCTTGATTTTTGACAGACAGGAATCTTTTTTTAAATCTCTGATTATTAAAGAAGCAGAATAAAAAATATGCATATTATCCCACTCATACGGTGAATGATGCATTCAGGGGGATGACAGAGTGCAGGGAATTTCTATTCAAGTTTTGCTTTTAATAATTTATGCAATCAAGACCACAATTCCCCATCAAACTGCCCCTCCACGCCCATTTTCACTTCTGAAATGATACAGGACTTTCCATTAAATAACTCTGTAGGACATTCAGCGACCTCTAATGTACGTCAGCTACACCGGTTCAATATCAGGCACACGAGCAGATATTTATTAAAATCGGGTCAGAATAAGGAAGATGAATTAGAGCCAGACGTATAACATGTTCCATTTCCTCTCAGCTATAATGTGGTCGCTCTGAAAGCACACACTGGATCACACATCCAAGCAGATTGTTTCACATGAAGTTAATGGCAGTGTGACTAACACAGTTGTCTGTGCTGTAGGAAAGAAAATGGGGGAGGGGGCTGGGGGTCAAAACAGAAATGAGACTGCTGCTTACTGTGTCTCACACACACACTATCTCAGGGTGTCTCCTATCCCTTATGTAACAGCTTGGTAGTATGTTCCAGGTTATCAGCTTACAATCAGATGAGCCAAGAAAGGCGTAACTACCTCTCTCAATCCCTCTTCTCATCCTCTGTCTTTGCCCAGTTTCTCCACTTTCCCCTTCAAGCCTTTCATAACACAGAGGGGTGCGTTCAAGCGCAGGAGTGACAGGAAAGTTGATGACAGAAGTCACAAAGAATTTAGAGAGCTCAAAGCTAAAATAGGCAAAAAAAAAAAAAGGGACGCAGAGGTGAAGGAAAACGAATGGTCACATGTGTGCATGTCCGTGTGCATGTGTGACAGAGAGATAAAGATAAAGAGAGAGATTTACAGCCGGTCTGTTTCCTTAAAAGGCAATCCAGTCCAGGTGATTACCTGCATTCCTCAGCCAATGACAGTGCAGGGAGTCATCTACCTGTAAAAGCCCAATCTCCATTTTCTCCTGTCCACTGTGGCCATATCTTAACACAGGGCACACCCACACATACAAAGCTAAACACACATATTGGACATTTTCATATCAGCCTGTGTAGAACAATGACACCAGCGGACGCAGCTGCAAGTGAAGGCCTCACAAAGTGTTTTTACAGTTGCTTACACTGGATTCCTTCCCTGCACATCAGCACAGTCACAGCTAATGCTTGTGTGTGTGTGTGCGTTCAGGTTTATGCAGCAGTGCTAGGAAAACTGCTGCGCCCCTTGACCTACATTTTTGGGGTGTTTGGTAAAATGTAGTTCCCCACTGCTTAGGGAATCCCATGTGTTTGCCTGTAATGCACACACACACAGATGTTTTTACTTACATGTAACAGTATACACACACACACACACACACACACACAAGGCTCTTTTCCCTGTGTCTTCTTAGCTAGTTTCTCTGCTAACGTCTTCCCTCTTTGCCTGCGCTTCCAATAAAAGACACGCTGAAGCAGTAAAGTGTTTTCCACTGTAACCACTTGACAGGAAGTGAATATGTGCCCACATTGAAAAGGGAAACGGGAGTGCAACTGGGTCATAGGTTTGTGCAAATTTCTTGCTTAATACAACAATGCAGAGGGGGGAGAGAAGACTTGGAGGGAGGGAGAAAAGCAGAGAAGGAAAGAAGGGGTGTTTTATTTGGACAGACTGTCAAACAAAGAGAGAGATGGTGAAGTTATGTGGCATCCCAGAGAAAAGTACCTAAGTCTTGGAGATCCTGTTTGAGGTCCCGTTTCCCCTCTGGCATGTGCGTGTCTGGACGGAGGGTTGAGGTGGGATCTCAGCTGTGTGGTCAGGGCGGTAATAGCTCTGGGATGGGAAAGGAGCAGGGGGGAGAGGTTGTGATGGGAAAGAGGGATGCCCGAATTCAGATGAGGATCGATAATGTATCCAAGTTTTCTCATGGTGTAAAAGCCCGGGGTAGGCAGTGAGGTGGCGGCCTGAGCACAGAGCTGAGTCAGCACAGAGGGTCAGTGTCTGACAGAAGCCTGAATCAGAATCTGTTTATGGGTTTCCCGTAGCATAACTCACACACAGCACATTCCTCAGATGATAAGAATTACACTGAGTTCATGCATTTTATCCCTACTTCATCTCAAAGGAATTATTCTGAATGCATCACATGCAGACGATGTGCCGTAAGCTGGTCAGTCCAGGGTATTTCATAACTATCTGATTTTCTGCACACCCCGGACTTCAGACTCGCTACCTCAATTTACATTCTGGGTTGTAATGAAGTGTTTACCTTTCATGTTAGCTACAGAACCTTACTGTACTTATGTGCGGCCTCACAGATACATTCTGGTTAAACTACAGGCTGTTTAAGTTAACCACACTAGACACACTAGCTGAAAAGAAAGCCTGGTGTTTTGTTTGCTGGCAATAAAAAAAAATCTCTTGCAAAAACAAGCAAATGGCGTCAAGCAGGGCCGACCAGTTATGCAGTCCTGAAATGAAAATCCTCAACTCAGGAATATTTAAATGAAGCTAAAACAGAAACCTATCTAATGCTGTTGGTCCAGTTTAGAAAAAAAAACCAAAACACGCAAACGGGTATGCTGAGGACAGCTAAGGCAGGCATCGGGTTGTTGCCTCAAATTTCCTGTCCCCACGATGACTAACACGCACGCTTGCAGATACGCAGCGATGAAAGAAAAGGTGGTTTATACAGCCTGGTTTTTTGCCCAGATATGACTAACGCATTTGCCATAAGTGCTCGTGGTTGAACTTTGAGTGCGAAGTATTGGTGTCTACCTGTCAAAACGTTGACCTTATATGGTGCCTCATAGTGAAAAAAGAGGAAGTCCCTTTGTGTGTGTAGCAATAAAAAAAAGTGACAACCGTGTGGTTTCAGTCGAGGATCAGCAGCTGTAGGAGGCACTACAGAGCAGCATCAGCATGTAGCCCACACTGTCAGCTTTAGGAAGTGGTGTGAGTGCTGATTTTCATTTCTACATGACCACAGATGTGTGTTACAGGTCCACTCTTCATGTATGAAGGGCTCATCATCAGGATCTAATGGTTTTATTGCTGTTTCCCAGCTTTCGTAGACACATCAGTGTGCCGATCTGTGTAGCATCAATGGGTTTGAACCCACCCATCTTTGTACTTAACTGACAGGCGCACAGGCCGCACATGAAGTACACAATCAATCACACACGAACACACACACACGAACACATAGAAGTGCTTGTTCTCTTGACAGAGAAGGAAATTGGAACGTCCTCCTCTGCAGTTTCCAGTTACTGAAACACAACTGAACGAGAAGTGAAATTTCTCGAGCTGTGAATTCCCCTGTAATGTAGCAAGCACGCACGCACGCACGCACGCACGCAACACACACACACAGTCATGCACGGACAAACACATGAAGTCAAAGAAAGGGGAAAGTTACTAAAATACACAGAGTAGCACTGTTCATCAGTAACACACTGATACATCATGTGTCTACACAGAGCTCATAACTAATAAGATAAACACAGACACGCACACAACACAGTCCTTAGGGAGTGAAGCTGATTTCCTTGAGATGGCATCCCATGTGACTCACATTCCTCAGATTGTTGTCATGTGACAAACTTAAAGATCTCCTTTTATGGACGTCAGTCTTAACAAGAGGGCGTGGCCTCACTAATGCACACCCAGGTCACACGGAAAACGCACTCTGGCACTGAAACTGATGAAGAATGCACTCAAAATGTACTCTAAAATACCTCACGCTCCAACCCAAACACAAACAAACCCTGCAGAGACGGAAGAAAGTGGTGCGGGAGTTGTGAAATCAGACTGGCAGCACTGTCATCCTCTCTGTCACAGTCACTTTGCAGGTATTACCAGACTCCAACCGCCCCAGAGTTTCAGGCCAACTGCTTCATTGCGTGACACCTGGATCATAATAGTGTACCCATTGTAACTGAAAAAACGTTTAACTTTATGTAACAGATGAAAACAATAATTAAGCCCATTTTATTTATTGATCATTAATCCCGCTATAAATCAGCCAATGAAATTAAATTACACGAAAGGCGCCCTGTTATGTTGCTTTTCAGCTCATTTATTTAACAAGGGAGTGATTTGGAGTTTTGTTTTTGTTATTTAAGCCTGTAAAGAAGTCAAGAACTCATTCATTTCTTTGGACTCTGTAAGGGTAGCTTTGCATGAGTCGCTATTCAAATTGATCCTCATTTAAAGCAGGCCCTCATCTGTCTGAAATAAGCCCCTCTCTTCCCAGAACCTTTAAAGCTAACTGTCTTCTGACTGGCTGCCCCTCGTAAAACAGAAGATTTGAACAGCAGGTGGGTGGGGCTGCTGTGCCCACATCTGTAATATCACACAGAGCTTTAGAAGAAATAATTGTGTAAAACTGAGCATTTCAAACACTGTGAGGCCTCAGCTTTTGGGCTCATAGGGTTTTTTTTTTTTTACATACACCTACCTAGTAGGTAACGTTTTCAAACACGAGTCCCCTCACAAGCTTAAAAAAATCTGAAATTTAACAAAGGCTACTCACTAGAGCTCAAGTTTCAAAACTTCCTGGAGGCTGCCAAAGCTCATAGGTTGACTTGGCTGCCATAGTCCTGGGAGTGGGGGTGGGTAAGTGCAGATTTTGAGTTTATCTTTATAAATCCAGACTGGATTACCACAGTGGTGGCAGGAGACTATTCAGACTTTATAAATAAAACTGCAGCCTCCATCTTACATCCCTCAGTCTGCACAGGAACCTACACGCTTGCCTTCCCCCCTTCCCCCTGTAATCTCTGCTGGATGTTCAGATGTGGACAGAAGAAATGGAGACCTCTCCTTTGATGCCTCCCGCCGGCGCGTTATGTCATGCTTCACTCGTGTAAATCTTTGTTGCCATGTGTTGCTGCCCAGTTCCAACTGGACTCTGCACTTGTAAAGTAAAGCTAATATGCTGCACTAAGCTGAAAAAACGCTGGCGTGAGTGATTAAGAGGCTTCCGGGTACACATTTCAAGCACAGGTACTGCGGGTGGTACCCATGGATGACCGGCTTTCCCTGACATGTGCTCGTCAGGGGAAAGGGATGCTAAGACAGAAGGCAGGAGAAGCGGAGGAAAACGGAAGATGAAAAGAGAGATGATTGATGGGAATCGTTATGTCAGATGAAGAGGAGGAGATGATTGTGTCATAAATTAAAGGGATTAGAAACTGAAAAGAGAATCTGGAGAAAAAGGGATTAAAGAAAAGGTGTGGCAAATTTCTTATGAATCCTCCATAAGCCACACGTTCTGCTGCCGGCCTCTGAGAGCCGTCTCTCCACTTCCTCCTTACCCCACTTCCTGCCTCTGCTGCAGGCCTATGCCCTTATATGGCAACTGCGGGCAGCCAATCAGCACTGAACAGGCAGCTCATTCAAACTGCCAGTGTGAGAGAAGAGAAGGGTGGGAACTGCAAACAGAAATGAACAGAAATCGCCCTGTGCAAAAACAATATACTCCACCGGCACACACGCATAAGCCTCCCCCGCCGGCTTAAAACAAAAGCGAGGTGTCACAATACGACGACAAAGCCCAGCGACACATGTAAACTTTACTCAGCAGCAAATTCGGGGGCCACTGGGTGCATGCTGCAGCGCTGCACTGAACTTGTTTTTTGGTGGCAAATGGGAAAGGGTGGGCTTGGTTACTATGCAGAGGAGAGGAGATAGATTTCCAGAGCTGAAAAGAGGGTGTGGACCAAGATATGACTCGGCACGATGCCACAATTCCCCCGGACGCTTTATTTTGAGGGAATGGTCAGCAACTGACTTTTGATTTAGGAGGAGACACAGAGGGGGAAGTAAATGACAGAGAATGAAACAGAGGAGAACATGTAAAGGGAATTGGGAAATGCAGAAATAAGAGGACAGGCTGTCATGTTATGTAAGGAGTGTGCAAACAGCCGATCACCAAGGACTGCAGACCAAAGAGCATGCATGGGCGTGAGTAGGTGGCTGACCTCTCTCGCCATGCTTTAGTGGGGGCAGCAATGAAGTAAGGTAGATCAGGAAGTGGGAGCGTGGCCGCAGCCTGTAAGAAGCTCATAATTCCCACACAAGCCAATCAGAGGGCTGGTAAGTGGTGAAACGAGCCAATGTGAGAGGAGGCTCCCTCCTACTAGACAGAGACAGATGGTAGAGGAGACATAAGCCTCCCTGGGTCCACCACCGTGCAGGGGGTGACTAAGGATTGTGTGTGTGTGTGTGTGTGTGTGTGTGCATGAGTAGGAGATAGAATTAGATACAGAGATAGATAAAGCTGTCAGTCTTCTGAGCTTGTGCAGCAGTAATGCATATATCCTGCAAATGAGCTTTTACATCTAAAAGTGTGCAAGCCTGCATGCATTTCTACACTTTTGTGTAAAAAAAACTGCACCTCTAGCGTAACAAATGCTTGAGGTCCTCTACATGTGCCGCTTTTGCGTTGACATTTCTCCATTCATGGTTGAGACTGCTTTGTCATCAGTTTACCTGAGTAACATATAGCACCCTTAAAAGGCACCTCGGCCTAAAATTTGGGCCAATGAGGGCCCAGAGCTACAGGAGGAAGTGAGGTGGGTGCACAGGAAGAGGCAGAGAGGAAAGAGAGAGAGAAAGAAAAACACTGTACCTTATTATAACTGTTTAACCGTTATAGAGAGACTCTGTTTGTTTACCAAAAAAAGTGTGAAAAGTGGTCATAATCACATGACTTTCAAAAACCAGGGTGGCACTCTTGCAGTGGCCTGCAATCTACACACATAAATCACATTCGTTGAAGAGTCCAACACACAGGAAGTGCCAAACAGGCAAATCAACAGCAATGTACATTCATTTGAACTACCAGCCTCACTGCTGGGGATGAACTCATCTGAGGATCACAAAATGCCAGGAATCACAAAAGACAATTAAGAGTTTCATCCATTATTTATATATATGTTATATGCATTAGGATAAATGACATAAGATACCATCAGGGTGGCAGCGTGGGGCGTGGTCAGTACATTATTTGTGTGTCTATAGCTAGTGCATTTAAGAAGTCGTGAGGTGGGGGGGTGGGGAGGGACGGCGTTAAGAATCCATTTAGGCCATAAATGGGAAGCTAATCCAATTGAAGCACGAACTGGCCAGCTGGCAGGCACAACACACACACACACACACACACACACAGCTGGTAACTGGCCCGTGCCTTGGAGTCAGACTGTCACCACGGTGACCTGCGGATCAATGACGCTGCAGACGACCAATCCATTGGCTGCATCGCAAAGAGGAGGGAGGCAGAGTGGAAGGGAGCGAGGCTAGGGAAGAACGGTGAATAGGGCTTCCCTCTCTGAAACTATGACCAGTCACAGATGGCAAACAATCGGTCAGCAAGTCACTTTTAATCAGGCTGCAAAGACAAGAGGGAAACAAACGGGTGTGTGTGTGTGTGTTTGACAGGGGAAAAGGAGAGAAATGTCTGCTCAGCAAAATGGGCGGATAGATGACTCTAAAAAAAAGAAAGAAACACCAGAAGTTTACTTGGATAGACAAGACCTCACTGATGTTTGTGAAATATAAGACCAGAGCCAGTGTTGTGCTAAAAAGTGATTTCCAATGTTTCTGTGTGTGTTTTGTGTGTGTACTGTCTTTGCTTATTTTGGTAAAAAGACTGAAGTCAACTGGATTTATCAGTGAGTTGTACGGACATGTATAACTCAAGAAAGAGCAGTTTTGGAAGTATCTTTATAAGTTTGCATAATCGTACCTACACAGTAACCAATTCAGTCCCTTTTGGCTACTAAAAATATCTTTATACAACTGTGATGTTATATTTGTTGTAATTTCTGCTGCGCTCTTGGCCTGACCTCTATTAAAAAAAAGAACACGTTAATGTAGGTGAGATGTCTTAGCCAGATAAATAAAGGCTATGTAAAAGTCAGTTTGTCAAAAAACCGACTGCAGCTTCTGCCTTGCAGGAACGTTGTTTGTGGCTCAGAATAACTTGATGGCATTCATAAGAGATACAGTAGGTTTGACATATGTTTCACAGGTTATATACCAACAAGTCATTTGCAACATTTTGAATAAGGGCAATAATATTTTGGCACAACGCAGCCGGCCAGTTAGCTTAGCTTAGCAGGAAAAGTGCAGACTGGAAAACATCCAGCTTGTCTTTGTATTTATAAAAACATCCTTTCAGCTCAGTTCTGAGCAGCTGGCAGTTGGGGAAATAGCCCGTGTGTGGACAGGATATAGTGTAGGGATTCAGGACAGATCACCATGGAAAACAGCAACTAGTTATTGTCCCCTGAAGCTAAACTCAGCTATAGAGGTGCTGTTGTTGTTCCTTTTCTCCTGCAGAGAGCCCCAGTTGCGGTTTCCCTTATTTCTCATATTCGTGCTCACTTGTTGCTGGAGTCAGTCTCCAGAAACCGAAAGTGTACTCAAAGTATTTGTTTAAACTACTTTGCCATTAATCTAAAGGAGAAAATCCCCGGATAGCTGCATTCACCTTAAGCTTGTAACCGGGAAGCTAATCTGGCCTCCTGTTTTCCTGCTGCTCTGTCACACAAAACACTCGCAGGGAACCAAGAATGAAACTCCTGCGGGCGACAAACAGGATGCATTTCCAAGATGACATCAAGACGCCTCTCGACATCTTCTTCTGCTTCCATTTTCATCTTAGCTTCAACCAAGATCCCATTTGATGGTTTTATCGCTTTTATCGCTCGCTCTTGCCATCACTGCTTCCCATCCCTCATCTGACATCAGCATTGAGCTTTCAGCCTCTGGCAAAGCTAATTGCAACTAATGTTTTTTGTATTGAGCTGCAGTCTTGTAACAGTAAGACTCAAGGCAGCTGATATGTAACTGTGTATGATTCTTGTCCAGCCTCTAAACCGGCTTTAGTCATCAACAAATAAAGGCCTTTTGTGGTTCCTCTAACCTTCCTACACAGACCAATAAAAAAAGAAAGAAAAAAGCCTTGATTTCAGCCTCAGTGCCACGTCCACAAACATGGCGTGGACTGTCTTATTTCTCTTGATGATGAAGGGGACAGAAAGAGGAAGAAGAGACACATGAGTGTAGACACAGAGCCAAAACAGGTTACAGCGCGAGCGAGTTAGCCAATAATGGCCTTGCCGAGTTGAGCGCAAAGGGAAACTTGTGGCGTCTTTACTCATAAGAGGAACAGGAAGCCACGGTGGGACGGGTTTAGCAACTCAGGGAGTGGCATCGCTCTGTGTTGTCGCTCCCGGCCGACTGGTTGCTTACCTTATTTGAAGAGCAAAACCTGAGGTGCTGACGTCACAGCAGGGTTTTTTTCAAATCACTGACCAGTAAGTGTACACAGACACACGTGACTGGCGTGCACTTTGCAAGGTTGTGTGTGTTTTCATGCAAAAGAGCACTGTTTGTTTCTCACTAGTCACACAGACACAGTGTCAGATCTATGTAAAGGTCGCCGGTGAGCTCTAAATTACTCAGACACATAAAAGCAGAGTCAGCAAAGATAGTACGAGGTCATGGTTAGCTCCCGTCCCTTAAAGAACACATAAACACAAATGCTGCTGCGGTCACTGGGTTACTGATTGACTCGTCACGTGGCCGGGGTAATACCTGGCTTCAGCCAAAAAAACAGCCAACGAGATCACCTGTTGGCGTGCTTACATAATACACACGGATCTGCCATAACTTAAAAATCACCTGCCTGATGTCGTGCGAGTCCTCCTTGTGTCATCAAAACAGCTCGGACTTGGCGTGTAGACGGGACCTCGCACGGGGCTGCTGGCAGCAGATTCATTGGGTCATGTGGCGGATCCACACTGTAAAGAAAAGATGGACCTTTTCAGGCGTAGTTCCATGTCTAATGGCTAACCCTCCCTGACTCTTCACTCGCTTCTCACATTAAAGTGTCACTTAGCTTGACAAGTGGTCTATTTAGAAAACCAGTGATCACAGTAATAGTTATTATACACAACACCTCAAGTGACTGTGTGTAAACTCCCGTCTGGGGGGGAAAAAAATCCCCGGAAAAATTCATTAGGTGGCTTTATAGCAGTAAGGATCTTGGCAGCAAGGGCCCAGGGTCAAAGCTTGTTTTTGGCTGGCACACTGGGTGTAAGCACAAACACGCACTTACACAACATACACACACATGCTGGTATGATACACGAGAGGAGGTGGAGGAGGAGGAGGCTTTCCAGGACAGCATTCCAAGCACTTGGCGAGTACACATTTCCCACTGAAGAGTGTTGACAACATAGCACTTAACCAGAGACCTCTCACTTCCAACCAGAGAGCTGTATGCAAACATACATAAATACATGCTTGCCCAAGCTGACTGACAACCTGAGCTCCGCTTTGATTCTTTATACAGGAGTGAGCGAAGAAGCTCCGACGCCGTTGTCGCAGCTACGATAGTGGATGTCATATTAAATGGCCACAGGTTCAAATATTGAGCCAAAAGCTCAAGCCTAGCACTTTTTTATCCTTTTGGTCCTGCATGATGTCACAGAACTGATATCAAGTGTACATGGCATGACCCAATATGGCCGTCAGGTACACACAAGCCACGCCCATACCTTCTGTTTGTGATGGCAACCAATCAGAAAAAAAGTTGGCTTTAAAGACGAGAATGCATTGAGTGCCCTCACTGAGGTCCAGCCTCACATCAGTAGTGATTATTCTGAAATGTAAATGATGGAAAGCTTCTTTTTAGTAGAGTTCAAACCTAAACAAAAAAACAATAGATCCTCCTTTAAATGCTTTTGCCCTGAATCAAAGTAGGAGCTGGAGCTGTGGGTTGGAACAATGACTCACCTATGCACGAATATGCGTTGCATAGACACACATTGTGAATTCAAAATCCCACAGGCACTCCCTGAGGCCGGATTAAACATTTCCCAGCCAATCCCTGTTTACGCCATTACAGAGACACAACCCTCTGGTTTCTGTTCAAACCTCCATTAACAGGGTTCATGCTTTTGCTTTGTTTTTTATTGTTTTATTCATTAGAAATACAATTTTAATACTGATAAAACAAACATGAATAAAACTTTAAGCGTTCAAGGCAACATCGCTAAAGTCTAGGTGAGAGTTAAGACCTGTAAATTAGCAAGTGTAGCCAGAAGACAAACACTCTTCCCTGCATGTGCAAGCCCTCTAACTGCATCTGCATGAGTCTGTGCACAAACCAACACTTGATTTGATCGCTTTTAACAAATTTGCACATCACCAAGTATTAAAGTTCAGCCGGAAGAAGGGTTAAAATGTGCAGGTCTCACCCGCGCCGTTTCACACTACAGGAAGCTGTAATTCATTTAAAAGAGGCTTATAAGGGTCCATTTAAATGGCCATTTAAAGTCAACATGACAAAGAACAGAGGGCAGGAACAACGAGATACACAAGAGTTGATGCAACTGAGAGAGGAAAGGGAAGTGGTGTGGGGGGGGAAGAGAAGGAGCTGCTGTGAGTGTGGCTTTAAATGGTACTGAGGCCACCTCACCATTTTTATAACCTGCATGCTTGTGCAATGAATGAATGAATGAATGAATGGAGGGATGGCTGGATTGGTGTGCAGGCTGTTTTAATTTAATGAGAGATAGATGAGAAAGGAATGGGGGACCACAGAGGAAGAGTGGGGTTAAAGTAAAACCTTCAAACCTTCACACTGTGGTATGATTAAATGTTAAACCTTTATACAGCAGTGAATCGTTGATGGAAAGTTGCCTGCCTGCAGGCCTAAGGTCAACCCCGCAGCATAAGTCTGTGACAGGGGTTAGATTGGGCCCATTGCTCAGGGAGTGAGCAAGGCCGAAAATCACACGTTTTAAAGTGTATTCACACAAGAACAGGAAGTGGAAATGGGCGCAGTGTGTGTGCCTGTGTGTTTTATCTGAAACTGGTAAATAAAACCTGGGTTTTTTTAATTTATTTAAATAAAGGTCAATCAAAGGGGATCTACTGAGTGATTAAGCTAGAGGCATGGGAGTGTTGGCCGTCGGTCTGATAGAGCAGGGAGTTTTAATACTTCCTGCTTCATAGTAATCAGCAGGAATCACACCCATAATAACCAAGTGGAGCATAAAAATCTGAGACAAGCATGAGATTCCCCCCTCCATTATCCCCTGAAATGACACACCTTTATTATGCTATTGTATCTCAAACAGAGAGGAAGAGGTAGCTATTTACAGGACACCTGACAACCATGAAGGACACATACCTGATATATAAATGAACTTTATAAGAAACAACTAGCATCAGTGGACAAGGGGGTGGCCTTACACACAGCAAGCTGGTCATTCCGCAGCCTGTGGAGGGGCAGCTCCACAGCTCTGTGTTCATTAAGCTTTTGACCTGGTGATGCAGTGGTTGTGACTCCCACTGGGCTCACATCTGCCTTTCAAAGTGGAGGCAACCTCAGCATCACCCCCACCCTACTTCGATGTCTGAAATATCAAATAATGCCAGGTTATTCCAGGCTGAATAACCGGGAGAGAGGGCAGCCTTTTGATTAAAAAAAAAAAAGCCTGAGGCCTCTGCAGCCTTCACAGGGAGGAGTCCTGGGTGCTGAGCTCTGCTAACGTTCATATATGTTTATAACAAACTGCTCTGAGCAGTTGCACCAGGGACATATTTCACTTTTAATAAACAATAAACGTCATTTAACCTGAACATACAGCGGTATATCTACACATTAAGACTTACTAGGTAGGCCTCGCCACACCAATCCCTTCCCTTTTATTTTCTCCAATCCTTTGCTATTATCGCCTCCCTCTCTCTCTTTCTCTCTCTCTCGAATCGCGAGCGCTCGGTGCACCATAGCGTGCACGCGACGTGCCCAGTGAGTGACGCCGGACCAATCAGGGGGCGCAATTCCGAAAGTTTACCTTTTATGGCTAGAGCCAGGCAAACGACTGGGTATAAAAAACAAGCGCCCACAGCTAACGGATTCACTCTGAGCGCCGTCACACTCACAGCTTGTGCGGGATATCATTTGCCTGAAACCGTTTCCCTTAAAGCGAAAAGCCCCCCACCCAAAGGTAAGGAGACGGAGAAATCCTTATTTATAAATTCTTATTTTAGGATGTTTATCAAGTAAACAACGAGCTGATTTGTTTATTTTATGTAAACATGGATGAATTTATTCACCTTAATGCAAACTGTCGTCGGGGACCACGCGGTTCTTTGTCTTCCCGTACAAGAATTGTATTGATTGTTAAACAGCAGTATCTGTATCTTGTGTTTGGCTTTTCTTTTTTAAAAAAAAACAAAACAAAACGAGGAACTGTTATGATTGCAGACAAGTTCATTAGCGCTGCTGCTGCGATTCACAGGTGCTTTTGGATGGAGCCGGCTTCTAGTAAATGGCATCCTATGAGTTAATGGTTGCGCTAAAACCGGTGTTTGTTACCGTGTAGTCGTACACGTTTTTTGCAGGATTGTGGCGACGCCTGGCATTTGATCCCAGGCAGGGTACTTTGAAGAGGGTTTCCGAGTTGAGACTGTCTGGATCCCGGCTGCTCCCTTTGTGCGCCTGATGCGGCGGGGTGTGACCTACTTTAGCATATTAGCCTAGCCACATCATGCTAGCACGCCCTTCAGATTTGCAGCAGTTGCAGTTTTAAGTCTCTCGTTTATCCTGGATACTCCCACACACGCTTTTAAAAGCTGAATTTCTTTTTTATTTAACCTGATCTGGTGTCAGTTTAAGGCTTGCGGTAAAAAGATAAAAGGCCTAGCTTATCTTTCTTTTAAAGGTGATAAACTGAGTAATAGCTCAAGTGACTGAATATGTCCCGATCAGTTTAGTTTTCTTAGCTGTGACAAGAAAGAAATGAGGAAATTGCCAATCAATCGCCTGATCTTTCACTCCGAGAAAAGGCGTGGCTTTCAGGAAATGGATCACCAGTCAAGCGCTTGTGACCATTCATGAGTCTGCATAAGTTCATTATGCAACTTCTCTTCTCATAAACTAGCTTCAGTATTAAGTAATTGCAGACTTGATCTTTTTTCTTTATACCTGCAGCCTTTAAGTGTCTCGTGCTGTGCAATGAATGACTGTGCTGCTGCATGACGCAGTGATATTCACTCAAAGGACTTAGAAGGTTCATAAAAGCGAGCGTGATTAAGCAACAGTGGGAGGGCGCTGGTTGTAACGATAGTAAAATGAAGGGAGTGGTCTGTCGGCTCTTCTGTAATGTGGACTGTTCCCTTTTTTCTTTTTTTGCCGTGCGTTGCCGCTCTGGCGTCGCGCCACGCGCCGGTAGCCGCAAAGCTGCTCAAAACCGAACCATGTCCTTATATGGTAACAACAGAACGCAGCGCCACTTCCTTTTGTCTGGCTTACTCGGAATGTGGGGCACGAGCTCCTCCTAGCGGCAGAGCTCGTGAACTTCCGCTAGTTAACAGGAAGTGGAAGCGAAATGGCCGCAGACTTGAGTGTTAATCCTTTTTTCATTTATCTTCAACAGTTCAGCCATGGAAGATGAAATCGCCGCACTGGTTGTTGACAACGGATCCGGTATGTGCAAGGCCGGATTCGCCGGAGACGACGCTCCTCGTGCTGTCTTCCCCTCCATCGTCGGTCGCCCCAGGCATCAGGTTAGCGACTGCGCATGTCTACTTTTAATGCCACCTTAAATTGTGACTTGTGTCGCAAATCAAGCCTATATCAAGAAAATTGTTCAATTTAATGACAGTTAATATTATGTTTGTAGTTCAGCTATCACTTGGCAAACACTTCTCTAATTTCTCTAAATTGTGTAACTTTTGACTTTTTAACTAAAACTGATTTCCCTGTTCAGGGTGTGATGGTGGGTATGGGTCAGAAAGACAGCTACGTTGGTGATGAGGCCCAGAGCAAGAGAGGTATCCTGACCCTGAAGTACCCCATCGAGCACGGTATTGTGACCAACTGGGATGACATGGAGAAGATCTGGCATCACACCTTCTACAACGAGCTGAGAGTTGCCCCTGAGGAGCACCCCGTCCTGCTCACAGAGGCTCCCCTGAACCCCAAAGCCAACAGGGAGAAGATGACCCAGGTACACTTTTTCCAGACCTCTGTTTATCTCCCCAGTTTCCTTCTGTTCCATTCTCATTTGCTCCTTCCTTCCCCTCCCTCCTCTCCTCCAGGAACTCTCTTCTCTAAGATGATCTATCATCAACAGGTCTCTTGACTGTGTGCCTTACCTGCACTTGTGTCTATTTAGGAGCGCAGTAGCTCTGCACTTTATTAGACATTGACTTACTTGCACAAGTGTGAAGGAATGTTTACTTTCTGCACTTTTATTCGACTAACTTCAGTCAGCCTCACTCTAAAGCATGTAGTGAGTGCAGTGGTCACAAAAGCTAGACTTGTCTTTTTAAATTTGTAAAGCTAAAATGTGTTCTCCCTCTCCTTGCAGATCATGTTCGAGACCTTCAACACCCCCGCCATGTACGTTGCCATCCAGGCCGTGCTGTCCCTGTACGCCTCTGGTCGTACCACTGGTATCGTCATGGACTCCGGTGATGGTGTGACCCACACAGTGCCCATCTACGAGGGTTATGCCCTGCCCCACGCCATCCTGCGTCTGGACCTGGCTGGCCGTGACCTCACAGACTACCTCATGAAGATCCTGACAGAGCGTGGCTACTCCTTCACCACCACAGCTGAGAGGGAAATCGTGCGTGACATCAAGGAGAAGCTGTGCTACGTCGCCCTGGACTTCGAGCAGGAGATGGGCACCGCTGCCTCCTCCTCCTCCCTGGAGAAGAGTTACGAGCTGCCTGACGGACAGGTCATCACCATTGGCAATGAGAGGTTCCGTTGCCCCGAGGCCCTCTTCCAGCCTTCCTTCCTGGGTATGTTTCCAACAGAAATCCACCGCTTATTAAATCCTCACATGCAAACTGGGCCCTTATAGTGTCCTGCAGTTCCACTTGCTAACTGGTGTCTTGTATCTTCTCAGGTATGGAATCCTGCGGAATCCATGAAACCACCTACAACAGCATCATGAAGTGCGACGTCGACATCCGTAAGGACCTGTACGCCAACACCGTGCTGTCTGGAGGTACCACCATGTACCCCGGCATCGCTGACAGGATGCAGAAGGAGATCACAGCCCTGGCCCCATCCACCATGAAGATCAAGGTGAGCTGACTTGCCTTCTAGTGGCATTCATAGGGGTTCAGTTAATGCGCTTTTTAAAAATTATTAAGCATCCCAATGACACTCTGCCTCATTGTCCTGCAGATCATTGCCCCACCTGAGCGTAAATACTCCGTCTGGATCGGAGGCTCCATCCTGGCCTCCCTGTCCACCTTCCAGCAGATGTGGATCAGCAAGCAGGAGTACGATGAGTCCGGCCCCTCCATCGTCCACCGCAAATGCTTCTAAACAGACTGTTCCTTCTCCCCTTCCCCAACCAAACGCCCAACAACTTCAGCTCTGTGCAAAACAACCACACACCACACATTTCTCATACACAACTCAGGCGCAGAGAATAGATGACCAACTCATTGGCATGGCTTCAGTTATTTTTGGCGCTTGACTCAGGATTTAAAAAAACTGGAACGATGAAGGAGACAGTAATGTTTTTGGCTAGGTTTTAAAAAAGACACCCCAGGGTTCTGCAGTCTCATCTGGGGCTTAAAAAAAATGTACATTTTGTTTTTCTTTAGGTCATTCCAAATGTTTGTTAACTGCATTGTTCAGACACATGATTCCAAATGTTAACTTGCATTGTTCAGATACGTATTTGCCTCTGTGAAGGCTGCCCAGTGGTTGGCGCATACTTAACATGGTTGTAGTATCGCTTGTATGTAAGTTATGTCTGGGTTTTTTGTACTTTCAGCCTTAAAAGAAAATCTTGGTCCTGTTTAATTTTTGTTTTTGTTATGCAAACCCTCATCCTGACCTCACTTCTTCTCCCCCCCATGTTGGAAGGTTCATCCCTGGGGTGGTGGGGCAAGGGGGTGTCTCGGAATGATGGGGTAAACATGGGGTGCCAGACCGGTGGGGCCAACCTGTACACTGACTAAACAATCCCAATAAAGTGCACATGTGTTCCGAAGTGATGTCTGACTTTTGTGTTTTTTATGACTTGAACATTTCTACAGCTTAGTCGTCTTTTAGTAATGCTGAAATTATTACAGTGAGTGTTAAAGTAGACTTAAAATGCCAGTTATACAGCAGTAAAAACCAGACCAATGCTTTATTCATGGAGCAAAGTCATGCTAGTGTGCAGCTCTATTATAGCTCATTTGCTCATAGTTTTTGGTCTTTGAGCTGGTATCTGTAAAAGCTTAAAGCTAAAATGGCAACAAACTGAATGTAGATCTACATTTTGATACACTTAAAGGCAAAGCTGAAACATCCTGTCTTAAACGCAAGCAGTTTCCAGCGCTCTCTGTGCTCAGCCCTTGGGCCTTTTCGAGCTGTTACAGCAGTGATGTATTTTCTTGCCAGAGCTAAAACTAGAAATTTAATCACCAATGGGTTCAATTAACACCTTTTAAACAAGCTGTGCTTGCAAGTGTAGGATAACTTCATAACTGCTATAATAGCAATGCACCTCTAAGCAGCTTTTGCTGGTCTGCATTTTTATGAAGTAGTGCTGCTGTTAAAGCCAAGTTGCTAGATGGCAGATAAATCAATTACCACTTACCATTTATTGTGAGTGATTCATTAACATGAAGCTTTAAAGTGCCATAAGTGCTATTTGTATATATTAGGTTAGAGGGTGGGTGCACCGTGGCTTCTCCCATTAAAAGCACCTTGCCAGTAATTCCCTTCCATTTGACTGTTGCTGAGAACCGGCGAAGCCTCGATCTCATTTAATGTTAGAAGATTCTGAAAATACTGCCCGAGTTAAACTTAATGCACAGTACATGCAGACTGTAACAGGATGCTTTTGCATCTCGGAGTATGTTTAAATGCATCAGTATCTCTGCTTTTTGGTGCTTCAGGGGTTTATGCTGACCTGTTTTTGTTTTTAGTATTACGTGAGCTCACTGTGTGTAAAGTAACGTGACTAAAGTTCAGTCAGTCTCTAAATGTCACATGAAAGGGTCTTTTCGCTGCCCTTGTGTGTTTCTTAATGACTTCACTTCTTTCCTCATGATGAGCTGTTTATTGGCTATAAAAAGCTTTGACAGTAATCTTTTTGTTTTTAGACTTTGGTTTTATGATGTGAGTGACAAGAGGTTAAATCTCTCCATAAAGGAAAAAAAAAGATTCTTTCAGGCAGTTGCGTTGTTTAGACAGCAGGTGGCGACAGAGGCTGATTTATCACAAACTAAGGCGTGACTCTCCTGCCTGTTCTCACGTTGTCGTTTTTCTCTGCACAAATGCACGATTGACCAGGTGCTTTGAGTCACTGCATGTGCAAGGTATACATATATATTTTTTCATATATATATATATATATGTATATATATATATATATATATATATATATATGCAATACTGTGCAAAAGCTTTATGCAGGTGAGGAAAAAATGCTGTAAACAAAGAATGCTTTCAAAAATGGAAGTATTAGTCATTTATTTTCATCAATCAACAAAATGCAATGAATGAACAAAAGAGAAATTTAACTCAAATCAATATTTAGTGTGACCACCCTTTGCCTTCAAAACAACATCAATTCTTCTTGGTACACTTGCACACAGTTTTTGAGTGAACTCAGCTGGTAGGTTGTTCCAAACATCATCTGTGGTTATCATGTAATCCCAGACACACTTGATGATGTTGACATCAGGGCTCCGTGGGGGCCATACCATCACTTCCAGTACTTCTTGATCTTCTTTACGCTGGTTCTCAGTGACTTTGGCTGTATGTTTGGGGCTGTTGTCCTGCTGCAGAATACATTTGGGGCCAATAAACAATAATTTATATTTATGAAAGCATTCTTTGTTTACAGCATTTTTTGACACCTGCGTAAAACTTTTGCACGCTACTGTATATATATTAGAACCCAAAGGGTTTGGGGAGAAACTGTGAGACAGCAGTTAAAAGCTGCCATTGAAGCTGTGGTTTCATGCCAGCTTTCCTAGAATGGTGGGAAAATAAGATCCCGTGCTGATACAGGCCCATTTCCTGTGCACTTCTAAAAGCGGATCTTCCACATTTGTATATCAGAGAGATGAAAGAGGATAAGATGGATAGACCAGCCCCACCCTCAAGTTCAATGCATCATATCCTGTTTCTGTGTGTGCGTGCGTGTGTGAGAGAGAGAGGGACAGCACAGATCTAGTGCGGCCCAAAGTCATGATGCTCCCATTAATCAGGCTGCCCTAGATTCATGCTGTATCCTGAGCTGAATGCAGGCCTGTTAGAGAGGACATGCAGGTCCGTGCATATGCATAAAGACGTGTGCACTTGCCCTGATAGAAATTCATATATGCATGCTTCTAGAAAGGCTACGCACACACACACGCCGAGGATCGAGTGTGTTTGGTATTGAAAATGTATTCCATCTCACTGCAGCTCCCGCCCCAGCGCACCCCTGTGATTCTGCTGAGACTGCTTCCCTCTGATATCCTTTTACTGCCACGCCAGCAAAACACGCACTGCCAGAGAAACAGCGCTTAGTGTGTGTGTTTGTAGTGTACTACACTTTATTTTCCCGGTCTTTGTCAGGGTTGTGTGTGTGTGTTGTCTGTGGACTGCAGGTGTTTGTGAATGAAGCACTCCTAGATCAAAAGTGTCTGTGAGAAACGACACAGTGGGGTGGGGGGTGGGGCGTTTTCTCATTTTTAAAAAAAGAGACTTAGTGTCTCCTTCCTTTTTTCTTCTTCTTTCTTTTTCTACTACAGGCGTGAGGCTCTAGAGCAAGCAAATCCACTGGTCAGGGACCTTTTTCACCTGCAGTTTTCACCTCTCTCCAACAGGTGGGGCTGCTGCACTACATGAGTCTTCTTCGACCTGTGAACTGGGTGAAAGGCAAACACGAGAAAGAGAGGGCTACAACTGCTGACAGGAGGAGGCCAGAGGAGAATAATCAACTCAAATACATTAGATCCTCCATTTGCAGGGCTTGGAGTGATTTCAATGCTACAGTGGATGACATGCTCACAGGGTTAATACATCTCTGCATCGCCCCCCCCCCCATCCTTCAAAGGACATTACAGTATCTTGTCTGATTGACTGACAGCAGCTTTAAAGTGATGTTTTGTGTCTGTTTCACACACTCTGCAGTGCAGACCATCCCTCTGTTCTACAGTAACCGAATAAAGACGCATGATCGGTAGCAGCGTTTGCAGCAGCAGGAGCAGCAAGCCTTCGGAGGACTCAGTGACCCTGACACATCACCACTGAGCATTTACTCAGCAGGATATATGAGTCTGTTGCATCACTGTTTCCTTACATTTGTGGAAAGCCTGTGGATGTGCTGTTTGTTTGTTTTTTAATTTCTAGAGAAAAGAAAAAATTTCTCAGAGATCTGACCACACAAGTCAGGAAGAGGAACAAGTACCAAAAATATACAACCCTGCAAGCTGCAAGCTTGCTTGAGCACTGTACAGAGCACAGCTGACAGACACAACCACTGCCTCCTCATTTGCCATCCCCCACGTTGGTTTAAAGCAGGAGGGGCAGATGGAAATTTCTGTGCTGTGACCGCTCTGTGCATGTCTTTGTCATGGTGCTATTTCCAGGAGCAAAAAGAAAGAAGTTTAAAGATTAAGACAAAAAAGCAACACCACAAGCTTTTGGCCATCTCAGTTATGGTAGACTGACTTATTTAGCACCTTCACATCTGATTACAAGCTCAGACTATAAGTCAGACAGGGTTTGGTAGAAGACTGTCGCCTGTTTTCTTTCTTTATAAAAAATCCAAATAACGCGTTTGGTGCCCTATTAGTCACCTGATGTATGCTTAAGCTGACTAATTTGCCTGCTGGCTCATGTCATGGTGTACACCCTGACATTACATTTACCTACAACTAAGGACAATCAAAAGCAAATTTGTCCCTCATTGCATACAGCAGACCGACAACCAAATGTGCTGTATCCCATAGCATATCTGGGTCACATCATCAGGAATGATCGCTGTGGTCACCCAGGCAAATAAACCAGAATGCAAACTGCACAATGTGCACAGACGATGTCAAAACAGTACCTTTCACAAGCTACTGTACTTCAATGCATGCAGCACATTTGTAAAGGAAAAACAAACACACACATAGAAAAAAAAAAAGCTTCAGGTGGCACATGATAACACATTCAGGATTTTGCTCAAGCTTCCAACTTACACAAGCTCAAGCCAAATGTTTGCAACTAGTATTGTTCCCACCTTTCACGCTGTGAGTGTAAAAATGGAGTTATGCTGATCTCAACTAAGCGTGCTCTAAGTGACGCAAAATATTCCTCATCTTTCTGGGAGCACTGGAACAAATGCCAATGCTTGTTTTGATATTTACTGCTTCCTTTTTTTCTTTGTGTATTGAGATGTGTTGGATGTAAAAGTATCTCCTCGCACCATCTCATGTACTTCTTCCAGCTGGTGTGTTGTATGTGTGTGTTGTTTTTGCTGTGTGCATTTGGCTATTTCCTAAACCTGAACACACCGCCCCCCCAAGAAAGGAAGAAAAACGCAACGAGAGACAAACCAGAAATCACTTTACACATTCTGGAAATTGGTGGACCTACTTTTTCCTCTGTCTTGTGCACACATGTCTTCTGATGTGAAGTAAGTGGCCAGCTGTGCGTTCTCAAGTGGCCCAATCAAATCAAAAACAAAACAAAAACCCTTCAAGGCTCTGTCTGATGATTGGCAGTTACCCCATGAGAGCTCTGGGTCTGTATGGGCCTACAGCTCTGAAGTGGAGGGGGGGTTGGTCTGTGTTTGTGTGTGTGGTGTCAGTCATCTAAGCCTCGGTGGCATTTTTATTGCATGCGTGTGTGCGTTGCCTGTGCGTGTACATTTGCTTCGCTCCAGCAGGAAACATGACACTGCTATTAGGTTTCTTCATTAACATATTTCTGCATGTATCTTGCTGCAGTGCAGTAGCACCAGCTTCAGTAACAATACAGAGCTTGTGTCGAGCATGAGATGCAGTTTGATGAATGATTTAGCCCTCTGGGCATGCAGGCTCACTGCTCTGTGTGTGAGGGAGGGGTGTTAGTATTTGTTTGGACTTATTGTTTTGTTTTATGGAATACAGTAGAAAATATACTTAACTGAGAATACAACCATGGCTCATGGTTTTATTAGCCCATTACTGTGTGTGTTTTATGGTTATGCAGGAGGACATCCTTCTGTATTTATGTAGGGCTATGCGTCTCCTCTCCACAGAGGTGTGAACCCCTAGCTGAATGAATCAATGCCGCCTCCTCACTCTGTCCCCCGTGGGTTAATGTAGCCACAGGCCTTGGAGAAAATCAGATAGTCTGTCCAGCAAATCAAATCATTTATCTGATCCTTCAGCTGATAGGACAGAATTAACCCAAGCCTTAGAAAAGATAGTATTTGGACAGCCACACAGCTAGAGGTTGATGTGAGATAGGGCGCTGAGGGGGGAAGATAAGGGGCGAACAACAAGAAGAAAAACACTAGCAGCCTGGATGAGAGTCAAGGATAACAAATGTTCTCCCTCTATAATATCTGCTGGGTGGAATAAAAAAAAACCCAACAACGACAACAACACAAAAAAACAGCGTTAGTAAGATAAAAAAAAAAATGACTGTGGTATTATATTGACTCAGCAGCGTTTTTAGGTCATAAATCATGGTTTTCAGTACTTTTTCCAAAAGCCTGGAACATACAGTTGGATCATCCTCAAAGAACACAGTTGGTGTATATGCTATAAAAAAACAAAAAAACATAATCTACCAAATGGTCCCATCTGTTCCTATCCATGTGACAAGCCTAACCTAGAAATAAACAGATATGTCTCTGAACCTGGACACATTGTTCTGCACATTAGCTGCTTGTTGTGCTGTAGTTGGAGAGTGCAATGAGGAATGCTGAATTAGCCTTTATTGGGTTATTTGGCTGAACTGGAGGGTTTCATTACATAGAAATTCAGTGTGATGTTTGTATAAAAATAAGTCACCTTATTATTATCATTTTATTACAGTGAATAAACACACATTATGTTATGGATGTGGATTAAACCCGTGTATAAAAAACTAAAAAAAAACCCAAACAAACAAAAAACAGGCGTAAAATGCTGCAAGTAATAAGCTGTGCTCTTGATTATGCTGTTTGGTAAATTTGCTACGAATCATCCATACCCACCTCAAAGTGGGGATAACTCCCACGGAAGCCACGGTGTTATTGACAAGACAAACCCAACACAGTGAAGGTGAACCCTGCCTCTCGCTCGCAGGTTGAAAAGAGGGCAACAACAGGACACTAATTAGAAAGAATTGTCTGAATTCCCAGTCGGGAGCGATTTGGAGAACAAAGGACCGACTCGGTCCCCTCGGACAGTCCGGGACATGACTCTGATCTCCGCCTGGTAATTCCCTCCCCGAGTCCCGTCAGGGATGGCAGGCGCATCGTAGCAGCGAGGTCAGCGGGGTGAGATCCGCCGCTGAGCAGCCTGGTGTTTTTGCTCAGCTCGCTAGCGGTGTGGTGGTCCGATTGGACAAAAACAAAGAAGCCACCGAGCCGTGACCACCGGGAAAGTCGGGCACCGAGTGTCCCCACGAGCGGGTACATAACGTCCACGTCTGCTGTTCAGATGAGCCCTTGCTGCTCTCCTTCTTCTCCTTTGGCGATTCGGTCTGTTGAAGCGCTCGCTGTGCCCCTACACCGAAGGGTCGCCTTGAAACCGGCGCAGTGAGGAGGGAGGGGCTGGAGGAATGGAGGAAGGAGGGGGGCACGGGCAGTTTGAAACCGCCTCTAATTTTTTTAATCAACATTTTTGCAACTGTGTAAAGCGGGGCGGTGTACTTCAAAGGACACTTATGGATAATAAAAACCCGCCAGGGTCCGACAGTGCTGTCCGCACGGAAGAACAGGGGGGGTCACATCGGGGATGAGGAAGGGGAGGCGTGTGTGTGTCTGTGCGTGGGGAGGGACTTTACACCAAAGGTCGATTGCCCCCACTCCCCCTTTATGAGTCTTAACACAATGGTACTAAATTAGTACGCCACTTTTTCTCCCCCTTTTAATGCAAATGTGTGTGTCCCTCCTCCTGTTCAGTCTGTAGAGATTATGCACAAGCAGACACCCCAGTCTTGTTTTCACCTACGGCCCGATTTGCATACCGAAAGCGGTGAATTCTAGTCGCAGCCCTTATGATGCCTTTATGCCCTTATGATACAAGTCCTCAGTGGGTCTTCAGGAGGTCTCTGACCAGTGAAATAGTGCTGTAGATCACAGCGCCCAGTCGATTGTAGACCACAGATATGGCCTATCGTGGCCCAATGATGCTGTCTTAAACAATGCTTTTGATGGCTCCCATATCGTCAGTTGCCAGGCCTAAACCATAAACTAGTCTGTGTTTCTGGCTTGTGACACGTTTCCCATTTCCACTCATGTGTTTTCACAAACCATATACCTGATCTACTGTTTCTAAAGCCCTAGCCCAAATGAAACGAATTAATTGCTATCGCGAGTTTTTATGCTCGAATTCTCGGTTTTGCTCCCCTTTGTAGCAAATAGTGGAGAGTGGGATTTTTCTGTGACTTAATTGGGCTTATTCGCTGCTTCCTGGTGAGAAAAAAAGTAAACGTGAGTACCACACTACCTAAAAAAAACACAAATACAAAACGCCTCCAAACGCCTGGGATACTTGATTTTTTTTAGCGTCTATTATAATCAGCGTGGAAACTGGTGGGTTGGTGAGTAAGTGGGGGGCATCGCTTTGACCCCCTTCCTCTCTCTCTCTTTCTCGAGCACACATGGTGGGGGGGGAAAGAGAAAGCCCACTGCTTGTTTTGATCACTCGGTCTTGATGGAAGAGGGGACCTTGAAACTGCTCAACCTTTCCTCGCTCCATAATTGGTTTTATAGTGCTGGCGAGAGGCCACGGTGTGTGTTTTTTTAATACACTCGGGAGCTTTGATTGACATTCCTAACAGCCAATCAGAGAGGAGCAGTGTGCAAAGTCCTGGGTTGGATGGTGGTAAAGGAGGTGGGTGGGGCTTACAAAACAATGCTGTGTTTCATTGCTAGACGCGTCATGGGCTTTCTCTCTCCCCCCGAGTTATTCCCCAGTTTACCTTCGGACGAGCCTGTAATGGACTACTCCAGTTCTCCCAGCAACCTGGACGGATTTTAAGAAGCGCTGGCATTTTTTTAAGCCCCCTTCAAGACATTTTACCCTTTCAAGTAAGCGCTAGGCATGTTTTCCCCCGTCTTCTCTACGTACCATGGCCCTTTCTTAATAAAATAGTCGTATTTTTGTTGTTTTAAAAGCTATTTTGGTCCGCGAGTGCGATTTGAAAAGGGCGCGGAGGTTAGTGCACGCGACGTGTAGTTAATTTTTTTTATCTGGATGTCGTCGGTGTGAAAAAGCAACTTTCGAGACGTTTCTTCCGACAGAGTTTTGCGTGGCTTTTAGTGGAACCGTGAAAAAGTTTGAAACGTGGCTGAAATGCCGAGCCTCCTGCGCTGCCGTGCCGCATGGGTCACACCGAGAGGGGGAAAAGCTTTCGGTCTAGCTTATCTTCTAATTTAACTGTCCTGAACTCATTTTATTAATAAGGAAAAAATACAGGTACTTTCTCTTTGGCTCCCGTGTTTCTCTAAAGTGGTATAAGGGCGTTATTGTAATTTCTAAGCGAGCCCTTCTTTTCAGAGCCCGCCCGCTTGGATATCACGAGTCATTGCTGTGATGTGTTTGTTTGCAGCCTTTGAAGGTGAACTCGGCTTTAGCCTTTTTCTTTTTAAGAAAAAATCATGACTAATAATGTGAGCCGTATTTAATTTGGGGGGCAATCTGTAAATAAATAAAAATAGTATATTGAAGCTACAAGCTACCGTGTTTATACCGTCTTGGATGCCGTTTGTAAAAGTCGCATTTGCTTGTTATTTTCCCCTAAACTTTTGTTCTGTATCTCTTTGGAATTTAAACATAACACCGATATCTGCGAGGTTTTAATAAAGAGCTGCTCTAAATTCATTTCAATCGACCTTATTTATCTCTTCTCTTCTTGTCCAGAATCAAGACGCATACTTTACTGGCTATGCGTCGGTTTATAGTCTGTGCTGTAAAACCCACTATTATGTGTTTAAACGAGTTCAAACTTGCAGCAAAGCGTCGATAAAGTGGATATCATTCTAGGTTTTTACACAGTGTTTGCGGCTTGGGTTCAGATTTCGCTCCTTGGGCAGCACCAACGTCCAGTTGCGAAGTAACCCGGACTAAATCTGCATGTGCAGGCAACAAAACACCGCTCACCCCGCTGATAAATGATGCATGCTTTTGCGAGCTTATTTATTTTTAACTCGTTCGAAATTTATATTTGATGCGCCTCTAGTATTTACTGTGTATTGGTTTACATTGCGACTCGGCCTGAGCCTAGATTGCAAGGTTTACGGATTAGGGGGGCTGTTAATCAAGTGAAGGAAAAAGGTGGGATAGTTTTCTAAAATCCGACGGGTTCTTGGTTTCCAGATCGGGATCGCGAGATGCTTTCACAGTCGGGGGAAGAGCAGCAGCCGCTGGCCGCTCCTCCTGCTCGTTTCCCTGGGAAGCGGAGCGGCTGCCTGCTCGCTGTGCAGCGTGGGTGTAGTATCGCTCAGATGTCACATCATAATATTGTAGATAAGTTAAAATCGTATTAAAATCTTCATTTAGAGTACGACGGCAGTGCCTCACACGGTCTCATCGGCGATTAGCTGCTATTCGAGGTTTAGTTTTTGAAGTGCTTTTCCAAACTGCGTCATTGCACATATGGGCCGCCTGTTCGCTGGAAAGAAGAGAAATCCTAAAACTACCAGTTCCCAACAGTTTGCTCCGACATCGCAGTCTGTTGTAGATTATATGCCAAGCTCTTATTTTATTGTTTTTGTTTTCATTTATTTTAATTTTTCATGTATTTTATAGGTCAGAAGGATGGCTGAAAAGGAGCCCGAATCGCCTGGAAAATTAAAGACATTATTATAGCCAGAACTGGCTTTTTCGGAATAGAGGGCCTATTCGAACGGACTATTTCCTTTCACAACTTTCCCCGCTGTGGATAATGGATGGCAGAGATTTTGGTCCTCCCCGATCCGTCCACGTACCACCTTCGTTGTTGGCGGGGCTCGCGATGGACTCTCACTCCATCCGGCTCGGAGCAGCTGCTGCAGCCGGGAGGATCCCTCCCTCCTCCGGTCACTTGCTGGGGAGTCAGCCGCAGCCTCTCCACTCCGGAAAATTCTTGCCATCGGCCATTAACCTACATCCACACCACAGTAAGTGAGCCACGCTTCATTGCTCAGCTTGATTCTGTAATATGAGTGTCCCCCCACCCAAAAACAACAAGAAGATTAAATATTAACTTGAAATAAAAACTGCGCACGGTTTGTGGCTATCCGTGGCAGCCCGCGCGGTCACCGCCTGGATGTGCGGTGTGATGTGGGCAAAGACAGGCGGCTGTTATAAGGCTGTGACAAGTTTCAGATGTAACAGATCGTGTTCAGGATCCTCGGCCCCTGTAATGTGCAGCGCATTAGCGGAAAATTACTTGGCAGTTTCCGATACACATTTCTTCGGATTGAAAGGACAAACAGGGCTGCGGTGTAGATGTTCATGCAGCAGCTTGCAGGTCAGGGTGCAGCGGTCTAGGATTGCATGCGGACCATTACACTGTCATTGCTGCTCCAGGGCCGATGCAGTGTGTTTATCTGTGTTTGACACGGCGGGGTAGTAAAGTTTTCACCTTAAAGGTATCACAGACCCGTGCTCGACCCGTTTCTGAGCAATAGCTGGAGTGGTTGTGTATTTGGAGTAAAAGTCACTCAGCTGGAGCATTTGGCAAATGGCTGATGTTTTTTTTCTTTCTTTTTTTCATGAATTTGTAGCAGTTCTGTTAAACAGCCCTTGTTCTGCTGCAAGTACACTGGAGAATCTGTGTAATGGAGAGAAACTGTGTGTACTGGAAGCAAACTGCTGGGGTATTACACAACCATTCTCCTACAAGTGAACGCCCATGTGTTTGTTTACATCACATCGTGTGTGTCTGTGCATTATAAGCAGAATCATATATGCAGTATATGTCATTCCCTGTTGAGCTGATGATTTTTTTCCATTTACATTCAGTGCCTGCACAGTAATGTCTTGCGTTTTTTATTGGCATAGAGAGCCTTGAAATAACAAGAAAAGGAGATAACATTGCATGTTTGCATATGGTTTTGTGGTCGGTCACAGAGGAAGTTGGAGTCATCTATGTTCAAACCATATGTTCTGTGTGTGTGTGTGTGTGTGTGTGGAAAGGGATGTCTGCTGTTTCTTTCGGGAAAATGGAAAGTCTGACAAATGCTCTCACTGAGTTACTCTGAAGTCATGTAGCTGCAGACAGAGATACAATTACAGGTTTTCTGGTTTCTTTTAACCCCAAAGGTGATAATATTCCCTTTTAGATGTGTTCCCTTGTCCTTATCTGTGAGCGTGAGTTCATTGCAGTACTTAGGGTTCCAGTAAAGTGAGGGCAGGGGCTCCGATGAAGCGTTAATTTGACACCGTGGCAGAACCCACACATTCAACTCTCACACACAAACATGAAAAGGTGTCAGAGATGAAATCAGTGCACAGCAGGGAGTGTTGGCTTGATTGATGGGTGCATTGTGGCAAAGAAATGTACCAGGGCACAGTTTATTGAACCAATTTTGCGACTCCTGACAGTTGTGGGTATTACGACCTTAAATTTCTATCAGCATTATATATATATATATATATATATATATATATATATATATATATATGAGGACAATATTTTTATTACCAGCTTACAAAACTAAAGGCATAACCCACTCACAACCCCACCTCTCTTCACACTACTGGAGATGTCAATTAATATATCTTGCAGATTAATAGTAATTAAAAGGATGCGTTCCATGTGTGTTTTGGGAAAGAGTTGTATGTGCGTAGGCTGTGATGGGATTCATGTAAACTCTGTTAGTAAACTGCATTGCTTAAAGAAATAAAGACTATACGAGGATTTGGAGGAAAGTGCTGTTTTTTCATATGTTTTGAAACAAAGTCGCCACACTAATTAAGATCGGCCACATCACAAATCTACCAGCCAGCCTGGGAAATTCCCAACACATCTAAGAGTATTTCTAAATCATGTTTCTTTTAGTTCACTGAAAGTAGCCTGTAGTTAGCCCGTGGGAATGAGGTGGGTTATCGTGTGTTGTTAAATTCTCTGGAGGTGGAGCGGTTTGTCCGCTGCTTGGTAGACTGGTGGTTTGATTCCTGACTGTAAAGGCCACGTATCAAAGTGCCCTTGAGCTGAACTTTACATACCTCGTGTATATGCTAAAGCCACACATTTTTCACTGTCATGGTGGTATTGCAAAAATATATGCTTGTTGACAAAAACAGTGTCCCCCCCACCCCTATGTCCTAAATACCATGGAATATTTTCCCTTTGGAGTTAATCGACGTGTGGTTTTTACTAGTTTTTACTCTTCCCAAATACCATTCTGGCTCATTCTTTCCCGGTTATGACGGTTAACTAAAACTAAGTTTGAAAAAACATTAAAGTTAAGTGAAATAAAAGCGGGAAGTAGACAAATTAAAGCAATTTTCTTTGGTTTTGGTTTTAGTTTGGTCAGATTTGTCAACACAAGGAGCCTGTGTTTGTGTCAGGCGACTGTGTGTGAAGTTTTTGCTGTGTGTTGTTTTTCTTTGAGCTTCTTAAAGAATGCCACTCATATCGTAACAGAAACTAATAATAGCTAAACTAAAACAAGACATTTCTGCTCTATAGAAACTGAAGTGAAATGAGCAAACTTTCCCAGGAAACTAAGTGAAACGCAGCTCAACTGAGAGGAAAATTGTTTAACAGTAATAACTTTAGTTAGGATGACGTGACGCCCCTGCATCTCCCCTCCCGTGGCTCAGAAACGAGCCGAAAACTGCTTGTGTGCAGACGGGTTTGTAAACTTGACGTTTAGCCAGAGGGGTTGTGGGACGGGGTGTGGTTGTGTTGTTGTGAAGCAGAATTGACCCAGCTGCTGTCCCAGCCCAGATTGGCAGTTGAAAGGCTCCTTTTAAAACAGGATACATTTTACCCCGACCTTCCAAAACTGTGTGACTCATCTCCCCTGTTGCACACTCTCACAGCCTCTGCCCACCACAGTGCGATACAGGTCATTTAGCTTTATGGCACTCCTCCATATCAAATCCCCACACATTACATTTAACCAACCCCGAATGAGATTGCAGTCCTGTGCTTGTAATAACACTATACAACCCTATTACATAATAATTACCCAGTAATTGTGAATGTTCATAATGTTCCTCTTTAATTGCAATAAACCACATGAATCCAGTTCTCAAGGACCCGCTGTGCAGTCAGAGGAGCCAGGGTCGCCCTGCTACTGTTTCTGTTTACACATGTTTCAAGGAATTCAAAGCTTTTTTTTGCACAGTTGTTTCTGGCTGAGCTCTTGATAGCAGGGTTGACTGTTTATAGCTGCCAGTGCAGCCGTATTTCCCAGGAGTCTGCCTTATTAGTTTTTGTTTAGTTCAGTTTTAATAGGGTTTCCACCTGACTTAATAGAGTAGAGTGTCCTCCCTTATTTTAAGCTGCCAAATGTGGAAGGCAGCTTAACACTTAGTTTGCAATGCATTGTGAAACTGCAAATAGTTTGACATTTGTGCTGCTGGTGCAGCAAAAAGGGCATCTGTAAAGACATAATTTTCCATCAGCCAATCCTTTCTATGCAGCAGCTCCTCTATCAGCCCGCTATTCACCCAGGTTGTATCTAAACAAGATCAGCTTCAGTCACTGTTTATAGATGTAAAATGGCTGTAAAAGGTCCGCAGTCTGCTGGAGGTCTGCCGGTGCCTCCATCACATGATTGAAGCCATCTGTCCTCTCCTTCTACGTCCCTCACTTTTGTGCCTGAGTGCTGCAGAGGCAGGACCTGCTGAAATGTAACTGCACTGAGGAGACAAGCACACCCATACCTTTTATTTCTGCAAACTGTAAAAAGGTTCTAGTGGATGTCATAGGAGAGGTTTAAAGGTAATTTCACTTTGCTTTTAACTAATTACCATCTTACACGTTTGAGATATATTTAGCACACTTGAAAGAATGAACTTGTATCACCAGTAAAACTAAAACTTCCTTTATCTGCTGTAGTTTTGTCGTTATTTCACTAGACGGCAAATCCAGCTTGTTACCTAAGTTATGTGCCCAAGCCTTCCACTTTTGGCCTTGTGGGTAACCTGTGTGTTAGATGGGGCCAACGGGCTTTTGTTGTGGGCACTCTCAGGTGTGTGAGAGAGAAAGAAGTAACGTTGCTGACACGTAGCCACAGCTCATGTTAAGTATGTGCCAAGAAATGGTAGAATACGGCATACTGTATCACTTGATCTTTATTGTTGTTGTTCAGTGTTGTTTTTATTGCAACTTTGTATGCACTCTACATGGAGCTCGGCGCTAGTTTTACTTGCCAGAGTCACTTCTTCATGACTTTTGTGCTGTTGCTTATGAAATCATCAAGGCTAAACAGAAGTTCACTCATTTGCAGAAGTAGAACTTGCAGAACTTGTAGAAGAAGAAACTGCAAGGGGAAATGACATACAGGGAAGAAAAAGCAAATGAGACAGTTAATGATTACACGGACACATTATTAAGATTAAAGGGGGATAATGCACAGAGACAGACTATTATGCAATGAATAAAAATGTAATTAGTGGTTTTTGCCTTATTTGGTGTACTCATGCCTGCTGTGTTGTGCTTATTTATTTCTGGGACTGATCGGGTTAATATAATGCAACGCAATGTGTCCAGAAAGACCAAACCTTGAGTTTAACAGTTCGTACAGTCTCTCCTCTTTACTCTTCACTCTGCACAGCAAAGGTTAATTACCAGCTACCGGTAAAGACACTGTGCTTAGCAGCAGAGGTTTCCGTCCACTGCAGGGCTGCAGAGGTAGACTCAGAAATCTATTGCCCTGCAGAATTTGAAGCTGCTGTCACACCTCAAACACAAACACTGTTTACAAGATTGGCAGCTCGTTCCTGCTGCTGGCTGTGATCAACCAGCTCTCCTTTTTTTTTTTCTTGTCATTGTTCATATTCTTTCTATTGTATCACCTGTCATGCCTTTTTTGCATTCATTAAGCTTAAGGTGGATCACCTCTGCACGTGAGCAAAAACCCAGGCTGCACATTCAGTGGTGTGTATCAGGAACTCAGTTATGCAGTTAGTGGTTGAAGTGAAATGTAAACTATTTTTTCTTTCTTTCTTCCTTTTTTAGTGTCACTTTTGGTCCCAAGTTCTTATGTTCCCACAGTAGTACTCAGAGATCACTTGGTGGTCTAACACACTGTGGCATCAGACTTTTTCACTGGATTTTGAGCATTTAACTTCTGTTTTCCTCCTAACAAATAGAACAAAAGTCACAGCAGCTCGTCCCCCATCCTTTCCCACATTTTTAACAAAACCAGATGTAGGTTAATATGCTGTGTTGTGATATTTGCTAGCGAATGTCACAAATGCTTGTTTAATGAGATGAAACTGTATTGCTCATTTCGTGAGACTTGAGGTAAAACAGCATTACTTTTCACTTTTAACTGCCTTCGGTACACATATTTCAGCCTCCCCCATTCGGAGAAAGGCCAATAGCTGTTGACACAAACAGCCTGAGATGAATGGAAAAGGAGAACTAAATGAGTGGAAATCGGCATTTTATTTTCAGAGGATAAGAGCTGAGGTTTTGCTGGTTGTGTGTGTGTATTTGAGTGTCTGTGTAGATGAGAGGACTGAAGTCTGGTGTATAAGAATGGGAGCATGTGATTGTGCTTAGTACAGTTGGGGCTGGGGCTTCCCCCTGAGACTCTGCAGAGAGAAGAGATTTATACTGACCACAACACATTCATACACGGTTAGATAAATGTGCTCGCCCTTCAGTTGTTCTGTCTCTTTCAGTCTCGCACACACTCACAGGGCACACGAGTGGAAGGCTAATAATTCATGCGGCTTGCAGGGGCAGGCCAGGGATGTCTTGGCTGATACCAATTTGTCTTCCGCGCCGCTTGGCTAGTGTGTCTGTTTGCACTTAAATTAATGTGGTGTGTGTGTGTGTGTGTGTGTGTGTGTGTATAAATATATATTCAAGACACACACACCTAAGTATGTGTGAGAAGATGTGGTTCAGACACATCCCCCTCTCAGATTAATTGAATCC
The DNA here is from genome assembly GCF_057382185.1 of Mchenga conophoros. Classification (NCBI taxonomy): domain Eukaryota; kingdom Metazoa; phylum Chordata; class Actinopteri; order Cichliformes; family Cichlidae; genus Mchenga; species Mchenga conophoros. The sequence goes on from NC_140529.1 coordinate 16,532,239, forward strand.
TTCAGGAGAGAAAACGGGCTCCTTAAGAGAAAGCACAAGGCTCTGCTGCCCTGCTACAATAAACCTGTCAGTGGCAGAAAAAACGACACACATATACAGCACTCACACACAGCTGTCAAACATGAGAGTGATAGGTGTGTGTGTGTGTGTGTGTGTGTGTGTGTGTGTGTGTGTGTGTGTGTGTGTGTGTGTGCGCGCGTACAAGCGTGCTGTGGCATGTTGAAATACCTAAAACATTAGCTAAGTCGTTCTCTGTGCCAGATCCCTCCCTTTAACACAAACAACAGCCTCCAGCACACAAAGGTCACACACTGTGCTGTGTCTGTCTGTTTGGCTGCGTGTTGAGTCTCTACGTGTCCCATTACATAAGCCTGATAATATTCTTCCCAAGGCACTTAGGTAAAAGCTCAAAATGTGTAACAACACGAAGGAGATGCACACAGCAATTTTGACACGTGAATAGTCAGTTCTAGCTGATTGTTAGTTATGTGGAATATGTTTTAACCAGTGGAGACGCCCATACCTGCAGCATGTTTCATGGTTTGGCTTACATATGCTATTAAAGCTGAGCTAAACCTTTTTATTATTGTATTATTTAGTGTTACTAGTGGTTGTTCCTATTAAACAATCAGTATATGTACTTTTCTGTGATGTCAGTGAGAGATGTTTATGCTCATCTCAAGCACCTGCCTACCGTTTGAATCCTCTGTAAAGGGCAGCCAGTCATACACACAACTATCTTAATATGAAAGGGGCTAAACTGGCTTAATCTATAGAGGAGTTCTTAATTTAGGGGCTCAGTGTAACATAAATAAGGATCATTTTTGAAATGTGACTCATGCCAAGCCACTCTAGTAGAGTGCAAAGATAAAAATATGGAGCTGGAAATCAGCCCTTGAGTTTGCAGTCATCCTTAGATTGACTTAAAGGTACTTGACTGTGCATTAAATGAGAGAGTGTTTCTAAAAATCGGGTTGTTTCCTGTCACTACATATGTGGTTTTGTGATTACACCACTTTGTAGTTTCTGACTCTTTGGTCTGCAGCTGTGAATACAGCTTTGTGGTGTTTCTTTGCACACACTACCATCCTTGCCATTTCGTCTGCCTGTCTGTGACACATGTTGGACTCACGTTTGCCGATTTTCGAGGTGTGCGTCAAAGTAACACCTGCCATCGTCACAGGAGATTTGAGTGCAACTGCGTGGGACGGTGTGGATGTTGGTGTACTCGATTAATGTTTGCTCAAAGTTTGGTTTTGGTTTTGTTTTTTGTAAATTTGAGCAACATGGATTAAAACATCAACTTTTTTTTAAAAGAAATTGTTTAATCTGGGAGAGTTAATCATCCTGTGTGTGGTTTCAATTGAGATGGCTCAGTCCCACTGGTCTCCCTCTGGTGTTGTGCATACTGGTGACCTTTCACAACTTTGTAATGTCCTTTAACTACTTCCTACTACTGCTATATATATATACACTATGTACAACTATATATCCCAAATCGTCATTTTATTCAGCAGGTTTCTGCTTGTTTTAATAGCTTCATATTGTTCCCAACCTTTTCTTAACCCATGAGTGCTAAAATCTAAATTCTTATTATTCATACTGTATTGAATGTACTTTTTAGTGCTAGATAATGCAAAAGTAATCTGCCTTTAATGTCTGATTAAAAGCCATAAACTGGGGTTAAAACCTCAGTAAATAAAGAAAATGTGAACTACAATTTACAATTCACCAAATACAACTGTGCCTTTTTTTTTTTTTTTTTGGCATAATGTGGTTTTAAAGTCATTATAAACTAAAATTTAATTCCAACCTATTAAATAAATAATGGAAGTGGAATTGGTCAGTGAATGATGTGTTTTACAACCAAGAACTGCAACAAATCCATTTAATCTATTATCTATTGTTCACAGAGTCCAGATGGCAGCTCAGTTTGGGTCTCCATCTGATTTGACATTTCAGAGCTCATGTAATGTAATTTTCCCTTCATTTTTCTTCCGCTTAGAGATTTTCCTTTAAAAAGAAAAAAAATTACGAGTCTCCATTCTTTTGTTGTGCGTACCACCTCCCACCATTTCCTCCCACTTACTTTTTAAGTTGCCATTAATAATATTTTTTTAATCAAATGTCTGTCTCTTTGGGGTTGCTCATCTGGTACTCACATCCAGTACACCAGAGACACATTAGCCCTCACTGCACACTGCCTGTTTCTTTAACGTTTCATAAAGACAAAAGGCCCCCAAAATAAAACATAGTGAGATTACGGGTGTTTATCACTATAACACTTTAGAGAAATCACGACAGTACTGTGCAGCTCATCTTGTTTCCTAAAATTTGTTGTAGCACAGGAGTTATTTTCAGATGTGAAATTTTAGCCCAGAATAAATGCATGATCTAAGATAAATAATTAACATTCTGTCTTTCTTTTTCTTCTTCTTCTGCTGTGTGGTAAACAAACTACTCCAACCCTTCCCTGCATGTGTATTCAGAGTATCATCAGATGGAAGGAGAGCTTGAGCAGAGGAAGCAGCTGTGCAAGTGATTCTGTTTGTTTAAAAATGAATTTCTTTTTGCAAACTTATTTGATTTTTCTTTATTCAATCAAACGACAAAGAGAGAAACCAGTCAGATGCCACCTTGTTGCAGTTCGGTTTGCCAAACCGAGAGCTGACGTGTCAGAACTCGAACTTGACATTTTTAATTAAAGTTGAGAAACGGTTTGTATTCAGCTCAGCTGCGCAAACAACACAAACAAAACCTGTTTCCTGTAAACGGCTCCCAGCAGAGGAGAACCAGACATCTCCATTTTGAAATAATTAACACACTTTAAACCGCATGGCTGAATGAATTCAGGGACGCACATGCAAATTCCCGCACATCCCTTGCCTGTGTGTGAGTGTGAATGAGGGTTTCTTACAGTTGGGTTTAATGGTTACCAGTGTGTCAGTTAACTTTGGGATGTATAGCACTGCAGAGTTTTACTGTTTCAGTGTTTTTCTTGCAGGGAATAAAAACCAGAGATCAATAGAGATCTCCCCCAGCTAACCCTGCTCTGAGTGCCACTGATGGATAACAGATAGTGTGTGTGTGTGTGTCTCAGGCTTTTATACCAGAGATTTTCTTTCATTTCGTCTTTTTTCCTTTTGCACATTTTCCAGTATTGTTAAATTTTGTGTGTGTGTTTCAGAGAATTTGGATCAATTTGTGATCAACACTGACTTGTTAGTTTCTCTGATTTTTATTTTATATTTTTTCTTTGGATGTGTGCGCCTTTGTGCCAGATTTGCAGTGAGTCTGACAGAATTGATCTCCTTCCTATCTCTGATATAAAGATATATTTCTTATACTGATCTGAAAATGGAGGCTCAGAAACGCGTTGGGAGTCAGAGAGCGTGTTTCTTGGCAACTCGTTTCTCCCAATATGGCAAACTAACTGTCTTGTGAACTGAGAGCCAAATGCTGTGTGTGGTGTGTGGTGGGGGGGGTGGAGTTGTGAAGGGAGAAAGGAAGGAAAAGGTTAAAAGAGGGAGAGGGTGAGAGAGAGACGAAGCTAATGAAAGAGTAATTCCAAAACATTTAAGGAAACATTTCCCTCTCAGCTACCATTTGGATGTTGTTTCTGGAACAAGGACTGCAAATGTTTTTCCTCTTTCGACCCCTCCCACTTTTTCCTGCTTTTGACTGTTCAGGAGGGGCAAAGGGACTTTGGGATTGTATTTTTTTTTCCCTGCTCACTGGCACAAAGCAAAACTGTAGACTGTGTGTACATGTGTGCGTGTGTACTCAGACACATGGAATAAATGGCCTGTAGGCGGCTACAATGCCGAGATTGATCCATACTCCAGTGAGGCATCTGTGCCTCTTGACGTGTCTGTGTATGTGTATTAGAGAGACCCTGGTGTTTGGCCTGAAGAAATGGAAACTGCTGACATCCTACCAGGACTTCAACAACCTTGACAGGTGGTGGTGGTGGTTGGAAATGTAGTGTGTGTGTGTGTGTGTGTGTGTGTGTGTGTGTGTGTGTGTGTGTGTGTTCATCGAGGGTGCATCTATGTTTTGCACGTCTTACACATGAGGTAATGATTAAAAAGTGGCTTAAAGGTGAGGATAATTTGTTAAAACAACATGGCTGCCACCTAGTGCGACACACATGGACACTCGCCGATGTGTTTAAAAGTGGCAGTAATTTAAAAAAAAAAAAAAAAATAGTGAAAGTGCTAGAAACAATTCGGGCTTTGTGTCAAGAGTTGAACTATTGCCAAATAATTTCATCGAAACAGTGCGGTTATTCCTAAAAAGTAGGAACTGTAAAATGTCCAAGTCAGGAAATGTTGCAAAATATGCTTCATGTTCGTAGATGAGCAACTTTGCCTTTTTTTTGATTTACAGTGGTGAATTTAGCAACAGCATTTCAGCTCACCTTTTATGTAAAGTGATTGCAGGAAACATTGCAGCTAACAGTTGTTGTTGTTGTTGTTTGTTTGTTTTTAAATACTGTATCAAACCTTCATTGTGTTACTGCTGATGTAGACCGAGCTTCCTCTTTATATATAAACCGGTCGCAGAGCACTGACTGTGACAATTCATCCAATTTGAGTTTACAAAACAAGACGTGGTCCTTTTTTTATTTTTGTTGTTTTTGTTTTGTTTTATTCTAGCAGATCAGTTTTGAAGTTTGTAGAGGATGAATGGAAGCACCACTGTTTTAGTCAGCTGAAGGACAAAATCGCACTACTATCTTTGAAAACAACATGATCAAGATAAAATGACGCCGCTGGTTTCCATTCCAGGGATTCTCTTTTTTGTCATAAATCAAGGACACACCTTTCCAAGAAAGCAGTGACTTCCCCTCCTTAAAAGCCAAACTCATCCCTTTCTTAAACCGCGGTTTATGATTATTAAGACCTATTTTAAATTGTAAATTATGTTTGATTACATAATTTGTGCTGTTTCCAAAGTCGATGAATAATCATGTTTTAATAATGTTAGTGTTGACCCCAAAATTGGATTTATGCATTTGGTCATAATTGAGTAAACCCAAATCAAATCAATGTCTTGGGTAAAGAGTTTAAAAGTACTCAGCATTATTTACAGCATTTCAGGCCCCTTCTGTTCATGACTTGCTGAATAAAGGCTGTGTTGTTTGAGGGCTTGGCTCCACTTTACACACATGCAGCAGTTGCTCCTCTATTAGTATTTCATAAAAAAGTTGGTGGCATGTTTGCTGTAGTGTTAAACTGCAGTTGCCTTTACCATCAGTTACCATGGGGAGAGCAGGGCTTTAATCGTGAACATCACAACTTCAAGGAAAGAAAGCGCACACCTAAAATATTGTGAATTATAAACACAGTTGAAAGCAGAAGGAAAGTGAGGTTTGTGTTGTTGTTTAATATTGACATCAGTGCATAGATGATACTGCAAAACTGCACAGATGGAAAATTGTGCCATTTTCTGGGTAAAACCTCATTGCTGCTTTTCAGAGTTAACGTGTGTGTATGTGTGGGTGGGTTTGGTGTGCATGTGTGAATTTGTAAATGCAGGTCTACGGCAGTCTTTGTGTGTGTGTGTGTGTGTGTGTGTGTGTGTGTGTGTGTGTGTACAGCTTGTGCAGTGTTTTTGAATCAAAAGCGCATTCACTGCAAACCCACACATAACTGTTTGCACATGTTGGTGATCATACGGCAAAGAGGTGCAGGGACTCTAAGCACACGTGCACACACACGTTTAAATGCGAGCGTTAATAAAAACTGTGTCTAATAAGGCAGAGTGTGGAAGAATCCACCTACACAGTGTTATCACAGTGAGAGAATAAAGGCACAGTGCATTACTTCTGTATGTATTGTGTTTGCATGCACGCCTTTGCGATAGATTGGAAAGCTGCATTTGGTATTGATTTAAAATGGTGTGTGTGTGTGTGGCTGCTGACGGACTGCAGTTTTAATGTACTGATTTAGATGCAGGGGAAACTCGGCAAGCACAGCATGTCTCTTGGATTCCCACAGGACTAATACAGAAACACACACGTTCATTCCCTCCCCCCTCCTGCCCGTATACAGGCAGCACCCTTTCCCCTACACACATGGTTAGTTTTATCAGGGTAATGGCCGTGGAGTGTGTTCAGTAATGGTTCAGGAGGGGGGGGATCTGGGGGTCCTCGGCTAAACATGAAACCTTTTCCAGCTCTTCAGAAGGTTGCGCTTGGAAGAAGCTGTAATGGTTCAAAGTTTGCCGGTGGACAGATTGCACATGTGATGAGGGTGGAGTCTAATAAAAACGATCGATAACCGTATCGTGTTAAGATATGAAGTGATTTACGGGGATTCGCGCTCTCCATGGAACTGGATGCAGTGGTGTGTAGTGGTTGAATATTACTTATATTGAGGTTTTATTAATAACACCTTTATAAATGTATGGGGAAAACTCTAAACATAAACTGTTATATATTATATTATGCAGCAGGCATTTTTCTGATAAACGCTCCTGTGACCTCTTGATTTATGTCAGAGTCTAATGCACAGTGGCCAGTGCAGGAATAATCTGGTCAGCTAAAAAGTCATCTTCAGCTATTTTTATTATGTTATGTCTCATAGTGAAGCGAAGATTTAAAAAAACAAAAAAGGTACACATTATCAGTTTGATTCTTTCCAACATTAGATTTTGCTGCCTTATCTTTGTAAAGTGAAGCGCTTTCAGTTTTGTGATGACACAAAATGTGACTTGTTACCAGGAACGGTACATCGGGTGCAAAGCTACAGCAAATTTAAAAGAAAATACGTCAAGAAAAACTGAATATGTGCGCTTTTTTTTCTTCTTCTATATTTGTGTTTCTGAAAACACATTTCAGGTTTCAGTAATCGTCAGCATATTTCAAAAAAAAATTTCACTGTTGTTATGTGTTACTACCCTTTTTTTTTTTTAATATTTATAGCATTGTGTAATCAAGCTAACTGTTCATTTCCATGAATCGTTGTTGTGATTAACAGGTTGAGCTCAAGCTGTAACAAACATTTAATGTGTTGGGTATTTTTGCAGTGTGTGTGTGTAATTTATATTACATATACATCTTTGGCCTAATGCTGAAATACATTTGCTTTTAATTATATTTTTTAAATAATGGAAAACATTTTGTCTGTGAGTTGTTTATAAGGTTGAGTACATTTTTACTTGGTCAGATTTGTCTCATAAAAGCTGTCAGCATGTAATCCAGAGCTCTATCTGACAGACAGTTGAGTTTGAGGTAAATCCCTGTCCCACCCTGAACAGAGACGCACTCCTCCTCGTGCCCCACATGGCTGCATTCCTCTTGTGACGATTGTGGCTTTCGGTTGGTGGTTACATTAACTTCCCTCCTTTCTGAGTGAAGTCTGTCTGTGGTCTGTCTTGTTGAAATGGAGTGCATGGCTGCTCAGTAATAATGTGATTACAGCAGACTGCTCGGGCACAGTAGCATCAGCACATATTGATTTAGCTCCCCTCGCCCAAAAACACACACAGGAAGGAATGACATCACGTACAGAATAAAAAAACATTGACTGTTTGTGTTGTTTGGCCTCGCGGTTACAAGGGTGACTGACAGTCTTCGTTCTTTTTCCTATAGGCGATGCCTTCCCGGCAGGCTCCAGCCCCTTCCTGTCAGGCTATCCAGGCCCCTCCTCTCTGACCTCTGACCCTGCATACAGATCCGCAAATCCCAGCAGTCTGCAGATGGCTCAGCTGTGGGCATCGCATGCTCATGATGGTAAATCACCTACATTTGCATTTCTGTTTCTATCCTCCTTTTCTGTCCCAGTACATAATTCAAAGGCAGAGTGGCATCATATTTTCATGGCATTTTTCACAATCCTGTCCTGACCAATGCCCAGGAGGCCTGTTCCTCATTGCTTACTCCGCTGGGATCCTGTTCCATTTCTGTCTCACGGCTGGTAGCTCTGCTGCTGGCTCTGTCCTGAATGTGCCTTGGTTCCTCTGTCCTCGACCAGTCCTTTACTTTCGCCTGTCATCTGTTTCTGTAATCGGTCTTCCTCTCTCTTGTTCTTTTTTGAGCCTTCTGTCCAGTACGCACTTTGTCTCTGTCGGCGTCTCTCTAGTTCTCCTGCCCTACTTTTCATACACCATCCTGCCCGAACACACTTTTAGACACACAGAGGATTGTCTCCTTGGACTCCTCGTTTCCTTAACTTGCCTGTGACGTTCCTCAAGGCTTGTTCATTAAGTGATTGAATCTCGGTCCCCTCCTCATTCCCTTGTGTCCTTTTGCAACTCCTTATCAAATCTCACTGGAGTAGGTCAGATAGGGTAGAAAACAAACCCCACAGTGCATTTCAGCAAGGTAAGAGAAGGACAAATGGATTTCATTTAAGATGCCTTTTAAAAGTGATTGCGTTGCCTTGTGTGACACACGGCTTGCTCAGTGCTTTTCAAACATTGTAAATCAAATTATGTGGTTAGTTTATTTATTTTAAGACTTTAAGACTCTGCTTGTTTCCTTCTAATGGTCAAGTGTCATTTCCTATCAAAAACAAATGGGGAAAAAAAGCTGTTTTTACAGTAGACCTCTTGTGCTTTTCCTTTTTCCATATGCTATTACAGTAGTGGATGCTCACATTAAACATGGCCACAGTTTAAAATAATGAGGTTGGTGTATGTGCAAGTAATCCTTGTGGGTCAAAAGCTCAGGCTTTAGACTAAACACTGTATGATGTCAGTGAGAGTGGATATGAGAGCACTAATATGGGTAGTCTTAGAGGTGCCCAGTGTGCAAATGTGAGGTAAAATGGAGCTTGCTGGCTGTATGTGAAACTCTTCCTTCAGGGTTGTGATTAGATCTCCTGTGTGGGAATAGTGCCACTAATTGCTCATTGTAAATGTCTAATTATAAATCTAAATTTAAAAGATGTAACCTGTTTCACTTTATATTCAGCCAGAGAAGGAAATATAAAGGGTGGATAAACTTTGACATTTGACTTAGGTTTGACTGGATTTAAGGTTGAAGTCTCTAAAGCTAAAAAAGCTAAACCCCCTGCTTGGTGAAGAAGACTCCTGAACAGAATCCTTCACGGGCTAAGAGAGATTCCTAATACCTGGTGGCTGGCTTTGATAGCAGCTAAAGTTACTCTAAGCTGGAGACAATTCTGGGCAGCAGCTAAGAGGCAGACTTTGGATATGCCTGGGATGCACCGTACTGCTACAGCTGAACCACAAATCAAAGCTGTTAAAGATCAAGGCTAGCTGTTAACTGTGGTTAAAGGGAGCTTTGCAAGAAACCCATCCTGCATGCTGTTACCCTCATTCCATCATGCCTCTTATATTTCTGTCTCCCAGTGCCTTCTTCTAATGCTGACACCCCTTAACACCCACCTCCTCGGCTTCTCCGTTTCTGCATCTCAGAACGAGGGGAGACCCATTTATACCTCTGCGCTGCCGCCGTTGCTTTTGGGCTGGAATGGCAACTGCGTCTTTAATACTTCTTGGAATGGCTGGAGTGTGAGAACAAGGAATGCCTCACCCTCCTTTTTTTCTTCTTCTTTCTCCTCTGCTTATGGCCTAACGTGGTGACACCAGCCAGCTCAGTCCTAACACAGAAATCCAAACACAAACCTTTGTCTATATTAAGATCTGGTCTCTGAGAGCAGCAGTTGGCTGTCGGGAGACTCTTGCCCAGCAACCCAGGCTGACCCACAAACAGTGATTTGTGACATGAGGTCAGCTGTAAATGTTTTATAAAGAAAAAAAAGAAACTGAGTCACAATTGATAGTGTGGTTAAATCTCTTGGAGCTGAAGTTGATTATTTAATTCAGTGGACAAAAAGAAAACTGATCAGCCACTTAACTGAGTGTCCAAATAAATACACGCACGTGTAGTTGAATTTCACCCTCTCATGTGTACGTTCTGATTTCATTTTCTCTAAAAGTCAGCAGATATTAAAGGAATCACTTTGAAAAGTTGGAGCATTAGAAAACGAAGGTATCTCCAGTCCTTATGTCAGCTGATTACTGATTATAAGTTAAGTGGAAAAATTGTAGAAACTGCTCTCATTACACAGTAACTCAATCATTACAAGTTAAACAAACACCAGTTTAAACAGTCTGAAATGTTTAAACATCAAAGCAAGAGTCATTGAATGCATGACTAAGAGGAAGAAAGAATGATGTAATGATCTGAAATGCCTCCTTGTGATTTCCTCATACATGGTATTGCTTCAGACCAGCTGACTGTAACGTCTCAGAGTCCAGGGCGACAGTCCAAAACCCAAAGGTCTCAGATTTTACAATAAAATGACTGTAACTGTTAACGAATTATCAAACAGTCAAAGACTGATTATCTCCAGGTCAACTAATAGATTCAAAGTTGACTAATCAGAGCAGTCAGCATGTAAGTGTTGAGAAATTTCTACCTGATGGGTTAGAATGAGAATTTGGCCAATCATTGACCCTAAAAATCTTCATTGTAAAGAAGATAAATGCCATTACTGAACATTTAGCCGGTGCAAAGTGGAAGTGACACAACAGATAAATATCAGCATGAGTCAACAGGACTGACGTTCAGAGGATAAGCTAACAAAATTACCTTTTATATTTATACACTAATTAACTGAACTTTTCTGGTGTTTTCAGTGTCATTTCTATAACCTGCATTCTGTGTCTTCAGGCTACCCCCCTCTTCCAAGCAGCCTGTACTCCAGCCCTTACCTGGGGCACCTGGGGCACCTTGAGCCTCCCTCGCTCTCCCAGCACCCTCTCTATGATTCTCATAAAGGTCAGTATCTGTCGCCGACAACATTCACAAAGACCAGTTGCCTGAATTTATTGTACATATTCTGCCTTATCCTGTGATACATCAGCAGCAGTAGGTTTTGTGCTAAACCTTTTTATTATAGTGTGAAAGCCTATTTAGTTGTGGGCCCTGGCCAGAAATACAACACCAGATTTAGCCCTGATTCCTTTGTCATTTTCACACTATAATGTATGTCTCTTCTGTCATTCGGCTGTTGCCGATCTACTATAAGCCTGTTGCATTGTTACGTTTTCTTGGCAAGTTGACACATAAATATTTATTATTATTTTTCACCTCTGCTTGAGTGCTGCAGGATGCTGCTGTACTCTGCCTTCATCATCTGTTTCATCATCTGTCAGCATGCTGTGTGGTTGTTTGTGTTGTCTGACTTGTGTGTTATGTTGTGTTTCTAGAGGGATATTACCTGCCATCCTCCCTGAGGCAGTCACCTCTCCACCCCCCGTCTGCTGCCTCCAATACCCCGTCCAGCTCCACACCCCCACAGAGGACATCCCGGGAAGGGGTGAGGGAAAGGTCTTATCGGGGAGAGAGGGATAGAGACAGGGAAAGGGAGCGGGAACGTTCAAGAGAGGAGCAGCGGCCGCAGAGCGTGGTGGACTTGACACAGGACGGGAGAGGTGAGGAGGACCGCAGGGTAGGCAGGGAACGGGAACGAGAGAAGGAAAAGGACCGGGACGCAGAAAGAGACAGAGATGGTTGGTCCTTCCATCTACACCAGCAAAAGTCACACTCCCAGCCTTCCACAGTGGAGCCCAGATCCAGGCTGTCATCTCCACAGACCTCCTTCCCTCCTGGTGGGGGTGGAGGAACAGGCAGGTTTCATGGACCAGAACCAGACAGAGGGAGTCGGGACGAGGATAGCGGCTCTCGACTCCACCATAACTCTAATGCGAATAACTCAAACCCTCATTCAGAGAGACATAGGAGGAATGACTCTGTAGCCACGTCAGCTGGAACCCTCCACATATCCTATGTCCTTCCTCCTGCTCTCCAGTCCTCAGCAGCTGGAGCACCCCACCTTTCCACAACCAGAGAGTCTGTCAGGGAGCAACGCATAAGCGCACCTACGTATGTGCCTTCTGTGGAGGTTTATGATGAGCAGGCGGGGCCGATCCAGATAGCATCACAAGCGCGCGACAACAAACACAGAGACAGAGAACGGGAGCGTGACAGAGACGTGGAGCATGAACGGGACAGAGAGAGGGAGAGCTACAGGTTTCATGAGAAGATCCTCATGGAGCATCCTCGGCTCTCCCACTCAGGCGATTTAAGCAATCAAAGAGAGGAAGGTTCTGTGATTTGTTCCAATGGTTCCGTTGGTAAACGAAGCCAGGACACATCCCTCTCCTCCATCCAATCAAGGTTCAGCCCAGAAACCAGGGACATCTCTAAACACTCAAACAGATTAGGCATAGAGCGATCTGCGGCAGAGCCCAAGTGGAATCCTATCAGTCCGGTGACCAAATACGCTACAAGTCACATGGCTGCTCTGGCAGCCCAACACACGCTTTCTTCTCCCCACAGCCAGCAGACACACACGCGAATGTCACAGTCCCCTCACACATCCCATCGACACAACAGCAACACACAATCGACCCACAGCCATTCCCCCCAAACACACTCCTCCCAGCACGGACACGGGCGTGCAAGCGAAGAGGGTAGTCAGAGACGCTACCTGGACCCATCGGCACTCTACCGACCAGGGGGTTCCAGCGGTGGAGAGCGTGGTGGGGGATTGGGTTCGGATTCTAAAGAGGTTTCGGCCATGCAGAGCCTGATCAAATACAGTGGAAACTTTGCTGCTGAAGGCCCTGGTTCCTCCAGGAACATCACGGACGGCAGAGGGCCCTTTGGTGGATTGGGGAACATTGGGATGGAAATCGAGAGGGAAAAGGAGAGGGAGAAAGAGAGAGAGCGAGAAAGGGAGAGGGATAGGATAGCAGTTGGCTCCGGTGGTTCAGGAGCATTAAGGATGCCTCAGCTGAAGAGAGAACAGGAGCGACCCGACAGTGCCCGCTCCTTTGGTCGGGAAGGTGAGGGCGAGGTGCGCCACCCTCCGGTTGGGATTGCTGTTGCTGTGGCTCGGCAGAGAGACAGCGGGGCCACCAGTAAACAGACGAGTGGGAGCTCAGACACACAGAGACCCCTGCTGCAAACCGCTATTAAAGGTCAGTACTTCTTTGGTCTTCTTCAGCTAAAAACTCCTTTTTTTTTTTTTTTTTTTTCTTTTCCTGGTGACTGATAGACGTACAAATCTGAGTGCAAATTGCACTCAGTGTGGGTTTTAAAATACTTCCAGGAGTCACATTCACTGAACTGATAACACAATATTTTAAAGTTACTGGCAAGTTAAATCAAGCGTACTTAGAACATTGTTCAAATGTATTTGCTTGTGCTTTCAACTCTCCACTGTGGCTTCTCTCTGAATTGTTCTGCAGGGAACACAGATCCCTTCAGTTAAATGAACCAAGAGCAAATGATTCCTCATTTTGGTTTCTATGAATAATAGACGATTCATTTTCTCCCGCCTCAAAGTCATATTTCCTCAGCCCCCTGTTTGACACTGAGGTGTTCATGCGTGCAACATGATTTGAATGGTTAAAAACAACTTCCCCCCCCCCCCCCCAATTTGACTAATTATGTCATAGGGTGTATTTTGTTGAATGGCTCTCTGCTGGCTGCATTGCAATTCCTGCCATATTACACTCCATTCTTGGACGTCAAGGTCATTCAGCTCCAGTGCTCCCGCTCCATCTCCTTGTTTCTGTTTCTTTCTCAGCACCGTGTGTCATTGAGCTCTTTCTATCTTCCCACAGCTCGGCCTCACTCTCTCTCTTGCTCTTTTCATTGAGTTGAATATCTCTCTGCCTCCCCACCCTTCTTTCCTTTCAGAAAAGGGTTTTGTAGAGGTACTCCCCCCTTGTCCCACCTCTGGGCCCTCTACTCTTTCTCCACTCGTTCCCCCCCTCTGCATTAAACATGTCATTACAGAGCGCAGCTAAAAGCTACAAACAAGCCTTGAATTACAATAAGACCATGGCTGCGTTGCTAAGCAATGGATCAGTCTTGAGTGACTGTGTGTATATTAGGAATTGTGTGTATTTATGAGCTACTGTAGATGCACATGCAGTGCATCCCTGTTTGCGATTGGAGGGGGGGGAGTTAGTCATTTCCTTCCTTGAGTAGATTGATTTGCTAATAGCCTCAGTCCCTCATGCTAGGAGGAGCTCTAAATAAACAGCAGAAGAATTACACTGGAAATAGATGGATGTGTAAATGGAAGGAAGCACGAAGTGGTCTAATGATAGGAGAGACCATCTATCAATAGGTTGATGGACCGGAGGAGAAAAGTGTGTCAGGAAAGTAAGAAGAGTATGAGACAGATGGAAGCACAGCAATGAGGAATGTGGGGGAAGAAGAGGGGGCACGCAGTGTTTATCCCTGATACAGAAAGGATAGCATGTGGGGCCGGCTCCTTGTAACCTTGGTAACAGTGTAGAACCCTTTCCTGTGGAGCATGTCAGGGATTGTTAAAGTCTCTTGTCCTTTTATAGGCTACACACACACACACACACACACACACACACACACACACACACACACACACACACACACACACACACACACACTCTCTCTCTCTCATGACTGAAAGGTTTGGCACACATGTATAAAACCTTCTGCTGCTTGGGGACCCTCAGTCAGCGTTGATGAGATGGAAAAGGGTTAATGGGAGAGAGGAGGAGACCCTCATGTTTATTCTGGGTTGCCCGCTTGAGTGCTGCTCCCCTTCCTCCTCTTTTCTTCCTCCTCGGTCTTTTGCCGTTGGCTCTCATAGTAAGCAGGATGGGTTTAAGGCCCTGTGTATGCAGTAGTAAGGCAGCGATGGCAGGTTCACGTGTCTCCTGCGGCACTAGACTAATAATTGATGCGAGCTGGCAGCTGGAGTGAGAGCCGTCGCTCCATTTCTGTGTGTGTTTGTACAGTTTGTGTGCACACACACTCTGTTTGGAGAATGAAGCTTAACATAATGATTTTTTTGTAGCCTCTCTGCTCATTATGACATGCTGTGCCACCTTTAGTCGCTGTCACCTTGTATTTTTCCCCTTCTGTTCTCTGTTGTCACCCATCGTGCTCAACTTTATAACCTGCCAGAGTTTCCTTTTTCATCCCTACTATAGACCAGAGAGATGTCCAATAGTAGAGTGCACTGTAGCAGGTAGCATAATATGGCTGTTATAGCCCATCATATTTTCTTCTATGGTGTAGTATCGAAGAAAATGTGATGATGAATCCTTTTCTCTCTTCCCGTCTTCCTGAATGTGTAGATGAAGAACGTGGAGAGGACCGTGCTCGCCACCACAATGACAGACTGCTGGCTGGCCGGCTCGAACGTGAGCAGGAGAAAGTGCTCAGGTGGGGAAGTAATTCAGCTATTGATTTTTTTTATTTTATTATTTTTTTTTATTGTTAGTAACCCAGTTACTCATTAGTCATGAATCATGTTTAAACAAGTCTATTGGGCCACCTGCAGGTCTCTTCTTTAAACAATATTAAATTAAAATCGTAGCCTGTATATAAAGGGTGGAAGAATCAACTGTGTCACCTGTTGCTTTGTGACTTAAACTCTGTGGTTTTCACCACTTTGTGAGTTTGGTGCTACATGTGACCATATTTGCAGTGCAGAGTTCAAACTTATGAGCAAGCTCAGCTAACGAGCTGTATCCCGAACAGTCGACACAGACTCCTGCTAATTCCTGTGAAGGAACAAATAAGGGACTAGAATTTTTACTCACCAAAACTGGAGCACAGATTTAATTCCAGTAAAAATGCTAGTGAAGAGGTCCAGTTCAGCCACTCAGATTCGCTGATACAGCACAGAGCAGGTAGCCAGTTTGCATCCACCTGTCTGTCAAAGAAGTCATGTTCCTGTTAATGCAAAATTTTAAGCCTGAACAAAATCAAAATCTTACTGTGTACCGTTGTTATGAACGTGGTTAAAAATGTTTATGTAGCACACTGTAAACTGGTTTCTTTCTGCTGTAAAGTCGAATGCATTATGGGAGTCCACTGGGATTGACTCTTTTGGAGCTGTCCTTGAAACTGAAGTTTTTGGCATTTCCACTCTGCCTTCATTTCTCAGGGGTTGTCCCTTTATTAAACGGATTTTGTTTCCTTTTAGAGAGTCCAAGGAACTTGCAGAGTTTACTCAGATGCACCCTGCCCCACTATCTAGCGGCTTGACACCCAGTATGATGACATCCAGCCTCATGACCCCAAACCTTGTGGTCACTGGAGGGGCCGCTCTGGCAGGGGCAGGACGATGGCCTCCTGACCCCTCAACTTTGACCTCTCACTCGTGGATACCCCGGTCTGGAGCTCCCCCAGTCTGGCTCTCTGGCTCTCCATACAGTATGTAGATGTGCTTTTGTCTCACACTTTAGATTTTTCCTCAAACCCCTCGTAACATCGTTGAGGAACTCAGTTGTGTAACTGCCGATTTTAATAATTTTGTGCTTTATGTCAAGAGAAAAGTCAACAAAAGCTGAAATAATGAATCTTTTATTCAAGCTGCAGAAAATTAATAAAGACACATTGTTGATTGTGCTGCTTTTATTTTGACTGTTGTTTCAACATTTATTTATTTGTTTAGAGTAAACAATTATTTAACGGATTATTTGGAAGTAATCATACAGAAAGCCCTAGTTTACTTATTGTTTGCATTAAAAACAAAGTGGTAAACACATGTTACGTGTGTTACAGTCGCTTTGTTTGATGGAAACCTTACATGTTGGAGTTTTAAATAAGCTCCTTGAGCACTGAAGGAGACACCCAGATGTGGGACAGATAGCACAGCACGCCGTTAAAGGAATTAGCGGTTTTAACTCTGTATGCTTTTGCACTTTCAGAATCATTTCTATCTTACTGTCTGTCAGCGTTATAACACCTGGTGCTAAACGTAGAGCACACATGCTTTGTCTAGCTTTTCACACGTGGCTTTTCCTGATTGGTGTTGTCTGTCCGTCGAGCGGTTCAATCAGCAGCAGCCCCGTTGAGTCAAGTGCCGCAGACATTCCTGGTCTCTCCAGGACATTCCAGACCTTCTTCTTCCAACGCACACTGTCCAAAAATAACAGCACAGAGATGCAAACTCACTCACTCACGTGTATGCTTGCATAAGCATGTAAGGTTTAAAAACATGCAACACTGAGACACATGGTCATGCAAAGCTCCCAAAGGGCCTTCTCTGTCTAGACACGGAGGACAAAAAAACCCCCAAAAACAAAATACTCTCTCAAGCAGCTAAATTCAGTGCACGCTCCCACATGTGATTCCATTATGCTTTCACTGCAAGTATAAATACTGAATGAAGAATAGCACTGGGTAAATGTTGGATTCAGTTTGGCTTCTGTTGACTTTCTCTTCTTTTCATCTGACGTTTTTCGCACTTCTGCCTCCATTTTTTTCACCCTTTTATTCTCCCCCCCTCCTATTCAGGCCTGGGTCCCTCTTCACTCCACCAGACCCTCCCCCCAGGCTACCCACCCTCTCTGCCAGGCTCGATGCCCCCTCCCTACCAGTTTGCCAGAGATCCGCAGTCTGGACAGCTAATCGTCATCCAATCCGAACACCTGCCACACTATGGTAGGAAAGCTGTTGTCTTTGTAAAAGTGTCAGTGCAAGTTGGCTTCCGCCTTGCTCGAGCAAAAACAAAGGAGTACCACTTTTATACAGACAGATGTTACTGTTTGTACTTTCTGTAAACAAATGAAAATGGAAAATTACTCATGTTTCTCTGGCTTCATTTTATAATTTGCCATCAGCTGAGGCTATTCTTTGACCATAAGCCACCCTAAACCCTGTATCTGTGATCCTGTAGCAGTGCATTGTACTTCTTTTCCCCTTGTACATACTCAACTCAGTTTCAGTCGTTTTCCTTTACAGTTGAGTAACACCTAATGTGCATGGGGTAGTTATAGCAATGCAACAAGGCAACAGTTTTTATATTAAAACTACATCAGCTGGTTTCCTCAGTGCCCAAAAGCTACAAAAAGGACGTGGAGTATCACAGTAGTAAACAAACCCAAGTTCCAATAATTCTTTATCAAATTAAGAATATCCAAAAAAATCTTTTTGTAAGTGGGGAAAAAACTGCTTTGTAAAAAGCAGAAACTTTGAATGGACATTTAATTTTACTTTCTCCTCATGGCTCTGGCTGCTGTTCTGCAGGTGGTGATGTACTGGAGCGTGGAGCCCCAGTGTGGTCGGGTGTGTACGGTACAACCAGCACTTTGCAGCATGCGGCCCAGCTGCAGCTCCTCTCTCAGCAGCAAATCCTCCGACAACACGAGCTACTCATGATTCAGCAGCACACAGCGCAGGTCCTGGAGCTACAGAGGAATGCACAGATAGCTGTGAGTGAACTTTGTGCTGTTAAGCACCTTCATGTCAACAAACACCATATTTAAAGACATTTCCATGAATATTACACATTGTACAATCCAGCTGTATGTAGACATAAAGGCATAAACACAGCAAAACAATATTAGATTGGCTTGCAGTAGGGTTTTAGTTCCCTGCTTTGATTGCGCTTCCAAAAAGTAAAGATCAGTAAACAGCCATATCCTGCAGCTGCAAAAGAATACAGCCAGGAAAGTCTAAACAAAGCACATCCCACAATTCATATCCTGAGTCTGTCACATCATACACACACGGTGCGTGCGTCTGTCAGAAATATCTCCTCTCCTGTGTTGTAGGAGCGCCTAAAGGCCAGTGAGCACCGGCCAGAGATGGAAGACAAAGCAGACAAGCGTAACACTGACTCAAAGCCCAGACCCTCCTCAATTTCATCCCCGTCTCCCTCACCGGTGCTGCATCCCCGCAAACCTCCTCCTTCCTCTCGATCTCCAACCCCGTCGACATCGTCCCTAACCCCGCTGCCTCGGCTCCCCTCTCCAGTGACCACACTGAAGTCAGAGGAAGGTGGGCAGAGAGTACTGTCTCCGCCGAAGCCCCTGCCTCACCCGCCTTCACCCCGTTCAGCGTCTCCCCCCCCTTCCTCGCCACGGCGGCCTAAACAAGAGATGTCTGAAGAGGGGGAGGTGGGACAGAGAGAACAGAGAGAGGGGCAGAAACCGACCTCTGCACCCTTTCAAAGCATGTACGCCGGTGAGTCTGGAGCAACCTAACAAGTGTATAATGCAGCCATCTTTGCTTTTCATCATCATGTCAGCTAGAGTGGATACATAAGACTTTTATTTCACGGTAGTCCAAACATAAAGTGTCTTAAGCAATGAATTAATCAGACCTACCTCCTGATATCAGACAAATTTTTAGTTCTAACTTATATTTTTGTTTTCCTTTGTGACAGATCTCCCTCCAGGTTATCCTTACCAGTCCATCACGGCCCCATTTGGCTCACCTTTTCCTCCTTATCACATCCCAACACCCACAGGGGAAAATGCAGAAGCTGTCCCACCCCGTCGTGTCTGCTCTCCTGCTTTAGCTGCCCCTTTGCCCTCAGCCCATCTCCATTCAAGGCTTTTGGACACAGATATCATGCCTCAAAAGCTAGAGCAGTCAAAGTCAGCATCTTTCCTCAAACAGGAACCTGATGTGGAGCAGGGAAAGCTTGACATAACACCAGAGCCACTCGGACCTCTTCAGCAAAGCTGTAGTCCTGCCCAAGTCACCCAGGACAATGAAGACGACAGGGAACCCCCAAAGCCACAGCCTCAACCGTTACCTCTGCATGTCCCTAGTCCTCCACCACAACGAGCCAGAGGGCTGGAAATCAGGGAGGAAGAGAAGGAAGAAGGTCAAATCAAAATAGAAGTTTCAGCTTACTCATGTCTGACAGCATATTCTGAGCCTCCTACACTCACAGAAGCTGAACCTAAATCCAAGGTCATAAAGGATCCAGACCAAACACATTATGCAGAGTGCATCAGCACAGATTCAGACAGACAAGAACTGTCTCAGACATGTGCATCACTAGATCAAACCACCAGCGCTTCATGTGAACAGGAACAGCCAGACAGTCCAGTCATCTTGGATGCTCCGAGTCCAAAAGAAAGTCTGGTTGATCCTCCTCTCTATCCACTTCCTGCCCCTACCTCTCCACTTCCACTTGTCATCAGTTCAGAAGATCCCATGGCAGGGATGCTCGCCTTATTGACAGCTAGTGAGATCGTCCATCCTCTATCCATCACCCCACCTGCCCCAACACTCATACCACAGATTGAAAGCTGCAGCACTGCAGGACCTATGGAGATGGTGGCGCTGGAGGGGATGGCCCTGCTTAGCCAAATGGCTCAGCAAGAGTTAGAAAACAGCCATAAGGAGCAAGGTAAGCAGTTTCTAACAGATGTAATAAACAGCTATTTATATTTATGAACTCCTCTAATTTTAGTTTTTTCTGCATCCCATCCAGATGTGACATTAGAGGGTCTAGACTGTCTTCTTGAAGCAAGCAAACAAATCCTTCTGGAGGCCATAGAGAAACAATCCCACATTGATCTGCCCAGAACGCTGGACCCCAACAAGAAGTACAGCTGGCGGCAGAGGAAAGAGGAGCCGGTAAGATCAAGAAACGTGTGGCCTACAATTGAAAATGAGCCGGTTTAGGAAATGTTTCTCACCTCGTTGCCTCTCTTTGCAGCTGTACAGTAAACTGCCTCTGGATGTGTTGGACACAATGGAAGTGGAACTCCGTGTCCGCTTGGCTGAGCTGCAGAAGACTTATAAAGAGAAGCAGAGAGAGCTCAGCAAGCTCCAGAGACGCAGAGACAAGCGGTAATTTTTTTTTTAACACTGCTTGCACACTTGCTGTAAGAGTCACTACTACGCGAAATAATCACAAAAGTGCGAAAAATGCTTCCATGCCTCCGCTCCTGGACTAACACACGCTTAAAATTGTTTTGTTGTGTCAGTGAGCGCCAGCTGCAGGAAGATGAGAGGCGCAGTCTGACCAGACGGGGTAGGGGGCGACCTAGAAAGAGGAAACACTTGGCCACACCTACCAAACTGGACAGCAGGCCTGGAAAGTGAGTGAACCCACAAATGTAATCTGCTGCTGGCTTTTGCCGTTTGTTCTCCTTTATGCATGCTTTTCTATATGCATATTCAGCAAAGGTGGATATTTCTGTCCCAGGGTGGGTAGGGCGGTGCAATACTCGGAGGATTCTGAAGCAGGGGAAGGACAAAGGAAGAAGTTCCGGGTGTCCAGAGAAGAAGAGGAGACAGAGGCAGGAAGTGGAGGCTTGAAAGTGAAAAAGAAGAAAAAGAAGAAGAGCTGGAATGACACGGAGCCATCTACCAGTCATCCGCTGGAGGTAGGCTACCTGGAAGTGTATTTTTTTTGGCAGTAGGGTAATGAGACTGGTCTCGTATAATTAATGATGAGTCTATGGTGATGGTCTTAGGTGCTAAAGGCAAAGCGCGGCCTCCTATGTGAGCAGGAGCAGCTGGCGTCAGACCTCGACAGAGCGCTCTCTCTCTCGCAGCTCGGCTCTCTCGGCGCATCACGCAAATTCACCTCCAGCACGAAATCGGAGAAGTCGAAGAGCAAGTCTGTGGAAAGTCGACTCAAGGAGAGAGGAATCCACTCCTCGGTCAAAGCAGGAAAACACAAGATGGCTTCCGAGGCTTCTGCTTCAGACGCTGCCCGGAAAGTGAAAGGTCAGAAGAAGACAGCTTTGTTCTCTCCCATGAGATCAGAGCTCAGCAGCTGCTCTAACAGTGAGTACCTGGAGACAAAAAGTAGCTTCATGTGTCTTTTCCCCAACTGTCAACACAGCCTGAGTTATAGAGTGACCTACTTTTAGCTAATGCTGATACAGTGTCACCTTTTATATAATTCATGGTTAGACTTGGAAAATTAAAAGTGCAGCACATACTCATGTTTTATGCCACTTACGTCATTTTACATTTGTCAGTCACTGGCTTCAGCACACAGAAAAGTGCTGTAGAGATGGGAGTTGGGTCTGAAGTGGTGGGAATTAGATTTGCATGTGCAAGACTTCCACAGATAAAGTGCATCAGAACCACTGAGAGCAATTTAAAGGTGCACATGTGGATCAGTTTCTGGGTGACCTGCTTGGTCACTCACTAATCTTGTCTTTTTTTGTCTGGCAATGATTTGCTTTCTTGCATTTTCCCCCATTTTCTTGACACATGCTCGTTGGTTAGATGGTGTAGAAAGTTAGATTATCTGCGGCTGACTAGTTCCAGATATGCTGGGCTTTGCTGCATTAGTTTAGAAAATAAAACATTAATCTCTGTGAGGCTGTGATATTGAAACCAAGCGGAAACTCTCTTTGTGTCTGAGTCTTTGTTTCCATCCTCATGACCTCATGAATGATTAACCGCACTCTCTCCACACCAGACTCCGATTCAGAGGAGCACACTTCTGCTCGAGGGGGCTGGCCCCCTCTCTCAGGGACGCGCTCCCACGGCAGCCTGCCCAGGAAGAGGCGGTCTACTTCATCGCCGACATCCCTGCTATCCAGTGAGAAATCTCTGAAGAAGAAACACAAGCACTTATCCCTACTGCTGGAGGAAGCGGGCCTCAGCTCCTCTGACGACTCCTTCGACCAAGGTTACTGACCAAATCTTAGAGCTATTCGCCGCTTGCTGTCGAGTCAGACATCACTGTGTCTTAGAGCTTGTGTCTTAGTTTGGTCTTCACTAAGGCAGCTTTTTTTGGGTTTTTTTTATTAAGACTGTGCTTTTGCTTGACGATCTCTACCTCTCTCGCTGCTGGCCTCTCTGCAGAGTTGCCATATTTTTTTAAAACAAATGTTTACTTATTTCTACGGTGTTTTTTAATGCCTGGATTGCAAACTGTTTTGTAGCATTTGTACATTGAACATTTTGTGAATTGTGAATTTTTCGCCCCCTCATAAAATTGTATTGCAGTTTGACATCTATAAGCTTTATTAAAGGTGTTGATTTGATTGCTACAGAATGCAAAGCGCCGTGGTCCTTGTGTCTGCTTCATCTGTCTGTCCGTCTCTGTCAGTACGTCCAGCTGCCCAAGTGCACCTCACACATCCTTTGAAGTGCTTTGTTCGTCAAATATCCCTGTGGATAGCTGGAAAATGGCTGTTCTGCTTAAGGGTTCACACTTGGAAAGCTAGAAGATGAATTCAGAGCACACAGAGCCCAGTCTGTTTGGACAGATAATTTCCTTGCTGCGCTTTTAAACGGTCATAAAATAGATGTGTAATGCTAGTGTTAGTTGTCGTGCTTCACTTTTGTTTTTAGACTAACGCTTCTTGAGCATGTGGCCTGGTGTTTGACGTTTTTGGGGGAAAAATGACCCAAGAGTGATTTTGGGATATTTGGACAATAGAGCTCCTCCTGTGTGTCTACTAAACCTTCAAATAACCCTTTTCCCTTTACGTTGCTGTCTCCGACACCTTGCTCTGTCCTCTCACCTTTGACCCCCACCCCCATCCCCTTCCTGCCCTACTCATGATGCTTTTAAGTGTCTCAGCCTGTTCCATGTGCTTGTGCTGCTGCTACTGCGACATTACAGAAGCTTGGCGAGGACTAGCGCAGCCTTGAGCCTACACTACCGCGCCATGGCCATTCTGCGCTGTGGCTAAAGCTTTGCTTAAGCTATACTGGGCTAAGGCCAGGCTACGTTACGGCTAGGCTCTCGCCGCTGCGCTGCCCTGCCCCACCCTGTCTGAGGCCACACCCCTGTCACCTGCTCTGTAAGTAGGATGTGCCCCTCCCTCAATTTTATTATTGACTAACATGGACTATGCTGAAATTGAAATGCCTACAGAGAATATTAACTTTTTGGGGGGGAGGGGTTTGGTTTTTTTTTTGTTTTGTTTTTTTATTGTTCACACAATTTGGAGCTCTAGCGGTAGCCATGGTTACCCCCACCTACCAAGTTAATGTCTACTGATGGCTTGTAAAAGTTTAAAGAGACACATTTGGTGTTGGTTTGGAACAGAGGATATAACCATGGATAATTAAACCACATAAGGGGCCTCACAGGGCTGTCCTCTCAGTGCCTGCTTGTCCTAACGTCTGTCTGCTACTGTTAACGCACCGTGGATTCACAGTACAACATGTGCACCAGATTTGGTTCCTAAAAGTAACTGTTAGAGCCTCGAAACAAGTCTTTAAATGTTTTCATTCTTGTCTCGAGCTGCAGTGAAAGTAAACTGTACAATTAATTGGGGTTAAAGCCTAAAAACCCTGCAGTGACCGGCAGGTATGCTCCAGGGAAACCTGACAGCACAGTCACCTCTGATTCTTCTTAGAACTGAGGCTTTGAACACAAAAATCCAGAACCACTTGATTTTCAGCCTAGTGATGAGTTTCCTTTCCCTAACATTTTTTTTTATAGTTCTGTGCTTTAGCATCACTTAAATCCCAAAATTATAGCCTTTTAATAATTTTACAGCTCTTAAATGTACTGTGTATCCACCCTCCATGTTAACACTAACCCCCTCTGTTCATGAACTGCTAACTGCCAGCTACATGCAGCTAACAGCCACTATGCTACACTCTGAGTGTGTGTGTCTCTTTGTGTGCTCTTCTGGCTTGTCAGAGGAGGAGGAGCAGCTTTTATTTTATTTCCATGATGTTTTTGAGTGTTTTTATTTTTCCAATAATAAATAATATCCCAGTCAGCTCACGCGGGTCTTACTGACTTTGTGGGGACCTTAATCTGTTTCACCACTTACATTATGGGGACATAACTACTTAATGGGACCTCATGATGCAATGAATACATTTGAAAGTAAAGTGATGTTTTCAGGATAGGTTTAGGTTGGGATTAGGTTCAGGCAAGCTACAGCTAAGGTTATACGAGATTTCCAGTGTAAGTCAATATAACGTCCTCTGAAATCAGCTGTGGTGTGTGTGTGTATGTGGGGCTCAGATGCATGTTTATGGTTGATTTTTCTTGCTGTTGCTTTCTCGTGCAGCTTTACATAAAGGCGGGCTGCGGCAGTTCAGACAGTGGATCTCCTCTCTCTCCACTGTTGTTTCTCTCCCGCCTACACGTGTGTGTGTGTTTATGTGTACTTGTGTAGACACATAGTTAAAGATCCGGGCTGCTGCAATAGCGGTGTTATTTCTTTTGTTAATTAGCCCTCTCTGTGGTGCACTCTCTCTGCAACAGTAGGAAGCGATCTGACCTTTGGTCCAGACCTCCTGCCGTGAACACATTTGTCTCTGAGCTGGAAATCTTTTCTCTGATGCAGAAACCTCCGAGGACGAGGAAGAGTCGGATTCAGACAACGACCCCGGTTGTGAGGAGAGCGGGCTGGGTCTGCTGGCCAGGTTTGCGGCGAGTGCGCTCCCTGTCAGCTCGGCCTCTTTGAGCCTCCACCACGACAGCAAACACTGCAGCAGGCAAAGCACTCTGGGTAAAAGATCTTACACACAAATGAGCTGTGAACTGATGTGCCTTCTCTCTCCTTTTGTTTTAATGCAGACAGACCCGGTTCACTCTGCTTAAACTGATTTCACACATTCCCCCGATGGCCTTTAACTCTATTGTGGTTTTTTTGTGGTTGAGCAGATTCACCACCTGAGCATTCGTTCAGGATTTTCTTATTGATTGAAGGTTAAATTTTAATTCATTTCTAATTGTCACAGCAAGGGTGTGTGTAACGATTCACCCTTGAATTATGTATTAGTTTCAAACTGATCAATACTCCTATTCACAGAGTTATTGATTTCAGGCAATCTACCACTTCAGTTCGTTAATGACTGGATGTTTATGGGAGGAGTCTAGTTTTATGCATGTGCGAGAGATACATAGGAAGAGTTTTTACCATCATATGACCCTCTCCTCACCTCCTACAGGTTCAACAGAGTGCGAGTGGTCAGACTCTGGCTCGGACGTGCGGTTAAGGAAGTTCCCTTCTCTGCTGCACGGAAAACGCTCCGCCCCCGAGCTCCCCCTTTTGCCACCAGTGACCCGCCGCGTTGACCAGAGTAGCCCCACCAAGCGAGACGAGGCGCTGCAAGTCAAACGCAAACCTCTGCCCAAATTACGCCCTACGCCTCGCTCACCCCGGAGATTTAGTTTAGACCTCGCCAGCAGCTCTGGGTTCGGAGGTTTCAGCGAGGATGAGGGCTGGAACCGCCGACGCAGCGAGAGGATTTTTCTCCACGATGCCACGGTTTCAGCCTCCACCCCTTCCACCAGTCAGAGCTCCTCGTCCTCCTCCACCAGCTCAGCCCCACCGCTCACACCGAAGGCCGTCTCCAGACCGAAGCCCACTCAGCCCAGCAGAGACGGGAAAGACGTGGTGAAAGTATGTCAAGAAGTCACTGAGCTGTTACCGGCTCAGACTGAACAGCAAAATCACACCTTTTCCCCCTCTCTTCTCACTCCACATCTTTTCTACTATCTTTTCGCCCCCTTGTTCAGACTCCTGCATCCTTTTTTCTATTGCAATGTTTGCTAGTGTGTGTGTTTAGGAGTGTATGTCAGAGCGCCAGCAGGGTTTCCTTTACTTCAGTCATTGCAGCACTCCCCTGCTGTCTGTGGCGTGTTGCTGACAAGAAAGGACGACTGCAGGCGGCTTGGATGCACCCCTCCCCCCCGTGTGTGTGTGTGTGTGTGTGTGTGTGTGTGTGTGTGTACACAATGTGATTCTGCCCAACAGAGCCTCGGTGACATAATTTATTCATATGCATGTTTTTAACTGTGTTGTAAAAACAGAAAAAGAAGCTGAAGGACTCTCCTCTGCCTGTGAGCCCGTCCACTCTGTGCAGTCCAGTCACAGACAGCCCTGCACCGCTGAGCCTCAGCCTGGCACGTAAGAGTCAACCAAAACCCAAGACCAAAGCCAGAGAGGTCAGTATGATGATAAATTTGCTGCAAAGATGCAAACTTAATTATGCTGACAAGGACAAAGCCAGATCTTTAAAGTTATTGGACCTAATAGTGCAAAAGGTACTTTGAGGCTTGGCGTGTGTGTGTGTGTGTGTGTGTGTGTGTGTGTGTGTGTGTGTGTGTGTGTGTACAGTATCAAAAGGTCTTCAGAAACAAACTAATAGCTTGTGTTGGATTTAACACTTTTGTTTTGTTACTGAGGGGAAAGAGTAAACCTAATTGTGTGATTTCTGCCAAAGTGTTGTATTTCTCACCATCTGCCGCCAGACAAAACTTGAGTTTGCCTTGGAAAAGGAAGCAGAAGTGTGTGCAGGGCTCTTTGTGCTGGTGGAGATCGTTTATTCGACAGCATAAGTGTTGTAATATGCTACTGTTTGTGTGTGAAAAGTTCATTTGTGGTGTGTCAGCCTGGTGATTTGGTGGAGTGCCACAAGTCAACATTAAGTAGAAAAGCCACTGTGTCGCAGGGGGAATCACTCTTGTTCCACAATAATTTGATTGTAAGGAAAATAACATCATCACGGTTTTTTGGGAATCTAATCAAATCTGCTTGTTTGTGTTGCAGCCTTCCAGGGGTGCGGTGAGCCGGCTGATGGAGAGCATGGCGGCAGACGAAGACTTCGAACACAACCAAGACAGCAGCTTCAGCGAGGACGAACTCCTCCCAGCACGAAGCAGCAGCGTGTCAGAGAGTGCCTCGACTCCCGGTCAGTGCCCGCAGACTCGAACCTCAGATTGTCACACATGCTAAAATGATAGCATGTATATTTATTACTGTTTGGGGTGGTGTTGTGTTCAGCTCCAGTGCAGTGTGTGCTAGATAAGGACTCTCTGGTGGACGGACTCAGAGTATTGATCCCGATGGACGACCAGCTACTGTACGCAGGACATGTGAACACTGTACACTCCCCTGACATGTGAGTACGCATTAGCAGACTTGTAAGTAGAGGGAAAAACATGTGACACGTTTGAACACCTTCTTAGCTTAGCATAAAAGTTTGAAGCGAGCTTTCTCAGTAAAAGTTGTAAACACAAGAAAAGCCTAAAAGTTCATGCTGTCCATCACGTTTTCCAAAGTCGTCCAGTGGCCCGAATTGGGATCTTTACCAGGCCAATTCTTGCCCTCGGGCCTTATGTTTGACAGCCCCTGCTTTAACCACACACATGCATTCACACAAACATGGAAAAACATGACATTTCACTGATGAATTTTTGACCCACTCCCACTGTCGACATGAAATTTCACATCTGTGTTAATTTGGATCCTGTATGGTTATGTTAGACAGATATTTTTGACCCTGTGGTTGTTCTTGCTACAAATAAGTACCACCAAAACCACATTTTGCCACAATGACACTCACACAAAGTGAAAACAATAGTAAAGAGAGTGGGTTCCTCTATCTGCTACACTTCAAGCTCTATCAAGATATGGCCTAAGCTCTGGTTCTGACAAAGAGACCACTCACACTACCAAGAACGCTGCTGTGGCTCAGGAGACTGTCTGACAGTGTTGTTTAAAGCAATGACCCTTGCTCGATGACCCCAAGCTTTTGACCAACTCCCCTTTTCCCACAGATACAGTGTGGTGGTGGAGGGGGAGCGAGGAAACCGACCGCACATCTACTGCTTGGAACAACTACTCCAGGAGGCTGTGAGTATCTAT
This sequence comes from Mchenga conophoros, assembly GCF_057382185.1. Taxonomy (NCBI): domain Eukaryota; kingdom Metazoa; phylum Chordata; class Actinopteri; order Cichliformes; family Cichlidae; genus Mchenga; species Mchenga conophoros. The sequence continues at coordinate 16,560,571 of NC_140529.1, forward strand.
GTGAAATATGTGAGGTGTAAAGAGTAGCAAAAATAAAAGTATTGTGTTCATATGCAAAGGGAAGTATGAAATAGTTTGATGCTTTAGCTTGCCATATAAGAGTTCCTACTTCTGTGTGTACAGATCATTGATGTGAAGCCTCCATCCGTGCGCTATCTCCCTGAGGGCACCCGCATCGCTGCCTACTGGAGCCAGCAGTACCGCTGTCTTTACCCCGGCACTGTTGTCAACGGTGCGACAAGAGCACAAACAGCCACCACTTCAATGATAGGATTCATAAGCAAGTTACATTGTTGCCAGCAGCACAAACAAATGCAAACGATCTTAGCAGAGCTGCACTTTCATTGTAGGGATGTTACTGTCTTGGAGATTGTAAAGGAAACGTAACTGGTCTGGATTCTGTTCTTGACTTCAGATCGAAACATGCTACATCAGCCCTTTTTAATCTAATCTAACCAGATACAATCGTTCCTGCTGACCTGCGCATTTTCGTTTCTTCCAAACAGGAAGTTCAGACATCGATGAGAATGACGATCTCATCACGGTGGAGTTTGACGATGGCGACACGGGCCGCATCCCTCTCTCACACATCAGACTGCTGCCGCCAGACTACAAGATCCACTGTGAGCACGAAATATGCACACAACACAGTGTGAAAGGTTTAGCACCAGAGACACTCAGATTAGTCTTGGAGAATGAGAAGGGGGAGTAAAGGGGAGCAGTGAGAAAAACGGGGACCATGAAGCACATTGCTCCCTAAAAAAACTGAACATATTTAATGATCACTGAGTCCTAATCCCCGTGTTTCTCTTTGGGAACTTGTAATAAGCAAGGTGCTTCCAACACTTCCTGAGGGGATGAAGACAATAGAGTGTATGCTCATACATAACAGTATCCTAAACATCTTAGCCCAGTTTGCACATTGCAGACAACCAACATGAGCCCCCAGCCCCCTGAAATCTCCTGCATTCATTATTAAAAGTGTGAAAAGCACAAACTTTAAACCCTTGTCTTCTTCTGTAAAGGTGCCGAACCATCCCCGGCTCTGCTCGTGGCCAGCTGTTCCAGGAGGAGGGTCCGCAAATGCAGCAAAGAGGGTAAAGAGGCGGGAGCAAAGCCAGAGGAGACCACACCCAAGATCAAGGGAAAACCTGGTCGCAAACCCAAACCCAAACCAGGTGAGCCAAACAAAGTACTAATACCATCACATTGTCTCGAACTCCTCAACTTTCTGCTTTACTCTGATAGAAAACTTTTATTCCCAAAGCTGAATGTCTCTGCGTACATTTTTACATGCTTGAGACTTTTTGTTTATCAGAGATAATAACAGAAACACTTCTGTGTGGTTTCTTTCTGCATTTATGAGAGAGGCCACTTTCGATGAGTCACGTTTTTAAAACAACAGAACCAGCAGAAATAGCTTGAGGTTCAGAAGTGTCAGACATCTCTAGTTTGACCATGTGTGTCATCTCTGATGTCAGTTTAATGAATTTACTGAAACTGCTGCTGTGCTGTTCTGTGAAGCTAGCAGCCCGTAGCTTTAACTGTAATAAAAAGCACACCGCTTGTCCGATTTGCTGACGCTGCCACGTTTTGACTGGGTAAGCAGTTCTTAGATGTAATATTTTCATTTTAGAAACGTTTGCTTGCTGATCTGTCTACCCTGCTCAGCATGACGAGCTGCAGACCACAAAAGTCACGAAGCCACACAATGGAAATGTCAGCAAATGCGGAGTAAAGCAGGAAATAAAATTACATTTGTATTGTTTTTCCTCTTTTCCCCACAGAGAGCTCCATGAACTCAGACGGTCGGGAGAAAGCTGATCCTCCACCTTCCTCCACCCAGCCAGTTGAAAGACCCCAGGCTCCAGCCAAGCCCGCCCAGGAGCGACCCTCCTCTGTCCAGAAACCAGCTCAGGAGAAACCCCGCCCTGCATCCCGGCCAACACTGGGAACCCAAACAAAACCAGGCCGAAAGAGCTCCGCTACATCCCCAACAAGCAGCCCTACGCTTTCCAGTCCAGTGCCCAGGAAGAGCAGTCCGGCGCAGCCTCCAGCTTCTAAAGCAGCTCGTTCTCTCCCTCCCTCGCTCTACCCCTCCACCTACGGTAAGGTCCTGACTGTGGATCTGTACAGCGAGCCAAACCTCAGCTCGTACAACAGCCAGCGCAGAGAGAGGGAGAATAACAGCAATGTCAGTCCTACTGCAAACAGGCCAATGTCTAGGCCCAGTATAACTGCTTCGTCTACTGCATCCAAGCCTGCTGCGTCATCCACTCCCAGACCTACTTCTAGTTCCTCGCCTAAAACCAAACCCTCCTCAGACCATCACAGCAGCTCTAGACCCAGCCTAAGCTCGGGACTCATGCCCAGCCCCATTTCTAGGCTGTCAGCAGGCAAAACCAGCTCTTCTCTGACTCCCAGACCTTCATCATCATCTTCAATATCGTCATCCTCGGCTCCCAGACCTAAAATCAAGATGCCGTCCGACCAGCTGTCGTCCAGGCCGAGCTCCATCTCCAGGCCCAAGACCAGCTCTGGGCAGGGTGATGTGAGGCGGAAGTCTCTCTCCGCAGAGCCCCTCGTGAAGCTCGACCACGAAGGAGTCACCTCCCCTAAAACTAAGAAGACGAAGGCTCTGATGTTGCTGGAAGGTCGTGAAGTTAGGCGAGACCACACCCCCATTAGCACAGCCACAGCCAATCAAAAGCTACTAAAGCCTAAAGTGAGAGCTCCGGGTAGTGAGACTGGTGTGCCAGACAAGGACTCAACCTACAAAGCTCCAATGATGGCTAAGGAGAAGGCAGACAGTCGTGGAGGTAGAGGACAGGAGGTGGACACAAGAGAGGAGAAAGGTAAAAAGGAGGAGAAAAAGGAGGTGGAGAAGAGGGAGGGAAGAAAGATGAAAGAGGAATCTCAGAGCAGCAGCAGCTCAGACTCGGAGGAAGAAGGAGAGAAAGGGAAAATCAAGAAGAAGAAGAAGAAATGCACCTCAAGCTGCTCTTCATCGTCTTCATCCTGCTCTGGTTCTTCCTCATCTTCTTCCTCATCGTCATCTTCATCATCATCTTCGTCGACTGACGACTCCTCCTGCAGCTCAGATGAAGAGAGGACTCCTACACCTCCACCAGCCTCAGTCCAGAAGCCTCCAGAACAAGATAAACCTAAAGAAGAAGCAAAAGAAGAAGAAGAGGAGGAAGAGGAGGTGAAGAAAGAGGTTGAGGTGAAAATGGAGGAGGAAGAACTGTCTCCACCACCGCAGTCTCCCTCCCCTTCAACCTCTCCAACAGCTGCTGCTCCTGCTCCCTCTAAACCGGCTAAGCCAGCCACCGGAAAGGGCTCCGGACAAAGGGGTCGTCCTCCAAAACCAAAGCCCAGTGGAGGAGAGGGGAAAGCGGGGAGGCCAAAGAGGAGAGAGGGGGTCCACCTTCCCACGACTAAGGAGCTGGCTAAACGTCAGAGGCTTCCAAGTGTGGAGAACAGGCCCAAAATTTCAGCTTTCCTTCCTGCACGACAGCTCTGGAAGTGGTTTGGGAAACCCACTCAGGTGAGGAGAAAAATCTTTTTCTATCATGTAGGAAAAAAATTAATGAAATGTAGATATCGCTCTTTTCACTCTGTGACCAACATGTCCTTTGTGGCCCCTCCAGAGACGCGGTATGAAGGGCAAGGCAAAGAAGCTCTTCTACAAAGCCATTGTGCGTGGCAGAGAAATGATCCGCATCGGGGACTGTGCAGTGTTCCTGTCCGCCGGCCGCCCCAACCTGCCCTTCATCGGTCGCATCCAGAGCATGTGGGAGTCCTGGGGCAGCAACATGGTGGTCAGGGTCAACTGGTTCTATCATCCAGAGGAGACGAACCCCGGCAAGAAACTCACAGACAAGAAGGTAGAAGTTTGTGCTCAACACTGATCAAAGGTTTATAAAGAAAGACAGCGTTAATGTACTACTCTTTTTTTCTTTTATAAAAATGTGTAAGTGTTTGAGGAGCTTCCAGCTTTGTGTCCTAAGTGTAAGATTGCTTCCTCTGCAGAACTGGGATCAGATATGCGGTCAGTCTTTACCAGCAGCTCTGCACTCTTCCATCCAGAGGAAAGACTTTATGGAGGTGAGGAAAAGTTTTATCTCTGAACTTCAGACTTCATATTCTACTGCTGCTTATTCCAGTATGGGCAAACTGACAAAGTGTACTTAAATGGATTCACAACCAGGAAAAATACAACTGAATACAGCCATAAATAATCCTGTTGGTTGGAAAAGGAAAACTTCATACAGTGTTCTTTCTTATTTGTAATAAAATAACTTTCTATAAAAAAAAATTCACTACTATTTGGTCTTGCTACATGTTTTGCATGCTAGTCTTGAGCCACTGCCGATCTGTATTAGCCAGAACACAATGTTTAACACCAGCTGTAATCCCAAAGCTAGTCCATTTTAGCTAGCATGCTAACACTAACTTTCTTTGCTACCTCACTGTAACTGAGAGATCAATAATAATCGTTTTTTTAGGACAAAATAAAATGGCACTAGAAAGAAAAGACAAGTTATATAATAACTCACCGTCACGGCAGATGGCTCCCCCTCCCTGAGCTGGGTCCTCTAGGAGGCTTCTTCCTGTCAAAAGGGAGTTTCTCCTTCCCGCTGTCACAAAATACTTGCTCAAACGGTCTGATTGTTAAGGTTTTCTCTCTATTATTGTAGAGTCTTAACCCTTAAGTCTAGCATGAGCCACTGCTGAACTCAATAACGGACAAGTATTTGATTCTTGGGCTCTTAGCTGTAGAAGTAGTGGCTCGTTTTCTTCAGTCAGGGTGATGAGCCTTTGTTGTTATTTACCATTTATGTGTTAGTGTTGACTTGTCTGATGAATGTGGGCTACAAAAGCAGTAAACACAGCCTGTGTCTATCGCAGCGCGCCCTCTACCAGTCGTCTCACAGCGACGAGAACGACGTGCAGACGGTCAGCCACAAGTGCCTGGTGGTGAGCGTGGAGGAGTACGAGCAGATGACCCACACTCGCCGCTACGCCGACAGCGAGGACCTCTACTACTTGGCCGGCACCTACGAACCCACCACGGGGATGATCTTCAACACCGATGGAGTTCCAGTCATCTGCTAAAAAAAAAAAGAAAAGAGAAACTCACTACGAGTTGATAAAACCAAATTGTGACCCGGCTTACTTTGGACCTCACTGGGAAGGAGTCAGTACCCAACCTGTCAAATCACTGATTTTCACTGGCGGTGGATCTTTTCACAGACTCCATGAACAGAACTGCTCTGAAACACTTTAAGTAAAACAAAAAAAAGGCAAAAAATTAAGAAGACAGTCATGAACAGCTACTACTACAGAAACTGGAGACACTATGTAGACAGTATTAGAAGAAACGCGTCTCTTGAAACATTTGCACACACGAACGTCATGAACACGCTTCTGTTTTCCTTGTTGTGTTCATGGGAAAGCTTTTCGAACACGCATGAACACTTCGGTCTCCTTTTACAAGTAAATGCACCCTGTCTAAAGAGACACACGTACGCTCACACGTGCACAAAAGCAATGTAAATATAGACGCCATGTGACACAGTTATATAGAGGACAATAATGAGTGTTTTTATTTTCATCTAATAGATTTATGTCAGAGTACTTTTTTTCTAAAGAGGTAAACAGTCAAGAAGCTTTAATGAACTGTGAATGAAGATGCAGGAGATGCAGGCCTGTGTCAGTCTGTCCACCCCCAAACCTGCCCCCCACCCACCCACACACGCTCCGGCTAAACGGACAGACGGACCCCGCTGGTGTGATGTTGTGATTATGTTGCTGTGGTGATGTTACAGTCATGTTACAGTTATATAAATGTATCTACAGAACAGCAGGAGCGACAGACAAAGAGAGAAGGAGATGCACAGAGAGAGGTAGACTCCTCCTTACCAGAGAGCACCTAAAAAAAAAAAAAAACACTTAAAAATCTATCTGTCTTTAATTTAAACGCCCCTCCTCCTTCCACACAATCCCCCTTGACAATCCTAACTTGGGCAGACAAAACTGCCCGTGTGCTTCTAAAAACTTCCTGCTCCCTCAGAGACTCAGGCTAAAGAGAGAGGAAGGATCTTGTACTATTAAAAGCACTTCTCATTTTCATCTTTGAGCTCCTTGTTTTTAAAGAGGGGGGGAGACGAAAAATCCACCCCGAAAACACGCAAACACTAGAAAACAAAAGCAGCTGCTGTGGAAGTGTGCTGCATTTTGTTGTTTGCCCGCTTTGTTTCAACGCTTGGAGAAGTGGACCCCAAAGGAGGCGCAGACATGAGATGTGGTGTCTTAAAGGCCTGTCTGGATATTTTTTTTTTTTAAATAAAAGCATCCTGGGAAATGTAGGCCACCTCTCTTTTTACTTTACAAACAAAACGGGTAACCAAGAAAAAAATAAACCACAACACTTGATGAAAAAGGAGATCTGTGAATGTACTACACGATATAAGCTAATGTATCAGCAGTGCAGGATTCCCAATGGGTGGATTTTTTTCCCTCCTCCTCCTTTGTTTTTTTTTGGTTTTGTTTTTTTTATTTAGGGTTGTGAGCGCTGCAGCCGGTCTGAGAAGCATCAAGGTCATGCCTCTGATATTCGCCACGGAGCTGCCAGCACTCGTTAGATCAACATAATTCAGTTTTAACACTCCTCTTCCGCAGTCTGCAGCGTTTGCAACCTCCAAATGTCCTGCGCTTGGATGCATCTTATTTTATTTTTTACTTTTGCTTCCGCTGTTTTATGGATGTTCATCGTTTTAGCCTCTTTAATCACATTTTGCCCTCCAAGCAATCATCTTTAACAAGAGTGCACTTTGAATGAGCTCCGCTGCAGAGGAGAGTCTTGTATGTTTTCTTAAAGTATTTACTACCCCCCCCCCCCCCCCCCCCCAAAAAAAAAACTCCCGCCGCTGTCACCGTCTCTTCTCTGCACGCCACCGTTCCCCCGTCAGAAACAAGCAGCGACACATTCGTCTTGTTTTGACGTTGTTGTGTTTTTTTTTTTGTTAATTCTGTGTGCCTCGTTTCACCGTTTTTTAGTGGGAGACTGTTGAATGTCGTGCTCAGGATTGTGAGCATTTTGAGAGGCCTTACTCTCCCAGGCCTTATGATGATGATTATGATAATTCGCCAAATCTTTTACACCCCCCCCCCCCCTCCCCCCCAAGTCCTGCACCTTCAGGAGGAATAATCAGATATGCTCCCAGTCTGCTGGGAAAACGCCTTCTTTATGATCGTGTTTTGGTTTTGCAACCTATCCAACCGACCCGGAGCTCTTAACAGACTTACTTTGTTGTGTATAATTTGTATTGGATATAACCGTATCTTCTGCATACAGTATATCAGTGTATGTATACATGCAGTGTATGGTAGCTGTATGCTGTATAAACATGTAGGTTTTAAACATGTTGCCCTCTCTGCTTTGCTGCAGAGTTTAAAAATTGTCTTGTTGATATTCAATAGGTTTAATATTTTCTACTCTTGTTGAGCTCTTATGTCTAGATTTGTCTAATTTTTATCGTACCCTATATATCATGTTTTAAGTCACTCTGGAGGACAACCCCACATGTCCCTGTTGTTAATGTGGCAGCAGTGCCAGCACAGTAACAATTCCATATGCATTTATATATATATATAATCCAGATGTGATAGCCACAGAGTAAAAGAGAAAGTTTGATAATGTGCTGCTAGTTTATTGGTATTTAAAAAAAAAAATGAATCGGGTACAGAGTGAGTCCATGTGCCACTTTCTGAGATTGCTAACATCTTATCTGCTAAAGCCCCACCTGCTCCTGTCGGTTCATTTCAGACTAAAACTCGATGCATTTCCGCAGATAAACGTTTTTAAATGACAGGCAGGCCGAAAGTGTCTCGGCTCGTTGGCGTTTGGATGTGTGGGAGCATCGTGGATACACAGGTCGCACCGGTGTTTGCAGAGTGAACAAGCTCCGTATTAAAGTGCCCGTTATGAATGTTTGTTTACCCCTGGAGCTGCTCAAGCACTTTTTTCTGTGTGTGTGTGTCTGTGTGTGCGTGTGTGTGTGTGTGTGTGTGAAGGACAGAGGTAAGGAGACTGATAAGACATCAAGCTCTTATCTCCTGCTGTCACCACACACACACACACACACTCTTACACACCCTTGTAACCCTTAAAGGTGTGTTTTATTGCCTTCCAATCTCTATTTGCCCCCCCCCCCCCCCCAATCGCCATCCAAAGCCCAGCCTTAGGCCTTCATACAGGGTCCAACACAAACACAGACACACACTTATTCCCCGTTTCGCCTTCAATTTTTCTTTTTGTTTTTATTTTTTTGGTCATACATTTTAAGGGTCTGACTTTGTATATGTTCTGTTTATCATTGTTTGTCTTATTTCGGCTTTGTACTTGATTATTTGCTGTGATTGCTTTTTTGCATCCCCCTCCACACCATTTTTTTTTTTTTTTTTTTTTTTTTTTTTGCACGTTTCTGTCCCCCCCCCCGGCTTCCCCTCTCTGAACAATCGTCCACGCCTCTCAAGCAATACTGCTGACTGGCACTGGGAGCTAGCTGCTAGAGAGAGAGAGGAATGGGAGAGAGCAAGCAAAAGAGAGAATGAGAGAGAGAGAGAGAGAGAGGTGGACTGGAGGCTGGTTCTTCGTCTGCTGTTCCTTCAGTATCGTTATCGTCCTGTTACAGAAAAGATTATTTTGAAAATAAATAGAAAAATCATCTAAGTTTTGTAAATGATCCTTCACTGTCGGGGGGAGAAAAAGCTATCAGAATATACTTTGTACACATGTCTAATCTTGTAAAAAATGCAAAAAGAATACATTTTAGAGAGAAATCTGAAACCTGATATATTCTGTCACCCTATACTGTATGTGTAAGGAACTGTTCTTTTTTTTCTCTTTTTTTACAGACAGCAACCACGTTTATCAGTGTTTCTTTGAAATTGTTTTAGTAACTCAATATTTTATAGGCAATCAATAAACAGATGGAACTGTATGTCTCTGACTCTCTGATTTGAAAACAGTGTTTTTCATTTGACTAAAGGTGCAGACGCTCGTGTTCTGGAGCTGTTTAATGTTTACCGACAAATTGATTCATTTTTAGAAACTTAGTTCATTTACAAAGCATAGCAACAGGCACTGCTTCGTGGAAGCTGCCATGTTGTCCCGCCATCTTGAATACGGTGGCCAAAAGGGACATCACAGTTCAGGTTAGGCTCGAGTGATTTGATTACATTCTCACATCGAGTATTTTTTGCTAACATCCACTTTAAAGAAAGTTTTACTAACAGCGGCATTTACTCACAGAAACATTCAGGATGTCCTCAACAACTCACCTCTGTACCTCTGTCACCACCATCGATACCAGTTCAGTATCAGTATTGGAGTCCTTTCCCATAGTTTTACAGCCTCCTCCGTGGTAAATAGACATGAATGCTTTTTACCTGGCATATTGACACCTGAGGTAAACGGTGGGCTGATGGCCTACCCAGATAGCAAAATAATCCAGGACAGATCTGATGCAGAGTCACGTTTCTCCAGAGTACACTCCCTACAGATAAACAGTGGCCTGAGTTTTTAATAAAAACTAATAATAAAAATATTTAATTTTTTTTAAATTTCTGGTTATCTGCTGAGTGCTGATATTATTGAAATACTGTTTTTTTTTTTTTTTTTACACAAACAGTAATAGAAACATGACGGCAACCCGTGGTAATTATGCGATACAATCTAAATGTAATATTGTGACTAAACCATGTTTGTCCTACAGTGGCCACCTTAGATAGGATTATGCACTTAAATTAGAGGGGTAAGAAAACAAAACTTAGTTGACTGCAATCTACTGACATCTAGTAGTGAGATTTTATACACTGTACCTTTAACATTTTTTCCCTCTAATTCTGCTGCTTTTTGATTGCACATATTTGGAAACACCACTGAAAACAAAAAAAAAAGCAATTCATGTTCCACTTGCTGCCCATCACATGCTGGCAGGTTAGTTAGTTGCCAAGGTTCCCCCATTATGTGTTCCCCACCTATATTCTCCACTTCCATCTCGTTGCTTTTAATCTCTTGCACACACATTGAGACTGAGTAATGCATGAGTTATACTTCTGCAACGAATCCATAGAGCCTACAGTGTAGCCCATGCAAGAGTTTGAGCTCCTTGTTTTTAAAGAGGGGGGGGAGACGAAAAATCCACCCCGAAAACACTCAAACACTGATGCAGTTTGATTGCTCTGTGGAGTTCAAGTGGATCATTTGAAAAAATGGAAGAAGAACTGTCAGAGAATGGATGGATGTAGAGCTCAATTTGGTTGCCAGCCATCTGAATGTCGCAGTAGAAATGGAGACTCAGCCAATCTTCTACTGTCCAACTTTGCTATATGAACTATAGACTCAGTTTGCTGTTCGTGGCTTGCAGGAGCATCATCCGGTGTTGGTTTTCTGCGGTTGTAGTTAATCAGCTTTAGCGTTTGATGTGTTGTGTATTCAGAGATGCTCTTCTGCAAACTGTGGTTGTAACAAATAGTTATTTGAGTTACTGTTCTTTCCTATTGGCTCAAAGCGGTTTGGCTGTTCTCCTTTGATCTCTGACGTCAACCAGAGAATATTTCCTCTTTTTTTTAGACCATCATCTGTAGATCCCAGTAGATCAGCAGTTTCTGAGATACTCAGATAAACTTGTCTGGCGCCAACAACCAGGCCACATTAAAAATCCCAAAACTCACCTTTCTTCCCCATTCTGCTTTGCACTGATTTGCTGCCATGTGACTGGCTGATTAGACATTTGTGTTAACAAGCAGGTGAACAGGTGTAGCTAATAAGTGGCTGGTGACAGTATATATGAGTTCTTTTCTGGTTTTTCAGACTGTAGGTTAAGATAGAAATGGCTGAAGGGCTGCATGTATGCTTAAGTCCTACTCTGCCTTCACCCAATCTGCAGTTGTATGTCAATCAGCAAGGATCTTCAGGCATGCTCTGTTTTCTTTTTTCTTCTTCTCTCTTTTTGTTGTTCTTTTTTCCTGTGCCTGTTTAGTGTGTGTGCGTGTGCACGCTGCTCCTTTAGTCAATAGTGGACTCAATCAGGACTCCATTTTGGCAGCCCAGTAATGAAGCTGTTGGTTGTGATAAAATGGAGGAAAAGTCCAGCTTCCTCCACTGAGCTGCAGAGACGACCACAGGAGACACATTTTCCACCGCTGACCGTTCATGACTGTGCTTTCAAAGAGCTGGTAAAGGTGTGTGTGTGTGTGTTTTGAATTCCTGTGTGTCAGCGTGTAATTAAATCTTTGCTGACATGAAGTGAGTGTGTGTCCCTGCTTCATGGTGAGAGCAGCAGTCAGAGGGGTTCAGACGCCTCTCTGCTTTCCCTTAAGGACCGGCATCAGCATAACACACACACACACACACACAGGGCAAGACAGAGAGGTACCAGGCATCCTTAAATACACACTGCATTGCCATACACACCTTCCTGTGGGTGTGTCAGCATGTAGCGCTCTGATTGGACAACAGCACACAAATGGAAACATTCTATTGGCCGAGGCTTCATTGCAGCTTGTGCAGGGGGCAGAAGCGTGTGCGTGTATCTGTGTATGTGAGCGTTTTGAACTCATTACTTCTGAACCTGCTCCCTCTCACCCACCTCCCTCAGCTTCAGGCAGCCTTGCATTTATGTGTGTGTGCGCGTGTCGCACAGTTTCCCAGGAGACAGGTATCTGAGTGAGGGGGCGTTCAAATGCACGCTGAGCACAACAGTTTGAAAGGCTTGTTATTCAGACTGGAGTCTGCCCACAGACTTTCAGAACTCTGTGTTTGTCCTTCAGCTCTCTTTGGTGAAAGAGAAAAGGACATTTCTGACTTCAGTTCCAGCTCTAACAAAGCGCTTCGCCTCCTTACCTCCACCCCTCTCTTAGTTGTGCTTTTTTCCCTTCCATCTCAAAATGTCTTGCGTCTCTGTGCCGTCGTCGCTCTGCTTCATGGCCGCAAACGGAAAAGGAACAGCTTCACTTTTTTTAACACCTGCCACTGAGTTTCTTACATTTGCGTGGCATTAAAGTGGCTACAATAATCATTTTCATCAAGGCAGCGCATTAAATAGCCACACAGGGATGGACCTGTAGAGCGCTATCACGTGCCTGCTTTGGTTCTTCAGCCTCGCTCTCACCGCTTTCAGCTGCAAAAATCTCCCAAGCTCCACTACGTACATTTCAGCTCTGCACAGCTGACAGATACAGTCAGCCAGCTGGTTTTAGCATTTTAAATAAATAAATCTGGTATTAATCTCAGAAGTTGATGGAGACGAAAAACAGAGGAAAGCAGAGTAAACCTCTGACTTCTGTGCAGTCATCAGGTGGCCCCAAACCCTCCTGAATCACAATGTTTCCCTCATATCAGCTCGACGAGTTTACCAAATATGTAACGACTTGATTACACATGTATATATTACTCCCGATCAGATTCATTGTGCTTCAGGTGACTCCGTGTTTCACGCTTTTGCAAAGCTGCAGAGCTCCAACAGCGTGGAAGTCCTGCTGAGCTGCAGGGTGGTGCAGATTTACCTGACATGTCTGTGAGTGCGCATTCTTTGCTTTCTCTGGCGTTTGATCTCCTCTCACTGCGTCTCTCGTTCTTCTCCCTCTTGTGGTAAATCTGAATGTGAAAAGACAAATATTAGTTCAGAGCGCGAAGCCACGTAGCAGAGTGTGTGCGCGCGCGCCGTGCGTGCACGTGCGTGGTCTACTGCATATCAATTAGCTATCTATTATTCATGCTGACAGTGTAATGAATGAAACATCACAGGCTTTGTATTTCAGGCATGTTTACTTGTCTCTCACTCTCTCACACACACGCAGCTGCCGTTGTGCGTATTTATACAGGAGAAGCAGTGTGAGCTCAGTCCCATTGTAGCCGCGAGGGCGAGGTGGCGCCCGCTGATGATGTGACAGCTGAATCCAGCCAAAGACAACCAGCTCCTCGTAATTAGGAGGGAAGGACATCATTTGGAGGGAGAATGAGGGAGGGATGATTTAGTTTGCAGAATCTCTCTCAGCAGCGTCCTCCAAATGGTCCAGGTGCCAAAATCCAGAGAAGAGTTGAGTTCATAAAAATGTCCATGTGCTGGTCTGCCCTCATTTGTTATCGTGGGCTCAAAGCAATCAGAGTGGATGATGTGGGCGTTTTCCCCCCGGGTTTTGCCTCTTAGGCGACATTCTGTTCAGGCTGCCCTCACCCTCATGATGGGTGGAGGTTGTTAGGGCCCACGTGAGAGATCGTACAGACACAGAAATGGCAGTTTTAAAGGGGGGGGGGGGGGGGGGGGGACTCAACGTGCAGTTTGTTCTTTACGTAGCAAACCATGAGGATGATTTAAACACAAAAAGGCATGACACATTCTTGGCAAGACCAGAAGTTGCCTAACAAAAAAATGTACGTGTGGTTTTGAGTGACATTAATAGTGTATGTTTACTTGGTGTCAAGCTCTTCCTTTTCTTTGTTTGTTTTTATTACCAGGCAACAAAAAGAAGTACACTGTAATTACGCATTTCTAAATAAAGAAGTGTATTTTTCTAGCGAAGGGAGCGTGTTTTGTGTTTTGTGTGTTCATTATTATATTTAATCGTGTAATGACGTGTTCCTTTTTCGCCACGTTTCCCTTGAAAAAATCATTTTAATCTCAACGGACTTCCTTTTTAAATAAAGTTTTAATTAAAATAAAGCAAATAGAAATAATTAACTAAATAGATTTTTTTCCATTAACCCAGTTCAGGGTTGCAGGATCGTTGGTGCCTGTCCCAGCTGCCATAGGGCGAGAGGTGGGGTACCCCCTGGACAAATCTCCAATCTGTCGGAGAGCTCACACAGAGAGCAGACAGCAACTCACACTCACACCTACGGCCAGTTTATTTATAATCATAACAGCAGTCATATATTGAGCAAGCACTTGTCGACAGTGGGAAAGAAGAACTTCCTTTAAAAAGGAAGAAACCTCCAGCAGAACCAGGCTCAGGACAGGACAAAGACACGGCGTGGAAGAGAGACAGAAATTAATATAATTTTTTTTACTATTTGTTATATTATTTTATGTATTTATTATATTATTTTTAATAAAACAATCGAAGAACCACAGTGGTCCTATAGATACACTGAAGCCTGTTAGGATTTTTATTACTGCTATTAATTTAATGTTTATAAACTCTATCTCATCACGTTCAATAACATTGCATTTAGTTTTAAAATAAATGAAATGAATATGTACAAAAAATCTATTTAGTTAGCTCTCATGTTGAAGCAGCTCTGGTATAACTGTGGCGTAATGCAAAATTACCATTTTTGGAGCAGGATCACAGGAAGGGAGGACTGAAAATGAAAACCATTTTTTCTGGCTTGGTTTGCTCTGTGGACTGTTTAAGGACACCAGAGAAAAATTGAACAAGAAGAAAAGATTAGTCAGAAAGAAACCCAGATAGTTTTTCAGTATATCCAACATTTGTCTTCCCTGTTCTGATAATTAAATATCTTTAAACATCTTTAAAGAAAAAGCATTTTTATACACAGCTAAACAAAATCTAGAAGGTTCCAGATGTTTAAGAAGCCCAAGCTAGCTTTGGCTGTAAAATGTAAGGAAAAAAAACATGTTGTGGTCTCAAGAGCTGAATTTGTTATCAGGATAACTGTGGGCATGACTCACCTACTTAAGCTGTATTTATGGCTCAGTGTTGAGTTGCACTAAAAGATGCTTTAAAAAGATATAGCTTTAGCTTTTGTGGAAAGTACCTTATATTTAAAGCTTGTTTTTTTTTTAGCAAACTAAAAGCATCCCAGTGAATATCACAGTAAATTAGCTATGGACCATGCTGCTGAACTAGCCAGCCCTTGCCAGTGTTGGTCAAGTTACTTGAAAAAAGTAATCAGTAACTAATTGCTGATTACTTCCCCAAAAAGTAATCCCGTTACTTTACTGATTACTTATTTTCAAAAGTAATTAATTACTTAGTTACTTTTTAAAAACACGATTTACAACCTGAATAGGTGATAAAGCGATAGATCTTTCAGCCCAATTCTACTTTTTCTACATAATCCATCACACAAAATGTAATCAAATGGAAAAGTCTCTTTTTAAACCTTGTTTTATTAGTTTTAATCTTTTAACTTTATGCATCAAGCAAAAATGTAATTATATGCAACATTCTCTGACTGGAAGAAATTTGTTTAATATTTAAACCTATTTTCTGCACATTCCAGCACATAAAATAATAATTTTTGTGTGTGTTTACACTCACTCTTTCAAATAGATGCAAGTAAAACACAGCAGAAAATAAATAAAATCAAAGACTCAGCGGTCCTGTTGCTCTATTTTCACCTTTAAAGCAGGAGTGGGGTAGGCGGAGGTTTACCCTGGTGCAGGTGTGCCTCAGCGGGCAGTGGAAGAATCCACGAGTTTCTCTGTGAATTTCCCATTACGGCGTAACGCACTCGGTGCTTGCTCAGGGTGCGGTGTTTAGGGGTTTTTTTCACTGTAAAAAGAAGTTTTCTTCCCACGCACAACGGACACTAATGTTTTTGTCACTTTTTATGGAATCAAACTTAAAGTAAGGTCAGTATTTCCACGCTTTAAACGCTGCACGCTCATACTCTCTCCTGCACTCGATATATGATCCATTGTTGATCTGCACACAGCTGTTGTCACCAATGTCGCACTTGCTTACGTCATTGTCATGAGACATTCTGGCAAAAAAAACCCCCACGGTTGATGGTCCTTGCTGCCTGATAACTCCCAGCTATGCTCACTCCTCCAAATATAGCCACAAAAAAGGCAAACCAACGGATGGAGAGACATTGGGTGCTTCTATCTTTTATTTACAGTCTATGGTGAGATTATTACATTTTTTATATTAATTCAAAGTTGATTATCGATATCTTAGAGGTTGGTATCTGAATAAAAAACCTACAGGAGAATGTCAGAAAATAATGCTGAAATATCTTAAAGTCCCTTTGGGAATACAATCTCACGCTTGTTTGTTATAAATAACTTGCTTTTTAAGTCTTACAACCTGTTTGGATTCATTCAACTTCATAGTCATGACATTAAATTTGAGTTTTATTATTTAAAGTAGCAGAGGGCTGAAGCGTTCGCCAGCTCAATGCTGCCACCGGTAGGCCAGAGCTCACATTCATATCCTGAAAAGTTTACTGTTTTCATCTTTTATATGACAGATTTGTATTATTGTTTTCTATCCATCTCAGATATGAGACAATTCAGAGCATTGTGTCTCTTATCAGGAGGCCTCCATCTGTCCCTGTAACCAATCCACCGCCACTCAGCCATCGCCTCTCCTTCCTCCTCCTCATTCCTCCATACCTTCACGCTGTAGCCATTGTTCTTTATCGTGTCTTTCTCTTTTGCTCTCTTCTATTTCTTTCATCTTCATTAAGTCAGAAGTCGTAATGCTACTTTTTCTGCCATTTTTCCTTTGGCTGAACAACAATTTTAAAAAAAAAAGACTTGATAGCAAATAGCAGCCTGGCTGCATGGCAATTATTTCGAACCCCTGCTGTCTCTTTATCAGCATAGATAGCACGTATTAGTTTGTGTTTGTCTTCCTTGCTTTAAGCATTGAGTTTGTTTAGTCAAATCTGTGGTCCATTAATAAGCAACCCTAGAATGGAAATGAAGGATGAACCGTAGCATAGAGAAAAAGACGAGTGATCCCTGCTCAGGGAGGCATGGAGATACAGCAGATGTGCAAGGAGGAAGCAAGCGTATGAACGAGCATAGTTTACATGTTCTGATGCTCAGATAGGATGCTGCAGATTGTTACAGATAATTGCATACAGCGCGATCATGGTGCTTATTTCCTACATTCCTCTCATAGCCTCTGATGATGTTCTTGCAACATTTTAAATTTAGCTGTGACCATGAAATGCTGAACTACAACAGAAAGACTAAAAGTAGGACATCGACAGTCACATGCAAATAGCTCGTTAGGTGCATACAGAGACATTATTATCTCTCTGTGTATCTGTTCAGCCAGAAAAACGAGAACAGCCGACTGGAAAAGGTTGATCTGTTATGTCTTCATGTAATGTTTTCTGGAATGCAATTGTTGTACTTTATATACCAGCATCCAGTAATGATGACATGTCTGTAGTACTGTATCAGTTACTGTATTTAATATTTCACATCTCTCTGTCTCATGTTTTTTTTAACCAAAGTTTTAAAAACTGCCTGAACCCTACAACAAGCACAGCGTTCAAGCCAAAAGTGAAAAAACGTACGTGTCAGATATCCAAGAGGTTTATGGAGGGAATACAGGATGATCTGATCTATCAGATGCTCTTATGGATGTTTTGTACAGAAAGGATGTGTATCTGGAAAGATCCAAAAGTACACAAGTTCACAGATCTGTCAGGAGTCCATGATGTTTACTGGGGCCCCTTCACGGAGTTCTGATCTTCCACAGATGGTTGTGTTATATTGTCCTGATGTGATGTGACTGCAATTCATCAGTTAGAATACAAGATTCGTACATCGCAAAGCTCTTATGTCTAGCATAATGGAATCAAAGGGTTTTTCAGGAAACTGCGTACAGTTAATGGAAAGTTACAGAAAGACTAAAAGAGGATGTGACTGTGTCATTTTCACTGCTTTATAAATTGAAGGATTCTGTTTTGCACACATGCACAGTCCTTCATACTGGTTGGTTAGCTGAAATAGAGAAGCCTTACAAATCAAGTGTTCAGTTTGTCATTCAAAATGAACATCAGGTACTGTTTTTGTCTATTTTTCTTTTTTCTTGAACTTTAATCTCATTTTAATGACAAAACTGTAAACACACACGTCTCTTAAACCATCTGCAGTTACTCCAAACTTCCCCAAGTTGTATTCAGTGAAAACCAGGGCTTGCACATGACTCTGGAGTGACAGAGTGACAAACACATTCTGCTGTGACAAATAGTGTGTCTGATGTGATGTCCCTGACTTCAGCCCTAGTTAACTGGTGTTTGGGACGAGGTTAAACAGTCCTCCAGAAATCCTGCTTATCAGCAAATACACTTAACTTTCATACACAGGATGCCCTATAGGCACCACTGGCACCTTATATGGTGTAGTATGTGAATGCACTGGAGTCTCCACTTTTTTGCAGAGTGGTTGGAGATATTACTTATCCGCTGTCTCCATCTATCCTGCATCAGCTGCCATTGCACAAAACCCAGAAGCACGTTTTTGCCGACGTGACAGCTGCTTCAAAGATGGTTTGCTTAATCATCATCAGAGCGAACATTTATCGATGTTGCTTATCACTCTCTTCGTCTATGTTGCTCCATTCCTCTATTTCTGGTTCCTGTGGTTTTGTCATTTGCTTAATCTTTCTCTGTGGTTTTAGTGAATGTGTGACAATTTTTGTTCAAATGGCGATAAAAATGAGATCAAAAAAAAAGAAAAAAGAACAGCATCTAAGCGTGCCAGCTAGTTAGGTTTACACAGATTCCTGGAAGCAGCAGGTTCTCCAGACGGCTCGGTCGACTTATCTACCTCAGCAAAAAACAAAACATCCATCCTCAGGTCCCTGAGAAGTGACTTGGGTACCACCTTGAATCTGCCTTACCTTGGGGACCAATCATCAAGGACTGGTCAGATATTTTGACAACATATGGACAGCTACTGTGAACACATGTTTCTACTGCTTTATTTGACCTAAAGGTGTCCAACAGTAAAGCTTTGAGAACCTGCACACACATTAACAGAAATGAATGAGCCTCACAGACTGGACAGTCTGTACTCCGGCCTCCACTGTGCACTACTGCTAGCGCACTAATGAACCCCTTAAATCTGTCTGTGTCCTCACTGCAGTGATTAATCTTTTCTTGCTGGAACATATGGAGTGTAGACTTCCACCGAGTGGACAGGGGAGCCATCGGGACATTTACTCCTGGAGTTCAGCCAGCAGCCTGTTTGAGTCACCAAGGCTGCTTCAGAGTTCAACATCTTCACAAATCTGCTGTTTCTGTCTCTTGAATACGAAAGCACTTTGAAAGCTTAATGGAAATCCAGATTCCACACCAGCCTGTTGGCTTTCCCTAACCAAGAACAGTCACCTGACCAGGTGTGTGAGACGTGGGGAAAAACCCTGATACAAGGGTCATTATTTAGTCTTTCAACTGCGTGTCTGAAAATCTGAAAATACAACACCACAAATAAAATCCATAACTATATTTTAACAGTTTTCCACAGTTAGTTGCTGTGTTATAGGAAACAGACAGACTGACTCCAACTTATTGCAACATTTATGGTAGTCTTTTCTGACCTGTTGGTTTTCTTGACAGTCTCATTGTTAACCCAACGTGGCATGACTTCATCTTATTGGATAAAACAGATGCTGACAAAGTTTAAGTTTGAGGACGTAATTTGCAGTTGACAAAGGTGATAAATTGCGCTATATGTTACTGAAATACTGGGGTAGGGCTTGGTTTCTGTGGACTCACACAGAAACCAACTTCCACAACAGTTTTGTTTTGTATCCTATCAGATTTTATTGTAATTAAAAAACATTATTCTCCTATTCCTCATTTATGTACAACCCTGGCAATAAAAGTGATTCTGATTCTGGTTACAGGGAATAGATGTAAGTTGCACAAAAGTGAGTGGTCAGCTCAGCAGTTTTGCATGTCTAGTGCTGGTTCCTCCTTCTCTGTTTGGGGTTTGATTCACACCACAGAGAGAGTAAAGAAGAACAATTTTTAACGATGCAAAAACAGCGCTTGTTGCAATTTCACATCAGTAAAAATAAAGGATGCAAAAATAAGCGCCCCGTGGCACAGAATCACACTCTTTCTTGCAAGTTTCCTGCAACATGTGACGGATGTGATAGATAACGTTTCAAAGGAAGCAGTGGGATGATGATGCACATGTTTAGAGAAACAAATGAGCTGACGCGAGGCTTCTCATTATGTGTTTAACTTCAGACTTTAAATTGCAGCATCCACCCAACAACACTTTCACTCTCTTTCCACCTTTCTGTATCTCCTCCATCTTCCTCCCTCTCCTCCACTCTTCCTCGCTACGGTATGTGGAGCAGAGTGACTAATGATCAGTGACTCTGTCACACACGGGAGACTTGCTTTCCCTGCAGCCACATCCAAAATTAGCACACACAGACACCTATGAGAACACAGGCATACACAAGTCTGCGTGCAGACGTTTCCAACCAAAAACCAGAAAGGTGCATGCACGCACTTGCAGATGAGCAGCTCCACAAGAGCGCTCTGACCTCTGTAGCACAGCACACAGACGGAGGTGTCATTTGTCTCAGTGAAACATTTCTGTGCCACAAAGAGAACTTTTTCTTTCCTTGCAGAGAATAAGATTGGTTGTTTGGAGCCCCTGATCTGCTGTAGATATTGAAGTCCTGTGAAGTCCCAATACTGCACGGGACTAAATGCTGTGCTCTGATATTGTGCTCTCTCTGCTGGATGAAAGCAGCAAATACAAATCAGCTTTCAAAAGCTGTTTTCTTTTCAGGAGCACTTTAAGAGTATTGCACTTGCTGGAATGAAATGAATAAAACCACAGTTTCTTGTCTCTTCAGTTTCTTTCCTGCAGCAGGCTGCTAACTGACCCCAGATCACACAGCAACCAACCCACACCTGAAGAACAGAGCAGCTCCGGCATCAAACCTCCCTCTAGTGTTTCGTGTTGTGCACAATTCCAGATAATTCGGTGTTCAAACACTCGTAATCGTGGCTGGATTTGTGCGAGCTCAAACGAAAGGAAAAAAAGATTTCGCGAGATTCGAGCTTTTGTGGTGCAGATCGGTGCTGCTCACAGTTGTTTAAACATGAGAAAAAAGGGGGGGGAAAGAGCCATATCCTAGCGACTGAATGTGGTTGCAATGTTCTTCCTGTTTTCACAGACACAAATTATCTCTGATCTAAACCATAGCATGCGAAAGAGTCTTATCTCCATTTCCATAACTGCAAAAATAGCAACACAAACAGCAGATGTTTGCTGAGGGTATGGGCAGACGGATCCTAAACCAAAAAGAGAACAGTTCATATAAAAGCACTTTTAGTTTAAGCCATTTTATTTTATTTTTTAATTTTTGCACATTTGCTCAGTTCCTACAATAATATCTGTCATGTTTTGACAGGTGAAGTACTACATATCATTTTTAAAGGGTATCCTGTCCTTATTTACTTCAACACCCTATAAATTGTAGTCAGGAGAATGATCTCTGTTGAATCCTTCGCTAATGCAAAAGGATTTTGCATCAAAAAGCTGATTAGAGACCCAAAGCTCACACAATAATTTAGCCAAAAGAAGCTCGCGGCACCTCTTTGCAGAACAGGTCTTTACAGAGGACGTGCAAAGCCCTTAAACTCTTCTTTGTTTCTTCTGTTTCACAAATTAACTGTGAAATATCATCACGTTACAGTGTGTGCGTGCATGTCTGTGTATGCTCCATCCTTTTACACCATCACAGCGTGCAGTCACATGTTGAAGCCTAAAATAGTCAGCGTGACGTAGTTCTAAAATATATCATAGTTCAATAAAAGTGTTATGGAACAGTGTGGCTGAATTTATAAACAGAAACAGGAAGTCACATGCTGGGTGGAAGATATCGGCCCCGATGGGTGAGATAAAATGTAGAATGAAAAGAGTTCCCGTGCTTCTGTTTCTGTTCTAACCAGATCCCTGTTTTCATGATGCTGAAAGTGAAAGTCGTTGCAAAGCTGTGGCGTAACCTTCAAACTCCTTCACTTTCCATCACAGGCACAAACCTCCCCCTTGGGGATCTTTTGCCCACTGCTCCAAGGCTCACTCTAATTGTCATCCAACTATTCCTTCTGCCTCTTTTGCCCCTTTTTATGTGATTTCTTGACACGCTTTCTCTTTGAGGATCTTTCTGCTGTCATGTGTGATTTTGTCAGAGCTCTCTGAAATTTTCAGAGATTCATTTTTTCATGAAGCTCGTTCTTCTGTGAAGCCCATCATGTGTCACTTTGGATAATCCGAGAAAAGTCTATGACATGATGAAAGTCCGACATCACCAGTGGAAAAATTCCCGGAGTGTACATGCAATTCTTCTTGTAGTAGATTATTAATATCAATTTTGCTGGATTCATGTTCTCAGCTGCTCCTATGAGCTGTGACAGCATGGCTGTCTTCATCCTGTTCTGATCCTGGAGACAACTTTTATTTTTCATTTTTTGGCACGTGGCTACAGTTAGGTCTAATTTGTCGGACAAGACACAATATTTCACAATTTGTATAGTGTTGCCTCTTCATACTGCCTCCATGGATTCATTCAGACTGGTATTGCATTAATTGTTTAGGAATATCAGACATGTTTACACAAAATCCTCAAATTTCTAAAAGTTTTGCTTTGGTTTATTGTCCATTTGCACTTTAAATCATTGTCCAGATAGTTTTGGAGCATTTGTCTGAATCTGAGCAGAGACTATAACCCTGTACACTTCACAAGCCATCCTGCTGCTTCTTTGCAGTCACATCATCAGTAAACACTGATGAACTATTATCAGCCACACATCTGCATAACATCCTTCACCATGTTTGACAGATGATGCAGTCCGCTTTAGATCCCGAGCAGTTTCATCAAGGTTATCTTGGTTTCATCAGTCAAATGTTTTTTCCAGAACTGTGCAGGCTCCTTTAGATGCTTTCGTAAAGCTGTTTCGGTCTATTTATTCATTTTTTGTGGTCTTACTGCAGCAGGAATGATCACAAAGTTGCATTCGCTGGTGCAACTGAAATCATTATTAAGAGTTTAGGTGTGGTGTGTGATCGTACACCACATGGTCTCTAAGTATTCACTCTTCCTGAAGTTTAAATATGTACAAGTATGACGTCCTTTGAGGTTGTTTCTTCCACAATGGGCGTCTTGAGGACCATATTTTGCAGTGGTGAGACAGAAAAGAGCGAAATCAACATAAAAAAACCCCCCATCATCCCATCATCAAAGTAAAAATGGGGAGTTGGTTAGTTAGATAGCTGCTAGTTTCTTGTTTACCCTTCTTGAAAACCCTACAGAAAAATAATTTCCATAAAAACCAGACTGCTTTACGAATCCTCACAATGAATGTGCGAGTTCATCGTGAGGAATGGTTAAAAAAAGCATTCCTGGGAAAGTTGGATTCCCCCCTCTCTCAAAATGTCTGCAGGAGAGAAAGAAAGAGAAGGAGAGAGACTTTTCATGTCCTTTAATGACACAATTGACCAAAAATAACTAAAAACACCTTCAAACCCAGCAGCTCGCTGAGAGGCCGCAGGAAGCAGGACATACATACAGTAATGAGGTTAGCTCCCAAATGGCATCCCACCGTATTTCAAACAGTGCCAACATTCTCCATCCAAGCCATCACTTACATAATGCAGTGCACATTTGCAGCTTTTTACATTGAGGTCTGTTATTTATTTATTTATTTTTAAATATAATATATAAACTGTGAACTCGGCTGCTTCTCTTATCGCTGAAAAATTAATCAAGTCCAACAGGAAACATGAGGGAACGGAGACGCTGCTGTGCGTCAGCTGGAAAAAAGAAAGAGATAAATAAAGGAGGGGATCCAGGGGTCACTTCAACTAAATAAAGCTACAAAAGATATGAATCTGATTCTTTCTACAGGCTTTGCAGTAGTGAAAATAAATGCCTTTCATTGCCTTGAATGCATTTTATTCTATTTACAACTTTACATTCACTTTTTTCTCCCTCCCCCAATCGCATCTGTCATAAACACAGACTGTTTGGCACTAATTATTTTGTCCCCTTATATCCCACATCATCACATAGACATTTAATACAGACACCATTCAAAGGAGGTGCAAAGCATTTCAGATAAACCAACAAAGACTAGCGTGATAGGACTGCAATACCTCCTCTGGTAAATAAATACTTTTTTCAGCCATCAGGGGGCGCAAGAAGTGACGTGAAATCTCTCCTTTTACACGATTTCTTTCTTTCTTTCTTTTTTTACCCTACAGCTGGTATTGTTTGTGTGTCATGATGACAATTGCGTGGTCCTGGAGACCCTCTGCTGTAGTAGGAAATACCACACCGACAGGT
Organism: Mchenga conophoros; assembly: GCF_057382185.1. Classification (NCBI taxonomy): domain Eukaryota; kingdom Metazoa; phylum Chordata; class Actinopteri; order Cichliformes; family Cichlidae; genus Mchenga; species Mchenga conophoros. Next base: position 16,584,670 of record NC_140529.1, read on the forward strand.
TCAAGTACTTTGTGGACAGATTCTTTCAACACAGTTTCACAAACATGCAAGATGCAGTCACAAAATGTTACAAGTGTTTAGAGATTGAAAAAAAAAAAGAAAGAAGGTGAGTTTAGAGAGGAGCGTGGTCCGCTCACGTGAAACCAAGCGGTCACCCCGAGGTTGAGGGTGTTGTCTGCTCCAAGGTACGAAGCAATCAGACTGATTGGTGAATTTTTGCTGATAATCATTGTTTAGTTGAATTTATAAATGGAGACAGATCATCAACATGTTGCACTCAGTCTATAGTAGTCTGCATCGAAGAGTACAACTTGTCTGCAAAGTGTCTCGTAGTAAGGGGTTTGGATCAACTGGTTGCAAACTATTATTCTCCTGTTAGAATGCAAGGTTGTTGAGCAATCCTGCAGCAACTACGTCACTATTGAAACAGAGGGAGTTCTCTTTCAAATCTGTGAGGTTCTGGATGGATTCCGAATTTGAAGTAGTTGTTGTGAATTTCAGTGTTTGTTATCACAAACAGACTGCCAACTTGACTCCATTTAGTCTTTTTGTTCCTTTATCGTCATCTCGATGCAACAAATTCGCTTTGAAGACAACGACTGACTGCAAGTTGTTGCAGATCCGATTTACATTGTCAAAGCAACCATTTCAAAGGCAATGACATTAAAATTTAATTGCACACAGTTGCAATAATTGCCTCCAACCATTATTTCCCCCAGTCTGGTTGCAGCATTAGATATCTAACACAGTGCTCTCAGGGTCAAAAAAATGTCTTTGAGTCTTAGGCAGAAAAGACACTGATTGTTTAACCCTTGTGAGGTCTGAGTCGTTATTGGTAACAACTCATAGCCCCAAGCCCTAACCCAAGATGTACGTTTTTTTCAGTTAGAATGATTATTTGTTTGAAAAATGACTTATTCTGATAGCACAGGGTTAGGGTCATCCTCAATGAGGGCTGAGATCTCATAAGGTTAAACTGGTTTTAATAACAGGGTCCGAATAAAATGAGCATTTACGGAACTCATCGTCTAAAAACGCTGATCATATTTTTCCGTGAGTCTGAACACCATCTCGCTTCTATGATGGGCGACAGCTCTGAGAATTCATAAAACATAACATCACATATAATGCAAGGTCTCCTCTAAAACCACAAGCCATTAGCTCCCCGCAACAAAATATCACTTGACTTTGCACTGTACAAATGTCAGATGATGTGTTCGCACATATGCAGACAGTAATTTCACTGTGTGATACTCTGAGGGTTAATGTCTGCCTGCTGGCAGACGCACAGCTCCACTTCTCTTCCTCCGGGGAAGTTCATCGGAGCAGATGCTTGAAGGTCAGTGGATCACCGGGAGATGAGCAAGTGGAGAAATCTGCACTTTTTTCACTTAATCCCTTTCAACACTAAAAGCCACTGCTTGTCTTTTCTTTTGTTATTGTTGAGTTATTCTGCAGCTGGAGTCTAGTACATCAGTTTATGCTGCTGAAAGGGCAAAGGTCCTGTCCTTACGCAGCATGTGTGTACATGTAAATGTATACAGATGGATGAGTGAGTGCGTGTCAAACCTACGGACATTCAATACACGGTAGTGTTGGCAGGTGTGTGTATGTTGAGCGTGGAGGAGTGTATTCCTGTTGGTGGAGCAGTGAAGCTATAAGCTGCATACGCTACAGCGGAGCCAACCATCAGGCCTGTCATGTAGGAGACAGTCATAGTATTCCCTGGCGAGAGAGAGCAGAGAGTAACTGTAGAGCTGATCATACTGCCTAATCCGGGGGGAATGCCATTTTTAAATAAAGAATACTGCTCGGCGTGAACAAGTAAGCAAGAAACATGTTAGATAATGAGTAACAAGTCTAAGAAAGTACATCTTTGCTATCCACTCTTTGATGTTCTTGCATGTTAGCATCTGCAGGGATAGCATGTGCCATTATAACCATCCTAATTTAGCATGCTAATTTAGCAAGCTAACATTAATAGGAGCGCAAGACACCAAACACAGGTCACTCAGAGGAAAATTATAATAAAATCTATAATTATAATCTAAATGTAACTTTAGTATTTCTTCACAAAATCCCAGCCTGAAAACAATGTCAGACTGCTAGCTAAAAAAACCTCTTGAAATATGCACTACTTTTGAGTGTTAAAGATAAAATTTAAAAAGCATCTCACAGGTAATAATGTTTAATATTATAGCGCACATAACAGTGTTGAGTTTGTTTGATATCTTATATGTAATCCTTCTCTGAAGGCTTAAGCTAACATAAAATTACATCTAATATAGGCTATATTTGCCTTGTTGCTACTAGCTAAGCTAAGCTAGCTGTCAGGCCAAAAAAAACCTCATTCATTCTAAAGAAAGGCAACTTTATTAAGTTGATAAAATAATTAAGTTACAGTTACAGTGCTAAGGTCAGTTTTATGCTGCTAAGAAGAATATAATGATCTAATTTACAACCATTTAATGGTATTCTTATGACATACAACAACTTATATAGCTAAAATTAAGCTAATTGGGTCTAATCAACTGGCTTCAGTTCAATTATTGATGCTTTTTATTTAACAATAAATCAGACAAAAGAAGTCAAAAATCACCTGCAAGCTCCCGCTGTTCAGGCGGCACTTTGCCCGCAGCCTGGATCATCGGTACAGACCCAAAATATCCGTTGGTGACTCCCATGAGGAGAGAAAAGAGACAGGGCCAGGCAGGATGGGATAGGGTGGGTTCATTGGCCGGATACACACACATGACAAACAGAGGGATGAAGACCACCCTCAGGCAAGAGAAGAAGAGCAGACGACCCCCAGACCAGTCATATGGCAGCGCTGCCAGGATCTGAGGGGACAGCAGGAGTGTTTCAGTCAGGCTGTGTATTACACTTTGGAAAAACAAGGAAAAATATTCAAATAATATATGAAATATATGAGCATTTGCAGTTTTGAACTTAAGACCGTTATGTTCAGTAATTCTCCATTGCTTGGAACAATTTCTAAGGAAAGCACTTGTCAGGGAAAATAAATAAGAACAATAACAGTATTAGTGCAAAACAAAGTGAACCGTGAGAGAAATGCAAAAGAAAAATCCTCTTTAAACTTTTCCAGTCTCTTATCGTGACATTTTTCTTTCTCTCTCTCTTTTTTATACCTCTAAGCTACCTTAATTTTTCCTTTTTCAATTTAATTCCTCGTCTAATCTCTTTCCCTTTTCATTTGAAGAAAAAACTCAATTTGCCGCGAGGACAAATCCAAAGCCTACATAACAACTTTCACTAAACCAATGTTGGTGCCTTCAAAGTCAAAATTATGACCCAAGGAAACCAGATAAGTTTCAGAGTGTTCGGATGAAGCCTCCGAGCTATAGTAAGTGCAATTATCCCACAATACACCAGACGTTTTACGTTAAATTAATGGGTCGACGACTTTAATGGTTTCAAGAGGTTAACTCTGCCTTTCTGTCTTTCTTGTTCCTTTAATGCCAAGATGCCTGTAAATGGAAATTTAAATCCCAAAATCTCAGTAAGTGTAGCGTGAGAAGGGCAATAGCATTTAATATTGATGTTAAACCAGTGAATTTTATACATTGGCAGTAAGTTAATACAGGCCCAGTTCCAAAAATGATGGGATTCACAACAGAACAAACCTAAAACTTAATTTAAAAAGAGCATCTTAGAGAGGCAGACTTTCAGCAATCTGCAAAAAAACTGCATTTTTGGAACAATTTCAGTAATATTCCTCATCATCTGTTATACATATAGATCAAAAGATTCTGATAATTTTGGAGAAATCTCTGTGCACAAGGGACAAGGCTGAAAGACACATCAGACAGCACTGCATTAAAAACTACGGAAGCCTGTTTCCGCCACAAAAAAAAGTATCCATAACTTGAAATTTTGAATTATTTTCTTGATATTTCGACTTATTAACTCGACATATTGCGTTAGCGCTGCCAATCAGTAATCTACGTGAATGAAGTCATTTCCTTGTTACCCGGAAGCTGAAGCCCTCAGCTACAAATGCTACAGCTAAACTAACAGTATTATAGCCAGTCATGAACGCACAAATTGCTGATTATTTTCTTCACAAATGATGAAATCCTTGTGTTATTAGCTGAATCATGTGGCGTTACTATCAGCAAACGTACTATAAAAAGCCCCAATTTGTTGCGATCCGGTTTTGAGTGCGTATTTCTCTGTGCCGTATCCTTCCAGGTTGCAAGAAAATGACGCCATTCATGTAGATTACTGATTGGCAGAGCTAAATCGAAATGTCGAGTTATTAACTCGAAATTCTGAGAAAAGTAAATTGAAATTTCAAGTTAATAAGTCAAAATTTTGAGCTATATCATATGGATACCCTTTTTTTTGTGGTGGAAACAGGCTTCCATAAAAAACAGACATGACTCTGTCATAGAAATCACTGTGGGCTCAGGAGTGCCTCCAAAAATCACTGTGTGTGACCACACTGTGCTATCCACATATGAAGATACAGCTCCATCGTGCAAAGAAGAAACCATATTCATCCAAAGAACATGGATCATGTTCTTTGGATGAATAAAGAACATGGATCAGCCAAAGGAAAGGCTTTGGATTTTCTTTTTTCATTCACATTTTACACGGTGTCACAAAAGTTTTGGAACTGGGGTTGTTCTCTTCCAAGTTCTCTCCAAAAACTTAAATCCCTGGAATCAAAGGTTAAAAGTCACCACCGTGAAATATATGAATATATGATTCTAATCTCTCCGATTTTATAAAAAGTATCATGTGTGAAGTATTCATGTAAAAGTCACCACCCACAATGTTTAAATTCAAACTTGTGAAGTTAATATATGGCTCACCTTGCCAACAAAGTCCGACATGTTGAAGGTGGCCATGATGAGGATGGGGAGCCATTCACCTAAGGTGGAGTTTCGTATCTCTGACTCCAGCCCGGGAAACAGACAGAGAGTGATGCTGTAGGTCACAGCTATTGACAGCATGTAGGCCCAGATCACGCGGGACACCACGTAACGATGCAAGATCATGTCTGGTTTGAGAACACACACACATGACCGTATTAAAAATTCAAATGATTCACTCGAGCAGTCATTTCATTGAGATCGCTCCTCTACCTAAATAAAAATCACCAGGGGATGCATTTAAATTTCAGATCCATCTGTTGGAGTCAGAGGGTAATTGAGAAGTGATTAGACAAGATTTTGAAAGAGACTACCTCGGAGCCCGGGCCAGCTCCTTCTCATCTTGGCTTTTGGGGCATCAAATCGAACATAGGTACCGCCCGCAATGTCCTCGACGCCTTCCTCCACAGAAGACGCTCCTGTACCACCGTTTCCCTGAAGAGAGACAGACGAGATGTTTACTGTAATCTTCTAAACTGAATAGACACACGAGACTTTATGTTAATGCTTTCAAATCTTAATTGTAACATATCTCTCTCTCTATATATATTGATAGACATATATGAATGAAATGAAAAGAATGTAAAATAGTCAGATATATCAAATCATTCAGACATTTATTTCTCTTTACACGTAGTGGGTGTGCAACAGAAAACACGAACATTTAATATCAATGTGCTGAACGACCCTAGCTTCAGGAACTCATCTGTGTTGGATCCAATGACGTATTTAAAAATAATCAGAAGGTTAATCCTTCAACACTGTGGGAAAGATGTCCTAAGGGAGAATTTTCTAGTCAGAACATACTTGTAAAAACTACAAGATTAAGATTGTTATTAAAGATCACTACATTACAACCCCAATGTGAAAAAATCAACACGAAATAGACCCGATAATGACAATGAGTGAAGATGTGGAAAAAAATAAGAGTCACAAAGCAAGAACATTATGTCGCGGGCCCTAAAGCGACAAACTTGTTAGTTTGCAGACTGTGAAAACAACAATCAGAAAGCACTTTTCATGAGATCAGAGCTCCAGCTACTCATATAATTACTTACAGTTTGGGTGGTATCCAAAAAAACTGATTAGAGGGAGAGAGGAAGAAAAAGACTGCTTTCTCTCTAAGTGATCATTTTAGATCTTAGCCGCTGCTTTAAACTTATATTCACGATCGTTTCAAGATTTTTAGAGGTGAGTGAAAACGGTCTTGTAAGTTAATGGGCTACATTTCCCTGTTTCACACTCTCATCTCTGTGTGATGACAGAAACAAATATGTAAATGAGAACAGCGATTTGAGGATATTTGCTGTACCACAGAATAAATACAGGGAGTGCAGAATTATTAGGCAAATGAGTATTTTGTCCACATCATCCTCTTCATGCATGTTGTCTTACTCCAAGCTGTATAGGCTTGAAAGCCTACTACCAATTAAGCATATTAGGTGATGTGCATCTCTGTAATGAGAAGGGGTGTGGTCTAATGACATCAACACCCTATATCAGGTGTGCATAATTATTAGGCAACGTCCTTTCCTTTGGCAAAATGGGTCAAAAGAAGGACTTGACAGGCTCAGAAAAGTCAAAAATAGTGAGATATCTTGCAGAGGGATGCAGCAGTCTCAAAATTGCAAAGCTTTGAAGCGTGATCATCGAACAATCAAGTGTTTCATTCAAAATAGTCAACAGGGTCGCAAGAAGCGTGTGGAAAAACCAAGGAGCAAAATAACTGCCCATGAACTGAGAAAAGTCAAGCGTGCAGCTGCCAAGATGCCACTTGCCACCAGTTTGGCCATATTTCAGAGCTGCAACATCACTGGAGTGCCCAAAAGCACAAGGTGTGCAATACTCAGACACATGGCCAAGGTAAGAAAGGCTGAAAGACGACCACCACTGAACAAGACACACAAGCTGAAACGTCAAGACTGGGCCAAGAAATATCTCAAGACTGGTTTTTCTAAGGTTTTATGGACTGATGAAATGAGAGTGAGTCTTGATGGGCCAGATGGATGGGCCCGTGGCTGGATTGGTAAAGGGCAGAGAGCTCCAGTCCGACTCAGACGCCAGCAAGGTGGAGGTGGAGTACTGGTTTGGGCTGGTATCATCAAAGATGAGCTTGTGGGGCCTTTTCGGGTTGAGGATGGAGTCAAGCTCAACTCCCAGTCCTACTGCCAGTTTCTGGAAGACACCTTCTTCAAGCAGTGGTACAGGAAGAAGTCTGCATCCTTCAAGAAAAACATGATTTTCATGCAGGACAATGCTCCATCACACGCGTCCAAGTACTCCACAGCATGGCTGGCAAGAAAGGGTATAAAAGAAGAAAAACTAATGACATGGCCTCCTTGTTCACCTGATCTGAACCCCATTGAGAACCTGTGGTCCATCATCAAATGTGAGATTTACAAGGAGGGAAAACAGTACACCTCTCTGAACAGTGTCTGGGAGGCTGTGGTTGCTGCTGCACGCAATGTTGATGGTGAACAGATCAAAACACTGACAGAATCCATGGATGGCAGGCTTTTGAGTGTCCTTGCAAAGAAAGGTGGCTATATTGGTCGCTGATTTGTTTTTGTTTTGTTTTTGAATGTCAGAAATGTATATTTGTGAATGTGGAGATGTTATATTGGTTTCACTGGTAAAAATAAATAATTGAAATGGGTATATATTTGTTTTTTGTTAAGTTGCCTAATAATTATGCATAGTAATAGTCACCTGCACACACAGATATCCCACTAAAATAGCTAAAACTAAAAACAAACTAAAAACTACTTCCAAAAACATTCAGCTTTGATATTAATGAGTGTTTTGGGTTCATTCAGAACATGGTTGTTGTTCAATAATAAAATTATTCCTCAAAAATACAACTTGCCTAATAATTCTGCACTCCCTGTATATTACATAAGTGTACAGAAATTAGGCGAGCAGCATAGAGGTGGTGATGTTAGCTGCATTAGCTGCAAGATGCAAACTTTGTTTTGGAGGTTTTGGAGTTTTATGTTTGCAGGTGATATAGTTTTGGAGTTAAAGTAAGCAAACGGTGACTCCACAAAAGAGCAAAAACCCAGCTGGTTATTATATTAGGAATGCAGATCCATTCTGCAGGTGTGGGCAGTACTTATCATCTTTTGAAGTCACAGCCTCCCTCGTATACTCATCCTTATCTTTGGGATAAAAAAAAAGGGTCCTTTGTCCTCAAAAACACTAAAACATGTGATTCTGTCCCCTTTTAATTCCCTATGCTAGAAAATACTGAACTGTATTCATTTTTAAACATAGTTCTGAGTGGGAAAATTAAGACTTTGTTGCTCATTTCTGAAAACTTTTTTAAAGCATTTGAAGGTTCTTTAAGGAAACACTAGAGGTAGCCATCACACAATAAATAAACACATTCACTTTTACTGCTTTGACCTTTACATGTTTTAGTTTTTTTCATTAGTAATGGCTTCTGGGATACATGACATCCCCTTTTTATGACAGTGACTATTAGAGAGGATGGCTGTGACCGGCTGAAGGTTGACTTAATGATGTCCACCACCACCACCACACACAGACATCTTTTCGGGTATGGGCACATCCCTTTATGCTGAGGTCTTTCCAAATACACACTAATTCACTGAGCCAGGTGACTGCACGTACACACACACACACACACACACACACACACACACACAGATAGATCCATTAGTTGATTAGAGGGGCTGCCGGGCCAGAAGGCACTCCTATTCTTGATTATCGCATAATAGGAAGAGCTGCATTCATTTCCCATGGCAACCAGAACAAAGAACTGCCAGAATCAACCCCAGACACACACACGTGCACATACACACACACGTTGACACACACACACAGAGCTGTAAAACACCGCGGGACGTCCATCACACACTTGTATGTAATGGCGCACATACAAATATGAACACGCACACATTAAGCGATGATAGCCTCAGGTGCAGTTTCTTCCTTTGAAGGCTCTGAATGCACACACAGACACACACACAGACACACACACAGACACACACACAGAGCAGGATGAGCAGTACTAGCTTCATGTCTTCAGGCTACAAAATGCTGCTCAAAGCACAGCTACAAAGTGGGTTTCAATTCAAAGTCGTTTTCTTTCCCTCTTTTCCTCTCGTTGTCATGGCCGGTGTCCTGCTCTCTTTCCCTTCTCTTCCTTTAATTTGTTTTGTCTTATGTTTTCTCTACAATTTTTATGAGCTCTTCCCCACTCTCTGCACTGCCTCTCTCACTTGTCTCGCATTAGTAGCTTCCCGTAAACTTTTTTTTCTCTCTCAGCATCGTGACTCTCTTTCTCTCTGGGTTCAAAGGAGGCGTCGTCAACTCTCCGTCTTTCTCCTGCACCACTCCCTATATTCCTCAGCCCTAAAGAACAACTTCCAATATCTTTTGCTCTTCCTCTCTTTTAGCATCTTTCTGACCAGCAGCCAAGAAACAGCTCATAGCTACTAAGTGATTGCATTTTTAAGCACAACCAGCCCTCAATACTTGTGTGCGTGCTCGCTCTAGATGACATTACAGTTTAGAGGCCTGGCATTTCCTCCCTGTCTGAGTCCAGAAACTATTTGTCATTACAATATTTATAAATGATTTAATGAATAAAACATGTAGCGGAAGCTTTAATGAGGGAGCCTGTTGGTCTGTGTAGAGTCAGTATCCTAATCTAACTTGAAAAGCAACGTGAGAAAAATATCAAAGACGCTGAAGATACAACGCTGACTGCAAAATATCAAGTCCAAGCACTTTAGCAGTTCACTGTATAGTGTATGGCATATTTATGACTTTTGGTACCAAATGCACTACAGGAGATATGCATAGCTTTCTTGTCATTTCTTCAAGTAGTCTTCAGGAATAGTTCTCCAGGCTTTCATTCAAAGCTCTTCTTTGGATGTTTGCTGCCTTTTATTCTGTTCTCTGTCAAGATGATCCCACACTGCTTCAATAATGCTGAAGTCTGGGCTCTGGAGAGGCCAATCCATGACCGAAGTTCCACTGTGTGTCCTTCTAGCCAGCTATGCTTTTACTGCATTGGCAGTGTGTTTGGGATCATGCTGAAAAATGAAGCCAATCAGATGCTTTTCAGTTGTTACTGCATATCGAATTAAAATCTGATGGTATTTTTCTGCATTCATAATTCCATCAGTTTTAAAAACACCAACAACACTGACTGAAATGCAGCTCCAAGCCATGACAGAGCCTCCACCGTGTTTTACAGATGGCTGTAGACACTGTTGTACCTCTCCTGACCTTTTCCAAACATACTGATGAACAGTTAAACCAGAAATGTCAAAACTGGATTCATCACTCCATCAGACATGTTCCCGCCTATTTTCAGTACAGTACAGTCTTTCTTCTTTCCCTTCTTGAGAGCCATCCTTCCACCATCTTTAGTGAACAGTAGATGGATCGACTAAAGGGCCAGATACATCTCTCTGATCGTATGTCAGGTCTTTGCTGGATTTCTTTTTCTTATTTCTTAAGACCATGACTTTCAAATACTCTTCATCTGCTGTAGATACTTGTTTAGTTCTTTTGTTTGCTACTTACAATTTCATTCATTTTTTAAGAATATGCTGCACAGCATGCTGAGATATAAGTTTTCTACTGATAGTGCTTTGAGAACGTTAGTGTAAAACATTTTCTGCCTGTTAAACTCTGTTATCTTTGACACTTTTCATAGATTTAGCTCAAGAAATGGGAAGAAATTTTGTGTCTTTGTCACAGCTGTTAACGGTACACCTAAGACAACACTGATCCATCTGCTAAGTTAGCTTATTAATGTTTGAATGATTCATAGGTTAGTGTTAATGGCATAATAAACAAAAAACACTCCTTTGAAATGATCGGCTACTAGGACTGTAATATAAAAGAGTGAAAACCAGCCAATATCTAAAGGCAATAGTTTAAGAGCACTTTAAACACTTTAAAGAAAGCCTGGCTCTTTGCGATATATAGTATATATGTTAAGATGTGTGTTCTGTGCCAGAGTAATTGAGCCTGCTGCTGGCATGGCTAACAATACTTAGTATTCGCAGTGAACAGACATAAAACACATGTGAGTCAATAAGCTGTCCATAAACTTACAAATCTTACTTCCTCTGCAGTGACATCGTGGTGAACCCTGTACCCGGTCCCGTTGTCTCTCGGATCGTGACATTTGCCCGGACCTTTACCCTGGGCGTGGCTGGTGTAATACCGGACAAATCGTGAGCGGCGGACCAGCAGGTGAAGCAGGAAGCACAGCATTTCCATGCTGATGGAGACGAGGAAGAAGATCAGCGTGTTCTTCTTGTCATCTTTGATCAGCAGCTTGGTGAAGATGCGGGACAGCGAGATGATCACCCCCGCCGTACCTGAGGAGGGTACGTAAATGATGAAGGAGATGAAGAAGGTGAGGAGGATGACAAAGTCTGGCAGCAAGAGCTAACGAAAACGTGTGTGCTAATCGTTGAGTGTACTTACTCTCTCCAGTCATTACCCCCTGTGTGTACCTCTTGGGCAGCATCCCCATGTAACCATAGAAACTGGACTGCTGCACTGAAGAGGGAGGAGGGAGGCAGTTATCAGTGTAAATAGAGGCCCAACAGTCAACATTGTAACAACACGATTTATTTAGAGGGGAACTTAATGAACCACCACACACCACTTGAGAGAAGCTGCTCTGACCCTCAGACCTCCACTAATTAAACTGATATTACAGCAGGCAGAAACTCTGAGTTCTCACTGACAAACACAGAGGAAAACGACTCTATGTATTAAAGTCGGCAGCACCTGAAGACCAAAACCTCTATTGGGTTTGTGTTTATCCCAACAGGGGGAGCTCTGACACATATTTAGTTATAATTTATTATCCTTTTAATAAAAGCAATTGTCCTCATAGCTCTATATTGTTTTCCACAAACTCATGAGAACTGTCTGGTTATTAAGGAGCTAAATGTTCCACTTTTTCTGCCTTCTTTTACAGGCTGAATCGGTGATGTACAGGCTTTAGCAGAGTGTTGTTGTCTGCTAGCTGCCTGCAGACAAAACTGTACATTGTCTGTAAGCTTTTTGCTACGAGCCACACTTTTCACATAGTCATATACAACCAGCAGCTCCAGGACTAAACCCAATGCAGGTCCTCTAATCTCCACTTGAGGCACAATTGAGACAATTTCAGAGTCCCTGAAATCAACCTCATTAAGGTGATTGTGTTGTTAGCGCCTTTTGGAGGGTTTTTTTAATGGAATTATCAGGCAGCCCTCCAAATACGTTTGTGCAACAGTTATGGCGATTCAAATTCTAGTATTTGAATTGCTTTAGGTAACAGTAGTCTGTTACCTAAAGCTATTATTACACATGTGTTTGTGTTGCATCGGTATATTTCAAAAATGTAGCTTGCTAACCAAGCTAATTTGTGCCATCTGATATCTGAGCTGTGCACCCTTCATCCACAAATGGTCTTTAATGGTTAAAAAAACTCACATGAGAGCCATCATTTACATACAGCCTGGACAGTAAAACTAGCTAACATCTCTATAGCCTGGGACAGAAAAAGAGAGTATTTGTCTCGAAAGCTAATTTCTCCCTTCATTAAAAAAATCTGCAGCGGTGAATTTTTAAACATTTTTCAAAGATGTTAAGCCTTAAAGCTTATAAGCATTGTTACTGCGTTGATTTACACGGGAGACAAGACACAGGTGGCTGTAATAGCGGCTAATGATTGCTAGGCTTTTGAAAGGCTGGCAAACATTTCTCAAAGGCTGCTAGTTTCAGTTAAGTCCGAAATTACATGCAGCCTGTTTGTGGCAATTGTGTGTGATAAACTGATAAACTGGCATGTAGATGGAAAATTTTTTGCCATCTACATACATAGAAATTCATATTAAGTGCTCATTGCACAGCCAGAACCCAATGGATATGAAACTGAAATTCTGAAATTTCTCCACAAAAAGTGACATAATTGCTGCGTCTCTGTAATTTAACTGCAAAATGCAAGAAGTGCTTGACCACCTCGATTTTATATAGACTACAACCAGAATGCAACCAGGTGCCAGGTAGCTGAGCCGAGTTCCCTACTGCAAAGAGCCACATCGCAGAAATGTTGCGCTAATTGGTGCAGATGGACTGATTGTAACATGTTGGCAATCTGTCTTTCTAGCCTTTCATCCAATTATAGTTCATCTAGTTCCAAAAAGTCAAGGCTGCAAGGATGTAGTCAAGAGTGGCTCTTCTGCCTTTTAAGTGTAGTCTGTCATTCAGTTCGTTTAACCATTATTAGGGTAAAAGAACATCAAAGTACCTGTACATCCAAAGGCCACCACTCCCACTGATACCAGGTTGATGACATAAGCCTGCTTGGTGGTGAACTTTTCCAGCCAAACATCGAACACGCTGACAAAGATCAGGGGCCCCAAAGCTAAGATGTAACCTGCAGAGAGAGTGACAGGCTGAGTCAGTGATCCAGGTAATGTTGTGACTGCAGGACTGAACACATATTTGATAAGAGTGAGGAAACTATATGTGAGGCAGTTCATTAACTCTTTAACCTGGGGATATGCTCTCAAGCTGACGTCAAACTTCAAAAGACCTTTAACCAAAAATACAAGCACAGCTATTTTAAGCAGCAGAGGCTATTGCGGTGAAACCCCGTTCTGAAATTTAGCATGTATGTGCAGTGATCTCAAACTTCCGGGGAACATGCATATTTAAAGAACTTTTTATCATGATTTTTTTAAGGGTGAGCTTGAAGGGCTTTAATATTTCTAGGTTCATCTCCAATATCACAGTTTGAGAATAATTTCTGCAAAGATTAATATTTTCGGCCACATCTCTCCAGTATCTCCAGCTAAGACTTTAACAAACATGATTTTAAATCAGCCTCTATGTGCTCGCCTGTTACCAAACAGCTTATTCAAAGAGCATAGCAAATCACCTTTAATGATGTTTTTGAAATATGAAAGCAATCTGAGGAAGATGCAGATGAATCCTGAAACCGCTGCTTGTCAATTCACAGTTTTCGGCAAAAGCCAAAAACGGATCTCCTGTGGTGTTTATGAATAAAGACCACAAGAGATCCATGGAAAAGTGGATTTTTATTTATCTTTATAACATTTTGCCATTTTTGCACACTCTGATAAGCTTTGAGCTTCCTGCTGTTTTTTGACAGTTGTTACTACTGCTGGAAGTAGTGCACCGTTTTATGTGTCCACACGTGAAGGACAGCTTGTAAGGTTAGGCTTAAGAATTAAAAATACAACTGATTTTAACCAGCAGTGAAGTTTTTGGCTTTATGCTTCATGTGTGTGGGAGTAAAATATGATTTTTGACTCATTAAAATGAAATATAAATCTTGGCATATCTTGACCAGCACTTCACTTTCAGCATGCTATAAGGCAGAAATTATACACCAAAGCCATTAAGACAACATGAAGAAGCTTAACTAGGATTACAAAATGATCAAAGACCATAATAAGAGTTATGCTCCATTACCAACCACAAGCCAAGTCTTGTGTCATTCTTGTGCAAATTCTCCACAAGGTCAGACGTGCAACGCTCAGAGAAACTTCATCTTGGACTCTACAGGCCTCAGCCAGCACGTCAAATGTTAATGTTCATCACAGTACAGTGTATGGCTCTTTCAAAAGGTTTGAAGTGAAAGCCTCGTCTCTCTAAAAGAAACATGACAGCACAGATTTGCAAAGATAGAACTGAAAAAAAAAAAGACTTCTGGAACAATGGTCTTCTCAGTCCAAAGGACAGAGTGAAGATGTTTGGCTATAAAACACTATTTGTCAAAAACCAAACACAGCACATCAGCGCAAACAGCTCATACCAACTTCCAAGCACGGTGGGGGACGTTGGATGATTTGGGCCCTGCAGCCACTGAGTTGACCATGAAATCCTCAGCTCATTCTCACTCCGGAGGCATAACATCCTGATGATTTGTTACATCTGGCAGCGTTCCTGAGGAACGTGGAAGGCGACCTTCGGCGTTCTTAAGGTAGCGCCGGGTTATGGGTGAAATACAGTAGAATGACGATCCCGTGGTAAAACATGTTCCAGCCATGTATTCCAGCCTTAACCATAACCTTATACCTAACCTTAACCAGCACTTTAATGACGTGAAATAGTGTTTTCCAAAGTGATTTGAGGAAAATGAACGAATATGTGTGGATTAATTCCAAACAGTTCTCATATTTCCTTATTTTTCCGATTTCGTCATTTAGGAACGTGTTGGGTTCCCGGAAGCGTAACATGTTGACGATTTGTCACCTAAAATATTGAGCCTCGGGAGAGAGAACGTGTTTAAATTCTCCAGAGTATTCTAGAGTCATATGTGAGGCCATCTGTCTGACAGCTTGGCCCAGGCTGGTCTTTCAACAGGACCATGATTGCAAGAACATCAGCAAACCTACAACAGAATGGCTGAAAAAGAAAAAAATCAAAGTGTTGCAATAGCCCAGGCTCAACCTGACTGAAATGCTGTGCATAAACAAATGCCCACAAGGTGCACTGACATTTTTGCAATACGATAATGTGAGAGACTGAAGTCATACAGAAAACAGCTTCTTCAATTATTGCTATCAAATGTGGTTCTCCAAGCTGCTGAATCATAGGGTGCACACACTCTACCGTTCATTTTGCCTTAGTGTTTGTAAAATAAAGTGGCATGGTGTAAGAATATATCTGAGGTTATATTTAAATAGTCTGAAGGCCAAGATGATTTTTTTACACCCTGATCTGTGAAAGAATTGAAAGGGAATGTGCTTTCTTTTTCATGACTGTAGTTCTCAGTGAAGCTCCCCTGTGGGTAGATCTCTTCGGGACTGTGTGGTCCCAAAGTATTTAATAAGTAACAGGGTAAGTTTTAATGGAACAGTTTTTAATTTTCCACTCGATCTGTGCTCTTGGCGCCTCTCTGACTTACCCACAGTGATCCTGGTGTGCATGCTGAGTCGCTCCACCAGCACATTGTTGAGGATGACGGCCAACAAAGCCACTAAGATGTACGTCAGACTCATGTCAAACACTATCGATGTCCCTGAAACACAAGGGAGAGATGTGACAGCGTAGCCTCGAGCCGTAACCGCAAACGTGACTTTGTGCACACTCATCCATATTTATACCTTTAAACTTCTGATGCAGGTAATCCACATCTGTGATGAAGCTGTTGTAGGGAAGCAGGAAACCCACTCCAGCCAGTAGCATTGCAAAGTAGATGCCATGGTAACGGTCGTCAGGGATCGGTTCCTCAAAGTCTGAGCAGCAAAATGGGAGTCATAGGTTAGAGAATTAAAGCAGCATGAAATCAGACGGCGGGATATGATTAACATCTGAATTAGTACTGAAGCCAGAACACTCTGTCTTCAGAGAAGCTAATCAGGAGGAAGAAAGGTGCAGCGGCAGCAGGAACGCCTCTGTTCCACTTGATGGAGCAGCTGATGGTGGAGCAGACTGTTGCGCTTGTGTTAGTGAAAGATTAATCATGGGGATCTCAGATCATGGTCTAGCTGTCGAAATAGCTTCAGTTAAAACTCGTACATTTCTGTTTTGCAGCCGGATCGGTTACATGGAGAAAGTGTGATGTGCAGGTTTTTTATATAACTGTTCTTAATCCTTTCCTAATCCCGTAAGCCTAATATTAATGGCCCAAATCATTCATCATGAGAATTTAGGCTTTACTGCAGACTGAGTGGGAAAATGTCCTTCTCACTGACTCATGTCACTACTTTATTACTATAGAAACAAAAAATTTTTTTACTGATACATCTGTTGATACAAATGGATTTTCACCCTTTTAGAATTAATTTGGCCGCTGAAAATAAAAATCAATGTACACCTTCATAAAACCTGTTGTCCTCTGCTCAGAAACACAGTTGTTGTGCAGCTGCAGAACTGAAATAGCATCTTAAGGTTAACTCATTCTCGGAGGCTGCTTTGCCACATCTCCATCTTTTATTTTCTTCTAGGAGAAGGCAGACTCTGTGGAGATTGCATCCCCTGTCTGTTTTGTTGCATACTGAAATATGAAGACTGGCAGCTTCAGGAAAGAAAGGGAAGCAGGAAAAAAGAGCAAAATATAAGTAAGAAACACATGAAGAGAGCAGGGAAAAGGCTTCTGCCTGCAAGGCCGTCATTATGCGTCACTGGTCACTTATGACCTGATTAACATGGCCTTTGTGTAACCCGTGTAACCAGGCAACACAGCAGTTTTTTGTTATCAAGACCGCCGTCTGTGTCTAACATGCACTGCCCATACAAATCTTCAAGACGGTTATTAAATCCATTCTGACTTATTATTTACAAAAATCTAAGGGCCCTTTGATGGACTGGCAACCTGTCCAGGGTGCACCTCACCTCCTGCCCAAACACAGCTGGGAAAACCAATCGGTTTTCTACATTTGGAAGAACTTATCCAGAGGTTAAGTGGGCTGGAATAATCTAGCAGCACGACCATGTTTAACCTTTGATTTAAAAAATCTGATGTCACTTTCAACATTGTTCATTTTTGAAATAAAGTTTGCATATTAGTTATCTGTTGTGGTAGCTGTTGGTATAGAAGCTTAGCTGAAGTTTGATAGTCTCATTGTTAGAAATGGTAAAAAAAAGGGGAGGGGGAAGAGACTTAAAGCTTAATATAACTAAAAATTTTATTTCAGATTTTTTAAAACATTTTTTTTCTGGTTAGCTGCTGTTGTAAAGTGTACTTGACAATAAATCAAATGACAATACAGCGCTGTGAAAAAGTCTTGAGCCACTTCTCAATTCTGCTTCTAAAGAGCCAGACTTTCTAGAAAGTTCTTCAGACTTTCTGAAGAACTTTAATAGTCTTGTCTCTCTCTCTTTTTTTTTCTTTTTCTTTGTTTTACATTGGCTACCTTTTTACTCACTTTCAGTCCGGTATTGGCTCTTTTCAGAGGAACATTCAAATATAAAAAGGCACCTAACTTAAGGGATGAACCACTGTAGTGTAATCCACGTAACAGACAAAGAAGAAGAACAGCAAAGAATCAACTTTAAATTGTATCTTCAGCCACTTTGTTGCAAAAACCTTTGTTAAAATTCCTTTAGTATAATCTATAAAAAATCCCACAGACAACACAGTTTGACAGGAATAACTTAGTATTTTTGTACCATTGAGGTGATTCCCAAAAAGGTGTTAACTGAAAACGGCTCATTAGTATGTAGAGATGAGGTCATTAGAGAAGTACAACAGTGGGTGTGTACAGCCATCTGTAAAACATGGTGGAGGCTCTGTCATGGTTTGGGGCTGAATTTCAGCCAATGTTGTTGGAGATCTTGTCAAAATTGATGGAATTATGAACACAGGAAAGTATCATCACAGTTAGATACACCGAGCAATACATCGGGCAACAGCTTCATTTTTCAGCTTGACAATGATCCCAAACACACTGCCAAACAGCAAAAGCATACCTAGATAGAAAAACACACAGTGGAACACTATTAGTCATGGATTGGCCTCCCCAGAACCCAGACCTCAACATTATTCAAGCAGTGTGGGATCATCTTGACAGAGAACAGAACAAAAGGCAGCAACATCCAAAGAAGAGTTTGTGTCCTTCAAGAAGCCTGGAGAACTATTCCTGAAGACTACTTAAAGAAATGACAAGAAAGCTGCCTAAGAGAGATCAGACTGTGCTGAAGAATAAAGGTGGTCGTACCAAATCTTGACTTTCAAGCTGATTAGAATTATACAAACTCTGTTTTGTATTATATACTGTATTTACATGTATGTTTGCACATGTTTCAATAAATCTCTGCACCCATTTTCCTAATTAAATATAAAGAAATTATGAGTGACTCAAGGCTTCTGCACAGTGTTGTGTTTTGTTGTTAAACAAACAACAATAAAAAACACTGCAGTTTAAACCAGAACAAAGTTGATTTGGATAGATGCAGTGAAGGTGAGTTATCCACACTCACTGACAGCTCGGGTTCGCAGTCATGCAGTTTGAGTCTCTCCACCTCTCTCTTGTCAAATCCCACATAATGTTGTGGCGTATGTGCTTGTTTCAGGTCAAATCAACACGGGTGAGCAGATTACAGCCCGTCCACACAGATACAATTTCAGCAGGTCTTAAAAGATAAGACAGTTTGGGTAGTTAATCTGCGGTATCAGTAGCAGTGTTATAAAAGATCTTGGGATTCTTCGATCTATACAACTGTGCAAACTCTGAAAACTTCCAGCTGAAAAACCTATAACCTATAAGCATCTTTTTCACTGCTTCTTACAATCTCAAATATATTTTAAAAACATCCAGAGCAGAGGTTTACTGCCCTCTGAATACATATCTAACAGTTAATCAGTAAATATGTAAACAGCACATGTAAATGCTATTCTGTCTAAATTCTTTATATATAGAATATAATGTGAAAGTGTGGTAAACAATGAAGAAGGTGCATTTTAAATTTTCTGGTGGAAAATCATTGGCAAACACTTTTCTCTCTGTCCACGTATCTAAACACTTTGTTCCTGGTGTTTAGGAGTAGAAGGATATTAATGTGCCTTTTTTCACTTTGACAAATTGCTGTTTGTTGGTACACCTACCCCTTTCCTTCCTTCCATGTTCCTCGCCTCTCTCTTTATAAATAGTAGATTACACACACTCATGCACAGATAGAACAAAAACTCCCTCACCGGGCTCGGACAAAGCCAGCACTCCTCGCTCCGGGGCGTCTTTACTGATCTCCTCCTCCTCCAGCTGGTATGAATCGAAGCTGTAGCTCTGCACAATGCCGCTCTCTCTTCCCTCTCTCCAGCCCTCTCTCCAAACAGATCTTCCTCCATCCCTCCACACGTCCCTCTCCTCGGGTGTCTGGGCCGGCGTGGGCCTGCGGCGCTCCGCGCCCACCGAACCCATTCCTGCACTTGACGTACGCTCGCGAAGAAACACGCACTGTGGTTGATTAGACAAGCTGTGCGCTCTCGTGAGCGTGCATGCTAGACGCAATCACAGAGGCACGCCCTGGAAGAGATGCAGGAGACCTTCCGATGATGGAGGATCTGCAGGGCATGAAAGAACAGGAAACAGAAATAAATATAAGAAAAGACAGAAGAAGACTAGAAAAAACGCAAGCTGTGCTTTCCGGAAAATAACAAAACTCAAGGTTAGACAGCAAAAGAAATGTGGCCCCCCTGTTTGTGTATGTGTGTCGGTGTGAGAAGCATATTAACAGAGAGAAACAGAATGACAAAGGATGCATGAATGAGTGACAGACAAGATGAGCATAAATGCATCTCTGCATTCAGTAAAGAGGCGCCGAGAGAGCTGAAGCTGTGCAGTGTAGAAGAGAGGAAGAGGTCCAAGTGGAAATCAATTAGCTGACTAA
The DNA here is from genome assembly GCF_057382185.1 of Mchenga conophoros. Lineage (NCBI taxonomy): Eukaryota > Metazoa > Chordata > Actinopteri > Cichliformes > Cichlidae > Mchenga > Mchenga conophoros. Next base: position 16,604,913 of record NC_140529.1, read on the forward strand.
CAGAAATATCCGTCATCTACAATTCAAGTCATTGATTACTAGTTTGCATTTTTGCAGCTTTACAATTCAACAGAGAAGCCCACTGTATTCTTTCACCTGTTGAATCGTTTTCTCTACAAAGATCAGAAAACAGAGCACGATGCTCATCACAGTTGCAGCATGCAATACCAAAAACACCTCAACACTCGCTTGGAATCTCTTGTTGTCACCACTACCCTGATTTTTATTTGTAGCCAACAGTCCAAATCTAGTCAGTTTGCAGGCTTATAAATGAGATAAGCACTGACCTTTGCTACCGAGCAATTATTGAGAAACTTGATTAGCAGTCAGAACACACGCCAATAAATTCTCTGCACTATGACTGAAAGTGTAGCCTGCTGAGGAGCGGAGGAACCCCTGCTCACTTTTAAATGTAAGTTAGTCCCTTCTGTCATCAGAGCAGCTGAGCTGCGGTTCAATACGTGTTTGCATTTACTTCAGTCAACATTGTTACAAGCTGGATCAATATTAATGGCCGCTGATGTTGTTCCATACTGGCGTAGAAAGAGAGCACAAAAGCGCTTCTATTCTGCGCACCTGGCTGGATTGTGCAAACACAAGGAGGACATGCAAAGAGGAGGCAACAATTCAACCCTGCGGCCTCGCTGCCAGTCTCCCTGCTCACCTCTGGTGCCCTGCAAGTGCTATTTCACTCCAGGCCAACAGCACGAAGCTCCCGAGTGCGGAACAAGCCGGCTTTATTTCTTTTTATGTTCTATTTTAATCCTCTGCTGTCTGGAAACTGGTAGGATCGGATGATGTAAGAAGGTTATCATCTGTGTAACATCACGGGCCCCGGTGGCCCCCTCAGAGGAACAGGTGATTAAATACAAAGCAGTGACAGCTCTGTTTATGAAGTAAAGCCGGGCTGCTGTTCTAGAGCAGATATGATCCCAGTTTACGCTCTGTACAGATTCCACGTCCAGACTTCGGGCGGCGCTCGCAGCCCTTCTCCTTTTAAATCAAAAGGCTCCAGCCAGCTGCTGTAATTGAATTGCAGTCTGATGTGCTGCAGTTTCTATTGTTGACTTAAATGAGCAAAGAAAATTATAAAAGAAAGGAAAGAAAAGGAATAAATAAAACTAACATCTCGTTTTACGCCTTCTGAAGAGCGTACGCCTGCAGAAATGGCAAATGAACACATTAACTCACAATCATTTGCTTTTGATAGAAAACGCGTGATTTTCATAAAATCTAATGAAAAAATAAATACATACATAGAAAATAAACATGAGCAGGACGTTAGAGCGGAGGGCGAAACAGAGATAATAATGCCTCTTTTAGAAATCCAGCCCAGTCAGTCCAGCACGGCTAACGTGTCGCTCTCACGTCGCTCATTCGGCTCTCCTCTTTATGAACGACAAACAAAAACACACCAACAACAGGTTATTAACGGCCCGTTACCTCCCGAGTCTCTCCTCTCGCTCCTCTCCCCCTCTCTCTCGCCTTCCTACAGCAGCAGCGAAGTCCTTCCTGCAGGATCCTCGAGGTGGTCTCCGCCGACCGGACTCGCTCCTTTCCTCAGCGCCGTCTCCATCAGACAGAGGGGGAAAGCTCCGGGTTTCCTCCTCCGTGGGGTCCTAAAAACGCACCATCCAGCGGCAGAGGCAGAGGGAAGCGCGGATGGATGGATGAGGAAAGCGAAGGGGGGAGGAGGGAGGAGGAGGAGGAGGGAGGAGGAGGGGGGCACCCGCCTGTGGCTGTTCATCTTTTGCAATCAGCCTTTTGAAAGGCACCGATAGAGCAGAGAATTCATCCCAGTGCGTCTCCAACAACTTTCCAGTTTAATCACCTGCTTTATATATTTGAAAGTGCTGCTTTGTTTTTTAATGATTTATAAGCCATGGTGTAAGTCATCAAACTACAACTAAAAATTATATTTCAGTGGAAGAAAGGGGAGAAAATGCAGACATTATGCACTTACTTCACACACCACAGTCCTCTGTGCGTCACAGGCCCATATATAAATGTGTTTAACAGTCCCTCCATCCCCCCCACTTGTTTTCAACATTTACTGGCCTGATGTGATAACCTGCATACACATGTGTCGCCAGAGCACGTGGATGAGACACACGGTGGTAGGAAATGGGGATAAATTGTGCACACCTCCACAGTAACCACAATGCTGGCAGTGGGGCCTCCAAGTGATTGACAAGTTTATCAGTTCAGTTCAATATGCTAATGCTTTATTACTGGCAAGCTCTCCGTCATGCTGCACACCCCCACTGCTGCCATAAAGGAGCCAAGCCAGGCGGGAATTAACTAAATGGGATAGCAGCCTTGTTAGGTGTGGGCCTGCTGTCAGTGTCACAGCAACAGCCTCAGGAGCTGCTGCTGCTGCTGTTATTGTTTCTGCTGCTGTTGCAGTGCATGATGTGAGGTCCTTGGTTTGAATGCCACTCTGAAGCTTGCTAGTTTAAGCGTTGATTTCACTCGTGCAGAGTTCAGCTCACTCATCTCCAAGCTTAAAATCACTGGTCACAGAAAAGCTCCAATGCTGTAAAGCATCAAACAAAAAGTTGATCTAATTCGAATGCTGAATTTATCCTTTGGTGAATTTTAGTAATCGCCACGTTTGCACATAGCTGTTTGCTGATCTCTTAAAGATTATGTGCAGAGAGCAAACCTTTGATAGTCTGGATTTCTATTTCTGATTTCTTCCTGGCACACGCTGTGCATGGCAGACTAATTCAGAGAAGACACGCAAATTAAAAAGACGCAGGGCGAGAACACAAGTAGAAATATTTTTTTTTAAAGTGAAGCAGCGGGAGCTGTGCTAAAGCATGTTTTACAGAAAAGAAAATCACAGCTGCATAGCAAGTACTTTTTGATGCTGCTGATTTCGTATGTCTGTCTTTTTCATAATGGCATCACTCAGACCTTTACTTTATACCTGAAATGAGTCCAAATTACAGCCCTGTGCTACATCATCAGTGCAAAGAGTGCATTCGCTGACTCACAGCACAGCAAGGTGTATTTTTTGTTTTTTTAAACCGATTTCTGAGAAATGAACAATTTGAAGTCATGAAAAAGACAAGTGCACCCATCATTGTGTGTCTCCACACCAGTGTTACTCTGCATGTACAAAAAAGAAAAGCATTAAAATATCCCAAAGAAGATGCACTTGTCATTAAATTTCAAGCTTCGGTGTTCTCTGTACATTTAATTCTTTTCAAAGCAAAGCTGCACAGTGCTAGAAAAATTGCACACACTTTATACACAGACCTGTGTGTTGACAGGGGATTATGAGCAAAACGAATCACACTGTGGGTGTAATTTTGGAGCCATAATTACAGTATGTACGCTTTACTGTAGATGCCCCACAGCAGAACATATGTCTGACAGATGTAAAGGACTGGCCTTTACATCTGGGACTTATTGGTTTTCTTGCAGAGTTAGATTAAAAGATCAATACCTCTGTCACAGCTGTGCCTAAAAATGCAAAGCTCACTAACAACACATTTTCCCTTGTATCTTTAAACCATTCAAAGAAGAAAAACAAATTCAATAAACAGAGCTGGCTGCTCCAGTTTGGCACTCTTTCCCCTCACTGACAGCTTTTTTCTCATTGGCTGCCCCTCCTAAAGAAAAAGCTGGTGCTGCAGATTGATAGGGCAGCTGTGTTTACAGCCTGAGCTGCCTGTCCTGTTTGATGTCATAAAGAGCCAGGAGCAGAGAAGAAGTTTGAAACGGAAAATGCAGTGCAGTCTGTACCATTTGTAACAGTATGTACTGTATCTGACACAAACGTAAGGGAAAAGACAACAGGTTCACTTTAAGAGGGGCTCTTAGGAGGCTTTTATCCCCTGTGGACCCATCCAGGCAACTTTTTTCTTAACTTCATGCCAAACTAATTATAAAAAATGTTGGGTTTCCCTGATTGCATCCTTTACTGCTTGGAGAATTTGAAAAGCTGAACTTTCATCTCTGAATTCCTTTCAGTTCTTAGGTTGCTACTCAGAGAAAGGAAAGAAAGTCAGTGGTTACAGCTACAGGGGAAGACGGAGACATGCAAAAAGATCTTGTGGCCGAGGTGCAGGCATTCTGACGGTGGTCCAGAAACGCTTCCTTAAGATGAATTTAATCTGTGTGAAATACCCTGGATCTGGTGCCTGCTTTATCTCTTTAGCTGGCTGTTTTGTTTGTGCACCTGTCTTCCTCTCACCCGTCTGCCTGTCTGCCTGGGTTATAACTGAGTCTCCAGCCTGCCCGTCTCACCGGCTCTCTCGTTTTGGCTGCGCGCCTGCCTCCCTCTGCTCAGCTCGTAGGAAGGCTCACATCTCTGGATTTATGCTGCATGTTGAATAGTAATGGCTCGCCGTGTTGTTTTAGCCCACAGCAATATGTCCAAAAAAAAAGACTTCCTGTAGATTTGTTGGCATCCACGTCTCACTTATGTTGTGGAAGACCTAAATGTGTTTGCACAGTCACATTATGACTTCCCTCTTCTTGCTATAAATCTTTAAATTTGAAAGCTAATAGCTTTTTTTGTTAAAAGAAAGTTGTGGTGGGGGTTCAGGTGAGACTAGATCTCCAGGAAGTAAATGTCAGTGTGATATCCTCCGAAATCATGGATGCAACACTTTGTGAGTGAGTGTGTGTGTCCCGTAAATATTTTCCTCAGTAGCTCTCTGTCATGAATGTGTAAAAAGGTCAGAGTATGTTATGCCTCCTTTGCTCAGATGGAGTTAGTTTTCTTCCCAACAATAGCCCGAGGTGCTGCACTGACAGTAGCATCTATGTGTGGTACTAGTTTATTATCTGTATCCAATATTTATCCTGCTCTTTACCACACTGCCTTAGAGCAATGTGTGTGTGTGTGTGTGTGTGTGTGTGTGTGTGTGTGTGTGTGTGTGTGTGTGTGTGTGTGTGTGTGTCCCTCCATCCGCTCATCCATCCCTCCTTCCAGCCTGGTAAAGATGCTGAGCCTCTGCTGTGTCTATATTTAGCTCCTGGTTCAATCAATGACGGCAGAGCCACAGCGCCATGACTCTGCATGCTGATAGTACTCCTGCCTATCACCACCTCCGCTCACCTCCGAAGAACGAGATGGAGAAAGGCAGCAGGCGGAACGGAGGGAGACAAAAGCAGGAGGATCAGCGAATGAGAGAAAACGATGACAAGAAGATGAGAGCAAAACAGGCAAAAAGACCCAAAAAAACCCACAATCAAAGACAGATGGAGGCCTTCATCCTATCACACGGGAAAGAGTACGAGAAATATGAAGAAAAGGAGGTGACGGCGACATGCGAGGCAGGCAGGTGAAGGAGAGAGATGAAAGGAGAGAGCAGGTGTGGAAGCAAAAAAAAAAGAGGCAGAGGCATCGGGAGATGGAGACAGATGGAGCGAGGAGGGGGAAAAGAGAGAGCTGAAGCGGGAAGAGGAGGTGGGGAGTTCACACGAGCAGAGATGAAGACACACGAATCGAAGGGTGAGAGAGCAGGGGAGAATAGCTGTTGTGTCTGAGGAAGGAGAGAGCGTGGAAGAGGGAGTGAAAAGTAAAGGATAGTTCAATCAAAAATAAAAGTGCATGTACAGGAAGTGGAGGCTACAGGCTTTTCTGTAGCAAACAGAGGAGAGGCGCTCAGTTGATGTGAGTTTGGAGGGAAAATGAAAAGTAGCGAGGCAGGAACAGGTGCAGGAGGGAGAAAGAGGCAGAGGGAGTGTATTGACTCTGCAGAGGCTCCAGTGAGATCTGACAAAGAGAGAAAAGAGAGGAAAATTGAAGGATTTTCAACAGACATCATGCATCATGGACTAGAGAGAGAGAGAGAGGGAGGTCGGCACTGACTCACTGCTCGCTCCTGGTAATACCAAATTCAGAAGCTGTGACCTGATTAGGAATTTTAACTTCACAACACCGCTCTTTTTTTTCATGTTAATTATCTAAAGCTTCACGGCCAAAGCTAGCCACCCAAATCTGTAGAAAGTGTGAGAAACTGGAAGGAAATCAAAGCACTGCAGGTGAGTTCAGCTGAACAGCCTCACAGAACAGGCTCAGTGCAACCCAGCCTGACATCTGTACAGACCATGTGTTGATTCCTTGGACGATCACAGACTGTGTAAATGCTCCAACAGTCGAATGTGTGTGAATAATGCCAGATAAATATTTGCTTTGCTTGTGGGCGCTGAGGCCGGGGGGTAAATTTGCCGGGAAGATTGCGGCGTTTTCTTAACACTTGCTCCAGAACATCTGCTTTTATAGAGGTGCTCATACTTCCTGGTGATCAATCAGTCAAGTGCATTTGGTTATCAGCGCCTGCTGCTATTTATCCTCTTAATTCCAATGGAAGCAGTGAGGTCTTTACAGGACTGTGAAAATGTTTGAATCACACAGTTCCTAACTACCAAGCTTTTGTTTCACCTGGGAACGTAAACAGAATGTCATACATAGATTCCTACGACATTTATCAGCAGGAATCATTTGCTGCACAGGCTGTCCTTCAGTCCTTCAGTATGAGAAGACGATGTCTTTGTGTAAGAGCAAGAACTTCACTGTACAACACTCAAAGTTATTTTAACAGTGGTCACTTTGTCCACAGGAGTATTTTGTGCATATGATCCTGAGCACAAGAATATCATATTTGTGTCCGAGATGACATGTTTTAGAAGTGCCTGCTACTTTCAACCACACTTTAGAATTTAATGTTTCAGGATTTAAAAAGACTTAAAAATGGCTATGAATGAAAATTAAAAGTTGGTGCCAGATTTTTTTTTTTTGATTATCAAAACACAACAAAACAACAGGCGCACCATAACAAGGCTGTAATAAAAAGAGGAGCTTCAGCAAATATTTTCTGCACGCAGAGACGCTCACACAGTGAAAAACCCACTATGGTTAATGAGAAGAACATGATTCAGGCCTTCAGCGTAAAATAAAACGGTTTCCTGTATGTTGTAGGAATCAAATGTTGTCTCAGGAGCCTGGTTGTGGCTATTGCACATACACACCTAAGAAACGGAAACATGAGCTCCTAATCTTTACTGTTCTCACACATGCAAACATTATCTCAGTGTCTTTATTGTCTCGCGGGGCATATACAAGGAAAACACATTCAGACAGAATACACACACACACACACACACACACTCTAGGAAGCTGTGAAGACTGGAGAGTGCCTTGAGCACTTGGAAAGCACTTGCTGTAAATCCACACTATTGTTATGTTTGGCAGTGATCAGTGCTGGGACGGAATTACACGACAACACAGGCAAATCCCAGCAAGTCTCTGCTTTCCTTCTTTTTTTCCTTTATGTAACACAAAAATGCACACAAACACACAGACACAATGCATAAGCATTCAAATTACACACACACACACACACTGATTTAACCTTCTTAGTGTGTGTGTGTGTGTGTGTGTGTGTGTGTGTGTGTGTGTGTGTGTGTGAACATGCAAACATCGTGCTCTGTATCGCTGACACTGGGAGGGTCAGAGTTCAGCACTGCCTCCCTCTTGTGTGTATTAAAGGCTGATATGTAACGAGGAGCTTCTTCACCACTTCCCTTACTTTGCTCGCGGCTTTAACACATCATGCGTGTTTTATTGTGTGCCTTTCAATGTGTGGCTTGTGGTTTTATGTTTCTTTGCCCCCCGCTGCAGTATTTTACGGCCAAACAATTGGACCAATCTGTGTTTAATCTCCGGCACAGGGCGGCCATGGTTCTCTGATACTCTGTTGTTTCAGCTCTCATAAGATGGTTTTCAGACACAGTCTGTAGTTGATCTCAGTGAAAAGCTCTATCAATACTTGCTCAGCGTCAAACGACACACAGACAAAGTTAGCGACTGAGCACTTCCTGCTAACAGAGGATTTCTGTCAGGAGGTAGTGAAGATGAAAACAGGTCTAAAAGCTGGAATTGTTATGGTCCCTGTGTCTGCCCAGCTATGCATCGCCTGGGCGGAGCTCGTTGCGGGCTCCCCGGCCCTGGCCCTCACACCTGTAAGTTATAATGCACCTGTGATTCATTACCTCACCAGCATCCACTACTTAAGGCAGTGGCTGAGAACATCTCACCTCTGGACTATTGAGTTCCCTCGTTAGTAAAGCCACTCGTTCGCATGTTTCTAGTTTTCTCTTCGTGTTTCACTGGATTAACCTCTTGTTCTTGTGCATAGGTCTCCCGCTCCTTGGAGCTCTGGGCGAGCAAAGTGACTTGTGTGTGGCGTTTGTTTTCTGTGAGTGGAGCTGTGTGAAGACCCCTTGTTCCTGGACTTCCCCTGTGCCCGCCTCTGGATTCCCCTCTCTCACCTGTACAAGCACCTGGTGTTGTGTGTTAATAAAAGGAACTGAATTGTGCTTTTCAGTCTGCGCTTGAGTCCATCCTGCCTCGTGACAGGAATAGTGGACGTACATTAAACAGATAAATGTGAGTCCAGTCCAAAATACCCACAGTGGCATGTAAAGTCTAAATAAAACAGAATGCAATGATTTACAAATCTCATACACAGTGAGGCACAGAATACATATCAGGTGTTTAGAACTTGATGGAGCCATCATGTTTCAAAAAAGGTTGGCACTATGGCATCAAAAGCCAGGAAACATTTTGCAACTACTTGTGTTAACTGGTAACAGGTCAGTAACATGACTGAATACTTAATATAAAAGAGCACCTCAGAGAGGTAGAGGTTCACCAATCTACATAAAACTTTATCCACAAAGTTGGAAAGAAATGTAAATGAAAACTGTGAAATTGTGAAGCCTTGAATATCTCGTTATCTACAGTAAAAAGCATCAAAATATTCAGAGAATCTGGAGAAACCTCTGTGTACAGGAGTCAGGGCGCTTCACCGTACCATCTACAAATGCATGTGAGAACAGGCCATATGTTAACATGATCCAGAAACACAACTGTTTACTTTGAGTCAAAGCTCATTTTAAATGGGCCGACGCAAAGTGCAAAACTGCTCCGTGGTCATTTTTTGTCATTCTTTTTGGAAAACATGGACATTGTGTCCTCTGGACCAGCGGTCCCCAACCTTTTTTGCACCACGGACCGGTTTATGCCCAACAATATTTTCATGGACCGGCCTTTAAGGTGTCGCGGATAAATGCAACAATACAAATAAAACTAGTACCGATACCGAAAAAAAGAAAATTTATTCATAACACACGTGAAAAGACCCAGGAAAACCGAGTAAACGATAAAAACGATAACAAAATAACGCTGAAAACCGATAAAAACCCTGAAAACTATACATTTCACACCTGAGCCTCAACTCTCACGGACCGTACCGGTCCGAGGCCCGGGGGTTGGGGGCCACTGCTCTGGACTAAAGAGGAGAGAAAACATCCAGCTTGTTACCAGCGCTCGGTTTAAAAGTCTCTGATGGTACGGGGGTCCATCAGTGCCTGCAGAATTGGCAGTTTGCACATCTGGAAAGGCACCATAACTGGTATATTCAGGTTTTAGTGCAATATACAGGGAGTGCAGAATTATTAGGCAAATGAGTATTTTGTCCACATCATCCTCTTCATGCATGTTGTCTTACTCCAAGCTGTATAGGCTTGAAAGCCTACTACCAATTAAGCATATTAGGTGATGTGCATCTCTGTAATGAGAAGGGGTGTGGTCTAATGACATCAACACCCTATATCAGGTGTGCATAATTATTAGGCAACGTCCTTTCCTTTGGCAAAATGGGTCAAAAGAAGGACTTGACAGGCTCAGAAAAGTCAAAAATAGTGAGATATCTTGCAGAGGGATGCAGCAGTCTCAAAATTGCAAAGCTTCTGAAGCGTGATCATCAAACAATCAAGCGTTTCATTCAAAATAGTCAACAGGGTCGCAAGAAGCGTGTGGAAAAACCAAGGCGCAAAATAACTGCCCATGAACTGAGAAAAGTCAAGCGTGCAGCTGCCAAGATGCCACTTGCCACCAGTTTGGCCATATTTCAGAGCTGCAACATCACTGGAGTGCCCAAAAGCACAAGGTGTGCAATACTCAGAGACATGGCCAAGGTAAGAAAGGCTGAAAGACGACCACCACTGAACAAGACACACAAGCTGAAACGTCAAGACTGGGCCAAGAAATATCTCAAGACTGGTTTTTCTAATGTTTTATGGACTGATGAAATGAGAGTGAGTCTTGATGGGCCAGATGGATGGGCCCGTGGCTGGATCGGTAAAGGGCAGAGAGCCCATTGAGAACCTGTGGTCCATCATCAAATGTCAGATTTACAAGGAGGGAAAACAGTACACCTCTCTGAACAGTGTCTGGGAGGCTCTGGTTGCTGCTGCACGCAATGTTGATGGTGAACAGATCAAAACACTGACAGAATCCATGGATGGCAGGCTTTTGAGTGTCCTTGCAAAGAAAGGTGGCTATATTGGTCGCTGATTTGTTTTTGTTTTGTTTTTGAATGTCAGAAATGTATATTTGTGAATGTGGAGATGTTATATTGGTTTCACTGGTAAAAATAAATGATTGAAATGGGTATATATTTGTTTTTTGTTAAGTTGCCTAATAATTATGCACAGTAATAGTCACCTGCACACAGATATCCCCCTAAAATAACTAAAACTAAAAGAAACTAAAAACTACTTCCAAAAACATTCAGCTTTGATATTAATGAGTTTTTTGGGTTCATTGAGAACATGGTTGTTGTTCAATAATAAAATTATTCCTCAAAAATACAACTTGCCTAATAATTCTGCACTCCCTGTACATCCAGATGAAGTCTTCTTCATTTTACAGCAAGATAGTGCTAAACTGCATCTATTACAGTGGCGTAGCTTCTTGTAGAAGACTGAACTAGGAGGTATATATCTCCCAAATGAGACTGGACTGTTCCCAGATGTTTACTGACTGTTGATGCTACACAGTGGTAAACTGCCATCACATTCACAATTTCATTTCATCGCCTCGCTTTACAACATTTGATATGTTTTCCATGTTCTATCGTGAATAAAATGTGGATTCAAATCACTGCTTTCTGTCTTTATTTCCATTTTACACAGCACAACAACTTTACTGGAATTCGAGTTGTAAGTAAAAATGCATTTCTTTCTTATCAGTTCAGGATATCAAACTAAGTATGATAGAGATTGTAATATTACTGCAAAGTTTGCAGCAGAACGATGCAGTTGAACATGGTTCCGGTACAGAGAGTCAAACTGATCTTATAGCTTTTGTTAATTCCCAGCCCTTGAGACTAGCCGCGTGTTTACATCCACAACACACAAAATGCAATTTTACAGGGTTCAGTCACATAAAGCACAGCAAACCACAGATACAAGCCTAAATAAACAGTAACTGTGGAGAAAAACATGGACGCAGAATAAAATATATACTGAATTGTTTCTCGACTAAACATAGATTGTGATGAAATTCAGAGGCGTCGTGCTTTCCAACCATGAATTATTCTTCAAGGTTAAATGAGCAGTCAGCTGGATTTGAATGAGAAAGTTTGATTTAGGGGATGAAGCCATTATCACTGCAATGAATAATATATTCCCTGTGGAGCATTTCTGTGCATGTAGCATCCATCCCCCCCCCACCCTGCTGGCTCACCTACTCTCTAACGCACGCACACACCCACCAGTTTCCTGTGGGACCTTCATCAGGCTTGTGATCTCCTTTTAGTTTCTCCCCTGATGATCTACATATCTCTAATGACACTACTGTAGTAACAGAAAATCTTTTAAATCTATTGCTCACTAACCGTCCCACCTTTGTTACATTTCAGGGCGTCCGGAAGGGGAAAAAAAGCATCCGGGTCACCGGAAGCAGGAGAACGATGAGAAAAGGACATCTGTAACAATGTGGAGAAGAACAGGTCGATGTGAAAAGACAAGAAAGAGAGGAAATGAGCAAAAAAGTGAGTGACACTTACAAATGGGGGAAGGGAGGAAATTTCTTGCAAGGCCGAGAGGAGGAAAAAAAGTGGCAGTTTTAAGTAAAACATGGATAAAAGTCTGAAAAAAACCTAAAAGGATGTGCCCGGTGAGGGATGGATGAACAGGCAGAGAGTGGCAGCGTGGCTGTTTAAAGGTCATGTGTATTACAGAGCCGTGTGCAGAGACACGGGGCTCCATCCTCTCCTCTTTTCTCTTTTTTATCCTTCATCTCCCTCCATCATTTTCTTTCTGCTGCCAGTTTCTCCTTTTGTAATATCTCTGTTCTAGCCCCTCGTCCTCGCTCGCTCCTGTCTGCCTGCCTACTCTTCACCCTCACACAAACCAGCCCCCCTCCCTCCATCTCCCATTCTTTCTCCCTCTATCTCCCTCCATCAGCTTCAAAGAGCTGTCTCTGTGGCAGACCTCGAGGGCACCTGCCTCTTGAGGTGGAATTAAATCATACGTCCCCTAGCGCCTGTGTGTGTGTGTGTGTGTGTGTGTGTGTGTGTGTGTGTGTGTAGCTAGTGCAGACTCCTCTGAAGTGCACTGAGGCCGCTGGGCAGCAGCGCTGCACCAAACAAGCAAAACTAATAAACAAGCAGGTGAAGCTCGGCCGCGGGGTCACTTCTGCCTCTGGGTTCATTCTCTAAATGAGATTACGTTACAGTTTCGCTGGTAACCCTCAGAGCCCAAATGAAATTTGAGTGCAATAGACATGTGGGTTTGTGCTGCACCGTTGCTCAGTGTGCCAGTCTGCCATTGTACATATGCGTGAATCAGTGTGTGTGTGTGTGTGTGTGTAGGCGTTTTGATGACAGCATTTGGGAAAATGCCACTCTGGAGGTTGGTGCCGGCTTCTCGGTGTCAAAGGATGACATTGGATTAGAGGTTCTGGCCCACACTGTGTGTGAAACGCACACAGGTGTTGGTTCCACAGAGTGTGTGACTGAATCTGACCTTCATTCGGAGAAGAGAAGAGCAACGTGGATAGACTGAGCCGTTTTCTGCAGGCTTACATCACAGGTAATTGACTTTTTGTGTAGTATAGTAGACACATTTAATTAAAGTAGACGCTCAATTCTATTTTATTTATATAGCAATAGATCAAAACAGCGGCATTTATATTGTAAGACAAAGAGCCTACAATAACCCAAATTGTAGAAACTTTACCAAAACAATGTCCTTTAACTGTCACATTAATCCACTGTCTAGTTCCAAAAGCTCACAGGGACTTGGGACTAGAAAAATCCATCATATTGCTCCTGTTTTAGCTTGTCTTTATTGACTCAAAGGCCTGAACGATCAGGCCTCATCATATCTTTCTGACTTATTTGTCATTCCTAGACTTTCTATAAAGTTTCTACAGGTCGTATGGGAGCCTTCAGCTCTCAGGCCACTCTCCTGTGGAACCAGCTCCCAGTTTGGATTCAGGAGACAGCATATTTCCGTTACTGACTACCTCCACCAAGACGGTGGCAGCGTTTTTGGCAGCGTGTGCATGTGTCATCATTCTGTCTATAAACACAATAGCTCAAAACTTTCTGAATCAATTGTGATGAAACTTTGTAGAGGTGTGGAGTGGGGTCAGGTTAACAATAAGCAAAAACCTCGTGACTGAGAAACTATGATTCTCATATGTGCGGTGTGTATTGTCAACATATTGAAAGTATCATATAAAGATTTAAAATATCATCCCACTTTTGAACACCGACTTCTCTTTCAAGATCAACAGACCAATCTGAAGGTCATTGATGATAATTCTACACAGAGCTATTTAAATCTTTCTTACTTCAGTTGTTTGTATCGACAACATATAGGCATACAGGGAACAATAAATAGGGATGTAAGTTACTCTAACCTCTTCTTCAAGCTCAGATAAGGTCAAAATCTCAAAAAAAAAGTCTTTTATCTTTAAAACAATGCATCAATTTCTGCTGCCTTTTTGTCCTGACATCATTTATTTTATTAAGACTTTTTTTTGTACAGAATAGTAACAGGTTATAACTGTTTAAATACATGCACAATGTTCATGAATACTTTTTTATACAAAATATGAAGTGATCTCAAAAACTCTTTACACTTGATATTTATTTCTACACATTTAAATTTTAATAAACAAAGAAATCAGTGCTACACATGTACTAAATCCACACAATTGTTTTAAAGTGATTGTACTCAAAATTATGTTAAGTATATTAAAATTGGTTCAACAGGGTAAATAACAAAAGGCTCCACTTTGTATGTTACGTCCCCACATGAAAGCTAGGCGAAGAGTGTGGGGGACAGTAACAGTTGGATCCGGGTTGAAATGAAAAGAACGCCAGGCAGAGATATTTAACACAAAATATATCTTTATTATAATCAATTAACTCAATATTCATATACACAGTAACAACAAAAAGAGACAGCAACGCTACTTTAATGATAAATCAGACAGGCCCACCCAAAAAGATGGTGACCACTTCAACAAAGAAAACAACATTAAGGCTTCAACAGAAAAAGACAGCAACGCTGCTTTTAGCAATAACCAGGCAGGCCAAACCAAATAATGGAGGCTGCCGTCACTTAGGCAAAACCACTGCTCAGTTAAGAGCTACTCACAAAGAGCCACGCACGGTGGGGCTGGTCACACACACAGCAGGCCTTTTCCACACCTAGACCAGACTCACACACTGACCAGCACAGAGGAACTCCACCAGAAGCCTCTTCCACCGCAGGCCAACCGCAGGCCAACCGCAGGCCAACCGCAGGCCAACCGCAGGCCAACCGCTCAAAGCGGCTACACCAGAGAAAGCCACCCTCCCACATCCAGCCCATCCCCAGGTTATATAACCTCAGAGAGGTGATTGCTGACTGGGCCCAGGTGGTAAACGAGGCCAATGAGCAGCAGCTGTGTCCTGGGGAGAGAGAAGAGCAAGAGAGAGACAGAGGGGTGGAGCAAGAGAGGAGGAGGAGGAGAAAAACACCACGCCCACACAAGGGCAGTATCAGGAGGCCCAGCTAGGGCCGTAACACCCCCTCCCATAAATACAAACCAGTGGTTTGTCACAGAACGTCCTACCCAACTTTTAAACATATCACCTACCACGCACCATAATAACGGTTAGGCATACCCTGCCAAATCTGCCAAGACCTTTTTGATGGGTTGAAAACACTGCACGGGGTTGGCTCAAGTCCCTCAACATAGTGTCCCAAGTGACAGCCAGATGTTTTTTGAGCCATCACATATGGAGAACCCAGCGAATAGCTAGAAGGCCTTTCCGAAACACTTTTCAGACGCTTCTTCGCTAGGTCATGGCGACAGGTATGCTGGTTAGCCAGAGGTGCAGGTTTGAATGTTTGTGTCGTACACAATGTGTCACACTGCAGGTCTTCTGGACCTAAAAGACGGTCAACAGGTGGCGGACCACAATTAGTCGATCTCTGACAGTGACCAAATGACACCACCGAGCAATTATGCTCCAACTGTCGCCTAGGACTGGCAACTTTGTCCGTTTGTGAACCACAGTTCACTCTTTTGAAAGCAGATCGATTTTGCTTTGAGTTGTCTTTTGAACAGTGAGCAATCAGGTGGCCAGGTTTGTGGCAGAAGAAACAGAGCTTTGCTCTGGATCTTGAAACCATGCCTGCATTAGCATTGTTAGCTGGCACACTCCTAGCCCTTGAGACCGACTGTTTCTGTTTGTAGGCCTCACAATTTGCAATTAAATGGTCAGGCTTAAAACAGAAAAAACACTTTTGTTTTGCCTTGGAATGGGACACAAGTACCTCACTCTTTGGGTACTGTGCAGCTGGCACATCACTAACCTTCACTGAGGCGACGTGTTGTACTTTGTACATTGTACTTTCACTTTTACTTCAAACTACTTAATAGATGTTTAAAAAGAACCTGGATACAAACCACAATGCCTTTGTTTTAAATCCTGTCCAGAGAGTGAGCTGGCTTGGCGGAGGTTTGCATTCACTGAGTGCTTCTTGTTACTGGTAATTTTAGGTGCTCGTTGGCACACACCTCCACATTCATATGAAGTCTTCATAATGAAAATAATAAAGTCCAAGCACCAGACGTGAGCCGTGAACACAGTACGTACTCAGCATCATCATTAGTCAGCATACTGAGCAATCCAGTGGATACAGAGCAATAGTATGATAAAAGTGTAGTGTTAAAGTGGTGTGTGGGTTCGGTAAATAATTGCAATACAATGTAACTGTGTTTTGGTCATGAGGCGAGCATGGTTTAGTGCTCCTCTGTTATTTCTGTGCCCAGGTAATGCAGGGAGCTCTTTAAAATTTCATTATGAAGAATTGTATAAGGTACTTTCTGCTGCTCCCCTACTTCCAAAGGTACCACAGCAGCTGGTCCCTCATGTTTAATTTGGTGCAGATTTTATACTTAATGCCCTTCCTGAAGCAACCTTCTTTATGGGGACTTTGAAGCCTGCACGAGGCGTGCATTAGTTCATAACTCCTTGGACTGGGGTTGCGTCTGCCCCTAGGTCTCAAACTGGAAATCTTTTTCATGTAAGGTGAAGGTGCTAACCACTCCATCATGGAGGATCATCATAAGGAATTTGATGCTGTGGGATGCTAAGGATAGTGGGTGCTGGACATGCCTGCGAGTCGTCCATCTAATAAAAGTCATTAGAGAGAAGCAGGAAAATCAGTCTAATAAAGGAAAGAGGTTGGTGCTGAGTCTTGAGTCTTGGATGAAGGCCAGAGACATAATTTAGTTAGTGGTATGTGTGTGTGCATAGGGGTGGGGTTGATACACAGGGGTGTATTGATTGGTGGGTGTGTTTAACAGGGACCTGAAGCACCACAGCACCTCCTCCCCCACTAACACAAACCCCGCTCTGAATGAGACTGTATCTTCAGGTACATTATGTATAAGTGCTACAAGCTGTTGTTGTGCTGCTCATCGATCGCCTCCTTTTCTGAAACCAAAATAAAAAGGACCTGTCTGATAGCGTGTCGGGACACATCAATAGTAAACCCTTCAGGTCAGTATTTCAGAATTCATGAGCACCGATCCTTTAAAAAAGAGAGAAAGAAAATGTGAGAAAACGTGGAGAGCAGCCAGCACAAGAACCATACACAGGTTATCCTGGATAAATAAGTCTGCAGATTTCCCATTCAAATTCTGCACAGGTTACAATAGCACTACTGATCAGCCACAACATGGTCTGTGCTCTGACTCCAGCAGGGCCTGCTGTGATTTGACCCGGTGGGTGTGTTCTGTTCTTTCTCCAGGTGTAGCTGCTTCCCTTTTGTACGTCTGACTTGACTCAGCAATAAAGCCAGAGTACTTAATGCCAGAGAGAGGAGCACGCTGGTGCCAGAGAGCCGTTTTGATTTGCACTTTATGAGCTGTGTGTCTTCTGGTGATTTACCCTTCGTAACTTACTCTTTTGTTTGGTGGCCAACTTCTGGACTCTGTTATGTTTGTTTCTCTCTTTTTTTCAAGGTCGTAGCAGAATTCGCATCTTTTACATTTTTATTATTAATAAAACCCTTTACTTGGATTATTTTGCCTTTTAGGTTACTTTCCCACTTCCCCAGTTTAGGCAGGCAACACAGTGACCCAAGGTTTCCCAGCACAGCATTTCAGTGTAAGAAGAATGGGCCTTATTTACTTCACCTTGCCATGTGTGCTGTGGAAAATCAGGGTTTGTAGTCCTGACATTTTAAAATGTATTATGAAGTCCTTTTAAATAAGTAAGAGGCTCTTTTATAATGGAAGTCCCGCTCAGTTCAGCTCTTTGTGTTGCTCCATGTGGATGCTTGAGCGTCGCTGTGCAGCACTGATGGAAGTCCTGCTCTTTCATCTGCTGCAGGGGGAAAGCTGTGAGCTCACCCTAAACTGTACGTTACAAAGATAACTCTGCTTCTGTGAATCACAGATCTTTCACAAACGGGACAACAAAATCCCACGTGGTAGCCTACAACCGGCCTCTCAAAATCCTTATGCCCTGAAAGATTCACAGAGACCAGTGCGGCTGTTTTGTTCCCTCGCAACTTAACAAGGTTGATGACTCATCCCAGCCAACGATCTTACAAAAACACAATTCCCACTCGCTGATCACCTTGTACTGGCTAATGACAGAACATCCAGAGCTAGCACAGACCCAGAGGCCACGCTGAGCAATTAACCTAAGAAAATGTTTAAGGTGCCTTGAGAAATACTCTGTGAGCTGCATTGACCTAAAGGATGAAAAACAGTTATAAGCTCACATCAGCAGCCTTCAGGTTTCTTTCAGGGACTCCAGTGACCTTCAAGTGGCTTGATCAATGATATAAACACTGCTCCAGTGGTGTCCATCTGAATGAGCCTTTCAGAACAGATAAGAGGTGCTTCATTGCCGAGGAGACTGTTTGAGACGTGTGCTGTTTTTCCCTCCGATGGTTTCCAAACTCACTGGACTGACCTCTTCTGTCATATCAGCCCTTCATCTGTGAGGTGAGGCATCTTTTTGATCACCACATGGACAAACTATGCAACAGAACCGCCAGGCATGAGTAAGGCACTTGTGTTCTAAAGTTAATGGGGGAAGCCTCTGACCTATCTTCAGTCTCCACATACACTCGGAAAAGACAGCTCAGGGGAAGGACCCTGCATGGGGCTCAATGCACCTTTGCTGGCATGAAACTGAGACATTAGGTCATGCTCTGTCTTAGTCCAAAACACAAATGGCCACTTTGACAGTTGCTACGGTCCTTCCGTGTCCTGCCTCTTGTGCTTCTCCTACTATTTGTTTGAAACACAGCTTCCATTAGTTACACAGATGGTGGAAATCCAACTCCAGTGTGCAGGTGTTCTATCAAATGCGGCATTTCCTCTCTTTGAGGCAGACAAAATCTTTATCTGATATACAAAGCAGACCAGGTTTCCCTGAGGTGATGCACACTTGAAAAATTAACTCACAACAGCGGCCAAGCTAAGAACTCCCATCCAGAGCTGTGACCAGGCCACTGAGCACAAATCAGTACCTCCAGGAGGCGCATACAACTATTTGCATCTGCAGTGCCAATTTCACACATGTGGGGCAAAACTGTAATCCTAACGAGGTACTAGCAGCACAGGTGCTGTAGCCAAAGTCAGGAAGGAAAGCTGGCAACAAAAGTAGGCTTCTGCAAGTGTGCAAGTTAATCTTTTAAGTCTTTACTCAATCAATAAGTTATAAAGGGCAGATCTCACTCTAATTAAATTTGTGCACACCATTTAACAAAAGTGTTGATTCAATTATGGTGTGCCTGACAAGTTTGTTCCTATTTTTTAACACATGTAGAGACGTAAACAGACAACCGGGAGTAACATTAAAAATATCTGAATAATGATTCATTCTAGATTTTTAAAAGTGAGGGAGGGTGAACAGATACAAATTTACACCAAAATAAATAAAAAATTAAGATGTTAATAAACGTGAAAGTATTATTCAGAGCAGATTACGATAAAATAGAAGAAATTAATTTATTTAGGAAATAATAATAATAATAATAATAATAATAATAATAATAATGTTTGTTGTTTGGTTTTATTGCTTTTGCCGCTCTCTAGTGGATTCACTTTAAAACTACATGACCTCCCATAATGCACTTTCTCCTTTTATTCCCATCATTCCTTGCAGCAAACCTTCTGCACCGGTCAAGATGGCGGACAGAGCAGGTACCGTAATGTGCCTTCTCCCAAAAAAATATTGTCCTGTTTTTGTTTTATATGTCATCATCTTGGCATATAACGAGGCTTTTGGGGACTGAGGGGTGTTTTCTATCAGACAAGCCGTGAATTCGTCACTTGAAGGTCTTTTTCGGACTGAAGGCCTCGCTAAACCCTTTGAGTCACGTCAAGGACTTTGCGTGTCATTGGCGGATTTACTGTGAAAATAAATCTGCAGGCCGCTTTTTTACATTTAACTGCACCTTTCAGAGTGACCTACAGCTTGGATGAAGCTCTAATAATCGTGCTGTTGATAAACGTGTCGATTATATAACGGTTTCTTTAGCTAGCTTGCTCGGTAGCACGCAAACACGGTGCGATTAGCACAAACTAGGATGGTCTCTTTGACCAACTTTAATTGTAAAAAAACATAAAGAAGAGCTTGGGTGCCTTGTTGTGTGCTTTATGGTGTTTTTGAAAAGCGGTCCAGCAAACTTTCATTCATTATGTCATCGCAATCGGCTACACACACCTGGTAAATTTCAAACTAGCTCCTAGCGAGTCGGCTGCTGTGTTTTGAGTGTAATTGAATTACTGCGACGACTGAAAACATGTTAACAAGTTGTTAATTATTTTGCAGAATTAAGAGCTTCGGTTTTTAATTAGTCTCCGTAACTCTTAGCCTGATAATTATTTGAAAGGTTAATAGTTTATTGGATTTTTTTTTTTTTTTAAAAAAGTCAGAAAATATGTAGGGAAATTACAATTTTGTATCCTCGGTACACGATGTTGCCACTTTGTCTTCTTAGACAAGCGGTTTAAACGTGTTTTTAGATTGCTAATGTTTGTAATTCAGTGGCATGTTTTTATTCTTTGTTGACAGTGTGCATTTTCAGTGATGACGCTCTTTTTACGTGTTTTTAGTTTCCTTAGCTGAGAAGCGGCTGATGGACGTGAAACTCAACGAGCTGGGAGCCTGGCTTGGAGGTCGAGACTTTACTCCCAATGGCATCCTCTCAGCCATTCGCAGGGGTGAGTACATCTTGCTCCGACTACTTCTGGTGGGCAGGAAAAACGTTTTTCTTTTCTTTTTTTTATCTACTGGAACTTGGTTTTTAAACACTGACTGATTATTTATATACATTTTTTTCAGCTTGCACTCTCTTCCTCACCTCTCTTATGCACTGTCGGTTGCTTTGGATCTTTGACCCCCACATATTTAAACCCATCCACATTAACTACTTCAGCTTATTGCATCTTTATGGTTTCACCTGTAACGCATCTGTTATGTAAGGAATGTTATTTATGAGGGCTCAGCTCTGCCTTTGGCTAGGCGCTTCCTTAGTACAGGGGTCCTGAACCTCTCCAGTGACTTTATCAGAAAATGGATATGTATATAAAAATAAACAATGGCTTTGTGTGTGAATATTTCAGTTTTTGGCATTGATCAGATGTCCAACTCCAGGCCTCGGGGGGGCCAGTGAGGCTAAATTACCTCCTCAACATGTCTTGAAGCTCTCAAGAGGCCTGCCAATGAACTAATCATTTCATTCAGTGGTGTTGACCCAGGGTGTTATCTAAACTCAGCAGGACACCGGCATGGAGTTCGACACCCCTGATCTAAAACACTCTTTACATTTACCAGCAGTACAATTGTGTCCTTAAACACAGATTCTTAAAAAAATATTTTACGATGTGCATCATAGCTCATGTTTATCGCCTTGATTTTTGCTGAACCTCAGTAAAAATGGTCAGCATGGCTGTGTAGTTTTAACTCCCAGTTGGCATGGATTCCAGATCTAAAAACAAAAAAGTGTGAGGGGAAAATGGAATGATTTCTTCACTTTCACCACCAAGTATTTTTAATCTAAAGCTGGACTTTAGTTAAAATTATGTTGAAAATTGACTGTTTTAAAGTTTTTAGATTTCACTTTGATATATTGTCTGATTGGGGCCCCTTAAGATTGATTTGCACAGAAACCTGGGTTGAAAATTATACCTGCTCTGTCTCAAAGTGGATTTAAAAATGCTAGTTGAACTCCACTTCTCTTTTGTTAGTAATAAGTATAAAATAAAATGAAAATCCAGAATTGAAGTACAAAATAATCAGAAATGGCCCACTGGAGAGTAAGAATCTACTCATTTAGGCTACTTTACACTTAATCTTAGTATCCTTCTTTACATGAGGCTCGTGCTTTGTGGTCTTTTATTTTTTTGAATCACAAATTGCTGAAAAATGTCTCTTGACAGTAAAGGTTGCTGACCCCTGTGCTAGTAGCTTTACTTATACTTGGGACACTAATTTGAGAATCTGGCCTCAGTAGTAATTAAGGTCACAGAATGAGTGCTCCTCTTGCATGTATTGAATACTAAACAGGACACTTGACCATGCTGTTTTCTCTTCTAGGCCATGACAGATACTACAACAAGTACATCAATGTGAAGAAGGGGGGCATCGGTGGTGTAGCTATGCTGCTCGTGGGCTACGTGGCCATCAGCTACTTATGGGAATACGACCACATCAGTAAGAAACACACTCGCTTACAGAGCCTCTTTTCTTTCTTTGCACTCCTGTCACAGTTAACCTCACTGGTTAAAAAAAAAAAAAGCTAATATGTTAAACGACTTCTGCTTCTTTTCTTGTAGAACACGATCGCTGGAGGAAGTACCACTGAGCCCCTTCAGGAACGCGTCAGCTCTTTCTATCCTCGGCTCTGTTCATATGTGATTGTTGTGACCAATAAAAAATAAGGATAAGGATTTACTGTTGTGAGTGTACTGTGTAAATCTCAGAAGTGGCTATGAGAAGATCAGAAGTGAGGGGTAAAAAAAATTAATAAAATCTGAAACAAGAACATTTATTTGTACAGACAGAATATGTTCAGACTGTCAACAAAGCGTCTCTTCCAGCTGCTCTGCACTACCGTACCTGCCACACACGGCTGCTAAACAGAGGCTGAAATGTCCAGAATGAGACCGTTGTAGCTAGTGTGGATTTGGGCACTGAGTACAAGCTAAATTACATTCCTAAGATGTTTATCACATTTGTTCAATTTTTTTTTTTTTTTTTTCCACGGTCAGACTTGGAACATAGCAGTGGCAGTTGCAGTCACATGACCTGAGGAACAACAGCACCTGTATTGGTGTTTGCAGCAGTCTGGACCCTGGGAGTGACTCTTCAAAGTCACCTGTACTGTACAAACCCAGCAAATCAGGCCGGATGACCTTTTTTCTTGTCACTTTCATGTGTCCACAGGCCCCCCTCCCACTGTCCGTGTCTGTCGGGCAGCAGTTAGTCTTTAAGAAACACCAGCATGTAGAGCAGTCTTCCCCATTCTCTCTTCTGCTCACATCAGGGGTGGTGCGCTACAGCACTGAGGTGTTCGGCTGAAGGTTACTGACCACTCAGGAAGGCGAGATGGCCTTTAGTGCATTTGTTGGCATAGTGGCCCTTCTCGCCACACTGCAGACAAGAGGAAGATGGAAATGAAGCAATTAACGACATTTACTGCATGTTCCAGTTGTTCCCAGTAGCGAGGAAAAAAAAAAAAAAATCCTCTAATTTTAAAGGAGATTGTTTTAGGGGTGTTTTCCCTTCATTATTTACAGTCATATGTGCTGTGAGATTGGTGGCTCTGTTAAAAGTGTACAAGGTTTAAATAATGATATCAGTGAATGTCCAAGTAAATCCTATAACCCAAAACCCCAGGCTGTTGGAACAGCTGCTCCACCCACATTCATACATGTTCAGCATACAATTTGCAAGAGACAGCCAATCAGAAAAAAGTGGGAAGCAAACTTAAAACTGATGATTCCAGATTGTGTTTGAACTGAGGAGCCAGACTCTTGTGCACATTTTTCATCCCAAAGAGATTTGTGTCACCGCCTTTTGCTTTTAGGCAAATGTGTAAAGTACTACACTGTGGAGAGCCAAGAAATTCAGAAAATTGTTCCCCTTTAAGAAGCTGGATAAATTCACAAGAGCACCAGTGATCCATCTTATTCAAGGCTCACTGCAACCACGCAGAGGAAACCAGTATTATAGGTAAAACCTTACAAGTGCATCTAAACTTGAGAAAAGTCTGGTTTTAATGATCTAAATGTATGGCCGGTGCATGCTTTGGCAATATAACCAACCACAGTTTGATTAATGATTGCAATTACGACCAAAGCGAGAGACTGGCATAGCTTTAATCACACAGATGTACAGCCGACTCACCTTGTAGCAGGTGACTTGGTCCAGCGGACGAGGCCCTCTGTTGGCATTTAGATTGTTCTGCTGAGACACAGTAGTCGTGTTGTTCTGCTGCCGCTGGGCTGGGATGGAGTTGGTGAGCTGGATTAAGGAGAGCGACGAGCGACCAATGGTAGGCACGGGCTGCGGCAGGAGGCAAGCAGAGAGACTGTTTTCACTGTGCACCTCAGCAACAGGAACGAACAGTTAAATAGAAGCACCGAGAGTCATGCTGATTCATCCTGTGAGATGGATCCACGCCGGCATCGGGATGCATCATTCGAGTGTTTGTGTGCATTCTTACCTTTGCCTGGTTCTGGTTTTGCTGTGGGAGAGGAGGCTGTTCAGAAGCGCCCATAGGCAGCTCAAATCGGGGGCTGTGGAGGAACATCAACGTATAATTTACGTTACTGCAGGGTGAAGTCTCAAAAAACTTTTAATCCAGCTATCCATCATTATAAAATCAAACAAAGACCATTTATACTGGAGTGTAATGTAATGAAATTCCTGCACAATTGCTTGGCAGATTTAACCAACTTAATGTGGAGCAGCGGTCCTATCAGGAATCATACCTGTTGTGTAGGAAGTAAATGTAAAAGGACTACTTACTGCATAAATTTACAGGACTTTCCTTCTGGACAGAAGCCCACCAAGTAGTTCACACAGATCACCCTTCTGGTATGTCGGTGTCGGCAGTCAGGACCTGAGGTAAGAAGACGGAGACACAGATGAGGACAAATAATAAGACGTATTATGTTTTTCTCCATTTAAACCACAGAACAGACAGGCTACGTCTATAAGCAGTGGGTTTGTGGTATTAGTACCAGAATTTGACCTTACCGTGTTTGCAGAAGCCTCGGTCATACCAGGGACAGTCTTTGATCTTGGACTCTGGATCTATGTGTAGGAAAGGACACTCCTTGTTGCTGCATTCACCTGTGAGGGTCGCAGAACAAAACATTAATCAGTACGGCATTCATCTGACAAGATCTGTGCAAAGTTTAACCAAATAAATGCACTCATGATGTCAACTCACCGAACTTGGAGTAGAAGTAGCATTCAGGCATCTTGGTCATGTCGTATTCGTGGAGAAACTCGCACTGGTCTCCCTTCTTACACAGACCTCTGAGCCAGTGCTTACACACCACTGTCTTCTCTCCACTGATGTGACGGAACGGACACATCCCACCTGTGAGACACAGTGCGCTTTGTGACCTTCTCCTCATTAAGACACACATGGCTCTCAGTGTCATGCTGATCACTTAAAACACAATTTAGTACTTTAAATTTGGACATTTTGAGATCAGCAGAGACTGGCCTAATGGCAGGGATTGAAATGGTTACAAAAGTGATTAATAAAGATGGGGGGGAAAGGTCATTTCCCTTGAAGCTATTAGAGGAGTAATATAATTCACAACATTATGAAAATGGGCTATTCTTGGAAATCAGTGAGGTGCAGGCTACTGTAGCAGTGCGTAAACAGTATATCTAAGGCTGTATTTAGACATGAGAGGTCGAGCTTGCTTAAAAAAAAGGTCAACCAGCACCGATCTGTGCGTTTGAGTGGCGTGAAGTGTCTAAACTTTAACTTTACGAAAGTTAAAGAGTTCATTGTTGGGGCCGTTCACGCTGCAGTGACATCACCACAGAGTTGAGACCATGTTGTGATTTTACCTTTCTGACACGCAGCTCTCATGAAGAACTCACACACAGCAGACCCGGACTCTGCAGAGACACACACGATCACAGGGTCAATGAACATAAGTAGTCAGTGGCGGTCAACTCTCCCCTCGTCAATTTTACCGTTAATTCCGCTTAAGGTTAACCCGCAGCGGGCTTAGTACCAGCTAGCATCCCAGCACTTACTATCCATGCCGGGGAAAGGCAGCGGCTGGGCTCCCAGCTGCTGCTCCACGGCAATCTCCAGGTCAAACTTGATGTGGTCCACGTTGGCCAGTAAATCCTGCATGTCCCCTGCAGTCTATTCACTCCTCCGATCAGATAAATGTCCGTTTCGGTTAAGCTAGCTCGAAGTCTAGCTACTAGCTACCAAGTTCCCTCTCAGCCTGCTAAGGCGGCTAGCCAAGCTAACTGATAAGTTAGCACCAAACTCCAAACTCCGATACCGAGAATACAACAGATGCCGTAGTTTGTAGGTCTAATGTCGGTTTTAAAGACAAGCCATGGACACGACCGGCCCGTAAATGTTTGTATGTCCCCGAACTACTCCTTGTTCTGTGTGGATGATGGGAGGCGCGCAGGCTGACCTCCGACCTGACAAAATCAGACAAGACTAAACGATCGCAGAGCGCTTCGTTAAATCCACAACTCAACAGTAAGTTTCAGTTTTTCCACATGATGAAGAAATGCTGCTTTAGTAAAATCTGTCAGCATTTCTCTTTGGGCTTAAACTGTAAGAAATGAGAAAAATTACAGGAAAAAACCGTGGAGCCAAAACAGAAATTTCTATAGTATAGTATAGTGACAAAATGAGTCACTATGAGTCTGTGGTGGCCAGTGCGATCCTCTATGCTGTTGCATGCTGGGGGAGCAGGCTGAGGGTCGCAGATGCCAACAGACTTAATAAACTGATCCGTAAGGCCAGCAATGTTGTGGGGATGGAGCTGGACACCCTCAAGGTGGTGTCGGAGAGGCGGATGCTGTCCAAGATAAAGACAATGTTGGATAACACCTCCCACCCACTCCATGACATGCTGGTCAGTCACAGGAGCTCGTTCAGTGAGAGACTGAGATTACCGAAAAGCACCACTGAACGACACAGGAAATCATTCCTGCCTGTGGCCATCTCCCTGTACAACGCATCCACTTAACACACTGGTTACTGCTACAACTACACATGTTTCTTTTCCAACTATTTATTTATGAGTGACTTATGTATGTATGTATGTATATATATGTATATATTGTACTATTCTTAGTTAGTGTATTGTCTGTCTTGTCTTAATGTTGGTTTAAAATGGAGCACTGTAACAAAAAATAATTTCCCCCAGGGATCAATAAAGTATTCTGATTCTGATTCTGATTCTGAAACAAATTTCCCATGTGTGGGACTAATAAAGGTTATCTTATCTTATCTTAGTAGATCATTTGTAATCTGAATGTAAGAGCATTGAAATCAGAAATTACTGTAGTGTAGCATGAATAGCCAGGGGGGAGCTGGAAGGAAAAGATGTAAAACTGATTACATTTGGATTCTGGTGCCCCTTTATGTCTGACACCATTGGTACAAAACATATTTTATATCAGTCTGTGTGGTTCAGAGGCCCGACAAGGTTTTATTCAGCTTCACTGAAGTGTTTTTTTTTTCTTTATAAAATCCATCGCTGTTGCTTTCGTGCATTTATTATGATTATTATAGAGCTTCTCAGTGGGAAAGCTGAGGGTACTGGGATGTGTTATTTTGATCTTCAATGATTGATTGATTGAATCTTTATTTTGAACATGTTGAAAAAGTACAACAAAATAGAATTAAAAGAGACAAATGAACAAAGCAAAACAAAAGGAAAACGAGCAACCACAACTCCAATTAACGTTCATGTTCAAAAAGGAGCAGGAAGAAGCATAAGCTTATTTAATCCCACCCCTTTTCCACTATCTAGTATCAATAGACTACAGAAATACCTCATTGCAATTACATTATATGTTATGTGTAATTTTTTTTTTTTTATATATACATATATGTTTCTATCTATCCATACATACGTATATACACACATATACACATCATGTTGAGCAAAACCTGATTTTGGCTCATTTGAACCCAAACACTAATCAACACTTCTCAAACCGAGCTTGTCTGTTGATGGAGTTCAAGTTCAACTTTTATTCGCCACATGCAGTGCAGGGCAACCTGCCCCCCGACTTTACACACACAACACAGACATCACATAGGGATACAAGTCAGAGAACGGTTGCATTACAGAAAAAACAATGAAATATACACTACAATGGGAAAGTACAAGAGGAAAAAAAGAGACCTCTACTCATACTGGGCTATAGGAGGACAGCATGAGAACAGGAAACAAAAAAAACTCCCCAGGACAGAAAGCACATAAATGTCCTCAGTACAACATTATAGAGCACGTGACGAGCAACAGGGTTGGGTAGGGGAAAGGAGTAATCCCAGGCAACACAGCAGCCATCCTGCCCCTCGCCGTCTCTCCAGTGCGGGTCCAGACCCGCCTCGTGTTCCCAGGAGGCAACAAGCATCGAAGGCATTGGAAGGGGAGGGGGGATGTGTGAGTGCTTATCAGTGTAAGTGTATGTGTGTCCGTGTCCATAGTTCAGCTGAGACAGTTTCCTTCGCCCTACCAGGCTAAGTAAACAGTCTATCAGTCCCTCCAGGGCACTTGGGCTCACCCGAGCCCAGACTTCTCCTTGAGAAAAGGGTGTCAATAGCATTCAGAGACCAGTTGATCAAATCCATAATTCTCTTTTAGGTTTTAGAGAACAGACTGTGAGAGAGTGTTCCAGGGAAAGTAATACACACGAGACAAGACAAGGACACAAGAGGCTAAGCAGGGAAGATAAGGGGAAGGAGGAGAGGAGAAAAGTGCGACTGCAAACAAGATTCTAATCTAAAATAATCAAATGTATAGATTAAGAAAATTTTAAAACCCCCAAACCAGTGATTGTACCAACATTTGTAGTTTTCAGTAGAAACATATCAGATCCTTGTTTCCAATAAAATTGGGACACCACGTAAAATGTAAATAAGGTTGTTTGTTTAATTTAAAATTGGTACAAAAGCAACATATGAAAGGTAGAAAATTAGATATTCTTTTTTTAATTGGATGCCAGCAGCATGCTATGCTGTTTCAGTGTTTTCTAATGTCCTGTATCACCTGATCTTTCAGGATTACTGACCGTTTTTCCTGAAAGAGACTATGTTATAGCATATACAGATTCATACAGCAGTATCCAGTTTGAGTGAAAATCCAAGTCCAGGATATCTCTTCACTGAGAATTGTACTAGGAAGAAAAAATGTCTACTGGAGAAAACTTATTTTCACCCTTTGAAACCAATGTCCAGGTTTCACAGGAACACAGGCTCTGGATATTCGACTCTCTGTGGACTCGTTCTCATCAAGGTGATTTGAATTTTAATGACCCCTTAACTTTTATTCTACCAGAATTTTCATTTGTCCAGTGCTCTTGTAATGACATTCCAGCCAGCATCAGCTGTTTTTCTATTGCTGCTAAATCAAGATTATTAAACCACTGTAAGCTTCCAATATCTACTTTACTTAATCAGAGTCCAGAGCACTGATGTACTTAGACTGGGGGAAAAAATAAAGCAAAACAAAACATAACAGCTGAGGTTTCGTTCATTCTTAGTTTATTCAGAATGTAATTATTTTATTTTCAAAGTTGTACTTACGATACTATATACTGAAAATGTGGTAGTTTGCTACAAAACCTCTGAAGTGTAACCTTAATAAAGATGAAAGTGAGATTTCTGATGAGCTCAAAGCTTAAATATGATTGTAACACCCGACCATGAAGCTAAATGGAAAACACGTAAAAATGGGAAAGGCTCAGTAACAACACAGAATAATTCGATGGTTATTAAATCTGTTTGAACAGAAATCGTGTCTATCCATGCGAACTGTGAGTCGACAGTCAAAATAAAGGAAAAACAAAAACCCAGCATCATATGCCTTCGTACTAATCTTCTTGAATCATCCGTTCAGCTGCATTTAGAGTCTGAACTGCGCTCTACAGCTCGGGTAGACCTGGCATTGGGAATTGTCCGGCGAAAGCCTCCACCTCAACCCTGATCTCCGCTACCCGCTGCTGGAACTTCTCTCCCTGGGATAATGCCTGAACAAACGCCTTCAGAGTGGCTTTGGGATCCAGACTTTTCTGCACCTCCACAGTCAGTTCAATGCCTGCGGAAGAATGGAAAGCATGGGTTATTTACATTTTGTTTGTGAGAAATCTTTTTACACCAATTCCTCCTTTAAAGAAATAAATTACCTCTGTGGATGAACTCAGCCACTTTCCTGAAGTCATTCTCCACCAAGCCTCTGGAGGTAAGAGCCGGCGAGCCGAACCTCAGGCCGCTAGGTCGCAAAGCACTTTTATCTCCTACAAAGATGTACGAGAAAAACTAAGAATGGGACTTTGCAGAGACTCCAATCAAGCAAAAATGGGATCTATCTACTTAAAAAAAAAAAAAAAATCTTATTGTACATCTTTAAATTTCACTTAACTTACATTTTAACTACTGATTTTATCTACTGTTCTGAGTTTATCTACTGTTTTTTTTTTAATCAATTTTAAATCATGCTTTATTGTTTTTGTTTTTTAATTTCTGTGTAAAGCACTTTGAATCACCTTGTTGTTGAATTGTGCTATATA
Source organism: Mchenga conophoros (assembly GCF_057382185.1). Classification (NCBI taxonomy): domain Eukaryota; kingdom Metazoa; phylum Chordata; class Actinopteri; order Cichliformes; family Cichlidae; genus Mchenga; species Mchenga conophoros. The sequence continues at coordinate 16,635,065 of NC_140529.1, forward strand.
AATAAACTTGCCTTATTCCTCTGCTTCTGAGCATGTTTATGACAAAAGAATTTCCCTCAGGATAAATAAAGTTCTTATCCCATCTTAAATATGAAATGTTCCTTACTTGCCATACTCGTGTATGGAAAACTACTTTGCCTTACACACACACACACACGCACACACACACTCACTAACTACCTGGACAGGTGTTTTTATTACAAGCAATGGCACATGCTTCCAGGACCTTCTCTGCTCGTCCTCCATCGGTTCCCTTGCTGCGCAGGTCCAGCAGGATCAGATGGTTGTCAGAGCCGCCTGCACATTAAGAGATTACAAAAAGGAACATTAGATGAGCATGAAGCTACAAATCATCCATCCACCTTTTTAACCCCACTGAGATAGTGGGATAGTGAGATGTTGTGCAAAGATTTCCCTAAGTCTCTTTGTTGATGGACACATTGCTGCAATCATTCTGACGCCTTCATTTGATTTGTTTTCGAACACTCGTTCTTGGGCATCCATGGTGTTCCCCGTCCTCGGCATCCTCCGAAACATTCACAGGATCTTTACTGCCACGCAAACACACATGAACATGCTGGCCTTCTGAAATTTATAAACAACCCTCTCTTTTGAACTATATATAAGGGAGGCTTTATAAAGCATCGCATGCACCATGTCTCATGTTCACATAGGACATCAATCAAATAAGATTGAGCAGGGATGGATGGTCAAGTTATTGCGGGATTGGAAACTTCAAGCCTCTTTTACTCTGAAGAATGAAAAAATAAAAAGTAAAGGGGCTTAGTTATACTTTTTGCATCCATGTTGATTGCTCTTCTCCCACTCAGTGTATTTTCAGCTGGCTGTCATGGCAATTTTCTCTTCCACTTGTCTATTATGGTGCTCTGCAGTACTTACCGGTGACAATCTTGTAGCCATGGTCAATAAGAGCGCTGGATAGAGCCCTGCAGTTAGCGAGAACCTGCAATTGATAGGCCTTGAACTCTGGTGTCATGGCTTGCTTCAGAGCTACAGCAACACCTGCCATTTGTAGGAAAAGAAACAAACAAAACATGAGCCCAGTGAGAGACATGAAAATTAGTAAAAAGCGAAAGTGGAAGAAAATGATGACCTGCGATGGCGTGGTTGTGCGGTCCTCCCTGCAGTCCGGGAAACACGGCCTGGTCAATCAACGACTCCAAGTTGTACAGAGTCTCTTTTCCTTTGGCATCCACATTCCGCACTCCTGAAGAGATGGAGTGAAGACGAGAAAGAGGAGAAGGTCAAATAAAAATAGTGAATTCACAGATATCAGTGTGGGGAAGAGCAGATTTACAACAAGACAAAGGGAGAAAAAGCTTCAGGTCCGTTTTATACCTTTTCTGTAGAAAATAAGCCCAGCACGGCAGCCACGCAGTGTTTTGTGCGTCGTCGTGGTAACAATGTCACAATGCTCAAAGGGTGAGGGCACCACTCCGGCAGCCACTAATCCACTTATGTGAGCCATGTCTCCCATCAGATAGGCACCGTTCTCATTAGCAATCTGCTTCAAGCGGGCATAGTCAAGGTTGCGAGAATAGCAGCTTGTTCCTGAGAAAGACAAAAAAAAGACAAAGTGTAGAGATTTTCTTTTCTTCCCCCGACAAATACCCTCAGATTTAAAGTTCCCAGTCACTGCTCACTGATGCATAAAAGTAAAAAGATAAAAACATAGGAGGGATGAACTACCTGCGATGATGAGTTTAGGGTGGAAGAGTCGTGCATTTTCCTGCAGCCTGTCGTAGTCGATGTAGCCAGTCTCTGGATGGACCTGGACAGAGAAGCAGCAGACCACATCATAACCAGGAGAATAACCTCCTCCTAAACATCAGCAAGACTAAGGAGCTGATCGTGGACTTCACTACAAAGCAGGCGAGGAATTACAAACCCCTCATCATCAGTGGCACGCCAGTGGAGAGAGTGGACAGTTTCCGATACCTGGGTGTCCACATCACTCAGGACCTGTCATGGTCCTGTCACATCAACACCCTGGTTAAGAAAGCCCGTCAGCGTCTCTTCTTCCTCAGAAGACTTAGAGACTTCCATCTGCCACTGAAGGTGCTCAAGAACTTCTACTCCTGCACCATCGAGAGCGTCCTGACGGCAAACATCTGCACCTGGTTTGGGAACAGCACCAAGCAGGACAGACGAGATCTGCAAAGAGTGGTGCGCTCGGCCGAACGCATCATTCAATCAGAGCTCCCTGACCTGCTGTCCATCTACACCAAGCGGTGCAAGTCCAAAGCTAGGAAGATTATGATGGACCTCTCCCATCGCAACAATGGACTCTTCTCACTGTTGAGGTCTGGGAAGCGCTTCCGCTCCCTTAAGGCCAAAACAGAGGGAATGAGGAGGAGCTTCTTCCCCCAGGCTATTCGGGGCCTGAACCAGGTGTAGGACTGGACTCTCCCACACACGTCACTATAAGACTGGACTCTCACACACGTCACCACACGCACCACCACACATTTCCTATAATCCTATAATTTATAATCCTTATAATCTTTATAATCTCTTCTGCTATTTGCACATTCTTTACTGTAAATTCCTAAGTTAATTTGTAAATTCTGTAGGAAACTGTAAATTGTAAATATTGTAAAACGTTTCTTCTGTCATTTAATGGTCGGGCATTGTACAGCTACAAGCATTTCACCCCCATGTCATACTGTGTATGGTTGTGTGTGACAAATAAAATTTGAATTTGAAACCAAAATATAACACCTGCTATACACAAGATGAGGACAACACCACATAGTTGGACTTTGGATAAAACTTGAACCAAAGTGAAATCAGTTGTTTTGATTTTGCCCACATTTACAAACATAGACAGCCACAGCAGATACTGATCAATTTTAATGAATCTGACGATATTTTTTTTCCAGCATGAATGGCATCACAACCTGTGGGAGATTCAGTCAAACTTCACAGATGTGTAGTTCATTGAGTCTGAAGTACTCACTGGTGTTACAGATGGTGTGCTCCCACCACGAGGTGATTTCTAGTGCTCACTTTTGTTTCCAAAAATCTTATCTTTGACCTTATACACCACCTTAAACAGCAATATCTAGTCAGCCGATCTTATGACTTTAATTGAATGAATTTAAGTATGTAGACATGATCAGCGCGACATGCTGAAGTTCATATTGAGCATTAGAATGGGGACAAAAAGATGTTTTAAGTGACTTTTAATGTGGTATGATTGTTGGTCTGAGTGTTTCAGAAACTGCTGAGTGAGTGGCAGTTCTCTGATGAAAAAGCTCTGTCACTGTCAGAGAAGAATGGCCAAACTGCTTTGAGCTGATAGGAAGGGAACAGTAACTCAAATAACCGCCTTGATTCTGTGATTTGTCCCAGCTGTCGTGAGGAAATACCAGAGCACATCGCATCTTTGAGAAATTTGTTCCCAACTCCGACAGAGCCTTTTGGTTCCCGACCATACGTGCACATACATACCTTGTATGGCATGGACTCAAAGAAGATTGAGGTTGCCGAGATTTTTTTCTTCTCAGTCATGAAGCCGTGTGTCAGGTGACCTCCATCTGGAAGATCCAGCCCCATGATCCTGCCGTGGGGCTCCACAACAGCCGTGTAGACGGCGAAGTTTGCAGGTGACCCTTACAGAGAAGCACAAACGGTATGACAGTAAGTGACAGGAGCACGGCAGATGTTGCATGCCAACGGGTGTAGTCAGACTCAGATTTAAATGCATCCATATTTGATACCCGAGTATGGCTGAACGTTGACACCCCATTTCTCCGAGTCCAGACTGTAGGCCTCCAGTGCTCTCTTCTGACAAAGTCTTTCTAGCTCATCGATATGCTCCGTACCACCGTAGTACCTGTACACATGAATCATGCTCACCATTACAAATAATGTTCATAATGTTAATGCCACACTAATGAGATTGAGCCAGTTGGGATTTTAACTAGATTGTACCTCTGGCCAGGATAGCCCTCGGAGTATTTGTTGTTCATACAGGAACCCAGCGCTTCAAGAACAGCTCTGCTGGCAAAGTTCTCAGATGCTATCAGCTCCAAACCGTACGTCTGCCTGTGCTTCTCTTTTTTAATAATGGAGAACACCTGAACACACACACACACACACACACACACACACCTGTTAGGTGGGAACTCTCAAAGGCCCATTATTAGGTACACGTTTATTAGGTAATTTGATGTTTTACCTCCACTAAACACAAACCTCTGAGTCGTTGACTGCCAGCGGCTCCAGCAGCATCTTGTTGTGCGATTCCCATTCTTCTTTGCTTATATGATGGGCGTTAGATAAAGACATGATTGCTGTTTTTTTCTTGGTCTCACAAAGTGGAAATCTAAAAGATGAGACTTTTACACAGACATAAAAACAAAAACAATATCAATTTGAAAGAAATGAACATCTGTGTGTGATGACACAGCATGCAGACAGCGCTGCTGACAAACTGGCCCTACAGATGCTCCATTATTGCAGCACAAAGCCTCAGACAAAGAGTGAATATGCAGCAGCACACCACCCCTGCTACAGTATTATAGTGATAAGGCTAAACTTTGAACCATAGCACTGCCCAAAAAGGTCACTGAACTACACAATAAGCCGCATCACTGGTTATTTTGTAACCCAGATAACAAGCTCACTGCTCCATGAAATCCACAGCTGCCAGATCTTTATCAGACTGTCTCTCCTCATGACAGTCATGCATCTGTGCAGCGCATGCTTCTCATTACATCTCCTGACTGACCCAGAAAGACAGCAACAGCTGTTCAGTGCACACGCTGGCTAAACCTGAACTGAGAGGACCCCTGAACACATCATCAAGTTTAAAAAACACAAAACGTGAAAACTTCTACCTGCAGAGCTAATCTGCTTTAACGAAGGTTAAAGTGCAAAACACATTTACTTCTCCACATATTTTCTCCCTGCTCGCATTAACATTACCGTCCTCTGTGTGTGAAACTTTAACCAGCTCACCGTCTGTGGAGACTCCCGCGCTGTCAGCCGTACACTGAGCTGAAGTTCGAGCCCCTGAGCGCCAACAGTAATATCTGCTTCACAGCGGAGGGTAAAGTCCGCCAAACTTCCCACCAATCAGCGCATCGCTTCTTCTTCATTTGCTTTTTATCCTGCGTGCTACATTCTTTACTGCCACCTTGTGCTACGGGCACAGACATGAAGACGACTGTGAGGAAAAATGGAGATCAGCTCACCGGACACATTATTAGGCACACTTATTAGCATGCTCATTAACTAAAAAAAATCGAATCAGCCAATCACATGACAGCTCATCTCCATCTCTAGATCAGGTTCAAAGTAACCATCAGCACGGAGAAGAAAGGTGATTTAAATGTCTATTCTGAGGATTTGCTGTGATATTCCCACACAAACATATGTAGTTTACAGAGAATGATCTGAAAAGGGGAAAATATCCAGTGAGCAGCAGTTCAGCTAACCCCCTTCCACCGTAGGAATCTTACAGTGGACTGAAAGCAGGAGACATTGCATTGGAAAACTTTGCAAAGAATTTTATTTCTTGTAAATGTAGTCATTAATAATAGGAGGGGTTGTGGGTTGTTGTTGTTTTTTTACTTACCTCACATTGGCCATGTTTAGTAGCTGCTTTTCTGGATTTTTAATGTACAATTTTATATTCAGTTAAAACAAACATTACTTTTGTCCTTGTGCCTTACTCCTCAGTCCCTCACATAGACCGGTGTCTGTGGAAGAATCCCAGCAGATCAGCAGTTTCTGAAATATTCAGGCCAGCATGTTTGGCACCAACAATGATGCCACATTGAGTCACTTAAGTCACCTTTCTATCCCATTTTGATGTAATTCAAAATCAACAAATCAGTGCATTCCCAAAAGCACTGATTTGCTGCCAAGTGATTGGCTGATTAGATAGTTGAAGTTAATGAGCACCTAAAAAGATGTACCCGATGAAGTGGCCAGTGAGAGTATATCTATGCATACCATGATGAAGAACAGCTGTAAAATAGCACTTCTCATATCTAACTTTGGACTGTTGGTGCCACCACAAACACACGTCTAACAGAAATCACATTAATTGCATATGAAATCGTCCACAGTTAAGATCAAAGGATAGATAAATGTGATTAATAGCTTCAGTCATTTCAGTTCATTATAAATGTATAACTCCCAAAGAAATAAATTATATTTTCATTGATGCATCTTCTCATGTGTATTTAAACGCAATTCTGTATTTTTCTACAGTTTTGCATCTGTGGTTTGACTGAAGCTTGTAAAATGTTATTTGACTTTTGTGCGTCTTTATCAGTCTCTCACATCATTGTGGTGGAATTTGTGTGGGCCCACTTCTTAACTCGTGAATGACCTTTCTTACTGCAGCATGACAGACTTCAAATTGTTTAGAAATGACCTTATAATGCTCCCAGATTAATGTACAACAACAATTCCTCCTCTGAGATCAGTGCTGAGGTCTTTCCTATTTGTGTTAACATACACACAGCCCAGCAAACTGACAAAACCTCTGTTTTTATGGAGGTGGCCACACTGACTGATGATCAGTTTATCAAGTTCATTTGATTAGCAGAACTTGCCGCTACTTACTGTTTCTAACAGAATTAAGAGGGTAAGGGTGGACTTAGTTTTTCATGTGAGTCAAATTTAGGTTGATAGGATGAATGGTTTCTTTATCTGAGACTATTTGTGTGCAAGTTAATTTATTGTAATAAACATAATTTGATAGCAACAAAGTGTTGGAGTAAAACTTTAATTTATAATACATGCACTGAACCCATCGTGCTATGAGCTTTTTCATGTCATAGAATGAGTGTGGCATCTGGGACACCGGTCAAATCTTGATTTAAATGCTCCTAATTATTGGGTTGCAGGTAATGCTTCCATGCATTATACCAATGACTACCACAAAGCCATATTTTACTCATTTTAATTTATCAGTTACATTAACTGATAACTATTTGGTTTTTTAAATCTACCTAACGAATGCTGTCTAAACCTGCAGTGAATCGGCAGACTCCATAAAGTAAATATCAGCTGACTTCCATATCAGCGGACCCAGATGTGGACTCTTGCACCTGAAGTTACAAAAGTCTCCTCTACACCAGGACATTCCGGTAAAGAAGCAAATAAATGAACAGACACATTTCACTGGTTCATCTTATTAATCTGAAATATTTTCATGAGTCAGTTATATACAATGTAAGTCCCCCCCCCCCAAAAAAAAAAAAACCCAAACAAAAAAAGAGTGGCAAAGCTCAGTTAGGAAAGTTGAAATTGTACAATGATGAGTTTACCATGTTCAATATCGAGGGGTTCATCCCAATGTACGTGAATTTGATTTCAATTGTAGCTTTACTTCCTGGAAGGAACGAGGCCGTTATTCCCACGCCAAAATATACATAACCCCTCTTCACTGGTGTCTCCTCCGACGGTCACGCGTTACAGTAAATATCAAATACTCTTCATAGATCTTCCTTTAAAAATAGTCAAAGATATATTGCCTCAGTCCATGCGCAAGTGAAAACGCTTCGGATACTGTGCATCATTTGAGAGATAAGGAGTTTATTCCTCTAGCTGCTGCTGCCGCCACCGCCGCCGCTTCTTTTGCTGCAAAGAGAAAATTCAAGATGAAAACAGCCAGTTGTTGTAGTGGACCTAGGCTTGATTAACTACTAATCCACGACTACTGCAAATGCTGGGATTGTGTCAATACATTTCTGGAATCAGACTAGACATCATTACATGCTTAATAGACCATCTCAGAGCAGGAAATTAGTCACATGAATCACAATTTTTTTCGAGTGGACTAAGCAGGATTAAGTACTTTGTCAGCTTTCTTAATTTAATTCTGAACTTCAGTGTGCATGACTCAAGTCACAGCCTGACCTGACTATCAGAAATGTATCTACACATGGCAACAACTGGGTATTATTGTCAAAGGTCTGTTTGACAGCAATAAGTGAGTATATTGTTAGCACAAGGATGCGACAAAATGTAATAAGCTTCAACTGTGTTTTGTGTTCTGCCAGTGTAAACAAGTGCTGGTTTTTTTTGTTGTTTTTTTTACTCAGAGGAGACTTCTTTCACACAGAAATACATGCACTCACTGTACAGGACAAGAGAGATTTATCAACACTAACAAGTTTATTAAAGTACACCTAATATGCTCTTTCTGACTTTTGTATCAACTGTGGACACTCATGTTATCGAGGTCAACGGTACAAAAAAAAAAAGTTCAGGCTTCAAACTGCTCCAAACACTCAGTGTCAGACAGGTGTTTTTTTTCTACTGCAGAGATCCTGAACATAGTCATTTCAGGAAGATGGCTCTGGCGTGAACACAGAAGCCTCGCCCACCTGATGTTTCAAGCCTGCTGGTTGGGCGGGACAGCCAATCAAGAGAAAGGTTTGTCTTAAAGGAGGAGACACTAAAACAGCCTATTGCAGACAAAGGACATACCAAAATGCTCAACCAAAGACTAGTATGAGAAATATGGATTATTTTTGAAATGGGAATCATTCAAAGCTATTCTAAAGGAGTGGAACTGAAAACAAGCGTAACAGATCAATGCCGGGAGATACAAGTATGGCAAACATCAATTACAATACTGCCATAACTGTGACAATCTGGCTTTGTAACACCAATAATAACACTTTGACCATTGCTGCAACTCCTCAGGAAAAGTGCAGAGTAATTGTGCTTGCCCTCCACTTGGTATAAGACACAAGAAAAACAAATATGAGCTAATGGGAAAGAAGTGGGACATCTAGCACTTGCAAAATAAGGCAGGGGCACTAATTCAGGTTTTGTACGGTGTAACAGGACAGTGATTTGTCCCTCAACTAAGTCTTATCACCACTTTAAACTGTAAGACATATATTGTTATGTTGTATGACTGCCATTGAGTATTGCATTAGAAAAACAAGGTTTTAGGTAAATTATTTTAATTGATTTAGTAAACATAAAAAACACTTTATTGTAAGAGCCTCTCCTTGCTGAAAGTCAGTGAGGAAAGTAACTTATTTATTACTAACTGAAAACTGGAGATAAGATGAGTAAAAACATCATAAAACAAGTTCGGAGGTAACAGAAAGTGGACTGGTACTCCTATAGCACCTTTCCATTTTTAAACAGCCGTCTACAATCACACACAATAAATTAGTGCTTTTATCTAACCCTAAGCACCTTTTAATATGTAATATTGTAAACTAAACCTGTTACAATAATAAATATATAATACATACTGTATACTATTAAAAATAGTATGTATTTTCACTCCTCCAGCTGCCCTTAAGATATCATCGAAAAGAATGCTGAACACTAAAAAAAAAAGTAATAGGGTGTAAGGTGTGCCAATAACAGTGCAGTTTTTCTGAAAATAAATGTAAAGAATTCACTTTCATTGCCAGTTTTCCTCACAGGAAACTCAACATTTACCACCTGGTGTTTAATTCAGTCTGTGCTGTTAAATAACCACTTATGAAATGCCTGCACAGCTGAGGTACTTACCTTTTTTCTCCTCTTCTTTCTTTCTTGCCGCATCCTCTCTCTGTTTTCTAATGATGGCGAGGCGAGCGAGGTCAGCTTTGGCCTGGTCTGTCTTGCCGGCCAAGTGCATCTTCATGTAACGCTCCTTGGCCTTCTGCTTCTCGATCTCTTCTCTGTGCAGAAGAACATGTTTCAAGGTTAGAGGAATGACAGGAGTTCAGTTTTCCTGTAATGTTCTACACACAAAAAGCCTTTATGACACATAGTCACCTCAGATTAGATTTGTGTGTACCAAGCAGCTTTTTCTCAAACTGTTAACAATTTGCGCTTCAGGTTCATAATCCACAATAGTCCAAATCTCATAAGCTCATTGAAAAGGTTTCATTTAATACTATACTTTCAAGTAAAGTCCCCTATTGGTACTAATACAAGGTGACAGGCTGATGACACACACCTCTCTCTCCTTGACAATTGCCGGGGCTCTTCCAGCTCAATCTGCGTCACCTTCTTGGACTTCTGAGCCACTCTGTTGGGGTTCTCAATTTCTATCAATCCCTCGACACCGGCTCTCCTCCTCTGCAGACAAACACCAACATCTCATACAGTGCAAGCCAAACACTAACCACATATTGAGATCATAAGAAGTGCTTTAAGTGTGCACATTAAATAACACATTGGCCTTTATGTACATGATGGAAAAGCTGTGGCAGTACCTGGGAATCTTCATCATCGCTGTCCTCTGATCCAGAACCTGGTAGCTTCTCCTCTGCTGTGTCATTCTGAGCTGCACCTTCCTGCTCCTGCTCTTCTTGCTCTTGCTACAATACATAAATGACTGTTATTTTTTACATAATACATAATAAAGATGTTTAACTAATCATCTAATCGCTGAGATACTTTAAGAAAAAGAAGTGCAATTTCAACAATACATCTCAATTTCTCTACATGATATATTTTTGTAAAATGGCATAACCCCCTCCCTTTTTTTGGTAGCTCATTAAATAAAAAGGTTCTATAGCAGATGGTGAAAACTGTAACTTTTCAGTCATTTACTTGTTTAGCTGTTACTTAATCACTTTGGTTCAGTATGAGTTGTTATGGGGGGGGGGGGGGGGGGGGGGGGACTGGCTTTTCTTTTTCAATAAGAAAACCTATGAAAAAAGTGGGTCGGACTGGATTCTTTGCTGGACCGATTCTAGCCCCCTTGCCTTATGTTCGACATCTCTGACGTAACAAGGATAACTTTCAATCAGGAGTGTCTAACAAAAATGTATCCGGCTATGTTTTATTCTTTTCAGCTGTTTTCGCGTTGCATTGTGGGAAGTGTAGTCTCCAGCCGGTCTACTTGTGTGGGACATGACTGAGTGTACACTCCACCAACCTTTCTCCTCTCCTTTTCTGCCTTCATCTGGGCATCTATCTCTTCGGGGCTGGTGTACGTCCGCATCCGACCCTTGTGGCCACCTTTCTTACCTGGAAGGACGACGAAAAACACAGATGTGATCGCATTTTGTACAGAGCACGAAAGAAAGAGCGGACAGACAGGCATCAGATGAATCTGAGCAGTTTATAGACATGCTGGCACAGGCCTGCTTAATGCTGAAACATCATTCAGAGCGTAGTTATGCGAGTTAGAATGCCGCCCCAGCGGTACATGTCCATCGGGTGGCTAACAGCGGACAAACAAACATACAAAATGATTTCAGTCCATTCAAACAACTTTTAGAGTCACTCTCACCTCCTTTTGGCATTTTAACAAACGAAGTCTTTACTATAAAGTCCCTAACCAGTGAACACTGACAGAAAACATAAATGTGACGGCAGCGACACAAACTGACAGCTGGCTAAACTCACAGTTGCAATAAGGAGCAGTATATTTTGCGTTGTCCAAGGATATGCCGGTTCATAAATAGTGAACACACGGGGTTTTTTTGGTAAGCCCGTATGCCGCTATGAACCACACATAAAATATTCCAAGAAACGTGTTAGTTATTTTTCCAAATAACATTGGCTATCGTAGTGTAGAAATCTAAATAATGCCCTTAAATGTAAGGCAATTTGTAAGACTGCTAAAGTGATGCAATAGACCAGGCCCGACAGTAAAACATACTTAACCGTACGAAATAAGTATTTTAGGGGAACTTGCATAGTTTATTAGGCTGAGACAAGTTTTAAGAAGTTACTTAACGCCTTTATAAAGAGGTTATCTTAAGTTTCGCGCAATGACGTCGTTCGAGAGACGGAAGGCCTTTTAATCACCCCCCGCATGTGACGTCATATATACGCGCCTGAGAGGGGCTCGTAAGACAAACAGGAAAATACTTACAGCGTTTTGTTGCATTTTTAGCTAAACAGAGACAAAATGCCAAAAGTAAAGAGGAGTCGAAAGCCTCCCCCAGACGGCTGGGAGCTCATTGAGCCCACTTTGGACGAGCTGGATCAGAAAATGAGAGAAGGTAGGCCAGGGAAGTTTCTCGGGGTGATCGGCCGTGGGGCTGTATGCGCAAAGTGAGTCCTGTGTATGACACTGTGAAGCAGCATGGTCTCCCCACACTGATGGATTCGGGTTATTCAGTTTCAGTACATGTTTATATTTGAAACACAAGTTGGCTCTCACCTGAGTTATGTGATGTACCCACAGTAAAAAAAATTGGGGTGAGGTGGGGTGGGGGCGCGGGCAGTGGTTTTCCTGGATTTCCTGTTCACATCAGCTACATCCGGTAACTGGGAAGAAATGGGAAGCTCACCTGGCCCATCATATTTCTGCTTACAGGTGCCAAAATCCTGTGCGGGTTCACCACATTAATACATTGCATTGTATCAGTTCCCCAAGGCAGGTAGTCCTTGTGATGTCATGCTCCTGGTATCAAAGCTAACCATCCTGAATCTTGTTCTGTGTTCTAGCTGAAACTGAGCCGCACGAGGGGAAGCGAAAGGTGGAGTCCCTCTGGCCCATTTTCAGGCTGCATCATCAGCGGAGTCGATACATCTATGACCTATTCTACAAAAGGAAAGCCATCAGTAGAGGTGGGCACAGCCAGCTGAAGTGTTTCCATTACACAGGTTGTGTTTAGGGCAGCTATGGACCACTGCTAGCACTTTCATCTCCTTGGAGGACCACTTTAGTCTTCAAGTATTACAAAAAAACCCTAACAAACAAACAAGAAAACGCCCACAAAATACTTTAAAAAATGTAGTTTTGTTGTTGTTGTTGTTTTTAAATTTCAGATATTGTATAACAAAACAAAACTGCACAAGTAAACACAATTTTTTTCTAACTTCCAAATGAAGCCTTTTATTAAACTACCAAATAAAAAAATTGGCACTCTTTCTGGCCAGACACGTGACAGCACTTCTGCTAATATTTTGTTTGTATTTAACACAATAAAATATAGACATAAGTGTACACAATAGTTTTTGAGTGCCAGTGAAAATGGTTTTCTTTACAAATAATTCTCTCACTGAAACACTCACAGCCAATCCCTCAACATGTTTATACTCTGCTCATTTTGCCTTCGTATTAAATAATTTTTTGCTTTTTAAAGAACTTGTTTTAACATTGCACTCAACAACAAACAAATCCTCCCTAACAAAAAAGGAATTTCAAGGGCCAAATTGCATTATATTTCTTCACGTCAATATACAGGCTGAAAGTGGCCCCTGGGCTGTGAGTTTGAGATCCCTGGTCTAGGTATACGCATTCATAGTGCACTTACTCGGACTATACATGTGGAAAATGCATCTATGAAAAGCCATCAGTGTCTTCATTTGGTCCGGAGACTCGTGGCATTGGTGGCTGGGAAGAAACTCTTATGTCATGGCATCAGCAGCTTGTTTTGAAATGCAGTAAAGGCTAAAGCTGAAAATGTTTTTAAATAACATTAAAACGTTAGGGGGAAAAAAACACTGAAACAATAACCCTCTCTCCCCGAGGTAATTTGTACATTGACGAACTCTGGTAGGAGGTACAGGATTCCCTCATGTAAGCCTAACCACTATACTCATTTGTTCTTCTGTTAGTTAAACCGATTAATGAACATGACAGAGAAGTGTTTTTTGAGGTGAATATTTCAAATGATAATTATTAATTGTTATTCATTTATTCATTCAAGTGTGTATGCCTGCTTAGGGTGTTTGTCTTGATTTGTGTTGATGTCTAATTATTGATGCAACAGTTTCCTGATCCAGGACAAGTTTCTTCTATGGGAGATGGTAAAGGTATCTTATCTTAACATTTCCTGTTCTGGAATGTACAAGATATCAAACCTGTACTGTGTTTCTTCCTTGCAGAGCTATACGAGTACTGTATAAAGGAAGGCTACGCAGACAAGAACCTCATTGCCAAGTGGAAGAAGCAGGGCTATGAGAACCTGTGCTGCCTGCGTTGCATCCAAACACGAGACACCAACTTTGGAACCAACTGCATCTGCAGAGTCCCCAAGAGCAAGCTGGAAGTTGTAAGTCTGGCAGTATTTTAGCATTTCTTGCTAGAATCATCTTTTCAAACAGTTTCCAAGGAAACAACAGATTGAGCTTGTTTCTGTTTAGACAGAATTTGTGTGTTTGTATGAAGAAAACACAAAAAGGAAACAGAAAAGGAGACTAGAAAGCTGAAAACGTGACTGTCAAATTGAAGAAAATATGAGCTTATTTTCTTGATCAGGCAAACACGTTCAATGTACAGTAGCTTGCAAAAGTATTCAGCCCCTTGACCTTTTCCACATTTTGTCACATTACAGCCACAAACATGAATCAATTTTATTGGAATTCTATGTGAAATAGAATAGATCTGGACTTTGACTGGGCCATTCTAACACATGGATATGTTTTGTTTTAAACCATTCCATTGCTGCCCTGGCTTTATGTTTAGGGTCGTTGTCCTGCTGGAAGGTGAACCTCTGCCCCAGTCTCAAGTCTTTTGCAGACTCCAAGAGGTTTTCTTCCAGGATTGCCCTGTATTTGGCTCCATCCATCTTCCCATCAACTCTGACCAGCTTCCCTGTCCCTGCTGAAGAGAAGCACCCCCAGAGCATGATGCTGCCACCACCATCTTTGACAGTGGGGATGGTGTGTTCAGAGTGATGTGCAGTGTTAGTTTTCCGCCACACTTAGCGTTTTGCTTTTTGGCCAAAAGGTTCCATTTTGGTCTTATCTGACCAGAGCCCCTTCTTCCACATGTTTGCTGTGTCCCCCACATGGCTTGTGGCAAACTGCAAACGGGACTTCTTATGGTTTTCTGTTAACAATGGCTTTCTTCTTGCCACTCTTCCATAAAGGCCAACTTTGTGCAATGCACAACTAATAGTTGTCCTATGGACAGATTCCCCCACCTGAGCTGTAGATCTCTGCAGCTCGTCCAGAGTCACCATGGGCCTCTTGGCTGCATTTCTGATCAGCGCTCTCCTTGTTCGGCCTGTGAGTTTAGGTGGACGGCCTTGTCTTGGTAGGTTTACAGTTGTGCCATACTCCTTCCATTTCTGAATGATCGCTTGAACAGTGCTCCGTGGGATATTCAAGGCTTGGGAAATCTTTTTGTAGCCTAAGCCTGCTTTAAATTTCTCAATAACTTTATCCCTGACCTGTCTGGTGTCTAAATCCAATCGGGAATCTGTGGCAAGATCTGAAAACTGCTGTTCACAAACGCTGTCCATCTAATCTGACTGAGCTGGAGCTATTTTGCAAAGAAGAATGGGCAAGGATTTCAGTCTCTAGATGTGCAAAGCTGGTAGAGACATACCCTAAAAGACTGGCAGCTGTAATTGCAGCAAAAGGTGGTTCTACAAAGTATTGACTCAGGGGGCTGAATAATTATGCACACCCCACTTTGCAGTTATTTATTTGTAAAAAATGTTTGGAATCATGTATGATTTTTGTTCTACTTCTCACGTGTACACCACTTTGTGTTGGTATTTCACATAGAATTCCAATAAAATTGATTCATGCTTGTGGCTGTAATGTGACAAAATGTGGGAAAGTTCAAGGGGGCCGAATACTTTTGCAAGCCACTGTATATAAAATAGCCAGTATGAAAAGATGCTGAAAGGATGATCCTCTCGTTTTTCTTTCATTTGTGACAGAAAGAAGTAGCTTATGATCTGTTTCTATTAAACGTTTTTGCTTAGTTTTACAGAAAATTACACAAAAAACAAGTTATGGGAATATATTGTGCAAGATGTTTGAACCAATATAAAAGCCCAGATAAATATCCTACTTGACTCCATCTTTTTTTGTGAGGTGTAGTCTTTATGTAAATCTTTAAAATAAAAAAAGATATGTCAGGAGACTTGATGATGTTTATGTATTTTAATAAGCAAGAATTTGGAGTTATAAATACCTGTCTGACCTCTGCTGTGTCTTTTTTCCCTGCAGGGAAGGATCATTGAATGCACCCACTGTGGATGTAGAGGATGTTCTGGCTAACCCTTACTTGTATTTTTGGACTTATGATTTTTCTGTCAGAACCTTGAAGCAACATTATCTTTTTGGAGTCGCCTTCATGTAAAATAATCTGTCATTTTCCCATCCATCACCCTGAGTTGCCATTATAGGGGAGAAAAACAGTGGAAAAATGATAATACACCAAGAGGGGCTGTGTTGAGTATATAAATTTTCTGTTGCGTTGTTTTTTTTGTTTTTGTCTTTTTTTAAATATCTCGCTAAAGCTTGCAACTCTAAAAGAACCAAATTAAGACCGGTCATTCCAGCAAGACACAGCCACTGTGGCGGTCATTTCTAATGTGCTTGTTTCATTTAAAGCGCAGTGTTTAAATTTAAATTTAAAGAGTCATCACTGTTATAGTGCAGTTTTAAATAAAGTGTTTCAGATTGTCTTGCTGTCTTGTTTTGCTTTTTTGTTGTTGTTGGAGGGGGAGTTGTGTGGGGGGGTTTTTTGTTGTTTTTTTCAATCAAATAGACTCTAGACTTTAACAGTCTTCATCTGAAGTTCTGATTCTGTTTGTCGTGTTAAAATAAATCACTGAAAGGCTGAAGGTTTCAAAGATTCGTGTGTAATCATAAAAAAAAGATTTGGATACTTGAGGATGGGTACTTTGCATTTGCATGTTCTAAGTATAAAATATTGATGTAATATTTTGTATGTGTTTAATCGCTACAATGGCGCAAACCTCCACAAGCATGTAGCTTTAAAAGTTATGGAAGTGAAGATTTGCAAATTAAATCAAGACCTCAGTTATATCAGTGAACTTTTAATAATTCAAAATGCCAAGCTGTGTCTCGACTTCAGATTAATAATCTATAGCAAACATATTATGATTATGCATTATATACACCCACATACACATGAACAACAATAACTGTGGTCCAGTAATGAAGTCACTATTAGGGCGTCATATAGTGGGCACATTATAGTGGAAATATAGCTCATGTAACATATGACACAATCTTACACAATCTTTTTCATCTTATCAGAGGTCCCTCATGTACGGAGATCATTTATGTATAAAAAATATTTACTCCAACAGTGACACAGAAATTACAGAAAAAAAACTGCTGAGAATTCAGGATCACAAGTGGCTCATAAAATTAATCATTTTTAAATGTCACAGCTTTCTTACTTACTTTTCTTTTTTAAATGCATTTTTAAACTGAATTACAAATGCAAAACTTTTCACTTGCAATACCAGATACACCCACCAGGGGGAGGTGTACCTTCTTTTGTCCATATATCTTTATGGACAACAATTTGTCCATTAAAATGAGGTAAGTAAGTTGATGTTTTATATAATAGTGGTGCCACATTTTACTTGCTTTATTCATTTTGATGTTTGAAAACAGGGTTAAAATAAGTGTATTTGTAGATTTGATCTAATGTATTTGTCTGTTTGACTCCTGGCTTATTAAAAGAGCCAAGTTAATGTTCCTGTATTCTTACAGCCCACTTAAAAATAAATAAATAAATCCAGTTGTAGTCCTACCTTTTCATGAAGGAGCTCTTGCACAAGGAAAGACCTAATTTTGAGATTTAGGCATAATTTTCCTGTACACAGACATAAACAGATACACTGGTAGCACAATACAGGAAGAAATGCAAGATTCCAACAGAAGCCTACAGTACTGTGCAAAAATCTTGAGCCACCCCACATTTGTTTTTATTTAGAATAACTTTATTATCCACAATTTATTATCAATGGACAATTCTCTTTGGTTCACCAAGTTATAAATCAAGTGACTTCATATCAACCCACATATACATGTACAAAAAATGTCATTACAAAACTTCAATACAATGATAACATATCAGAGCATCTAATTATTCAGTATACTAATTGCTCTGAGCACAAATGTATGTTTGGCTGTTTCAGTAAATAACTGCATCCATTTCCAATTTTTCTAGAAAATTCCAAAGAAATAAGGAGTGACTGACACTATAACATTTTGTAACTTGGGTTTTTCCTGTTGAATTTAAAGATGGATATTACATGCAGACTTTAACAAAGGAAACACAAAGCAGTGACTCAATGCCATCTTCATAATTTTGCTCTTTACATTGCAAAGATCAAAAAGTTTTGAACTTGGTGATTAAAAAACTGCAGATGATTTCCACTGTTTTCTTTAACAAAATCAAGTTTAATGAGAGAAGAATCGGCATTATGAAATAACATCAGTTCATGTTCAATTTCACGAACAAAAGAAAGTGATTTCAGAAGCACAAGTGTGACCACACAGAGCACACCTGAGCACAAAACAGACATGCTACCACACAATGCCTTCATAAGCAATATCATCTGATTTGCTGCTAAAACTCTACAGACATCTATGAAAAGTCAAGTCATCAGTGAAAGTGAAGAAATGTAGTTTTAAAAAGCAAAATCACAGATAATATTTATCCATACTTTATAATATTGATAGATCTTAATTTTCAGGTGTTTTCATTTGGTAGTTTTTAACCATCAGAATAAAACACAAATGTATGGACAGTGCGGTGACCCTCCTCGGCTTGTATTTGTAGGTCACATAACTATTGGGCGGAGGTGAAGAAGTCTAGCTGCCTAGTTGTCGTCAAGGGGCAACTGTGGCTTTGAGGACATAAGGAGCTGGCCTGACTCTAATGCATACTAACTCATCCAAGCATGCATCACACAGCTGATTCACTCACTTTCCTTGTTGTGCTTAATGCTTCACATCCTTGTGTGGACTCACACTTCAAAGAAAAGCTAGAGCAGGGTGCTTTTATTTTAGATGAGCTTTAGATCATTTGAACAAGACTAAATGTTAAGAAAATTGATTGATTGATTGATTGATTGATTGATTGATTGATTGATTGATTGATTGATTGGTAATTTATTTCAACATGTGAACAATATACAAGTACATTTAGAAAAGAAATAAGAGAGAAAAAAAATACTATACAAATTACATACAAAAAAACATTCTGATTAATTTACATGTTGAAAGGGAGTGGGAAGAAGTATACACTTATTTAATCCCACCCCTTTGCCATAAATTATCAGTGAATATTTAGTCAGCTTCCTTACTGATATAATTTGTAATAAAAATAGTGAACAGATTTCTGATATACTATACTATAATATCACATCATGAATTTTTTGTTTGTTTGTTTGTTTCTAAATAGAGACATTCACTTAATTTAAATATTTTCCTTTTCTTTATAGATCGAGAAGATCATATTTTTATAACTCTTTTTGAACAGTTTTATGTTTGGACATTGCTTTAATTCCATATTCAGTTTGTTCCATAGTTTCACTCCATGAACAGAAACACAAAAGCCTTTTCTTGTAGTACGTACCTTCATTGTTTTGAAGTTACAAAAACCCCTTAAATTATAACTTCCTTCTTTCAAAAAAAACATACTCTGAATATTACCTGGCAGTTCTTTATTTTTTGCTTTGAATAGAATTTGTGCTGTTTGGAATTTCACTATATCGTCAATTTTCAATATTTCAGACTGCAAAAATAGTGAGTTTGTATGTTCCCTATAACCTGCATTGTGGATGATTCGAATTGCTTTTTTTTGAAGAGTAAAAAGTGAATGTAATGTGGTTTTATAGTTATTGCCCCAGACCTCTGCACAATAGCTTAAGTATGGTGAAACCAGTGAACAGTAGAGAATATGAAGTGATGTTCTGTCGAATACCTGTTTTGCCTTGTTTAGTACTGCAATGCTTCGTGATACTTTGGAATGAATATATCTTACGTGAGCTCTCCAGTTAAGTTTTTCATCTATTATTACCCCCAGAAATTTATTTTCACTGACTCTTTCAATATCAACACCATTTATTTGAATCTTTGCATTTGTATTTAAACTACTATTTCCAAATAACATCAGTTTAGATTTATTCAAATTTAATGATAATTTGTTTTTATCAAGCCAGAACTTCACTTTACTTATTTCATTAGTCATATCCTCCAATAAATTCTGCAGATCATCACCAGAGCAAAAAATGTTTGTATCGTCAGCAAAGAGAACCATTTTTAATACTTTGGACACTTTACAGATGTTATTAATGTACAAGTTGAAGAATTTTGGACCCAAAACTGACCCTTGGGGTACACCACAAGCAATGTCCATACATAAGGAGCAACCACCATTTATTTTCACAAACTGCTTTCTGTCACTTAAATAACTCCGGACCCAATCTAAAGCTACCTCTCTGACACCATAACGTTCCAGTTTTCTTATTAATATATCATGATCTATAGTGTCAAATGCCTTTGTCAAGTCTATGAATAACCCAGCCACATATTGCTTTTTGTCTATGGAATTTGTGATGTATTCTATTGAATCTAATAGTGCCGATGATGTTGATCTGCTTGATCTGAATCCGTACTGACTCTCAGTGAGTAGTTTATGTTTATCTATAAATTTTTCCAGTCTGTTTTTAAACAGTTTTTCAAGAACTTTTGAGAATTGAGGTAGTAAAGAGACAGGCCTGTACAATAGACAAACGAGCCCCTTTTTACTGTAAAAACCAAGCAGCAAGTTAACGGCTCTCATTTAGACAGGCAGCATTCAGCATGTCACTTTTATATCACTCCTTCTTTTATTCATATGCATCTAAAAGTGAGTATCAGTGAGTGGTATTACAAGTTGCGGATCAACGGTGTATTCACACCGAACGCGATGGACGCGAATAGAGCGTCAGGTTTACATGTAATGTCAATGGAAAGGCGCGATGACGCGCGACTGCGGGTCCCGCGAAAATTCGGAAGCAGATTTGCATCGCGAAAACGCCAAAACGCGTGAAACGCGCGTCAGTGTAGCGCGTCTGGCGCGTTTGACGCGCGAATAATAAAACCACGCGCGTCAGTTTTTGTGTTGCATTTTGTGCATACACGCGTTTCGCGTCTACCGCTCGAGTTGGAAAAAATCTGAACTCCAGCGTCAAATCGCACCGCGACAACCAATCAGGAGCCTGGTGACGTGGCTGTTACCTAGGTCAAAGGGGCAGGTCCAGCCAAAGCCTTTCATACTTCAATGGAGGGGAAGGCTAATCAATGCCGTAGCAAACAACTCGGAGCTGTACGACACCAGCTGCTTTCAGTACCGAGACAGGAATAAAAAGGACCGAGCTTGGAGGAAGATATGTGAAGAGATCGGGCAACCTGGTAAGTTCATTCATTTCTCTTTTGAAAGTTTTCACTGACCCGGCAAGCCACCGCTATTTTCCCACTGACGTACAAATACCGTTCTGCTTTTATGCATGTTGTCATTTAGGAATATATTTTATTGTTTATTAATAAACAGCACACAGTGGTCCCGCTGTTCATCCGTCACTGCTTTGCTTTTTCGCTGATTTTTTATTGCACCGTACAGCATTGCATTCTGCAGCCTGATTGACAAATCTCCTCCGTGTCGTGTCTCCTGCGCTTGCCAAATTTATCACGTTTGGTTTTGATAACCATCACGTCCAATAGAAAAAACAGCACAAAAACACCCATAACTATGAGCCTCATTCGGAAATAGACACCTGCACCGCGAGGGAAAAAGGCGCACGAAAGTGGCGGGCAGATGAAGACAAACCGCGGCATAATAATACTTTTACGTTTTGCAATCTACAAAGGTTTGCACTTTGAGAATCAATTGTGAGAACTGTGACCAATGTTCATGTGTGTGTGTGTGTGGAAAAAAGTGTATAAAGTGCGTGACCAGGGGCTAGTTATTCTGAGAACCCCTGCTGCAATAAATGAGGGACCAAGATAATAATAATGAATAATGTATTGATCCCCGAGGGAAAATCCCTCTCTGCATTTAACTCATTCACTCAGAGAAGGAGTGGGAAGCCACTGGGCACCCAAAGAGCAGTGCGTAGAGACAGCACCTTGCTCAGGGGTACCTCGGGGGAGCCGTTCAGTGGATTCGAACCCCCAACCTTCCAATCATAGGACCACCACTGTACCTACTGAGCTATCCTTGCCCATAACTCTAGAGTATTCACATTTCTCTGTGTAAAGGCGGCTGATCTGACAGTGTCCACGACTCATAAATAATTTCTAAAACTCATCAATAGCCTGAGATGTCTTCAGAAAAATAAAACATCTCCATCTCTACAAACTACAAAGAAACGCTGCAGTAAAAATGAAAGAAAACCATCAGCATGGCTCCTCAGGCTCACAGTCTATGATGGGGCAGGCAATTAATTCTCCCAAGGGCCCACATAAGAAACTGGGACTGGGAAGTTCTGGCAGATCACGGTCACATATTCTAGTCTTGTATCTCTATTCAAACTTTTTGGAATGAAGTTTAAGTAATAAGTTACTTAAGTGGCAGGTAATTTCAGACTGACATAAGTCATTTCAGTCTGCATGCATCAAAACCCTTCAGATTCATACAATTTTGTTTTTAACGTTTTCTGTAATAATTATTTTATTATTTGATTTTGATCATTTAGTTGATAATTATCCCATGATCTCTTGGGAGTGAGGCTCACCTCGTGCTCTGACATCTCCACACCTGTCTGCGTGGCCAGGTCCCAGTGGCTCTTCTGGCTGAAGTTGAGGGCCAGGCTTGGGTCCGGGTGGATGTCCACCAGCAGCTCAGCAGGCGAATCTGAAAACAGACACTGACGGCCAAACTCGCAGCGGTGCTTGGAGTAAGCATAAGTGTTTTCCATGCTGCCATGAAAACACAGAAGAGCCTGCTCTGTACTTGATTCTCTTAAGTACAGAGGTGGGAAGTGACGCAATACAAATATTTTGTTACTGCTGCATTATGTGGTGTGAAATTGTGCCTATAAATCAATTTCCAGTAGACAAAAACCTGTTGATGAAAGTCAGAGAAAGTGGTTGGCAATCTATGAGATTCAAAGTCAAAGCGTACTTAAAAGTCTATTCCTCCAGAATTTAAAAATATTACATGAGGCATAATGAACCAGAATGACTGTTTGCTATAAGGAAAGGACTTTACCCATTTAAGCTTTAAAACACCATGACACCAAAATAACTTGTTAGTTCTATAAAGTGCTTTGAGTGCTCAGATACAGTAAAAAACAAAAAGCGCTATATGAGAACCAGACAATTTACCATAGATGAGCCCAGACAAACAGCACATCCTTGTCTTATCCCCTTTTTGATTTCAAATATCGGACATGCTCCATGACATAAAGCTACTGAGCTATTGATAGTTATATAGCATCCCAATTACCTGGTTTTAAGGAACGTGTGAATAAATCACTGTCGTCAAGCAGATGAGAGGCTTTTTATTAATCTGTACGGATCAGGTAATACCGCTCTTCTTCTCAGCTTCTGTCCCCACACACCTAACTTCCTTTCAGAATTCCTCCACCAATCACAGGGCAGGGAACAGAACGCTACCAGGTGCTTCTCCGTACATGAATAGGTGTATTTTTTTTCCATTACTGACTTTGTTTGCCATATCTGTGCATCCTTCAAGTTTCCAAAAGCAGCTGTTAGATCAGCTTAGTACAATTCAATATGAGTCCTTAACTACTGCACTGCTGGTTCACAGAATGCAGGTGGTCGCCCTCTGGTGGACTATGTGGTAACTGCATCTTGTAATTAGATTAACAAGAAAGACGCAAAGGAATAAAGCCACGAGGTTTAAAATGTTGATGTTAATCTTCCTTTTCTGACTTGTTTTTGATCCTGAACTTATATCTCATCTTAGCTGAAAAGAACTAAAATGGACCAGTGCCTGTGACATGCAAGAAGTAAAGCTGTTACTGGAGAATCATCCTTAACAAGAAAATCATCAGTGGAACAAAAAGAAAACAGACAGAAGCAAATCCTTCATCTTTATCTGCTGTGATGATCAATATCTGAGCTACACAAACATAACAGCCACACAAGTAGGATGTTTGGGTGCTTTTTATTTAAAAACTGCGATACAAATTTTTCATGTCATGAATTTGATCTTTTCTATTAATTCAGTAGTCAAAACATAATAATGATTAAACACATGGTAAAATATAATCAGCATTTTGATTGTAGCATTGCAATTAAGTATGTATAAGTAGTATAGTAGCATAGTATAAGTATGTCATTAGCAGTGTTGGGAAGGTTACTTTTAAAATTTATTCCACTACAGATTACAGAATACATGCCCCAAAATGTATTCTGTAATGTATTCCGTTACGCTACTCAATGACAGTAACGTATTCTGAATACTTTGGATTACTTAATATATTATCATGCTTTTTACAACTACGTGAATGTACTATTGCTGTGTGATTTATTACTGTTACTGAAGGTCCCAACCGTAGTAAAGGGACCTCTGACTAATACGTCGGGTTCCGTGTAGGGCTGTAGCTGAAAAAGTTGCTTTACTTTGTTGTCTGGGTCAAGTTTGCTAGCGAGAGACAGAGAGAGGCGTTGAAAGGCTGCTCCAACGGAACTTATTGTTTCGGAGGAAAACACGAACACGGTGTACAGTCGAGTCTTAATAGCTTACTTACAACTGGGCTCGTCAGGCACTCTTCTTGGCTGCAGTGGTTATTATTATATTTACATGCTCCCAGCTCCCGTTTCTGCTCAATGACAACTCTACTTTTCCACTCGCCTTTTTCTCCCTCCTCGCGCTCACAGACACATAACACATAACCACGGTTGCCATGCTACCGCCTGGAACAACAGAGCATAGCTGTCAAACAAAACCCAAACAGTCCTGACCCGACTCAATATTAAACAGGAAAGTACCGCCGTGTAATCATTTATTTCAACAAAGTAACTGTATTCTGAATACCACCTTTTTAAACGGTAACTGTAACAGAATACAGTTACTCATATTTTGTATTTTAAATACGTAACGGTGGTACATGTATTCCGTTACTCCCCAAATCTGGTCATTAGCATTATCAGCTTTAACAGCACCAACATAATTCTGAAAGTCACCATTTTTATTGCTTGGAATCTTTTTAAAGTCATGTTTACAAATACAGACAAACTCTCCACAAACAAACTTACTCAACAAAAAAACCAACAACAAAGTAAGGCAAAAATAAAAAGAGAATCTGATCAAGAATGTGTTCAAGTTAAAATACAATCACAGCAGTTTAACAGCTTTGAGCGGCTTCTGGCTCATACAAACTGAGCAGCTGAGCTGTAAGAACGAAAAGCAGCTGATTTTGTCTCCACCTTTTAAAGCTTTTTAAATTATGTACAGTCTGGTTCTCTTGGATGAAGACTCATAAGCTGCCTTTGAGTGTTACAGGTTCACGTTCTGCTGATTTTAAGGCACTGTGTGGTGAATCCACAGCCCAAAGTCTCTCATGGTTTACTGTTTTCTGTCTGTGGTTTGAGTCCCTGAGCTTTTGGAGTTTAACACTTGGAGATGATCACAAACCAGGTGAGACCCACAGTAGTTCACTGTGAGAGTGTCCATTGCTGCTTTACTGACTGACCCCAACCGGTCGCAGCAGATGGCCCCGCCCCTCCCTCAGCCTGGTTCTGCTGGAGGTTTCTTCCTGTTAAAAGAGAGTTTTTCCTTCCCACTGTCGCCAAAGTGCTTGCTCATAGGGGGTCATATTGTAGGATCTACTGTACAATATAAAGCGCCTTGAGGCGACTGTTGTTGTGATTTGGCGCTATATAAATAAAATTGAATTGAATTGCATGTTAAGCCCATCACCCACCCACTGACCTGCCCCTGGTGCTGATGGGACACAGCATTAGTGATCATACAGCAGGACGATAAGATGGTCAGAGTGTGGAGACAATCGTTCAGCACTAACATCACCTTAAATGTCTTCTTGTACCTCTGCGGCAAATAGATAACTCAGAGTTTTTTGGGTTTTTTTTAAAGAATCACTCCTTCTCTTTTTAGCTTGACAAATTAGATAAATATGCCTAGAAATACCTGCTGTAAAAAAAAGAACTGCAGCCAATCCAGAGCATTATGATGATTAAACCAAAAGATTCATCCATAAAATACTGAGAATTTTACACCTCACACATACTGTATGTCAAAATTAATGCTGAATATGAAATCCATCATTATTCTCACCTCTCTGCCATCTTCTAATGTACTTTATAACTACAAACAGAACTGCAGTACTCAGAGCTCCACCACAAAATGCTGCTACAACCACAGCCACTCCACAGCAGGACTTCAGCTCAGCTGTTTTCTCTGAAACACGTTAAACAAAAAGTTAATACAGCACAGAACAGTAGACAGAACTACTGTTAAACAGCGTCTATTTAAAACCTGAAAATTCCACCAAGAATGAGAACAGAAGAAGAAATCTTACCACAGTGAGGCACGTAGATCTCATCATCAGTCACATGGCTGATCTCCTGCTGTGTGGCTACACAGCGGAAGACGTTGGTGTCTGTCTTGGTCACAGCGATGAGGAGGGTGACGTAGTAGCGGTCTCCTCTGTACGACACCTGCGGCTCCTCAGCGGGAAGGATGTTTCCATCGCTGTCCTTCCACTCCACCAAAGGCTTTGGAAAAGCACCTGGAACCTCACACTTCAGCAGCGCCCCGTCCTCCGTGATGTTCAGGATCCCAACAAAAGGCTTTGGAGCTGCACCTGTGAGCACAGCATGAAGCTACAGCTGCAGCACAAGGTCACGGAGACTAATATACTGTTATATTATATACTCTGTAATGTTATTGTTATTGAAAATGACATTTTCCTTAAATTAATCACCATAAAAAACTATCCAAAGTAAATTAAACAACAGTACTACAGTACAGAGAGTGCAGAATTATTAGGCAAGTTGTATTTTTGAGGAATAATTTTATTATTGAACAACAACCATGTTCTCAATGAACCCAAAACACTCATTAATATCAAAGCTGAATGTTTTTGGAAGTAGTTTTTAGTTTTAGCTATTTTAGTGGGATATCTGTGTGTGCAGGTGACTATTACTGTGCATAATTATTAGGCAACTTAACAAAAAACAAATATATACCCATTTCAATTATTTATTTTTACCAGTGAAACCAATATAACATCTCCACATTCACAAATATACATTTCTGACATTCAAAAACAAAACAAAAACAAATCAGCGACCAATATAGCCACCTTTCTTTGCAAGGACACTCAAAAGCCTGCCATCCATGGATTCTGTCAGTGTTTTGATCTGTTCACCATCAACATTGCGTGCAGCAGCAACCACAGCCTCCCAGACACTGTTCAGAGAGGTGTACTGTTTCCCCTCCTTGTAAATCTCACATTTGATGATGGACCACAGGTTCTCAATGGGGTTCAGATCAGGTGAACAAGGAGGCCATGTCATTAGTTTTTCTTCTTTTATACCCTTTCTTGCCAGCCACGCTGTGGAGTACTTGGACGCGTGTGATGGAGCATTGTCCTGCATGAAAATCATGTTTTTCTTGAAGGATGCAGACTTCTTCCTGTACCACTGCTTGAAGAAGGTGTCTTCCAGAAACTGGCAGTAGGACTGGGAGTTGAGCTTGACTCCATCCTCAACCCGAAAAGGCCCCACAAGCTCATCTTTGATGATACCAGCCCAAACCAGTACTCCACCTCCACCTTGCTGGCGTCTGAGTCGGACTGGAGCTCTCTGCCCTTTACCAATCCAGCCACGGGCCCATCCATCTGGCCCATCAAGACTCACTCTCATTTCATCAGTCCATAAAACCTTAGAAAAACCAGTCTTGAGATATTTCTTGGCCCAGTCTTGACGTTTCAGCTTGTGTGTCTTGTTCAGTGGTGGTCGTCTTTCAGCCTTTCTTATCTTGGCCATGTCTCTGAGTATTGCACACCTTGTGCTTTTGGGCACTCCAGTGATGTTGCAGCTCTGAAATATGGCCAAACTGGTGGCAAGTGGCATCTTGGCAGCTGCACGCTTGACTTTTCTCAGTTCATGGGCAGTTATTTTGCGCCTTGGTTTTTCCACACGCTTCTTGCGACCCTGTTGACTATTTTGAATGAAACGCTTGATTGTTCGATGATCAGGCTTCAAAGCTTTGCAATTTTGAGACTGCTGCATCCCTCTGCAAGATATCTCACTATTTTTGACTTTTCAGAGCCTGTCAAGTCCTTCTTTTGACCCATTTTGCCAAAGGAAAGGACGTTGCCTAATAATTATGCACACCTGATATAGGGTGTTGATGTCATTAGACCACACCCCTTCTCATTACAGAGATGCACATCACCTAATATGCTTAATTGGTAGTAGGCTTTCGAGCCTATACAGCTTGGAGTAAGACAACATGCATGAAGAGGATGATGTGGACAAAATACTCATTTGCCTAATAATTCTGCACTCCCTGTATACTGCAGTTACAGTACTGTTACAGGTGAGTGTTATCACATGACCGTAACCCACAGTGTCTCAGACTAAAGACAGATCTGGAGAAATCAACAGGCTGACGATGTCACTGATGTTTACATCTGCACTGTGTGCTACAACTCTGCACCCAGAGGCTGTGCACCATTCACTCATTTACACACAGAACTCTGAATAAAGCTTCAAATTCATGTGTCACAGAGAGACAAGGCCACACAACAACCTGTTCAGATTCTTCATGTTGCTGCTAACTGTGAGCTGTTCTGATTTGCAGATCTCACAAATCCATATTTCATTCCCAGCAGAACCCAGATTTGATCATTTTGAATTTGATGGCAGTTCCAGAAAATCTGAAGAAATCTCTGTGGGCAAGGGACTTCAATATTGTCCAGTCACAGGCCTCTTATACTGTACTTCCCCAAGATCATGCTAAACTGCACACTGGATCTATTAAAAGAAACATGGCTTCATAGTGGCAGAGTCTGAATACTGAACTTGGCAACATGCGGTGCAGATGTTTCACCATCATGCCTGTCACAAAGTCCAGCACATGCTCTCCTCAGCTCCCAGATGTTTATGGACCGCTGTTAAAAGAAGAGAGAATGCTGCACAAGGTGAACCTGACGCTGTACTTCCATTTTGGAGACATGTTGCTGCCATCAAATTAAAAAAGACCCCTTTTTCTTTTCCTAAAATATAATTTTTTGTCAGTTTAAACATCTGATATATTTTCTATGTTCTATTCTGAATGAAATATCATTTAATGAGACCTGAAAGTCGTGGTATTTTATTTTTATTCACATTTTACACACATTGGGGTTATAGATCAAAAACAGGGTTCAACACTGTTTCTCCTGATCTGTACTTAAATGCAGAGCATCACAGACTCTGATTTACTGAACTGTTTATGCTGTTCAGTATCAACATTTCTCAAATGATGCTCAGGCCTGCAGAGCTGCAGCACACGTTGCGGATATTAATGACATCATCACTCACCTGTGACGTCACCTGATCGGTCCTTAAAGACACGTTCTGAAAGGCAACAACAACACGTTTTCACTCTGCATCATCAGCTTATCTCCTGCTGTTTGCTTCGTGGTTACATCTGTACAATCTAACAGTGAGAGCCACCTCAGCATAAATGCAGAACTCTGTTATTACATTATTGGAGTGAGTAAAGCAGCGATCTTAGTTGTGTTTTCAGGATGTTTTCAAAAATGAAAAACTCACCAACGATGAGTTTAATGTTGAAACGTTGTTGCTTTGGGTGAAGATGTGGAATAATACAGGAGTATTCTCCACTGTCGACCAGCTTGGTGTTTCTGATGACTATGGAGGCGTTACCAAGCTTCAACTCTTCTGAGAAATGTGAGACCCGACCTTTGAACTGCTCATCTTGTCCCGGACGTCCGTTATTGTATTCGTCGCCAGCAGAGTACAGGAACACCTCCTTCTGACCATCTTTCTTCCAGTCAAAGACCTCATGTTGAAGGCTCAGCTTGGTGCTGAGGGAGCAGGGTAAGATGGCATCTCTTCCTTCTGGGACCAAAACTGTGACAACTCCCCGCCCTGAAGGATGAAGCATATTTTAATTCTTATGTTTCAATAAGTCAAAAGTCCTAAAACACATGTACGTAACCTCCAATGTCTAAAAGACGTTTTTCAAAAGTAAAAAAGTAGATCCAAGTTAATCCCAGTTTTAACATAAAACAATATTTAAAAAAACGATTCAATTTGTCATCACAAATTAAATCTACTCTTGAAGAGCAGCAGAGTTAGTCCTTAAAAAGATGCTTTTTGCGTTTTTCAGTTTGATGTAATTTCACTTTATTTTTTCTCAGTCACCTGGTTACCCAGCATGCCTCAGTGGTATAAATTTGCAATATGACATTTGTGTCTGTGGTTCTCCCTCATTCAGGACACAGCAGACTTGAGTGCAGAGGGCTTGTTTGTTTGTTTGTTTGTTTGTTTGTTTGTTTGTTTGTTTGTTTGTTTGTTTGTTTGTTTGTTTGTTTGTTTGTTTGTTTGTTTGTTTGTTTCCGCTGGCCAAGGGAAGGGACGCGTTTAATCCTTCCTCTGACAGAAAGTATTTTTCTATAGTGGAAATACACAGGACTGATACAGTAAACTCATTAATTCACAGTTAAATTGTCCGGTTGTATATACTTTTGTTATTACTACTACCAATACTACAACAACTAATAATAATAATATTATTATTATTATTAATAATAATAATAATAATAATAATAATAATAATAATAATAATAATAGTGATAATAATAAAAGTAAGAAGAAGAACCACTGTCCTCTCTTTTCTCCCTAAAACACTAAAGAGAGCTGAGAAACGTTGGAAACTATAAAATCAAACATATTTAAAGTTGTGGTTGATTAGCTGTTATAGTTTGTTCTTACCTATGCTGCCTTTTCTGACGTACAGTTTTCATTGTGGTTGAAAAGAAATGTTAAACCGTGAATTTAAGTAGTACAGACTTTACTTCGTTTTGGTCCACAGAAGTACCACCACCCGTAGGTTGGAAAGGCAAAAACTTCCTCTTTCACTCCAGAAAGAGGTCGTATCCAATAATCTGAGTAATCCAGTATGTATCTTTTATATTCTGGATTTATAAATTTTAAAATTACACATTTGTAACATAGATTAACAGCACTGTATAAATTTAGCTGAAAATAAAATTTATGATTTTTATTTTGGCCAGCACAGGTGTCACTTTTGGCTTCCAACCAAATCGTCTGAGATTTTCCCTGGTGCGGAACATCTTGTATTTTTTAATAATACTTTGTACTGTAGCCACTGGAACTTGAAAACATTTAGATATGGCCTTGTAGCCCTTTCCTGACTTGTGAGCAGCCACAATGCACAGCTGCAGGTCCTCAGTGAGAGCTGAGAAATGTTTTTTTCCACAATAATACGTCTTGTACATTGTCTTATTTTCTTTCGGCAGACACCTATGTCATTTCCAGTCAAAACAAAACTTGCTGGTTGAATAAAAGTAACTTTAACTAAAAATTTGCCATGGGTATGAATAATTATGGGCTTGACTGTTGTGTGTTTAATCATCATGTTTGAAGTACAGAGTTTCTTCAGTTCTGGTCAAGAGAAATAGGAGAAATAGCGCCCCCAATAGGTGTCCATTGCTTGTGGGAAGTGCTTTGCATCCGGTGTGTGTGTGAGATGAACTCACACACGTCGGAAAGAAGACTCAATGCAAAAATCCGACCCAATAGGCTTATGTTATGTACTTATGTGCCCTCTTGGAAATTAGATTTTTATTCAAAATTAGTTTTTTACCTAGATAAATAAAGGACTAATAAAACAAACAAACAAAAGCTGTCTTTTGAGTAATCCAGATACCACATTTTCCTCTACGATCTTTTATATTCTGAATTAAAATGACACATTTAAAACATTCAAATTTACACCACTGTATAAATTTTGCCGAAAATCGTATCCGTGTTTTTTTATTTTAAATTTCTCCGATCGCTAAATGAATGCAGTTACTAAGCATGAGTCTTCTTACCGTTTTCATGTCCTTTCGCAGACGCAGTTACAAGAACAAGGCAGAAATACAGAAACTCCTGAATGTCCATCTTTTTAACAAGTCCATACAGTAAGATGCGCAATTCACGAACTGGTGACTCGCTCCGCAGCTTGCTCTCTCTCTCTCTAACTCTCTGATTGGACAGTTTCAGCAGCTGTCATTTACTGTCGACTGCAGTCAGATGTTTCTCTCTAACTCTCTGATTGGACAGTTTCAGCAGCTGTCATTAACTGTCTGACTGCAGTCAGATGTCTCTCTCAAGCCAGCTGTTACTTTCTGAGTCTGTGAGTCCGCCAGGGTCCGCTCGGGTCGGAGTAGCGACAATTTCGTCATTAAGCATTAAGTCTCAAACTTAAGAGAGCATAAAAGTTTGACACCCCCCCCACCTTTGTTCTCTCTCAGTACAGATTGAGTACGACAGTTCTGCAGCCGGGCAAAGATGTTTGGAAGAGTGAGACCTCTTTCTTTTTATATCTTTATCTTAACGTCAACTCCGAGAGCAAATTCTCTGCACTCCAAGCCCGTGTTGGGTGTGTGTGTGTGTGTGTGGGTGACACGCGCGCGCGCACACAAAACTTGTTGGTATGTTTGAAGCTGGAGCGTGATGTCACGGGGGTGGAAGCAACATGAGGCAGCTCGTGTATCGATGTTAGCAAACGAAGGCGTCTAGCCTGGATAGCAGCTGTGAGACGAGCTGATATCCAGTTCTCTTCCATCTCCAAATATCTGTTGGTGCTCCAGACATTCTAAATATGTTCATATCACTCTTTATAGCCTATTAGTTTTATTTTCTATGCACTCTGAGCTCATAGCAAATTAGAACAAACATCCTACTGAGTGATTTTGCAGAACTACCTTCTATTTATAGAGTTGCTAATTATTTGGCATTATTGCAGCAAACCAGCCTATGAAATGGATGAAACATCATGACTGGGTTCCAGCGCTACACAAGGGACCTGCTTCAAACATACCAGCATGCCAATCAGATTACTTCTTCCATGTGAGGGTGAAGAGGTGACCCTCCTGGATAAGATGGTGAAGGTTTGCTGCGTTGTGGTGAACAGTGTGATAATAAAACCAGGGAAAAATGAAACCTGCTCCTGTTAAATATTCTTAAGTCTTTTGCTGTATAAATACCGTTATGTTTTTCAAAAGATACAGTAAATAAAGTAATGTTAGTAGTGGGTGATATCATGTAAACACTGTCATGATTTTATGTAAACATTTTGTCATTTGTAAACTATAAATGACATGGATTCTACACTGTAACTGATGTGATGTTCTATAAAGTGGTTTTAATAAAAAAAAAAAAGGCAAAATTAGTTTGTTTCTTTATTCAACAGTGGTACATATTCAGTAAATGCAAATTATTTACACGGCAGTGCACTACAGGCATAAATCTAGACCCCTAGATAAAACATGATGGCATTATAGCAGTGACAACTCCTCCACAGTAGCAGGTGGGATTTTTCTTTTTTGAGGACGGCTCCTTTAACCTTTCAATACGGATGGTCTGTTTATGTTTTGATTGAGAGCCTTTTTTTGGGCAGCTGAAGAGGAGAAGTCTATCTTATAGCCAACCACTGGCTGTATCTTGGTCACATTACCCAGCAAAACCTAATATGCAGGTTCATCTGCAACAGTCCTTGTGCCACAGATCAACACTGTTGCTTCTACATTAAACAGAAGAGCAGTGACGTGGGTGCAGGTCTCTGCGACAGGTGCAGTGGGCGGCTTCAACCTCCCCTGTGATGCTCACAGTGACCCATGGCTGCAATGCTGGTTCATTCAGTCTTTGAGAGTGCAGGACCTGAAACACACACAAAGTTCATTTAAAGACAAGAACTATGAGCCAAGGCCGACACAAATGTGTTTTATCTACTTTATCGTATGTCACATCAATGCACTGAACTCACTCACTGTTGTTGGAACCATACTGAATTTAACCAGATAAATGTTCTATATAGTGAGAGAGAGTATGCAAATTGCTAACAAACAGTCATTATAATTCATCATACATTGAGAATAGCAGACAAAATCAACAATACAGCTCTTCCAATTTATATATATATTTATATATATAATTTATAATAATAATTAATATTGTGCTGAACGCAAAACAAAACATTAAATAAGCCACACCAGTGTCTACTGTCTGTCTACTGTTTACTATCAAAGCCAAGTGGCTAATAAAGGTAAACAGAAGTTTTCTTGTTAGTTTATCTTATTTCAGGATACATGTCATATATCCACTTCTGTGAGGACAGCATTGTGCCATCACGCACCAGGGTGAGTTATAACAATGACAAACCCTGGTTTACTCCTAAACTCAAAAAGCTGTGGCTGGAAAAGAGAAAGGCGTTCAGAAGCGGAGACAGGGACTGCTACAGAGAGGCCAAGTACAGGTTCACTAAAGAAGTGGACATTGCTAAACATCAGCACTCTGAGAAGATGCAGCAGGAGATCTCAGAGAATGACTCGGCCTCTGTGTGGAAAGGTTTTAGGAATATCACAAACTACAAGCCTAAAACCCCCCACTCCACTGACGACTTGCTCTTGGCCAACACCCTCAACGACTTCTACTGCCGTTTTGACGAGCCATCAGGCAGCCTTCACACCTCCAACGGCCCCAACAATAGAGGCACTTTGGACACTCATTCCCCCACCTCTCCCCCCTCCATAGAGCCATCACCACCTTCAAACTGTTCACCTGCAACACCCCCCTCCTCACCCCACACAAAAGAGGATTTCACACCACCTCCTCCCACCACAACTCTTCATATTCATGAAGCAGGTGTGAGGAAGCAGTCTAAGAGTCTGAATGCTCGAAAAGCTCCCGGCCCAGACGGTGTGTCTCCTGCCACCCTCAGACACTGTGCAAACGAGCTGGCCCCAGTGTTTTCTGGCATTTTCAACTCCTCACTGCAGGCATGTCATGTGCCTGCCTGCTTCAAGTCCTCCACCATAATCCCTGTCCCCAAGAAACCTAGGATCACTGGACTAAATGACTACAGACCCGTGGCTCTGACATCTGTGGTCATGAAGTCATTTGAGCGCCTGGTTCTCTCCCATCTCAGGACCCTCACGGCCCCCCTTCTGGACCCCCTGCAGTTTGCATATAGAGCCAACAGATCTGTAGATGACGCCATCAACATGGCCCTACACTTCATCCTGCAGCATTTGGACTCCCCAGGAACCTACGCCAGGATCCTGTTTGTGGACTTCAGCTCTGCCTTCAACACCATCCTTCCAGACCATCTCCGAGGCAAGCTTTCCCAGATGAATGTGCCTGATCCCATCTGCCGGTGGATCACTGACTTCCTGACGGACAGGAAGCAGCACGTGAGGCTGGGAAAGAATGTCTCGGACTCCCGGACCATCAGCACCGGCTCACCTCAGGGCTGTGTTCTTTCTCCTCTGCTCTTCTCCCTGTACACCAACTGCTGCACCTCCACCCACCAGTCTGTCAAGCTAATCAAGTTTGCAGATGACACCACCGTTATTGGACTCATCTCGGACGGGGATGAGTCTGCCTACAGGAGGGAGGTTGAACGTCTGGTGTCCTGGTGCAGCCACAACAACCTGGTGCTGGATGCCCAGAAGACAGTGGAGATTATTGTGGACTTCAGGAAGCACACAGCCCCACTCCCCCCATCATCCTGACTGACACCCCCATCACCTCTGTGGACTCATTCCGCTTCATACCACCATCACTCAGGACCTGAAGTGGGAGCCCACCATCACCTCCGTCATCAAGAAAGCCCAGCAGAGGATGTACTTCCTGAGGCAGCTGAAGAAATTCAACCTGCCAACACGGACGATGATGCAATTCTACACTGCAATCATCGAGTCCATCCTCACCTCCTTCATCACCGTGTGGTACGCTGGAGCCACTATCAGGGACAAACAGAGACTGCAGCGTGTTGTGCGCTCTGCTGAGAAGGTGATTGGCTGCAGACTCCCATCTCTGCAGGACCTGTACACCTCCAGGACATTGCGGCGTGCAGCTCGGATCTTAGCTGACCCTTCTCACCCTGGACACAGTCTGTTTGACCTGCTCCCCTCAGGCAGGAGGCTCCGGTCCATTCGCACCAGAACCTCTCGCCATAAGAACAGTTTCTTCCCCTCTGCTGTTGGACACATGAACAATAAACTTACGACTGTTCCCACCACTAACACATGACCCTACGCTGTGTTCACTGCATCATTCCATGTTTGGCACTGATCACCACCTGCACTCATGTATATATCATGTATATATCTTTCTATGTAGCACTTTTAATTCTTATTCTTACTTTTATTTTTTCATGTCTATTTAAGCGTAATTTATGACAGTATGTTTGCACTGAAGCACCGCAGCAATTTCCTAATGTTGTAAACCTGCTCAACATTTGGCAATAAAACCCTTTCTGATTCTGATTCTGATGTCATACATAATACTTGCCATTATCCAAAGACACACCTGCTTACCTGTATAAAAGGCCCCTAAGTTCGGATAATTCTATTTGAGTTCTGATACAGGTGTTTGTAAGTTTATATCAGTTAATATACTGTTCATTTAATATTCAACCTTCTATTATTTTGAGCCAGCCCACCATCTTGTGACATCATCCAGTCAGTAAGGTGGGCAGTTTAATGTCAGATGAGTGATGTGAGTCTGGTGGGGATGATTCTTGTGGGATGTGATGTGTGCATGAATGATAAGTGAGTATTAATCTGTGTTGCAGTCTCCTTTCCTAAATAAAGAAATTACCTATTTTTGAAGTATCTTTATGACTTTGGGTGATTGTACTTATATTGTTATCAGTCCAGTTCTTTTTGGTCACTTCAAGTAAGTTCATAGAAGTGTGAGGTTATTTATTTATTTTACAATTTCTGCTGCCCTCTTGGCTAGATCGATCTTGAAAAACACTTTTAAATGTTAATGACACTTTTTACCCAGATAAATAAATGATATGTAAAAGTCACTTGTCATTTCTGGCTCTACATTACTTGATATTCTTCGTGATATATGGTATAGCTATTTTTTGACAGATTTGAGGTCAACAAGTCATTTATAACAGCTTAAATTTCTGCAGTAATTTTTTGGCAAATACCGGGAATCGCAGGTCGCACACTGGCACGGATAAGCAGCAGCGGTGCGTCTATTTGTTTTTATAGAAAATTTTTATTCAACATACATTTTCCAGCAAAAAGGCAATATACAGGAATAGTTGTCGTACACTGCTGCTACACTGAGGATTTTAAAGTGGAAAAGATCAAATTAAGGTGTGATTCTGCAGGTCATCTCTGTACTGCACTTCTTAACAAGACAAACCAATGCAGTTAGTTTTTAAAAGAAAAACAATCCAAATGTAACAGAGGGGGAAAAACCTGTCAATGGTACATCAGGAACGCAAAACAAACGAACAAAAAAGAAACCTACACACAAGAAATATGAACACCTGGCTCCTTCTGTACCCAACAACAAAGGCGTGTGTTTCTCTTAAATTTTACACGTTCATATTTTTAAATATACAATTCTTAAATGTTGTCTGTACAGAGCCAGCTATGCGCTATTAGGGGTGCATTCCATCTGTGCTTTAAAAGAAAGAAGAAAACAAAACCTGAAATTAACAAAGGAAAAAAGAAATTCATAGGGCTTAAAGTGTTTCTTACAATGCTGGTTTTTTGTCTCCAAACAATCCTCAAACCAGTGGGGCTCTAAGTGTCTGCAGCTCCCTACCAAGCACAGCGCAGTTACTGCTCCCAACCACCAGGGGGCGACAGATTCAATCAAGAAAGAAGAGAGGTTGCAGCTTGCGTATGTGTGTGTGTGTTTTACAAGAGGAATGACTGAGAGGAGGGGGGGGGGGGGACACAAACCTTTAGCAACCCCCCAAAAAACTAAAAAGGAAGTCATCAGGGAGGTAACACATATCTGTGCGTGTCTGTGTGTGCGTGAATGTTACCTAGCAACTCACAATCAGGAAAAAAAAAAACAACTACTTTTGCCAGACCTGAGAAACTTCTAAGGTTAATTTCCAACGTTCAAGAGGAAATACAGACAAATCGTATTTTTCCCCATTTATTTTAAACAGATTCTGTTTTGCAGATTTTTTTGTTTTTAATAATACAAGGTTTGCAGAAAGAGACAAAAAAAAATTTATTTTTTCCTCCAACCAAACTAAGTGGAAAAGAGAACTTGAGCGTAAACTTGGAAATACTGATTTTTGTTGCTCTGTAGGGATGGGAGCAGAAAATATAAGGAAACCTCATCATAAGAGCAAACCAGAGAACTTCAGGGTGGACGCCAGCCCGCAGCTGCTTTTGCAAAAATTATTAATAATTTTAAAACGACTGCATGTCTCCATCATTTCTGCAAGTCAGTCCTCCAAACAGCACACTCATTGACCTCTCCGCACAGCAGTGTGACGCCCCTTTGAACAACTTTATTTAAAAACAACCCCCCAAAAATTGTGAAGGGGGGAAAAAAAAAAAAGCTGTAAATGAGGTGGAAGTGAAAACTAAGCCTAGAAGTTCATATTTATATATGAAAATATTTATATATAGCATACATATTATATATGCTATACTGTGTCGTGATTCCTCCTAATTTTTTTTTTTAAACCATAAAATCCAATTACACGTCTCCCATTTCTGAACAGGCAACAAAAAGCAGTCAACAGGCAGACAAGCCAGAAAAAATAACCGAACAGCCTCAAACGTGGAGGGAGACGATTTTTAAAAAAGGGGGGGGAAAGGGAAAAGAAATAAAATGTACAACAAAATAAACAGTCAGTGGTTGGTGCGGTTTATTTTGTGGTTGAATAATCCATCAGCTGCAGCAAGATCCCAATCACTGAAGACATAGTGCCGGTGTAGAGCTGTAGAGGTGTCCAGGCGGGGTGAAGTGATGAACACACACACACACTCTCTCAGTCTTTCTCACGCACAATCACACACACACACACGGTTGTTGGTTACAGTCTGTGGTTATGGTTTGTTAAAGTAGGTAGGGATGAAGGCGGAGCAGGAGAGGATGAGGAGGACCAGGGGAGAAGGTGGGGGTGGGGGCTGCTTTAGTTGTGGATCTTGATTGCTTTCTCCAGGTAGGTGTAGCGACCTCTCTTTGGAGCTTTGTTGAAATGATCCAACCCTAGCCAGGGGCGCGGGTGGGACATGTTACCTACACAGGAGGACACATCAGAGAGGCCATTAGGAGAAGTGACAGCGCCACCTGCAGTACAGAAATCACATGAACAGTAACAGGAGCAGTGGGAGTATTTCTGTAGCCCGCGTGACATCGACATTAATCTCGGGTGTCGCTGACACACCGGCCAATATTAGGAACGTGAAGAAAATAAAGTCCAGTTTTAATGATTCTGGTGACTGGGTTGGGCTACACACATCAAAACTATCGACTGCAGGGGAGCTTTTGGCCATTTTGATGCAGTTACATTACAAATAAGAACCAATCACTGCTGCAGTGAACAAAACACCAGAGGTGCCGTGTCACACTTGTAAAGGAATCACTAGAAAGGCAGTGTGGTAAATACTAGAAATACACATGCCAGCCGCTTTGTTAGGTACACCTGTGTAACTGTTTGTTCCCACACACGCGCACACGCACGCACACACGCACACACAGATCTAATCAGTCAATCACATGACAGCAACTCAGTGCATTTTGCCATGCAGACATGATGAAGGTGACCTGCTGAGGTTCAAATTCAAAATCAGGGAAGAAAATGTAGCATGGTTGTTGGTTTCAGACTGAGTGCTTCAGAAACTGTTGATTTGGTGGGATTTTCCCACACAACCATCGCTGGGGTTTACAGAGGACGGTCCGAAAAAGTAAACAGGGAAGCAGTTCTCTCTCAAATAAGCACTCGTTACATCCAAGGTTACAGAAGAGCATCTCTGATTGTCATAGCCTGAAACAGATGGGCTACAGCAGCAGAAGACCAGCCCAGATGGCACTCCTGTCAGCTAAGAACAGGAAACTGAGACTACAATTTGTAAAGGTTTGCAAAATTTGGACCACAAAAGATCAAACCGTCTTGTCTGAAGTTGATTTCTGCTGTGACATTCAGATGGTATAATGTGGCAAAAACAGAATGAAAGCATGGATCCATTCTGCCTTTTATCTACACTTCAGGCTGTTGGTGGGGGTTTAGTGGTGTGGGGGATATTAGTACCAAATTAGCATCATTTAAACACCACAGCCTCGCCAAGTATTGCTGCCGACCATGTTTATAACCATGCACTCGTCTTCTAATGGCTACTTCCAGCAGGACAGCAAATTATGTCACAAAACTCAAATCACCTCCAACTACTTTATTGAATGTGACGATGAGTTCACTTTACTCAAATAACTCCCACAGTCACCAGATCTCAGTCCAGTAGAGCACCTTTGGGATGTGGTGGAACGGGAGATTCACATCACGGATGTGCAGCCCATAAATCTGCAGCAGCTGTGTGAAGCTGTCATGTCAATGTATCTGAGGAATATCTCTAGCACCTTGTTGAATCTGTGCCATAAAGAATGACGACAACTCTGATGGCAAAAGCAGATCCGACCCAGTACTAACACAAGGTGTACCTAACAAGGTGGCCAGTGAGTGTACATAAAAGGTCTTTAAAGTTCATTATTAGGTGGATAAACTTGTATAAATATGAGCAGCCGTGACATTGAAGTGGTGCATGACGAGGCACTGTCACAGTTTCATGCTTTTGTTTTATTTTTGTGTTTGGCTCTAGCCTGGTGTCGTTCAATCGGCGCAGTATCAGTATCAGCAGCAGTTACACTGGTATCGCTCCCAGTAGCGCCGCAGGCAGTAAATACCTGGCTGTGGTTCAAAGTCCTTCAGGTTGACCTCGTACTCATCCTCATTGATGTACTGATGCCGACCCATCATCACAATTGCAAACTTGAACTGAAAACACACAGAGACAGACATCTGGTGGTTAACTACCCCCCTTGTTAACACTTTAATTATTTCAGCATCAGGAGAACGCTGTTTAAGAAGAAGCAAACCAACGACGACCTACCTTCTCAAACTCTTTCTCCTGGATGTCCAGCATGGTCTGGATCCTCCTCATCACCTCCCGAAACGACTCACCCTGCACAAAGGAGAATAGGATGGCAGTGAGTCAAGAAGAAATAAAATAAATAATAATCCCCAC
Organism: Mchenga conophoros; assembly: GCF_057382185.1. Classification (NCBI taxonomy): domain Eukaryota; kingdom Metazoa; phylum Chordata; class Actinopteri; order Cichliformes; family Cichlidae; genus Mchenga; species Mchenga conophoros. The sequence goes on from NC_140529.1 coordinate 16,675,996, forward strand.
ATTATGTGGTACAAGTAAACAAAAAAAAACACACCTGTCTGATCTTGAGCAAGAAGGGAATCCCAAAGGTGCCAAAGACCTCCTTATGGAAGTGAGCAACAGGAATTAGCATTTCAGTGTCCTTATCCAAGTCCACCTGGTCCAAAGGAATCTCCTGAAAAAGCCAAGCAGCACAAGAGAGATGAAGGAAGAAAATAAGCTCAGATCAAACCACTGACTATAAAATGTAAAAATAAACACACTGTTTTTACCGACACCTGGTGGTCAAAGTTTTTAACGCGCTGTAATGACGCAAGAGCTACAGAGAAAACTGAGCCAGAAGCTTGGTATTTAACCTTTAACAAGCATGAAGAAGTAATACTTCTACTGCTAACTGACTGGCTGTGAGGGCAAAAATACAGTGTCGGCCTGACGGCGTGTTAAGTGGAAGTTAAGCGGCTAACATAAAATAAACGACACAGTGAAACGCGCTGCACAGGCAACGCCTCGCATAAACACTCACCTCTATTCTGAAGGTGCGGCTGGCAGCAGGAGATAAACATTCTAGCAGCTCGTCCTCCTGGTGAACTCCGATGATTTTATAGCTTACTATCTCTAACAGCCTGCAGAGGGAGAACGAGGGAGGAGGCATTAACGCTCTGCAGGAGCTTCTCAAATGCAGCAAAATCTGATTCTGACATCACACCAGGGAAAACAAGAAATTCAACCAAACTAAAGGGAAAGGTGCCAGTGCAGTCACAGAGAGCAGGTTTACAGAATGAAATGGGGCTGTGCAGGCCGCGGTTGCTGTGAGGGTTGTAATTGTCAGACTATAATTTTGTGAAAAGTGTTTAAAAAAAAGGAGAAGCAGCACACATTTCGCACGTGGTTAGGATTAGATTAAAAAAACAAATCAAAGGGGTTAAACAAAAGCCAAAATGTTACCTGGATCAAGATGAGTGGAAAACTAAAGTGATAAACTTCACTACAGACAGTCTAGGCCACAACAACAAGCACTCAATCTCTAGTGATTTGCCCAGTGTCAAAGATAATGTTCAAAAAGCTAAAACGGACCATAGTGTGCTCGATTTTTTAATTTTAACTCAGTTTACCATCAGATGCAAACTCCCCGTACGGCAGAACAGCTGGAGCAGCTGTCAAAAAGTTCTGATTGCAACCACTGAGAGGAAGACAAGCAAGCCAAACACAGATGGATACCTGAGCTTCTCAGAGCCATTTTCAGACAGCTCCACAGCCTTTTTACATTCTTCCAAAAGGTCCCGCACACAGCCGTGCTTGTCAGGGTAAAGAGTAATCTCCTGCAACACAAGAAACAGTTTCATGTCTATGGTTGAATCACAGAAACATTTTTCCTTATGTAAAGGTTTTTGGGGTTTTTTGAGTGTCGTACCTCCTCTCTGAACTGGCTGTTGAGCCATATGGATTTAAAACTCCTCCTGTTCTCAAAGTCTGTTATCTTCATCTTTAACTGAGAATACATAATAGAGAAAAAGAGAGAGATAAAAACAAAGTTACTCCTTTTGTGGACTCGTAGGATGTGGCCTTCGATTTTCTTCTGCTAATCTGGGGCCGGGTCACTGGGCCAGCAGCCTAAGCAGAGAAACCAAGACCTCCCTCTCCCCCAGCCACCTCCTCCAGCTCATCCAGGGGAACTCAAAAGCGTTCCCAGGCCAGTTGAGAAATGTGGTCTCCCCCGTGTGTCGTGCGTCTACCATGGGGCCAGGGTAACATGAACACCTCAACCAGCAGACATCACAGTCAGATGCCTGAACCACCTCAACTAGCTCCTTTCAACATGGAGGAGCAGCGGCTCTATACCCGGTCCCTTTCAAATAGCTGAACCCCTCACCCTTTCTCTCAGGGAGAAATTAGCCAACCTTCAGAGAAAGCAAATTCTGCCTTTTGTATCTATGATCTAATTCTTTTGGTCACTACCCAAAGCTCGTGACGTAGGTGAGAGTAGGGACGTAGATCAAGATACAAATCCCTGTCGCTCATGAACAAGACACTGAGATAAGTCATCCACCTGAGGATGTAACTCGTTCCTGGTTTGCAGGAAAAATTTGAAATAAATAAAAACTTTCTCACAACCGTTTGTGTGTTAAAAGTTCAGGTAGTCAGAAAACATTTTTACCCCAATGACTTTGTTTTCTGTCAGACATCATTTTATATTTTATAACGGAGGAAAGACAAAAAGACATTTAAGATTACCAGAATTATTACCGGCACTATGAAACACTGAGCTCCTTTTCAGGGGAAACACCAGTTATCTTACTCGAAAGAGAGAACAAAGACAAACTTGAAATCCTGACACAGAAAAAGTAGACAAACCAGTCCTACCTGCTGGTAGTAGAGTTTCTTGGGCTGCCGAGGCTTGAAGAATTGCAGCAGGTCCCGCAGCGTTCCCTCATAGTTGTGTCTGAGAGGATTCCCTGGACCGTCCCTGTACCTGGCCACCACACCACCAGGCAGGGGGGGAGGACAACAAAGGGGAGGGAAGAAGGGTGGAAGGAGAAGAGAAAGAAAAGTGGGAGGAAAAGAAGCAAAGAAGCAGAGGTGGAGGTGAACAGCAGAGCAAGACGAAAAAAAAGAAGCACAGAGGGAGAGGGAAGAGTAGGAGGAAAAACAACAGAAGACAGGTGGAGGGGGGACAGGTTATGCAACATTTCTACTGACAACTGCAAGTAATCAAATCAAAGGCAAACCTGACAAAAGCTACGAGTCACAACACTATTCAAACGCGGTCTACACGTTCCTTTCTACATGTCAAACAGAATTACAGGATTTTGAGTTATTTAGGAAAAAACAGCCTTGAAACAACACTGCATTATTCATTAAACTACAGGCCGTCTTTAGCAGATTTTCCTGGCTCCAAATGAGCCTTCTGGGAGATGACTACGCACGTCGGCGAGATCGATCTATGTACAGTGAAGGTGATGAGTCAGTTATTTGGCCCAAATCCATGTGGTTTCCTATTCTTTCTGACCATCAGATTAAGAAGCAGCATAACACGCTTCAGTAAATAAAACACCAAAAATAACGAAACCGGTCAGAAACATTTTGTCACAGTCCCTCTATGCAGGAAAAGCCTTTGTTTAGTATAACCTTTTTTTTGTCAAAACCACAAAAAAGGGATAATTACGCTACAGCAAAAGCATAATTACTCAGTTATGTGCAAAGCAAGAACTAAAGTGCTCTCCCTTGTAGTTGACTTCATGTTCAGTGTTGTTTCAAAGCCCTTAACTGCATTTTTCCTGACTATAAAGGCCATATTTTGGCTTACAGTGAGAACAACGGCTTAAGAAGAAAAAAGAAAGAATGACAATCACTATTATGCACTGTTATTGTTACTACATTTACGAAGAATGCAGTGTGTGTGTGTGTGTGTGGATGAGACAAGCCTCCTACCCCTGTGACTTGAAGAACTGCAGTAGCATGGGATCTGTGTTCAACCTCTGCGCTACAGTCTTAGCCACCTGACAAACACAAAAACAGACAGTTCATGACGGGCCTGTCAGATTTCACCTGTCAATCAAATTTAATGCTAGCAGGTGGAGGGGGTGGGGGGCAGCAGAAATCCACTCCCGGATTAACAGTAGCAGCAAAAAATAAAAATCAGTCTTCGTATAATGACTCGGCAGCTTCACATGAGTATTTTTTAAAAATAATAAGAGTTAATCAATATTCATCCAAAGAACCTCAACCGATCGTACCTGAAAATAGTTCATGCGGTTCGACAGTGTGACCACAAAGCCGGGGTCGTTGTGGATGGTCTTGTCGCAGAAAATGACGTCCACCCGGTGGTAGAGATCCCGGAAGTAGTCCTTGGCCGTAGGCAGCTCGCTGCTGTCGTTCTCTGGGTCGTCCCTGTGGTGTTGGAGAAAGGTTGGAAAGACAGTTTGAGGTACGGGTTGTGTTGTAATGACGGGAAAACAGAGATCAGTGTGACAGAGGGAAGTGTGAGTGAAGTGAAGGTAGAGGTCAAGGACAGAAAGCGCAGGTCAAGAAGTAAATGAGGGCACAGACATAACAAGTAAAGCTAACAAGTTCTGCAACAATTTCTCAACCAGAGCGTCATCAAAGAGAGACATTTAAAACGAAGGCAACTTGAAGCGTGTCGACCTCGGGAAGATATCAATTTGGCAGATTTCTCAAAGCACAAGTGCCAAAACCCCCCAAAACAACTTACTTCTGGAAGACAATGATGTCCCCGTCCATGAGCTCGTCCAGGGCCTTGTCCAGAGAGACATCATAGTCCTGTATCCGCTCTGTTAGATTGGGCTTTACTTCCTGTAACACACCAAGCATCGGGGGTTATGCAGTCAATTTATCTGCTAAGTGCAAGATAGTATTTATTTTTGTGGCAGATGTATGTATGTACCAAGGCCTACATATGACAGAGTGTGCACATGAGAGCCTAACACAGCTTCTGTGCCAGATAGAGGAGCCTGAGAATGTGAGAGTGTGAGGGAGCAAGTGAGAAAAAGACAGGAGTGTGTCAGCGACTGGGCGTCACAGAATAGATCACCTCATAGAGGATAAGGCTAGTTTCCTGCTGAAATCCTGCTCTCTCACACATGACTGGCAGCAGGTCTCCTGGTTAGAGGGAAAAAAGAGAAGCAGAGAAAAATCTCAAAATCTTTACGTTCACTGCAGACGAAGAATTCACACACTGCACCTTATGACAGGGTACTGAGGTTATAACAGAGTCACGCTTACTTATTTTGCAGGATATAGGTGTGTAGATATGTCCACAATAATTTAAGCTTCTGGTTTTGGGGTCATACATCTTCAAGAACAACATGACATCATCTAGAAGAGAAAAACAAAACAGGGCAAGGTGAAATCAGCAGCTATACAACACGCCTGCCAAAGAAGTGGTTGAGGAGCAGTATAGCTTCAATTTGCATAAATATTGTTCAACTGAAACACTAAACAAAGCACAAAACGCCACTTATGGTTCTGCATTTGTGTCTGTTGGTGCAGTTCTCCAGCTATGCAAAGGGAAAGATTGAGCGAACTGAGAAACAAAGAGATACGTCCAAGCGTTTGCAGCCTTCGGGTTCACTTAGTTCTACTATGAAAGTTGTTTTTCACAAACCACAAGGATCACCAACACCACGTAAACTACATGTCTCGCATGTCTCTGACGTTGACCCCAAGTGGCAGCAGGCAGCTACAACATCGCACTACAAACAGTAGCATGCCAGAGCCTTTAATCAGCAGCTAAACACAGTGTTAATAATCATAAACACTCAGAACAAACCCATCAACATTCAAACCGATCAGTAACTATGTTACTGAGTAACTAGTACTCTACGTTTATGACTGTGACCTCTAAGGCATTGTGTCGATTATTCTTATCTACACGGTACCAACACAGGCAGCTATGTAAGTGGAATCAAAGACTGACACCTGAAGAACATGTTTTCTACAAAAATGATATTTTAAAAGTTTAGAGAAAAGAAAGTGCTAAGACTCAAAGTCTGATGATGAGCGCCAATGGATGGAGAACTTACGGTCTTTATCAAACTTGGGTAACGTGGCCCCACTGGCTGCCATCTCTGGATCTACAGTCTCCAAAAATATTGTCCAGGGGTTCTCATTGTCACTCAAGTCGATCATCTGAAACACAAAAATGTTCCAATCTTTAAAAAAAAGTTTCTTATGTTACATTTAACTGAGTCATAAACTCAGGAGTGGTCCCAGGAATTAAAGTGACATAAAACTGTTGCATTATACGGAAAACTTGTAAAGAAAAAAAAGACTTGTAAACAAACTGAGGATTTTTTTATTTTATTTATTTTTTTAAAAAGAGAGATTTGACAGGTGATTCTATACATGGAGTAGTTATCCAGGGATTCAAATTAAACTCAATTTAGATAATGATTCATAAAAAAAATAATTCAGGGAGTGATAGTTCCTTCTAGAACCCGTGCTCTAAATCCTGCATATTTTTGAACTGATCTTAGCACAGTTGTTCTGGTTCACTGGCAGCTTTCTTTCATTATTTTAATGCAAAAAAAACTGGCTAAAGCATACAGGAATTTTTGAAGATGTGTGCCACAGGTGCAAACACCTACCGACTTGTTGCAATCGGCCTCGTAGTCGAGCATGGCAGGTCGCTTGGTTCCGTTGCTACGGGCCTGCATGGGCCAGAGCCTCATCTGGTCCTGTGGAAAACCCTGCGGCACATCAATACAGTTTCAATTTGCGTATAAGATGTGGGAAAAGCAGAAACGTGTTGAGAAAAAGACATCAAGACTAAAATTTCCAACTGGTATTTACTGATCAACCGCAGGGAGCCAGAATTTAAGCAAGTGTGTGTACATGTGTGCTCCGCACTGTTGACAAGCTAACAAGCCCTCTCTTTCAGCCTGGGGTCCGAGCGTGAACCTGAGACACAGCATGTGCGTGAATGCGGTTTCTTTCACAAATATTAAACTTCCACCGAGCACAAGTTACTTTGATGAAAGATAAGTTTACTGACTAAACATTTCATGCATCTTGAAATCTACAAACTAAAACTCTTCGCAGTTAATCTTAAATGGTTTATTTTATTCTTTAATTTAAAAAAAAAAAGTTAGAAATTTCATCCAAATATCCATCACCATCAAAGAGCATACAGTCCCACAGATGCCTCACCATGGTCTGGGAGAGGTTCTGGACAAACTCTTGCAGCGTGGAGCTCTTCAGGACCTTGAAGACCGTGTACTTCACTTTCTCCTCGTCGTACATGTCGTTGCCCTGATGACCGCAAAACTGGTCCTCGGTCACCATCTGCCCAGAGAAGGAAGATGAACAGCATTAGTATAACTGGACCAAGAACCAAAGTGTGAAAAATAAGAGACTAAAGACTTCATGCAATGAAAACTCACTCCCCCACACCCAAGTTATCTCTAGATCTCGACAAAGCAAGAGCTTCATTCTTTGTATCCACACTGGTGGTGACATTTCACTGCAGCAGTCAGTAGCTAACACACACACACACACACACACACACACACACACACACACACACACACACGAAATCATAATTATGTAGAGCTTTCTGTTTAGAGGGGTGCTCCACTGCTAAGACTTTCAATGAGGTGTCAGTTCTGATGGCTTACAGGCAAAGTGCAAAGCAAAGTTTCACACAGCCTCATTACAGCCTTTAAATGTTACGCTTATCACCTCTTCAGAGGAAAATAATGAGCGTAATTAGCCTTTGTGCTGCCTTAATACTCGAACAAGTAAGTAAGTCAGTGCTGAAAAGGGTAAACCTTTATCATTTAACAAGCCATTTCCTCATTATCACTGACTGCTCTTCTCCCCATCTCAACCACACAGAGACCGCCAAACCAGAGCGAGAAGACCTGCAGTTGTGCGTGCCACTTGTAGGTTACACCGAGTCCAACAAAACACTCGAACACTTTGCTTGACAGAAAGAAGAAGCTTCCGTTTTCCAGCCCGTCGTTAGCCCGACGATCCGATCCAACATAAATGTCTAAACGTCATCTACTCGTTTTCAAAAAGGCAAAACAGTTCATTCTTATCGCACTGAAATCCAGCATTCATCCACCTATGAAACATATCTGCCCCGTCTAAAGGTGCACGATGTTATACTTTGCATAGCTTCTCACGAACTAAGCTGTTTCTGTCAGGCCTCTTATGGAGGTCGACTTTATTGGGTTCAAGTTCGAGCTTCAACAGAACAAATATACTGATTAATATGAATAAATAATCCGAGAAGTACCGTACGAAGTCCTGCACCTTTACACACTTTAAGCAATAAACACCAAACCATCCAGATTACAGTATGATGGCGTAAAACGGCACAAGCTGCTAGGTGTGGTGTTTCGACACAAATGTGGCTCTACCTGAAATCCACAAACACAGCTTCAATTTTCTCCTGTACTTCCTACACTGTAGGTTTCTCATGTGCTGTATACTAAATTATTCAGCCACCCAAGTATTTTGATCGCAAAGTATCAAAGCACCACAGAGCGCTTAAATAACCTCCGATTCCCTACCTGGACCTGCATGTAGAGGTGAGCCTCTTGGCGTTCCTTCCTCTTCTGTGCCTCCACCCTCTTCTCCTCCTGCAGACGCTCCACCAGTTGCTGGGGGATGTCCACGTCGGTCATCGGCTGGAGCACCTCGCCTGAGTGTGGGTAAAACGGCAGAAGTGATAATTTAGTACAACAGTATTATTCACTACAGTCACCTCCATGTGAAACAGGAATTTTATTTGCACTCATCAGCTCAGAGGAACCCTTCATGTGTTGCTGGGAAAGTTTCTCATACCGATGTTTTTTAAATGACGAGTGAAGAAGGACGGATGTTTACTTACTGAGCTTGGACTCACGGATGTAGACCAACATGTACGCGTTGGTGCAGTGGCGGACGGAGAGGTCATCGTCGTGTCCGCCGTAGTTGTGTTCTATGGCCTCCTCCTTGGTGCATCGTGACACTACGTCATCATCAAACTTGCACCACTGCAGAAAGAGACAGAATGATAGACGGAGACAGATGGTGATTGCAGGATGGGGTCCCAGCCAGAGGAAGCCAGAGGAGGATGAGGAGCAGAGGCGAGATAGGGGTGGGGCAACCACCAAGGATTGGAGTGGAGGGGAAAAAAGAGAAAAACCAGAGAGCACTTAAGACAATCATTGTCACACAAACCTAAATGCAGAATTAATGTAACATCACACTGATGTGTGTATATCAGAGGGGTTTACTCGATGAGTATGAGATTAAGAGTCTGAGCTGAGAGCTCGTGTTTACATCCGACTCTTTACACTAACACATCTTTTCTGACAGCGTTTATTCCACTAAACATCTAAATTGTGAAACATCCCTTTTCTTACATTAGGTGATATCGTCTCACCTGTCAGGAAGCTTGTGTGTTCTGTCATTTTCAGTATAATAATCACTGCAGACCTGGGAGGCACTTATTCTGACTCTCAACCCTTGGATCTTAATGCATGCAGCTGTATGTAATTAATAAACACTTAAGGTCAAGAGGTAAGATAACATAGCTCTGAATTCCTCCACAACATAAACTCCTTTTTGTTTTTTTGTAAATTTGAGCATTTTTGGTGAAAAGTGCAGAAAAAAAATTGTTCTCACTATTGGATCCTTGACACTCACTTTGCCGTCTCCTTTGGGGTTAAGATAGACGACGTAGTGACCGCCATGGTTGTCCCCGCTGTGGACTAGCACAGCGTGGAGGATGTAGTTGGCTGGGTCCTTTGAGTCTGGCTTCTGGAGGAACTCGTCCAGAGGTAACTGGTCTGGAAACTCAAATCTAATGAGCACAGAAAGATGGCGAGGCGTTAGAGACAAAGAAATTGAGAAGGAAAAAAAAAAAGAAAAAAGGATGAGGTAAGCAGCAGTATTTAAAAAAATGGAAAGGTAGAAATAAAAAACAAATAATGTGAAAAAACAATGTGTAGATTAATACAAAAAGGGTCAAATATCAGCCAAAAAGTAGCATAAAAATGGAAGAAATCAAGAGTAAACTTGAGCATATTCAAAACTACTGTCATTCCACACCCACACCCGTGTCTCCATGTACGTATACAAAGCCCTCAGGATGCCAGTTGGCTGTAGCATCATCACAAGGATGAGTCAGAGCTCATCGAAATGGCACAGCAGAAAGTTAGCACTTCTAAATGGTAGCGTTTGCTACAAGTGTCACATTATTTCTGCTGGATTCTATTTTTAACACCATTAACTGTACACAGATTGATGGCACAGAAAACAATCTTGGTTCCTTTCTCACCGTCTGAATAAGCGAGGTCAGGGCAAGCTTTTCACGAGTGTAAAGCTCAAGTGACATTCCTCCTTTAACCTATGCTACAATGGAGCAGACCTTCTCTAAAATTACATTCGAGCAGCACAGTTACCGTCTCATTGTGTGACGGGGAGTTATCAGGGTGCGTTCTGCACAGTAATTCACAAGTAACCTTACTTCAAAAACTATTTTTAAAGCATCAGCTTGTTTTTTTTCCTTACCTGTCATTGATCTTGATGTTTTGGTCGGTCTGTGGGTCGTACATGAACCTCATCAGCTGCAGATGGAGGATCGGAGGGAAGGTGAGGAACTTCACTCCCTTTTCTGCTTCCTGCGACGCAAAACAAAAATGAGTCAGTCATCTGGTGAGGACATCCCATTGACATTAATCCTGCCATTATAAACCCTTTCAGCTTTAGGCTGCTCATTTAAACCATATCAAAACAAGGCAGGTAAACAAGCTCCAGATCTTATTTTTAGAGCTACATATTTCTGTAGCTTGGCAAGAAAAACCGGAAACCTACTGATCCATTTGAACACGTCTAATTTTTGGAACACCAAATATTTTTTCACAATGACATAAAAACTAAAATTTTAGTCCACTTTGCTTCAATACCAACAGCATGAAAGCAACAAGAGCCAACAAATTGCAGAAATACTTCACCTGCAGCCCGTGTTCTCCTGCGTCATATTTGTTGTCTCCATCTAACTGCTCGGTTGCCACATAATCTTTGAATGACTCAAAGACTGGAAAGAAGCAAAGATTATATTTAGAAAATCGCCGCTTTGATATGTGTGTGTGAAAATCATGATCATGCAGGACAAATGTGCCACTGATCAATAAAACACCACATTTATGCTACTCACTGTTCTTCTTTCCTTTTATGCTAAGCTGGATGTCATAGTAGTCCTCTATCCGCTCAGACCTGTAGTCCACATGCTTACACTGGATATATGACTGCAGAGTGACACACACACACACACACACACGCAGAGTCAGACTATACGATATGAGAGGCGAGTCAGAAACATTATTTCTCATCGGGTCACGTCTTGATTTACCCTCAGTCTATTCTTAAACTGGCCTTGTTCCAGGCTACATCCTGTGCTGTGTTAGCCTACATCATGTCGCTGTGTTTACAGAATCTACTGTGCGAGACGTGCTGCAGAGACATTACTGAGCAAAATAAACACTATAAATTTCCCCTCATAAGAACAATATTGTACAAAAGATATGCAAAATATGACCATAACTAAAAGGGCGAGTCAGCTAAGAGGAGGAAGAGACGGAGAAAGAGAGATGACATACCACCATCTTTCCTCTGAAGAGCTTTGGGATTGTTCCCTCAACACAAGTGCCTTTCATTTTGTTCTCTACGTTGTCCAGGAGCTGCAGTGCGCGCGCGCGCACACACACACACACACACACACACACACACAAACAGTAAATACTGTCAGCTGTTGTTCACCGTGCATACAGGACCTTTTTAAACGTGTATAGGAAACTCACCACTCTGCACAGCTCCTGCACATCATGTTGCATGAAGCTATCTAGTGTTTCCCACCTGCACGTAAAAACACAAACACCAAGTGAGAGAATACAACCAACCGTCACAACGCTTATTGTGAAATTCTGATGGTTGACCCACATGTCAAGCATGCAAGGATCTAATAGTTTTGCTTACAACACATATAATATTCTAAGCAAGTCCTAACTTACCCAAAGGACTTCGTGAGCTTCTTGGTGCCAACCGGTTTGTCGCTGTGTTGCAGCTCGTAGAAAACCCTCTGCAGTGCCAGGGGGACGCTCTTAGAGGAGTCATCTCCTTCTGTGGGCATCATGTAGACCGCCTGGGAAGGATAAGGATGCTCCAGGATTACAACTTTTATATAAAACTAATCATCTTAGGCTGACTGGACTATTTTTGTGAAAACATTTACTATATTTAAACTCCAGATATGCTACTGGAAAATTTCAAAAAGCACTTTGATCGTAGAATTAAAAGAGCCAGCATGGGAGCAATGAAACAAAAGCAGCAACTATAGTAGAACGTTACAAATAAATAAATATGCATGTCATAAAAATATATATATTTTTCAATATGTAGACGATGATATTTGAAACTGTTTCAATGCTCATTTCCACCAGGGTCATTCGCCCTGGGTCAGTAGCATTTTCTTGGCAGTAGAAAGTTGGCACGTGCAGAGCTTAACAACTGAGCTTGTTGGCTAAAGAAAACAGCAGTCGTGTCTATTGGAAATATTTCGCATTTGGGGGAAATAAACACAAGAAAGCCGATATACAAGATCCACTCATTTAACCAAGCACCTGAAAGGTGGAACTACTATATCAAGAATTAAGAGCTTTGTGTGCCTCATGTCACATTACAACCTGCTTATTCTTACTTGGATGAAAAATTAAAAGCTTTATGACCGTATTGAAAGTGGTGCTGAGAATCAGAGGGTTTAAAGGTATTTTAAATAATCAAATCTATTATGTTAAGAACCCTATAACAGATAAGAAAAACAGCCACAGCCACACACAGTCATTAGAAGCCACAAAACAAAACCTTACCCGTCGTAGCTGGTTGGTGAAGAAGAGTGTCTGTAGCAGGCTGTTCATGTAGCAGGTCGCTCCTTGGTTCTTAAGTCCAACATAGCCTGTGTGTTTCTTTGAATCCCAGCTGGTTACAGAGACCAAAAACTTCAGTTAGTTATAAGTCATAAACCCTGAACAGAACAGAGAAAATGCACATGGGAAATAGTTTATAAAGACAAAAATAAACGACTCAAATAGAACACAACATACGCCACTCCGTGTGGGGCATCCGCCTGGACGTAGACTTCGAATGTAACTTTGTCGTCGTCGATGAAGCCCCTCTCTGGATCGGTCACATCCTGAAATGCATCATTGCAAAACAGTTAATCTTTTTAAGAATAGCAATTTGTAGTAATGAAAGAATACAACCAGGCCCAAACAGAAGGTTAACAAAGTGGTAACTGCTGAGCGAGAAGAAAAAAAGAACCCCACCAACACTCACAGCAAAAATATTCCACTGTTTCTTTGACAAAAGTAACAGTACATTAATTTCTGACAGGTTTGTGTACTTACACTCCAGGACATAAAGTTGGAGAAACCCCAATCGTTCTCTTTGTGGAAGAACAGGTGACTGATCCTGCGGCTGAATGACTTCTCGTCGTCTTTGTGGTTAATGATCTTTAGCATGGCCTGTGCGTGGCAAGACCATGACCTGAAACACCAAAGACACGACACCTGAATACTAAAGAACTGTTTAAAAGTTGTATTATTTCCTCAGGAACATTTTGGCGGCACTGAAATCGGCACATTTAGAAGACTGCGTAGGCTACGACGTTAAAACATAGGAGAGCAGGACCAGCAACCTGTGCAAACTTATGAGCCAAGTAAGCCATCCAACACTGTTCCACTTCAGCTACTGAAAAACATAAAACAGTGTTGTGCACGGTAACAGGATAAAGCATCAGATGCTAATTTTACATCCTTCCACACCATTAACCAAGATATACCCAAATCACCAACAGCATCTATGCATCTCTCAGAGTGGCATTACAAACTGAATCAATCTATAAGCCTCACATTTACATCTGTGCCCTCCCAAAGCTTTCAGTTTACACACCAAAGATATATTAAGAAGAGAAAATATAAACCCAAACACACAAGGGTATTTAAAAACCAACAACCCCCACCAGGGAAATAGGGCTGACAGCACATTTTCTAAATGAAGTTACGCAGCTGAGTTGCACAAAAAAAAAAGAAAGAAAAGGGCAAAAAAAAGTGACATTCGATTGTGAAAAATGACATTTCATTGTGGGAACTGGCAGCTGTTTGTCTCAAGAGAGGCACAGAAAACAAAAGCTAGGTTGCCACCAGAGCAGTGGTTAAAACCAGCAGCTGTGACCCCGTTAATGCAGCAATACCCAACCGCAACACAGGACGGCTGGGCTGTAATGTCGGAGCACGAAAGCTGTGCAGGTTTCAACTCCTGCTACTTCACACAGGGAGCGACGGGAAAGTGGTGAAGGCTTTAGCCTGCCACGATCAGCGAATATGAATCGTCTCGACGACTCGATAACAATAATTCAACAACCACTGTGTGGCAATGATGAAAGAAGGTTCCCAATCCAACTGTGCTCCAGTAATCAAAGCAAGCCCCCCTTTACATCAATGCACCTACAGGAGCAGTTATGATTGCGCCATGTTGTTTGGATTTTTGCAGCTATAACACAGACAGTGAAATGGAGCAAAACCTGCGTCTTTTTCTTGAGGAATAATTTGCTCTGATGTTTTAAAGTATTTTGACAACACCAGTAAAAAAAACAACAAAGATGTCATAGGTGTAAACCTTCAAACAGCAGGCTGCCTGCTGCTCTGGCAGGTATCCTACTGTATAGGACATGAGTGAAGAAAAAGAGCAGAGTATTTAAAATTGGTCTAATTGTGTAGTTAAGTTAACATTAAATACCAGAGCTTTGCTAGTCCCAGCTATTAAGCAAACTGGGAAAGAGAAAGATGCCGCTGAAAAACTATGGAAGAAGCTTTGACTGTCTAATAGGACGTCGAAAAGCACAGAAACGATGCAGCAGGATTGCCTCTTTACCTTTCACTAAATTAAAAACATAAATCCAGTTCTAATCTAATTTCACCGGCTCCAAACTTGACTGTGTGCAGTCTTAACAAATATGTTTTCCCATTAGCAGCTGCATTTTACAAAACAGCAATAAAAAGCATTTCCACTGCAGTCTCACAGTATGGGATAACTGCGCCGAGCTGCTGCGGTCCTGCCAGGTACCAGAGACGACCACAACCACTGTGCGTCAGGCCTCCTGGCTACACACTAAAACCTCACTTTCACTTCATTCACTCAGAACATCATATATCACATGAGATACTTGAGAGTTTTTACTGCAGCTTTGGCACATTTCAATTCGGGGCTCTAGGTAAACTACATCCCTCGAAGCGGTGTAGTGGATAAAACATCTGCAGGAAGTTCTTCACAGCACCACTGATCCCGACTTACAGTAGAAAAACCTACTGGAACTTTCAAAGCAGCAGAATTTCCAAGAGAGCATAAAGTGAGTTGATAATCACAGCTTATATCAAAAGGCCCACATCCCAAACCCCTCTTACGTACGTGGAATCTGACTCTGCATTACACTGCAGGAAGAAGCCCACGCTCTTCTGGTGTGGTCGGTCAGGATAGAAGCGCGGCATCACCATTATCTTCCAGGGAAGGTTCCGGACAAAGCAGGACGGGCTGAGCACTGACTCGCTCAGGCGGCTGAAGCGCTCCACCACGAACCGGAAGGTCGCCTCCGACCGCCAGCTAGTGTCTGTGAGAAGACGGGAGGGTGACGCGTTAAGAGGGGGAGGAGAAGATTTGGTGTGTAACAGATTCCCTCTGATTCACTGAGAACTTTTAATTCGATACAGCACTTCTGCTTTATTTGCCCAGTGATCCAAATAATTGGGGTCAGAACTGTCATTATTCCTGGACACCTGCAATCCGACAACAGAAATACGAGACAGAGTTCCACCCCACATGTTTTGGCAGTAGACGGTTGCTGCAGTCGAGCAGGGGTTAGCCTAAACTGCCCACTATGATGCAACAGTGGTGCAGCACAGTGCTGCGGCACCATTTGATTTTTATTAACCTCATAAGTTATGTTTAACTCACGCTAAAGAACGTAAAAGACATAATTACAAGTTACTTCAAACAACTTCTGAAAACTGGCAGAAGTAAGAGAGCTTACAATTACATTAAGTTAGAGAAAATACCGTTTAAATTTAATTCATACACTGCCAATAAATAACATGGACAAGAGTCTTTATGTTTTCCCACTGACAAGCTGTCAGCATTTGAGTTACTACATATAAAGACATTAACTTCAGGTGTAATTTCAACCAGACGACCTACAGTTTCTTCTACTCGAAAAGCTTCAAAGAAACTAAAGCGTTTGCAGAGCTGCACATAATCCTCACCATCCTCCATGTCCTCCTCTGTATTGTTGTGTCCGTCTGCCATGGCCACGTTACCATTGATCACTGGGTTGGCGGGGATTCTTGGAGGATCATCTGTATCCCCAGCTACACAGGGAGAGATAAGCAACATAATAAGACTGCATGGATATGGCGTTCCTGGATAGATTAACATGTTAGACACCCCCTTTTTTTTCCTCTTTACTTGGGGTAAATGTGGCTGAAAACTGCATTCCCAACTTGCAGGTGTCAAAAGGTCAGGAACGTGCAATCGAAAATCCCTCTAGGATTAATAAAGCGTGGCAAGTACTTTTATATGTTCATTTTGAGATAGATTTTGGTAGCCCGACTGAAAAAATCGCTAGCTCCGGGATGTCGGGCTAGCGATATTGCAAGCCCTGTATCTGATTGAGGAATCACTCATCTTTGGAAAAGAGAGTTTATTACAGAGAAATGGCTCTTTCCAAAATAAAAGCTATACTATCCGCTTCTTCTGGGCTATATTCTCAGCAGCATAAGGAGAATCATGTGCTAACAGCTGTCTAAATGACTCGGCTAAAGTTAGTAGCATGCTTGCTTTTTTTTGTCTGCTTCCACTTGTCTTTGCACTACGATGATGTCGGCGTAAATGTGCAGTCATATTCGTTGTGTTCCCGCTAGTGCTTTCAGGTTAATCTCGTTGAAATGACCTTAACGCCACAACACGGCAAATCTCCGTTAACGAGCTACCGCCGATCACTCCGTGCATGGGGCTAGACGGCCAACACGTTAACGAGCTAACTGCGCTAACACACTAGTTCACACCAATGTAATTGAGCATTGCATGGCACATCCAACATACTGTTTTACTTTAGTCCATGACTTGCTTACCTTCAGGGTCATACGTCACATGAAAACCAAAATAATTCCAAACGCCAGATCTGAATGAGGGTGGGGGAGGTCCATGTTGCAAGGAGAGCTTAACTTCTGTCTCGCTAGCTTGCCCTGCGCTCTTCCCTCTGACGATGCTGTCTGTGTTGAGCGCTCAGTGGATCTGCGCTCGACAGTGCAGCCTAGGCGGAGTAGTCGAACACAGATTCACTGAGCGCTCAACACAGACAGCATCGTCAGAAGGAAAATTGATAAAATAAATTACAAATGTTGTATTGTTCGATACATATGCGTACCGAACCGAAAGCACTGTATCGAATGGTTCAATATCGATACGAATATCATTGCACCCCTAATATATATATATATATATATATATATATATATATATATATATATATATATATATATATATATATATATATATATAGTGGGGGATCCTTCTTTTACTTTTTTCTTCACTTTAATGGGAAAACCCCGCTGACACGGGATTTTAAGCCTCCTTTCTCAGTCTGTGTATGACAGAGTGAGAGCAACAGAGAGCGAATGTGTGAGTGTGTATACGTGTGTATGAGCATAACAAAGGCCCAGCGACACCAACAGTAGGCTGGGTAATTACGGATACAATGCAGGATTAAGCAGCAAGTCATCATTCAGACAAAACACACGCGTACAGGGGACAATAATTATCCCAGCTCGGCAGCTCGACGCACAGTCTAATTTACCAAAACACGCCGATGAGGGAATCAGATGCGCGCTGAATCGACTTCAAGGAGTGAGTGAAATCTGGCCGGATCCTGTGATGTCCCAAAATGGGTTGCTTTGTCACCTCGTCTCTTGCGCAAAGTTTTGCGTGTGGCACTCCTCTGTGTCGGTCTACAGGTAACGCTGCTGACCGAATCCTCCAGGAGACTGACCTCATTTACCCAAGCAGATTACACCATGCTATTGGGCTCCGTCAGTCAGCTCCATGACAACCTTTTGTCCCGCCCACTGTGTCAACCTATGCTGAAATGTATTTATTAACAGATCTGTCACCAAAAACTGCAACAGTAAGAGCTGGGTGTTTTACTTATGGGACAAAAATCCACAAAGAGCAAGACTGCAGAGCTTACCCCGACTGGCTTAAACTATAAAGAGAATAAAAATGAACCCCTGTGATTTAGCTTAAGTCTCACTATAGCTGCAGTAACCCTCAAGTGAAAAGTTTTTAGAGAAAAAAAATGCTAATCTTTTCTAATCTTATGAAGCTGAAATCCTTTGGACTAAAAGCAGCAAATGAAAGTTTGTCAATAATCACACTCAATCTTCTCCTCTAATATACAAACTTTATGCTGAGCAAATGGAAAAAACACTCCAGATGTGTGGTTAACCCACACCAAAAAGGTTATAACTGCATGGTTGATCTTGTTACAGTGACTTGGCACTAGGAGGCTACAATGCAGTTTGCTGCATCAGGCCACACTAAGCTGTGTTCCTGTACTTTGAGCAAACTGGCCCTAAATGCCCATAAACAATACTAAGTCCTCACCAAGGTGCCAATTGTACCCCTTAGTCTTGTATTTCTTAGAACCTTTTGAATATAAAGGCATTAAGATTGTTCAATATTAATTTTTAGAGGGACCCATATAAAAGCTTGGCCAGCTATGTGACAGCAACAGCCCTGCTTTTAAATTAGAGTGCGGAGACACACAAAAAAACAAAAACACAAAAAGAGGCAAAATGATTTAGCTTTGCCAAATGAGTGATGGTGGGGCTGCAACTGCATGGCGCCTCATACCATATCGGAAATGGAGTGTGGGAGTGTGTGTGTGTGTGTTGCTTCTGAGAGAAGTCAGAAGCACCAGAAAAAGTGAGCAGTTTGTTATGTCAACTTGTCTTCACTGTCCTTGTAAGGCTTCAGTGCACCTAAGGATAAGGTATGATAGGAGAGGGGGTGGGGAAGTCCGCTAAATGCACCTGCTACTAGTGATTAGTGTTACAATGAATCATCAAACAATGGAAATGTTGTGCCTGGTCATTTCTTTATTTACTCCACAGCATGCATGTAACTGCTTAAGGTCATTTGTATAATACGTGCTCCCAAATAACAAGCAAAAGCGTGTGAAAACATAGTAAAACTAAAAGGTCTGAATGACGCAGTGAAAGTGCCCACTGGTCCATACTCAGCCCCAAGTTGACATCATTGTAAACTTAATAAAAATGCTGGTAGTGCTGGTGTTGTGTGTGCAGACTGCTTAAATGACCGCCTCGGACTCCAAACTGAACCCCAAAAACGAAAAAAAAAGAACAAGAAAAAAAAACAGATCATTAAAAATGGCGAGCTCCATGCCTTTTGGTCTTCCATACAATGAAGCAGCAAATCCCCGCGCTGCCTCTGTGCGGGCCTGGCTTACCGCAGCGGCAACTACCGTTACTTGCCAGCGTTGCTCCACGTTTCACGTAACGACACTAAATACCAGGATATAAATTAACATAAAACGGGATAATGTACGCTTGGTGTTCCACATTGTTATAATTTCAGCAGGGATAGCTAAAAATGTAGTGTGTTAGCTAACACAGGATTGACGCATCTGCGTTCCCGTTAGCCACCTTAGCAAACACTAGCCACAGATTCACCTCAAGGCCTTTATTAGCCAACATTAGCTGGAGTCAAGAAGTACCAGCTATTGATGTAGATTTACTGTTAGAGGAATCGTTTTACCCTCAGCTGCTAAATTATAACCGTGAGATAAAATTTAGACACAAGCTAAAAGCACGGAGAAAAAAATGCAAGGCCCGGCTCTCGGGCAAAAGGCAAAATCTTAACGATGCAAAATACAAGCCACCATTTTGGAACGCCACACACCCCCTCCGTGTACTAGTTGGCTAGCTAGCTAGCATGCTAGCTAGAGAAAGAACGTAACGAGGTGCGCCTTGGAGCTAATTGACTAGCTCAATATTAGCAGCCGCGCTAGCACCGTTCTTCGCGTTTTACAAGGCGTAACGCGCAAAGTGGATGTTAGTGAAGCAGATACTCTGTTACAATATGGTAACATGTCAAACTTTGGAGACACACCTAACATATTTTTACCCAAATGGTCAACCGATCTCTTTAGCCATTTAGAAACCAGCATTTAATGTACGAGCAATCACACGATGCTAACGCACACGCTCTCACTGTTAGAGGCTGAACCAACGTCACTTGTCGAACAACAACTAACAGACTAAAGTTTAACGTTATCAGTAAAAAATAAAAACATATATATCACTACTTTATTCGCGGGAGAAGTGATGAACGCAGCTAGCGATAGCTGTCAAAATCACCCCAAAAGCCCACACAGCCAAGTCAGAGCAGAGAGATTAATTTACCTTAGCGTTGGATCCGTGTTAATTGCAACACTAAGCAGACTGTTTACAAACACTTGGGCCACCAACAAGCATCGGGCCCGGAATTCTGTGAGTGCAAGCGGATTCTAGACGGCGGTGATTTGGCAATCTCGAAGCAACAAGCCGATGAACTGTTTATTTGGAGATACGGTTGCCGATCAGAATGAATGATTTATGCGGCTAATCTGCGACAATGTGCGGGGAAAATGCCACCGGTTCTGGATAAACCTGCAAACAGCTGAATATCGCAAGCAAACGAAGATCGTTAAGGACTCGGTTTGCTTGTAACGCAAAATGAGGTCAGCTGAATACAAATATGCTGCATCGGACGCACAATCAGCAAAAAAAAAAAACCAACCGGCTATCTCTGCTAGCTGCAGGCCTCCGTGTTTACCGAGATGTTGGGCTCAGTTAATGCGGATAAAATTCCGTGCATTTCTCGTGCAAATGTTAACTTATGGCACAAACCTGGTTAAAAAAAAAGATTAATAAAAAGTCCGTTCACTTTACTCGGGGCCATTACTTACCTTCCATCTCCATGTCCTCCGGTTCACTGAGCTGCTGCTCGCCGGCTTTCTGTTGCTGCTGCTGCTGCGTGTGGTGATGGTGGTTCATGTTGGCAGGTGGCGGTGTTGTTGTTGTAGGTGTGATGCGGTGTTCCCTGTTTTCTCTGTTGCCCTCGACCTTGTCCAGGGTCGACTCGGTGGGGAACCGGGTTCTGGACTGCTGGTGAGGTGTAGTGGGATGCGGAGGTGGGGACAGGTCGAGCCTTGGCGGCCGGGCCTGCTCTGTTGCAAACTCGGCCTTGTCCGCTGTCAGCGCCGGGGAGTGAGGAGGGGAGGTCGGCGGGGGAGCGGGTAGAGAAACGCGGACGTATTTGCTCGCTATTCGCCCAATCTCGGCGCCTTTGGTGGGTGCGAGTCGCTGGTTGACGGCAGGGGTTGCGATGGATGTAATTAGGGGAGGGCGGGGGGACTCCGAAATCGGAGGCCCGCTGAAATTAGCTAAATCAATCCGGGTCTACCCCGGGAAATGTGGGGCAATAAGAGAACTCTGAGCACGACCTGCACCGTCAGGTACAAATACCCTGTTTCAAGCTAGCGCTAAGCTACCTGACACTAGGCAGCCAAATGGTATTAAAGGTACGACAATGAAAACAAAGGCTCATTTGCTATACACACACACATTCAACAACTTTGCCTGCGATATCCCCAGTCTGTGTGCTCCTCCGATTGTCCCTCGTCTGGGGGAGAGCGGAGGAAAAAGCTATCCATTCAAACCAGCTTCCCAATACGGAATAGCACTGATGTTAACGTTAATTTAGAAGTTCGCGGAGACGAGAGTTTGCGCGGCCCGACATAAACCAAAATCCTCCAAACCGCCCTAACACGACAGACGACGAAACGCTGCAGCAGCTCGTTGCATTTCTAGCTATTCCCCTCGCTTCTCGTGAAGAATGTGCCCGGTCATACAACGCTAGCCTGAGCTGTGCGGCTCCCTCAACCCGCTCCTCCCGTTTGGTTTGTGATGTCTGAGGTAAATCTCAAAATGGCGGTCGCGCTTTTCTCTGAAATGTCACATCCGCATGGAGATCCAAACACGGGCCCATCCCCGAGCCAGCTTCTCCATCCACGCGAAATCACACAGGTCGGGTCGTGTGTGTATTAAAGGGAGAGGAAATATAAGAGCTAACGACAATTATTACACGAGTGGGATTGGTTTAATGGCTGTACGTGGCGTGACATTGATTTGAATGGGAGAAATCGCTGAGCTGTGGGGCTAAACTGTGTAAATACGTGGTAATAGCGTGTGTGTGACGTTTTACCCAACAAGGTGACAAAACCAAAAGTTTTCATTGAGCAGTTCTGAACAGATTTACTTAAAAAAAAAAAACCCGTGCTTTCAGAAACATTGTATGGAAACACAACATGATTCAGCCAATAAAACTGTAAAACCACGTGGTTTCCACTGGCATTAAAGACAGGAACCCATTTACACAAGCGGGACTTTTATTTTACAGTGAACACGAATATTTATTTTCCAACTATTGTGCCTGCACAGCTGTGTTAAATTAACTTTTAATATCACACCATGGACAGCTCGAGTCATTGCCAGTTATTTTATTTATTCAATTTTGTATTTTAATGTGTGTTTACCTGGTTATCAGTTTCATTCACCAGTGTGTTAACTTTATGGACTTGGGTTTTCAAGAACTTGCGTGCACTTTCATGCTTGGATGCACTATATTACTCGAGATTTAACTAAAACAGGACAATAAAAAAAAACTGAAATGGAAAAACAACAACTGCGCAATGTATTTAGAATATAATATCATATCCACCAAATAAAATCTACTGCCTTCAAAGGTTATTATAATAAGAAGTCCAAAGTAAACTCGATTCCAGTGACAGTTAACTAAAAGTATAAAATAAACTTTTGAAAAAAAGTAACTAAAATCAAATTTAAAAAAATGAGGTTTAATTTATAGTTTGATTATAACAACAACAACAATACTACTAATAATAATAAAGACTCTTTGTTTATTCAGACTCTTGATGCCTGCAACAGTGGGTCAAATGAGTCAGATTTTCCTAGGTTGTGCCTGGCAGTTGCCCTTCATGCAATAGTAATGAAAAAAGACTAAAACTAACACTGAAACTAGTAAAAACTAAACTACAACGTAACATTTTCAAACAATAAAAAATAAACTGAAACAGGAAAATCAGCCGACGTGAACTAAATTGAATTTAAAAGAAAAGTCAAAAACTAATTGGAAAATACAATACTATAGTAAAACTGCTGCCCTCCTGCTCTAAGACCATGTTATTTACTTAAGAGCTGATCGCCTGCCTGGTCAGGAACGCGTTAATAAAGTAAATCATCATCATCATCATCAACTTTATTTATAAAGCACTTTAAAAACAACCACATTTTGTGGTTGTTTTTTGTGCATTTTAAATGCACATTTTGGATTAATTTCCAGATTTTACTATTAACAAGTATCTTTTTCTTCTTCTTCTTTTGGCTGCTTGCTTTAGGGGGCTCCATCTCACCTGTAACCCCCATCATTCTCCTCCACCCATCTTCCGTTGTGACAGATATGATATGCACCAACCTTCTGCATATCATCCTTCACAACATCCACAAATCTTCTCTGAGGTTTTTTCTCTTTTCCTCCAACATCTTCTATCCAAGGCATCCCAAACCCCCTCAGCCTTGGCTCTTTAACTTTGTCTTCTGTCGTCAATCATGTCCTCCTGATGTACCAACATATATTACAAACTATTACATTGTCAAGAACATTGTCAAAAAGCAACAATACTTTTAATGCATATATAACTGTGTGGGACAATACGGGTTCCACTAATCGTACATTCTTTTTTTTTCATGTAGCTGGTTCTTCTCAGAGCAGCAGGTCTGAAGAAGAGTTTCATGACATGGCGCCATCTAGTGGACATATGTCAGTCCTACACTCGGCTTCGTCTAATGAACTTGAACGCTCATGGGTTTAGAAAAGTCTATTTTTTGTTGTTGACGTATATATTTTTAATATACTTACAATGCAGCAGTTCATATATTATAAGTCTGTAAGTTATGCCTAGATTAATAGGTGATAATTCGCTATATCTAATGCTATAGAAATGATATAATATAATATAATATAATATAATATAATATAATATAATATAATATAATATAATATAATATAATATAATGTGTTTGCTCTCTGAGCTCCGTGTCTCTTGCTAGCTTAATAAATTTGCCAGCGAGCACTTAAAGTGAATTTTCACTGAGCTTCTTTTGTGTCAGCGGTGTGAGGGACGTGTCTGAAAGCCAATTAAACTGCGTGCACAGACCCAGAGCCCACCCTGCAGCGTTCATGTGGCCATTTGTCGCTGACATGTAGAGTAATGGGGCGGGAGGAAGTGCATAACAGGATAGTCTGTGGTGCATATATCCCGACGTCGGCAACTAGGAAAAATAGTTAGCTAGGTTTATGATGGCAGGAGTAGGTGGCGACGCAGTATCGTAGTACGAAATAGAAAAGAAGAAAAAAATAACAAAAACATAAAAGTACTCATGATTTCCCCTCATATAACTCTTTAGACGGCGTCGAAACGGCCATCTTTTCAAGCTAAAAATCGAATTTCCCTCGAGTTTTTGGCGTATTAAATGGAGGAGAAGAAGGAAGACGGCGACTCGGAGATACAGGAACACGGACCCGAGCACTGGTTCTCAAAATGGGAGCGACAGTGTTTGGCCGAAGCGGAGCAGAGGGAGCCGAGCGAGGAGGACGTCGACAACGAGCAGGATAAACTGTGGCATCTCTTCCAGAACTCCGCCACTGCCGTGGCACAGTTATACAAAGGTCCAGCCCAGCGCTCTCCTTTTTGCTTGTCCGTCTAACGGTGCCTGCATCCCCCCTTGGCTTGTTTGTTAGCAGCCTGACTGTACACCGAGCCCTATAAACTAACATTAACGGCAGTGTAGCTAGCTCTTTAGGAAACTCCTCGTCTAGCCGGGTACTGGGGAAACTATCGTTTACAGGTGAATTTTGCAATGCTACATTTTTTTTCTAGCTAGTCCGGGCTAGCTGGTGACAAAGAATTGTGAGATATAACCTGGCGTTGTGTAGTTACGCCGAGCACCAAATAGCAGTGGCCACATCGACGAAGCGATGAGGTAGTTCGAGTTAACGCGAATACTTTGACACTAAAGTTTGACAGCCGCTATCGTCAGGTTAGCCAGGCTAGTTACAAAATGGCGATGGCAACAACAATCGTAGCTACGCGACATTCCCAGATGACAGTCTGCTGTGTGCTGTCAGTGTTAACATCTGCTACACCGGTATCGATTGGTTGCAGACGTTGTCCCCCCAAACGCGTTGAAATAAGAGCCCGCACATACGTGTCCACTGGCTTTGTTTTGTTTTTTAAACAGCCGACTAGCTGGCGAGTTGAGCCGATGCGAAACGTTATAATCACAAGATGGCGAGGATAATATTGGTTTGTCTACAATCTGCTGTAGCTTGGCTCTTATCGGTCGGGATAAATCCCCGGCACGTAGAAACAGGAGTTTGGCTTAAGTCTTTACCAGTGTGTGTGTTTGACTGGGCTCTGCAA
This sequence comes from Mchenga conophoros, assembly GCF_057382185.1. Lineage (NCBI taxonomy): Eukaryota > Metazoa > Chordata > Actinopteri > Cichliformes > Cichlidae > Mchenga > Mchenga conophoros. The sequence continues at coordinate 16,701,155 of NC_140529.1, forward strand.
CTTAACTGCTGAGAGGGCAGTTAAGTTCGTGTGTCGGCACTCTCCTGCTAAACAAGCTGCTGCCAAGCTGGCCATCTAGCGCTGACTGCCAGTTATTTTTATGCCAAACCCTGTCCCCCTTGCAGTTGTAGATGCAAGACAAAATGGCGAATGAAAATGATCCTCAACTTCAGCCCCTTTGCTGTCATTTGACCACCACTAGTATGGCACCATGGTATTTGCTTTAAATTACAAGTGTTTTTTTCATTTTTATTATTCCTCTCTCACCTTCAGACAGAGTATGCCATCAGCAGGGCCTGTCATTGTGGGTGCCATTTCAGAACGCTGCTACAGCAGTCACCAACCTTTACAAAGGTAACCAACCACATCCTCCTCCATCCTTGTTCCTTGACTACCAGGTTCTACACTTCCTGTTGTGTCTGTGCGTTAAGCCAGCGGTGTAGACTCTGGCTGTAACTTTGTTAGTTTTGGGAAAAGTTTTTGATCTGTCCCCCCACATGAAAAGGTAAACAGAAGTGGTTATTATCGCTGATCAACTCCGTGTTAATCAGCTTGTCACATGGTTTAAGGGACCAAAAACACACAGCACAATGTCAGATATTCACTAGTGAAACAAAGCCTGTCTCTTAGTAGAGCATCTCCACTTCTAAATACGTAATAAATAGCGTACAACATGAGAAATGTTAAATAGAGGTCCATATTTGGTTGGCTTTGTTATATATAATCGTGAACAGCTGTTGTTGTCTTTCACTCTCACAGAGAGTGTCGAGGCCCATCAGAGAAGCTTCGATCGGGGCATCCAGATAGGACACCAACGTCGTAATAAGGTGGGTCTTGTTCCTCTGCTTGTGACTAATTGTGACTTTACAGTTTCCTGTCATAGACTGTCGTTTAGGAAACAAAAATTAGCTATGCACGACAGGGTCAATGAAGGATATTACAAAAAAAAAAAAAAAAGACTGGATCGGTGTTTGTTGATAACAGATGCCTGACTGTAGAGCCTGTGACGCAGCCTTCCCTACTCTGAGTGACCAACGTCTTTGCTGACATTTATGCTTTTACTGGTGCATTATGTGTTAATTACCATGCTGTTTACTGCCAGTGTTTTTGCAGTGGCACACATGATAGAGAGAAATTAAAATGTTGGGACTTTAACCCTCCTGGGTCCCTTTTCATTGTTAAACAAAGAGTAAACATTTGTCCCTGTATTTTTTCCACTTCTTTGTTGAAACTGTTGGAGTAGACCTGAGGGAATTGACTATCTCCCTCCAGGAATTTACAGACATTTGTGAGTCCTTATATTGATGCTGTGATTAATATTCCTTATGTTGAGATGAGTGTTATTCTTACTGATAAGTTCAAAAACGCAATGGAAAAAGTAGCTGGAAATGTAACCGTACTGAACAATCTCAACAGTCGCCGCCTGCTTCAACCTGCCGTGTAGTTAAATTTCTCGGGAGATGTGCGTCAGGTTGTGCTGTAGGGTTTCAGTACATGCTTCCTTTTGAAGCATAAATTCTCAGATTTTTATAATGTGCATTGGATTACAGGACATGTTGGCCTGGGTGAAAAAGCGCCGGAGAACCATCCGCAGGGAGGATCTGATCAGCTTTTTATGCGGCAAAGCACCACCGCACAGAAGTAGCAGGGCCAACCCTCGGCTGGCCATGGTGGCCCCCAGCCGCGCTAACTCACCAGCAGAGACTGGCTCATCTGTAGAAGCGGACCTCCAGCCCTTCAGGGAGGCCATAGCACTGCATGGTGAGGACATTTAAGTGCAAGGCTGACTCGAATGCCAACTCCATACCAAAGAATCAGAATTGACTTACACCCCCTCAGTGGTAGCTACAATGTTAAATAACTTGTGTGTGTTATTTATGCTCGTAAACGTATGTGTGTGACCTCCTGGTTCCTAAGTTTGATAGATAAATGGTTAATGTTCCACAGTGACTGTGAGATGAGGACTTTCATAGGAGACCTTTTAAACAGGTCTGTCATGTCTGAGCATTACAGTGCTGTGTTTAAGGCCTCTCATGTGTTCATGAGAGGCCTTCTGTGTTTATGCCTGTGAGAGATTGGAGGCTTGTCCTTCTGCTACATGTGGCTCAGAGATAAGGGTATTTTTGTGAAAGCACTCTTTTTTTTCTCTTCCTTTTTTCTTTTTTTCTTTTTTTTTTCCAGGTCAATTCCTGTCATTTGTGTTTGCAAGACACTATTTGACTAATCGAAAGACAGATTGTTTCCTATTACTCACCTTTCTATAATTAAGTTCCATTTGAATATGCTGGTAGTTTTTGCTGTGCTGTACCACAAATAAATACTCAGAACTTGACGAGCGTCACATTGTGGGTGCATCTGAGTTCAGACTGGGTCAGATTACAGAAACGGAAGTCTGACATTTCAGTTCATCACAGTTTGTCACCTGTTTGTATTTTGCTGTGATCATCAGGCCTGATAGATTAACTTTAACTTGGTTGAAATTAGGGAAATGGTGATTAACTGCAAGCCTTCTCTTTTTGTATATCTCTGTCAGATTGGATCATGCGCTATTGGTGGGTTTTTTTTAACATGAACAATGTGCTGAGTGTTTCATTCCTTTTTAAATAGATGAATTCAGCCTGAAATTATTTCATTTGTTGCATTGGAAATGAGAAAATGGCAATATTACTCAGTGCTGTCACTTTCTCCTGAAATAGCTGCGTAATCAGGAGCTAATAGTTAGAGCTTTCTTTTGACGGGAACAGATGCTGATGGTTTTGTTTTTTTTTTTGGCTTTTATGAAAAATGAGTTTGTCCATCAACCATTTAAAAGATAAACAAAGTTGAATTTTTAAAAAATATATATTATTATCATTTTTTTAATGGCCTAATGGAAGCTTTCTTCTTATCAGAGGCTGTAAATGAGATGTAGACGTCTACCTGCTGCTAAACTTCCTGTTCTTTTGTCTCCTTCTTCAGGTCTGAGTGGTGCCATGGCGAGCATCAGCGTCCGCTCCGGTGCTCCGGGTTCTCCTACGCATGTCAGTGGGAGTAGCAGCAACGGAGGTGGTGCGAGCGGAGGTGCTTCTTCCGGCTCTGGGCCGGTGTGCCGCAGCAGGCGTAACGGGCTCCAAGACGTCGACCTAAACACTTTCATCTCAGAGGAGATGGCGCTGCATCTGGACTCTACTGGCGCCGCCTCTGCCGGAGGGGGGGGAGGAACCAGGAAACGAAACTCCACCCAATGTAGTGATGTCATCACAGACTCCCCAACGCACAAACGCAACAGGATGATTTGATCTGCCCCTGCCTACATGCGAGGCGAGGGGATGGTGGGTGGGTTAGCCTTCAAAGCCAAGGCTAGGAGAGGGGGCGGGGGGATGGATGGGCTCGTGTGGGACATGTGCAGATGTACAGTCACGCGCACTCGGATGCTTCGGCTGAAGATGAAAACGAGGACTGAAAGCTCTCGAATTCTAGTCCTTGTCTCCTTTCCCAGCTCGTATACTACAAATCATCGATCTACAATCAAGAACACTTAACGAGTGGGCGTGAGTGTGTGCACGTGACCAGGAAGCCACTTCGCACATTCCTCAAACACCGCCCTGGAAAGGAGACAACGAAGAAAGTTCCCGACTTATCCTGGGATCCACACAGTTCTTGAGAGGGGCAATAATGCTCCGTGCTGCTCGACAAGTAAAAGCCACTTTGATCTTTGACACATTTGTGCCCTTCCCTCCCTTAACCTCACTCATCCTCACCCGCCACCTTAATAAGGAAGTGAGGGCCATGATCAAATCGCTTCACTCAGTGGATTGTGTCGCTCGCCAAACGTTGGACCCGAGTCACCCCTGCGTTAACCCCACCCCCCTTTTTGTTACTTCATCATTGCAGCTCTTAGTTGGCGTAGCCTGTCAGTGGTGGAGCTAAATCGCCTAGTAGGAGTACGGGTGTGTGTTTGTGGCATCACGCTGCCTCATCTGCCACTTTGTAAGCAGTTCAGTTTGTCTGGCTACTAGGTTGACGGCGTCTAACTACAACAGCAGCAGGCTGTCAGTGTTTGGACATCCATTCAGACTTTATTCTCTGCTAAGTGCTCTGCTTCTACGGTGGCTCGATTTGTACTTCAGGCCGTCACCTTTTCTTTGTTTGTAGTTTTTCAACCACCAGTGTTAAAATTCTAGGTTTGTTGCCACTGTTTGCAGCAGCTATAGCCAAGTTAATTTTCCGTTCTTTTTCCACTTTTTTTTTCCTGTTGTTGTTGCTGTTGAGGATAATGGAAAAGGAATTGTATTCTCTTTGTTTATGCAGCTTCTCCAACAGCCCCTTACCCCCTCTGCTCTGGTCTTATTATGAAAGCAGCTGCTGTTTTCCCGTCGTCGTGGGATGATTCTGATGAGTTGCAATAAGGATTTTTTTGCACTTAGTTTTCACTTCTGACTCATGCAAATAAATCGGCTCTTCCATTTTTATTCCAGCTGTACCTTTGTCCGGCCCTAAACGTGCACACTTATGAGTTGTCCACACACTACATTCACCTCTTTTCTACAAATAGCGGCGCTGATGTAATCATGCATTTCAGCCAGGCGCCACAGCACCGCTCATCAAAATTAGAACCACTCATGCTGATGGCAGTCGTCAGATTCAGTGTCCACCGTGCTTTTCAAGATGCTCGATAACATTTAGCCCTCTAACTTGATTAAAAACGTGGGCAGTTTCCCAGGAAAAACTGGCTCGGCGCCGCTTTTGTGGAATAGAGGTTTAAGTGTGGGGATGCTTAGAAATAAAACAGGAGCTCTCGCACTCACTTGATTTTTGTCACTTCTTCAAAATTATTTGAACACGTCGCAGAGACTGTTTGACATATGGTGTAAGATATTGGAAGAAAAAGCCGAACTTAATTTTTTAGGCTTTAGAAGTGGTGGCACGCTCAAAAACAACCACCAAACATGCCACCTGGCGCACACGAGGTAACTGGGCCAGCGTGTCGGATGGGAAGATGGATGCTGTCTGTATTTTGTGAAAGGGGTGTGTGCATTAATAAAATGTGGATGGGTTCGTTTTTTTGTTTTGTTTTTTTAAACTTGGTACAGAACGAAGTAACATGGGGTTGAGTTTCATTCCTACAATGGTTGTTTACTTCCAACATTCAGTGAGGGAGCAGAGCAGGAGACATTAATGGCACATGAGTCAATAAACGGGGTAAAACAAAGCAATAGGAATCGGTTTGTTTTAGGATGTTAACGTGATGTTATCAGAGCTAAACCTGAGCATGTTTGTGGGTGTAAATGATTAAAGAAATCTTGAGTTGTCTCAGTATTACAGCGCGCTGTTCTACCTGTATTACGCACAGGAAGTGACCAGTGTGGTGTTAATGTTTCCTGCTTTCTTCTCCGTTTGTTCCTCATGTTGACTCCAGTTCTCTCCCTTTCACATTTTATGGCCTGTGAAGTGGCCTTTATTTAGTTGTATAAAGCATGCCAGTTTGGTTTTTTATTTTGTTTTTTTTAACTTAAATTCTGGTCACAGATTTCATTTTGCGTTTTCTTTTTTGTGCTCTAGGTTGCCTTTTATGTTCCTATGATTTCAGGCTTTTCAGTAGGAAAAAGAACCCGGGTGATGTTTGGCGATCTGTCAAAGTCCTGGATCTGTGAAACCGCTGAGACTCAAAATGTAAGCTTGGTATTGAACACCTCAGCTTTGCCTGCAGAGGGCGGAGGGGAGGTGGGGTTTAAGTGTCTGGTAAGCTGAGCTGCTTCAGCCATCACTGATTCAGTGAATAATCTTAACATAGGACCCAACCTTGATTCTTAAACAGACAAATGTGCCGTAAAGTCACATTTCAGGTCGTGTGCAGTTAAACCTCTGAGTTTCAACTTTGGCAAACAAAAAAAAGTATTTAAATTTATTTTGTTTTAGGTGGTGTAGCTCCTGAGGACTGACTGGTCTGCTTGCCCACACGCTCTTCATTAAAGCAGAGGAATGCATTTCAAAATGTTCTAGTTTTCTTCTCTTAGACGCTTTGGCTCGCTGTTCTGTGTCTAACACTTCGGCAGTATTGTTTCTGAAACGAAACGAGGTGTTCGGCTACAAACTAGTAGCTTCACCCGCCTGCTGTTTCTGTTCCACGTCATGTCAGTTACAGGGAAGTGTGTGTGTGTGCTGACAGGAAAAGCACTTAAAGATTGAGCCTATCAAAGGATGTCTTCTTCCCAAAGGTTTGATTGAAGAGTTTGATAAGAGCAGGATTGTGCCGTCTTTGCAGTCCCACTGTTAAACCTGCGGAGTTGACCCCCGCTCCCCCTCCTCAGATCAGCTTGGGGTCACCCTGTTTTCTGTTTCTTCCCTGAGCCAGTCGCAGCCTTCATCCGCATTGTTTCATCAGGGTGACTCATGCCACAAAGTCTCTGGAGCCAACACTATCATCAGCTGTTTCTTATTTGTTTAAAAAGGTAATAAATGGCTAATCTATATACTGAACATTTAATTGTTGGTATGATATATGTGGTTCACATTGTAAAGGAAATAAAACCATTGAATCGCAATCGGATCGGCTGTTTCATTTTAAAAATAAGGACAGCGTTTTCAGAAAGAAGATGCTGTAAAATGGGAATAAAGACAAAATATAACCGTTAAAAACAGGCAGTAAGGCCTCTTGGTGCCATTTCCTGTTCTAAACAGTGTGTTCTGTTTTAGTCACGTTTCACAGCAGCACAGCTCTTCTGCTTCAGATGATCTTCACGTCTACATTTCCCTGTCAGTTTGCAGTTCTGTAACTTCGTCAGTAAATAAGCAAAGTATCGAAACTGTTTTTTTCTTCTCAAGCATAAATGAGGAGCAGGTTAACAGTATTAACAGTTTGGAGACTTAGAAATGTTTCTGTTAACAAAGCTGCTGACATTTGACTAACTTGTCATTTAGCTCACCAGGTTGAGCAGATGACTTGCATGTTGTGAGAAATATGCAGCTACCGGGGTTAAAGTCCACGCTGGGTCATTTCCTGATTCTCTTCCTGCTTTCTTGTTTTAATAAAGCAATAATGACCAGAGGCGTCCCTGAAACTTCACACCTAAAAAGCCACTGGATGCAAACCACTACGGGCAGCCAGAGGACAGCGGTAGAACAAACATTTCTACTAGATCAGTGACATCAAATAAATGATTACGTCATATAGAGACGATCCTGAGTGAGCTAAACTAGTGAAAACCTAAAAACTTCACATTTAATTTGTGAGATATCTTAATATAAGAAAAATAAGGCAATATTCAACAGTGTGTCTCAGTTTTCATACATGACAAAAAAGGCCTTTTTTAAATGTAAAACTAAAAAAAAAAAGTTTTTATATTATAAACTGAAAAAGAGGAACTTGTCTGTAATGTAACCATTTATTACTTAATTATGTTGTTGTAATATGAAAGAAAGCTGTAAAACTGATAAAAAAAAATACAGTGTAAAATGTATACTCTCCTTTGCATTTCCAAAGCAGTCAAGTGGGCCAGATTAGAGTGTTTGCTGGGCCAATCCTGGCACCCAGGCCTTAAGTTTGACACCCCTGTTAATAGATGATCAGCAGGAAACCTTTGCAGATTCTAAATCAGCAGATTGCACATTCTCAGGAACATCAGTAAATAAATAACATTACTGTGGTAAAAAACTATCATCGTATAATCCAAAGTAAATGATCCCAGATAAAGTTAACACCTTTGAGACGTTTGTAGGGTTTTCAGTCATTTACATTTATTCATATGCTTCACTATTTCTGACTTTGTCTCACAGAAAACGGCAGAAGCGGAGCAATGAGGGCCATCCCCCAAACATAAAAACAATATTAAATACTTGAACAGTTTACAATGTCCAGCAAGGGACAAAAAAAAGCAAACAATGAAGAAAATTACAGCCATAGTAAAATTAATGTGTCTTCTGCTGATATGAGTGATACGCACATTCAGCCTACATCCTCAAAGGACTAGTGTTGCTACGGTTTGGTCCGTGGGTGTTCAATATTAAAAGCCATGTTCTTGCATCCTTCGTAGCTCCTCCACCTCTTCATCCTCATCTGCAGCTGCTCTCAGAGAGCCATCGGGTAAAGACGGCAACGATCAGAGGCCACACAGGGGGTCCACGAGTTTTTCTCCGTGATGCAGTGGACAGGGCAAAGCATCAGAATGACATCTAACGGGATTTCATTTTATTTCTCAGAAATTTGGAGATGCCAACACATGGTAGCTTTGTGCAACTGAATCTGACTTTAACACGTGATGTTTTTTTTCTTGGGAAATTAAACTCAAGGCCTCGGGTCGATGACAGATAAAAGGTGAGCTCTTAAGAGTCTGATGAGAGCCCCCAACGTGCGGCTGGCTGAACAAAGGAAGAGGTCCTGGCTGAGAGTTTAAGAGTGCGACTCATATCTGGCTGAGGGGCATGAACTTCTGGTAGTAACTCTTGGTTACATCAATCATGAGGTCCTGTGTACACTCTGGGAGCTCTCCTGAAAACAGACCTGAGAGAGAGCGAGACAAACGCAGGTAAAGACCAGACATTGAGGAGAACGAAGACAGAAAAGTAGAAAGATGCTGGTCTATTGATTAGTTGTGTGCGTTTTGCTCACCTGGGCATCCAGAGAAAACGGTGAAAGGTGGCACCACTGTCTCAGGAGGAAGCACGGTGTTGTCTAAGATCTTGCAGCAATCCTTTAGCACACAACGGCGACCCTGCACACATAATGGGAAAAAGAAATTGAAACATCATCAAACATCACAAAGTCATGCACTTTCATATATATACATATATGTATATGTGTGTATATATACACACACACACACACATACATATATATACACATAATGACTAATTTGTGATTAAGTGAAGTCCCCATTTCTGTGATCCAAATCAACAGTTTGGGAAAAAAAATGCCAGCTTGTGTTTTTTTGTTTATTAATTCAGCCCTCGACTGCCAGCAGAAGGTTGCATGACTGCCATGTGACTGGTTCACCACAGGCAATAAAGACATGCTTTCTGTCTATACCCCCCGCCCCACCCCTTCACAGCAATGTCCTTTCACTGCCGAGGAGCTAGCTGTGTGCGTGTGTGAGATTTTATTTCACTCACTATGACACAGTTCTTCCCAATGTGGACGTAGGAACCAATCTGTGCTGCATTGACCACGCAGTCTTCCTCAATGAAGACGTGGTCTCCAATGTGCAGCGGGAAGAAAGCCACCCTGCAGAGGGGGACAGGGCAGTGATGAGACAATATGCTTTTCTACTTAGCATATTCTCTCCTTTATTCATTTGTACAGTGACTTTAAATATATTTTGAGTGACAATAACTAAAAACAATCTCAAAGCATCTTTATCTAGAACACAAAAGCACATGGCTGGCCTGAACGTGTGTCAAAGATACTTTACCCTTTGCTGAACTTTTTGAAAGGTGGTCGAATAACACTCCGGCTTTTCACCACGCAGTGTCTGCCCACCCTGACGTTAGCCAGGTCCCCCCTGATGATGCAGTCATTCATAACAATAGTCTGCAAGAGAGAACATCCAAAGCTTTAGCACAGCTGGACACTTTCTATTCACAGTGTCGTTTCCAGGTGTGTGTTTTCCTTACTTTGCCGTTCAAGACTATGTTTTGACTCCCACATAGTACCGACTGTCTGCTCACTTTGTTGCCAGAAGCCTGAAATAAAACAACAACCACTGTTTATAATCGTGTGAACGATCGTGTCTGTGTCTGTCCACATAAATGAGTACAAACAACCGTCTCTGCTATCCGCCCAACGCCCCGTTCACTTTCTGCTTGGACAGATAGCAGGCTACGTTAGCTTAAGCAGCGGTGATTAAAATTCCACACAGTACCGTCTCAATGTACTCCGCTTTGTTGTACAGTATTTCAGACAACTCCATGGCTGGAAACCCGCTGAACTATCAAACGGCGTTTATTATTCTGCGATACGATCTAAAGCATCGATACGGATTTTCTCTATGGGAAGCTCCTTCTCCTTCTTCTTGTCTTCTGCGCAAGCCCGGACGTGACGCCATCAAATAACTTTATTTAAAATATCAGATATCGAACAAAAAACAGACATAATAAATGTGCGCGTGTAAAGCTAAAAAAATAAAAAATAAAAAATAAAAAATAAAAAAGAAATTATTATTATTAATAATAATAATAATAATAATAATAATAATAATAATAAGTAAAGCTTTTATAAACCCTGGAATAATTGTCTGTATATTTTGTGATAGTGTCAGGGATTTTCTTTTTTTTTTTGCTGTTATTCTTCTTTTTTTTAATGATATGGACTAATCTTGTCTGACATTTTTAAAAATAGGGAGCCACATATTGGTTCTTTGTCAAAAAAAAACAACAACTTACAAAATGTATTATTATTTTATTATAGATATACATATCCATATGTAAGTTTTGTTGTGTTTTTTGTTTAATGAACCCTGAGACAAACAGTAAGACGGCTCCTCTGTGAAACAGCTCCACGCCGTGGAGGATTGTGATAAAGACTCTGGAGTATCTCCAATGAGACTAAAGACACTGAGAGGGTTGAGCTGGGTTTAACTGAAGTGGTCGCATGAAAAGCTACCTGCGCTGTGCAGCACTGATGGGCAAAGTTAAAAACAAGAGTTTTTTTAAGCAGCTGGAACCTTTAGAGAGAGGAAGAGCACTTTGGTGTGATTGTGGACACTCGAGGGTTTTTTCAGAGGATATGTTATTCAGGCAGGTGGGACGGATGCAGAAGAAACAGGAGGATGAAAAAGACTGTCGCTCTTACTAACTGAAGTGTAATCTGCCTGAAACCCTGGAGACATTACTGCTACCTGGATCTAGCAATCAAGCAGTCAAAGCTACCAGAGGAGGCAGAGAAAAAGGGAAAAACACAGCTTAATCCAGAGAAACTGAGAATAAAAGTTTGTCTTTGTCCATTTTTATTGTCTAATTTGTGTAGACTTTATAACTTCATTTTAACAGGAGCTCTTATTGTACACCTAAAGAGCTGAAAGCAACATCTTCTATACTTGTTTTTGTTTCATATGCACAATCAACGTCTTGTTTTATGAATGTGAAAGTTCATTTTTACTTTCCAGTTAAATCAAAGTCATTGGCAGTTTCTCAATGCCCATGTGCTCGTGGTGAGAAATGTTTAAACAGTTTTAAAAAAGCGCAGATAAAGCGACAAATTAGAAATAAACACAAGGTTTGCACTGTGCGCATGCGCAACACGGAGCCCTTGACCCGCTTTTCTTCTTCTTCGCCTCGCACGCTGGCAGCTTTCAGTAACTGCTTTCCGTCATGGCGGCTCGTGTCCTGCAGCAGTGTGTCCGCTCCTTTGCTCGGCCCTCGTTGAGGCTTTGCTCCAGTAACCTCGCATTAAGAGTCACTGCCGTCCAGGCGGTGGCCGTCCACCGACCTCTCTCCTTCGCAGCAGACAGCCGGGGGACGCGGTGGCTCGTCCAGAGCCGGGTGAGTCTCCGGTAACATTGAACCATCGCGGCCTAGCCGCTGTGACCTACCGATGTCTTTCAGACCTGCGGAGCCAGCCTAGCCCGCTGAGAGTTCACGGTGTCACACGAGCAGCTTATTTCGCTTTGAACGACTCTGTGTTGTTGTGGCAGAGAAACACGAAACACGGAGGCGTTTGATTTTAAAAACGGGACAGCCATGTTTGCCCTGTTGGTTAGCTAGCTAGTTAGCAAAGTCGGTGATTTCATTGACAGACTTCATTCTTTATCTTGGCATTGCACGGCTGATTCTGGCTAAACATCGGGTACTAATGTGCAGAAAGGTAAAAGACTGTTGTAGTGCGGATGTTATTGTGTATTACGATAAGTGTGTTTGTATAACACAGAAAAAATGTTACAGGTGTTTTAGCGAGCTGTGTGCAGAGTTGTAAGTGAACACTAATGCGCTGATAAATGCGTTTAATTGCAAATTTAGTCAAATGAAACCATAACGCAGTAATTACAGACGAGATAATAAAATCAGCCACACATTAAAAGCTTCAGGACCAGCACAGATTTCTTCTTGGTCAAAGTTCCGTAAGATTTAAGTTTTATTTTGAAACTTGGATAAACCTTTTCCAGCCTTTACATCTGTACTGTTGCAGTGTACTGGAAGATATTGCATCTTTTCACACTGTATGTAATACACACTCACTTAAGGCAAGCTAATGTACAGGCTGCATGATCACAACCCCCCACTCCCTTCTGCACTAAAACTCTTCCTCCTTCTTCTTCTTCCTTAGATCCCCTCGGTGGGTGTGCTGTGCCGACAGTACGGAGACCTGCCCCCCCTCACTCTAGAAACCATCAAAGAACGAGTCATGTATGTACTCAAGCTCTACGACAAGATCAACCCAGAGAAGGTGAGAACAACAAGAGACCTTCAGTGAATTCTAGCTGAAACATGTATGAATAGAATACATTCGCAGGCATCTGTGAGGTGAAATTAGGCAATCGTGACTCATCCCTGTCCAGAATGGCTCATGGAAATTGTTTTTGAAAAGTTTACTGATTTTAATGTATTGAATTTAATAACAATTAGATTTTTAACTTGGAAAAACAATCTAAAATTAATACTATCATTCCTCATGTAGATTTGGTTTTGTTTTTATTTTAAAGCACCCTGAAATGCCTGTAGTGTTTGTAAGTTTCTGTATAAGTAAGCTTGGATTTCTAACGCTCGGGTTGGTTTCTGTTCCACAGCTGCAGACGAGCTCTCACTTCATGAAAGATTTGGGTTTGGACAGCTTGGACCAGGTGGAGATCATCATGGCCATGGAAGATGAGTTTGGTGAGAGCAAACCTCTTTATACTGCATAGAAAACTATTCCAAACTGTGGCTTTAGGCATTAAGTCAGCAAAAGAGATGTTTCTGACTCCTACGATGCCTAAAGTGCAGATTGTGACTGCTGTTGTACAGCCACAGTGGGAGTATGTGGATATGAAACATCAGTCTTGCAGTCTTCCTGCCTGTTGAGCGTCTGCAGTGTCAAAGTGCTGTCAAGTTTGTCTTCAGAGGGTAAATGCGACACTCTGTGTGGACGTCCCACATAAAGCAGGATATGCTCCGATTATATCCTGTGGTAGAAACACTGTAGTACACCTCATTCTACAGTATTTATTGGATTTATCTTGAAAATTGATTGAGAAGGTTAATGAAGGTTGCAGTTTGTTGCTTTTTACTTTTTGACTTGTAATAATTCAGCTGATTTATATAATCTGTTTGGGAGGTAAATTTTAAACAGGGGTGGCTGTGGATCAGGAGATGGAGCAGGCATTCTGCTAATTAGTAGGTTGGTGGTTTGATCCGAAGCATCTTTGGGCACGATACTGAAACCGAAACTTCAGTGTGTTTGTTGGAGTGTGAATGAGGCGTGCTGTTAGTGCTTTGAGAGAGAAGAATTAAATCAGAATCAGAGGACTTTTTCTTATTTTGATCAATGAAGATAATAGACTAACAGCTTTTAATATGTGTGACCTACAGTTGAGGACGTAGTACCAGCGAGATGTTTGTGACCATCTGTGCAGAAAGCTGCTTATTCGTCCAGCATTATCGATGCATGTCACATGGCTTCTTTAGCACACGCCGTAACCAGTAACTTGTTTGTGCCGCAGGCTTTGAGATCCCAGATGCAGAAGCAGAGAAGTTGATGACTCCTGAGGAGATCGTACAGTACATCGCAGACAAGAAAGACGTTTATGAGTAATATGCTCTGTAGCACACCAGAGGCAAGTCACCATCAGGCCCCGTTTTCTGTCTTTGGTCACACGTTGTGTCGGTGCTCAATTTATATTCCTTTGTGCCCAGATAGGGTCACCTCCACCCACCCAACAGGAAGTTCTCGTGAAGCAGATGAGCACCAAACAGTTTCCTACTTCAACTCTTGTGTCCATTATGGCGACGTTGGCTTCAGCTGTCTCGTGTTTGACTGTATTTAAATGAACATGTTCAGGAGAGCTTGGAGATAAAAAAAAAAAAATTAATATTAAACAAGATTATATCACTGGTTTGCTTTGTTCTCATTTCAGCTCCGCCCTGTGGTCCCATGTACAATTTGTCATTAATAGATCAATAAAGACACATTGTACACTTTCGTGTCTGCTGTTACTCCGCTTTGGGTCCAGTAAAAAGGACCCAGATTCAGCTGCACTTCTTTTAGTTTGTTTCCACTGGCTGGGATTTGCTATAACTATCCATCTATTTTCATTTCTCATCTACTTTGGGTTGGAGGTAGACCGAAGCTTGATGCTGGGAGGTTCACACACCACCTGCATCCACTACTGACCTGTCAAAGGAAAAAAGCTCCCAAAAATACAGCTTAAGCATATAAGCCTGTGGTTTCTAGACTGTATATAAAGCTAAACTAGCTCCACATCATTAATCAGTAAATACTTTAAACATACAAAGAGCTTTCATCTGCAGAACCAGAAGATTAACTTCAGCTCCATCCACCAGCAGCTCAGATAAATCTGTTTTCTCCAGGCCAGGGGTCTCCAACTCCGGTCCTCGAGAGCTACTGTCTGCACACCTGAATAAAATAACTGGCTTGTTATCAAACCCGATGACATGCTGAAAATGTTAATCAACCATTTGATTCAGCTGCATTGGAGTACGGATGCATTTAAAAACTGCAGGACAGTAGCTGTTGAGGACTGGAGTTGGAGACCCCTGTTCTATGCAATAACCCTGTTAGTGCACTGATTTAAAGGTAAGCTTCATGTTCCCTCACTCTTTACCTCGTAAGATGAGGACAAAACTACAATAAAGACAGTTCTTGAGTTTTAATCTTGTGTCCACACATGAAGAATGAGGTGCCATTGTTGCAGGATGTTCACACAGCTGGGACTGAAGTGTTTTTATTTCAGTACCCGACCTAAATGCACCTTTACAAAAAAAATAAAATGTAACCCTTTAAAACCTGGCCAATTAAATAATTGCGAGAAAATTCTATTGTGTGCTTTGTGAACCTCCCGATGAAAAATTAATAAAATATGAAGTAAAAAAAATATGCAATTTTATCATATTTGTTACATCAGGTATGTTTTTGTGGTGCAACTTTTTTTTTTTTTTTTTAAAAGGGAAAAAAATAAATGTAGAAGTCTCAAAAACTTGCGTATAAAATATGATACTTTGGTTTAAAGGGTCAAAAATAAACTCACAACTAACACATTTACACAATAATAAAATTAGCAAACCCAGCGTGGGAGTTTACCGAAACTGAGTTCTTTCAATTTAAGACAGATTTCTATAAACCAGACCAAATTAAAAGCTTTTCTTTGAGTAACCAAAGCATTCAGAGGGCTTTAAAATCCTGATGTCACAGGAAACATCACCTTGTCTTGAGAGATTGTCCAAGCAAACAAAAGCAGCAGCTACTTTCAGCTGCTCCCTCATTTACAGCAGCATGCCTGCGTCTTCTGAAGCCAGAGATGCTGTTGGGAGCACGAAGCAGAAGTTTTCAGTCACACGGAGAGAAATAAAGACTCTGGGAGGCGGCCGCTGTGTATTAGTCTTTTATTGAGGGTTGTACCCAAGTTATACAGCTTTGTATGCTGGCTGCAGAAGCCAGCGGGTTACAAACAGTAATTCAGTATACGAGTACAGCCAACAGAAGACCTACTACTCACTACTCTACACCTTAGTACAGATTCTCTTAAGAGCAGTAAAATCCAGAAAGAAATAAAGAGGAAAAAAAATACAGAACAAACCAAGCAACAAAAGGAAGGAGAATAAAAGGATTAAAATGAAACCAAACAAGTAGACAGCATCAGAGGAGACATTCATTATTAGAGCACACTGGAGTTGGTTTTTTATACCATTAATATCAGGCGACTTCGTTTATTTTGTCAATTTTTATACCCATACAAATAAAGATTGTCCTTCAAAAAGTGCAGATTCCACCGAAGTTTAAAGATAAAATCCTTTGATGACCCGAGGAAGACATTTGAAAATAAAAAGGTACTTCCTGGTTTTGTTTGCAAGAGAGGAAGACGCCCCCCTCGTTGATTATAGACACTGTACGATTATATTCTCATATATATATTTTATATATAGTTTCAACAGTCTCCCAAAGCGATGTGCATAATAGGTTTACAGGTGATCCAACTACACACTGGATTGATAGAATCTCTATAAAAAGAAAAAAAAAGCACTGTAGTCGTGTAAAATTTGCAGTTTCACCGGCCTCGCTCGAGCTGCGAGAAAAATCGACAAAAATGGACTTTTGCAAATCTTAACCTGTCCTCCTCCTGCTACAACTGGCCCGCCGTTTGCTAGGTAATAAAGGTTTTTCAGTTTGTATTGTTATTATTAGTAGCTGTACTAGCTGTACAATTTAACGATGGCACGACACGTTTGAGGAATATTAGTGGGAATCCCATTTCAGCGGTTTTTACTCATTTTTTTGGGAATTTTTTTTGTTTTTGTTTTATTTAAAGACAGGGGAAAAAAAGAAGAAAAACCCAAGGTGGACATGTAAGCCTGGGTTCAAACACTCCACTGCATAGTCTCTCTGAGCGACACCCACCCTTTCCCCGATAAACCCACCCTTCCCTCCCCACCCGCCCACATCTTTGTGCTGGTTAGACTAAAGCTTTTCAGGGTTTGTTTATGTGTTCATACTAAATGTAAAACGACAAAAAAAAAAGACAGCAGATTCTCACAGTTTTTGTATTTTTTCTTTTTTCTTTTTTGTTTGTTTTTTTGTTTGTTTTTTTTCTGTTTTTCCTGTCAAAAAAATAAGCCTTAGCGCTTTTTGATCGACTGTAGGAGCCGTCAGGTGTGTTATGATATAATATAGCATTTACTCACAGGATATTTAAGTCAAGAGAAACACAAAAAAGTCACATTTTTTTTTCTTAAACATTAAAAAGTAGTAGAGTATCACCAGCCAGCTTCCCTCCTGCCCGCTACTTCCTTTTCCTTTCCTTCCCCTCGTCTGGCCCTGTCGGGAAGCTGCTTGGCAGCCCTGGGGATTGTACATTGCTCGTGGTGGTTTTCACTTTACTAAAAAGGTTTTCCTCACATCATCCTTTTGCAAATGACTTTTTAAATTTTTTATTTTTTATAATCTTCAAGCATTTAATATTGTCCAGCTTTTTAAGTACACGTATGCACACGTACACAACTACAACCAAACAACAACAAAAAAGGATTTATCCCTTTCCTTCCCTCCCTCGATTTGGCATGATGATGTATTCACTCACTCACACACACACAAACAGTCTCACGCAGGCTGACAGTAGATACAAACACGATTATGGAACCAAAACAGTAACGACATTATTGAGAGGCGTTTTCCAGACGTTGCTTGTCCCTTCTCTAACAGCACAGCAATGCTGCCACCTGAGCTGCTGATCTGGGGTCAGCCTTTGTCCCGGTAATAGTTAAAAGAAAAAAGGATACTGAGGATGGACAAAGCTGCTCTCAAATCAGCGCCAGGAACGACAGCGCTGCCAAAAATCAGAATGAACAAAGTGTAAAGTAATGTCATTGAGCAGTAAGGGAATATAGACAGTTGAGAGCCCACCCTCCCCTCCCCCCCGCCTCCGACCTCCTGTCAGTTATGAGTCTCCTCTCCCTGTAGTTAAGCTTAGGAGTTGGAGAGGAGGAGCTGATCCTGGATAAGCCGGCGAGGAGGCAAAAGTGCAACCCTTTATCCCTGAAAAGCCAGGAAGAAGCAGCCAATCGCGAGTCCCGTCCCCTCCTAGCCTCGTTTCAGTCAAGCGACACCACGGCAACAGTGACTGCTGCTCAATTTCTCAAAAAAAAAAAAAATTTACAAATTTTTTTTGTTGCCCCTCATGCACGTTTGAGGCTGCGCTGTCTTTTATACTTTTACAAACCGTTTCAGCTACATTCAGGCCCAGCTCAGAGCCGGAGGTGCACCAACCAAGGGAGACCAATAAAGCACCATCTTCTCAAATCACAGTACACACACACACACACACGCGTGCGTGCGCACGCACACACTTTACCCTGTCGAATACTCACAGGCGCACCTTCTCCATCAGAGAGACCTGAAAATCTAAAAATCTGTCTCAGCTTTGCTTTCGGCCTTTTTCCTCTAGAATCCACCCAAGTGCAAAATCCAAGTCTCCTCAGTTCAACGTGTCAGACTAAAACTAACAACAACAACAACAAAAAAAGCTCAGATGTTCCACTTGATAACAACTGTTCAACACAACGACAACAAATACAAATAAGAGATATATGTAAGTATGTATTTATATATATTTATAAGCAAAGAGATCTGGAATTAAGTAAACTAATTTTTTTGTATGATTGAATTATTTGGTAGAGCGCGGTTCAATACTGGCACACATCACTGTCAAGTCTGGCTAATACTCAAGGTTCTGTCTCACTGCGTTTGCTTTGAAGTTGTTAAATATTCACGGGCTAAGCTTAAAAAATAAAAACCTAAAGCTTCTAGTACTTCTGAAATAAAAACCTACATGAGAGAGGAGAACTGGGGGGGGGGGGGGGGGGGGGACGACACGCACAAACACGATGAAGAAAAGATAATTAAGGTCCATGGCTTCGCTAATGCTGACTCGTCGTTCATGCACCCCTCTGACACTTCTCTCCCCCCATGACCCTAACAAACAAATTGTGCATCAAAGTAACTAAACAATCACTGGTAGATAAATCTGTTATTCTCTTGTTGTGAAGAAAAACGCCACTGGTGGATTTTACATTCACGCTGTTCTCACACAAAACCTCCACAATTCACATTCACTCACACACACGTACGTCAGGAACTTCAGATGAGTACCCCACCTTCCCCCCCTTTGCCCCAAAGGAAAGAAAATAAAACAGTACAATACAATCATATTCATTTTGTAAACAGGTAGAAGCCACTTGACTTGTTGTTGCATCTTCGGACACAATTAGGATCAAGGCAATGAAATGTGGACGACTTTTTTTACTGTTAAAATATTTTCTTCAACCAAAACGAGAGTTGTTTTTTTTTCTGATTTTTGTTTTTCTCTTCGTTCCATTTTTTTTTTTTTCAAAACACCATTTGTGGCAATGAGAGAAATTAAAAAAAAAAAAAAAAAAGGAAAAGCGAGTAATGTTTGTTAAACAGCTAAAACATTGTGACACATGGTCGAAGAGGGAGAAAAAAAATAAACGCCTCTCAGTAGGCCATGTGAATGCGAGAGGCTACAGTATGCATAGATACAGAGTCGCCTTTCTCTTGGTTTATAAGTCTGACGAGACACGACGATTTCCCCGCTCACAGTCACGCGCTCACGCATTAAACGATCCCCACTCTTGATTTTTTTTTTTTTTTTAAACATCAGTGGAGTGGAGGAGGAGGAAGAGTAGGAGGAGAAGGAATGCCGGGAGTGTCCTCGACCTCCCCCTCCCCGCACACCTCACCTCCCTCCGTCAAAAGACAGCATATTGAAAGCAGTGTGTTGAGCTTCTCCAGCTTAAAGCAGTTATTTGGCAGAGAGAGAGAGAACAAAAACGAAAACTTACAGACCTTTACATAGTTTTCAGTGCTAGAAGTTGTATTTTCCTTTCCTACAAGGAGTAGTAGTTTTTTTCTTTAATTCAAACTACAAGGGGGGAAAACTGGCTTGATTTCCTGAGAACCATTGCTGGTTATTTAGCAGACAAAAAGAGGAATAGTTCAAAATAACCAACGCCATGGCCAAAAAACACTGATCCGAATTCCCAGAGTTACAAAGCATCGTCTTCATCCTCAGTAAGAGTTGTTTTTGTTTGTTTTTTTTAACTTTTTCTGTTTTTAAAAATTTTTATCTTTTTTTTTTTTTAAAGCGTTTTGAAATTTTTTTTGTGCATTTTTTTTTAAAAATTTTATTCCATCTTCTCTTTAAAATGAAGAATGAACACACTTTCTGCCTCCCAAGTCTTGTAAACAAGAGGTTGCAGTGTGGCACCTCCAAAACATTGAAAGCCTATTCTGAAAGTGCTGTTCCCCCCCTCCCCCCCACTAAAACCTGCCTGCCAGGGGGCTAATGAGAAAGGGGGGGGAGGGGCTTGCTAGATAGCCCCCGCCTCCCTATATTAGGATGGGCGGGGCTTACTAGTCCCAGCTGCGGCTACAGTCCTTTGCACTGCAGAGCTCAACTTTCTTTAGTTTTAAAACAAAATTGGTGCAATACTTTTAATGTCACTTGAACTATCACCAGATAATCATCCTAAGTCAGGTTTAATTCTTTAACTATCTGTTGATCTTGAACTCCACGACAACGCAGTAAGGTAGGCGTGCCAAGGCAGAGAGGAGCGCACACGTACTCATTCACAGCTCGCGCGCACACACACAGTAATTCTCACAAACACACACAGTAAGGACCTCAATGAGTAAACAGCTACACTGGAAAAAACTGGCTGCTCCCTCTATATTGCAGATTATACTGAGAAAAAAACAACACATTCAGTGCAAAGTTAAAAAAAGCTCATACTCCAACATTGTCAGCAAACAAATGCAAAAAAAAAAAAAAAGTAAAACAAAAAAATAAAATGTTAAAAAGAATTGGAATTCAAATAAACATGACGAAAGAAACAAAAAATACATATAATAATAATGAGCTCGATTGAAGCTTTTTTTCGGTCTGAAAGAGCACTACCTGGAGGCAAATATCCATCCGTTCACATTATAGAATTGGCCTGCATGATTCAAGTATTCCGACTGATATGTTTTTGGGCTAAAACAAAGTGGACATATGTGCAGAGAGAGAAACGTAACTTGTTTTCCACAGGGGAGACCCCGTTTTGTTGAATATCTTGTAAATGAGAAGGAGTCCAACTAGTGCCATTGCATTTATAGAACTACATTTGTGTCTCTATTCTGCTGATTATTGATAATTCTCTACTGACCCTTCCCCGAGCCCGTTTCACTGGCGGGCAGCTCACATGGAGTCCCCGCCCCCTGTCAGGTGATCCACTGGGAGGAAGGAGGTGATTGGAGAAGGGCTGCTGATCCTCCCTGCCTCGGTGCCACTGGGAGTCCCCCACAGGCTACTGGAATAGTTGGGCCCACCCCAGAGGGATGAGCTGTGAAGGTCGCTGCTGTTCCACTGGTTGGGTTCAGAAGCGCGGCTTGGAAAGGGGTGAGACTGATCCATTCTGCTCTGAGAGGAGCCGAGGGTCTGCCAGCCAGAGGAGGGAGTGGCCATTGACTGCCCTTGTGCAAAGAAACGGCTGATTTCCTCCTCGCTGGCAAACTCAGCCAGAATAGTAGTGTTCCCCAAAACACACCTGTAGAAACAGAGCAGGTTAGACAAGAGTGAGACTTTTTGTCTGTACACAACATCATATGGCTGTTTTTCCATCCATTTAAACAGCCAACTGTCCACTACTGCAATTCCCCACTTAATTTTGGGAGTTTTTTTTTTTTGGGGGGGGGGGGGGGTGTTATATGCCTGGAAGAATGCATGTGTTATCTGTAAAGGGGACATCTGACTGAGTGTCAAACAAATCTGTGATTAATCTGTCTATGACAAGTTAATTTGGCATCAACAGCCTGTTTTTATTCAAGGTCATCTGCTCTAAGAGAAGCTGAATAAATAAAAGTAAGAAGTGCCCATATTTGCGTGTGATGGTCTTACATGTGCAGGCTCTTCTGGGCCTTAGCGGCCTCATCCTTGGAGCTGTAGCATACCACAGCGTTACCATGTGGCAGGTTGAGGTGGAATGTGATCAGAGGGCCGTGCTGCATACACAGAGTCCTCAATGTAGAGCCGTCAATCTGGAAGAAGGGGAAAGAAAAGTTGAGTTAAACACGGGAAGTGATAAGAGGTGAAAAATATGTGAAAAAACATGGAAGTAATGATTGTGATAACGTTAACAGAATGAAAGTACAACTACCTGAGGTGTGAGATTTTTCAGAACGAGCCACTGGGTTCTCCCTGAGCTGCTGCTGTCACCCCAACTGGAACCTGTCAATACATACACCATAGAGTCAATCATCAGCTGGGATAGGATGCTAAAGCTGGTTTTGTGGTCAAGTTGAGGCTGCACAGGAGAGGAGCCGTGCATTTTAAAATTTATCGCAAGCTTCTCTATACAGTCTTGAAATCTTTTGAAAACAAAAAAAACAAAAAAAACAACAACCCCAAAGTCTGTTCTGCTCATTTTGCAGCATGGAATTAAGGTTAAAGGGTGTGCTTCTCTTACCAGGTGTGTATCTGGACTCAGCGGTGCTCCAGCCCCCCAGCCTCAGGGCAGAGCCATCCCAGCCAGAGGAGGCAGGGCTGGGCTTCTGGCTGGTGAGGCCAGGCGGTGGTCTGGAGGGGGCCGCCACAGACAGCGCCTTGGGAGGCAGGGGGACCTTCCAAAGCTCATGAGCTAGGGAGGAGTTTGACACACTGCTGCCGGGAGACCACTTTGACTCACTGGGTCTGGCTGCAAGGCGAGAGCAGAAAAACAAAACCCGTTTAACAAAGATTTTCAAGTTTACAATAAATAAATAAATAAGGTAAAGAAAACATTTAAACTTCACTAAAGCAGAGCCAAACTACACACCTGAAGTGCTTTGTGCTGTACTGGTGAGGGAACCGCTGTGGCTGGAGGCACGAATGGATGACCAGGCACTGTTAGAAGGCATCGTGGTGTTCAGTGATGAGGATGGCCCTGGAAACATCAGCAGGAGGGGTCAGTGTGGGTCTGTGCTACCATTACAGTTATTGGGAGGGATCTGGCATGTGCGTGGCCTACCGTTGTTCCTGTCCCTGAGGTGGTCTGTGTCGCGGACGGTGTTGATGGAGAGGTTGTTGATGACACTGCCGGGGGTCACATATGGGTCAGTCTCAGGGTCAATGTTGGGGTAACCTTTCCAAGGCTCCCCGGGCCGGAACTCTGAGAACAAAAAACACAGGCAGACATCAGCAGGGTTCAACGCAAACACTTCGGGGATTCTGGTGGATTTAAAGGCGTCTGTACCTGGGGGCCAGGTGACAGTGTTTCCATGGGGCGGGGGGGAGTTGGCACGAGGTGGCCAGCCATCGCCCACCGAGCCCATTGATTGGCCGGGAGGACTCAGGGGAGAGGGGCCAGGAGAAATTAAGTCATAGAAGGAGGAGTCCTCCAGACGCAGCCCAGACGACATAGCACCTGTGGGACAAACACAAACATATAAACCATTAAAGCCAGAGTTTAAAGTATGCAGTGAGAAAAAGTGTGGGGATGCTTTAGTCACTTTAAAGACCAATATTTTTTCACTGTTTACATAGTAAACACCTCATGGATACCTCCCCCAGAAAGCCAAACAATACCACAGCATGCAGTGTGACAAACTAAATGCTTTGTCTGTACCAGGTTTGCTGGTCTGCTCCGGAGGGTCGGTAGCCCAAAGTTTCTTCAGTCTGGACTGGGGTGGCTCTTTATAGCTCACTCCACCACCACTACCACCACCAACACCCATGTCCAGGGGTACATTCAGGTTAGAATTCAAGTCTGAGAAACAGGACAGAAGAGTACATGTCAACAGATAATCAAGAACTCTCTGCATATTTTAAAAGGTAAAACTAAAATGTAATCCCCAAGATCTATCCTGCTCATGATCATCTTCTTACAAATCTGAGGTCTTAAGTGTCAAATAAAAAGTATCACCTCACTTCTCCACCCAGTCAAACTAGTTTATGATTAGGGTGCCTAATCTGTAATAACAGCAGTAGCAGTTGACTTACTTAAAGGGAAGTTGCTGAAGGATCCAAGAGTGGCAGCATCCTTCAGCATCTCAGGGGTGCTGTGGGACATGTAGTTATCCAGGTACGGCTTGAGGGGCGCGGCCGGCTTCAGCAGCGAGGGGTCCATGTGTCGTGGTGGCTGCATCGGTGATGGAGAGGAACCAATTGGACGTGTCTAAGGACACAAGGTGCACGGTTAGAGAAAGCAACCAAGGAGCTAAGACCACTGGGACAACGAGTGCAATTTAGTAGCACTCAGACACACACCTGTTCAGTCTGACGTCCCATAGGCATGGGTCTCTGGCTTTGAACCTTCTGCTGTTGCTGCTGGAGGAGAAGACGCTGCAGAGAAATAGAATAATGTAAACCCATCGTGTTGTTAATGTTACAGTTAGGAATTATGGCTCCATTTCTGTCATGTTGTTTTCATGTAAAAACTAGAAATAAAAATCTAAAGCTATACACTTCTTTTCCGCCGGTATTCACCTGTAATTGGTTGATCTGGTTGATCTGGTTTAGCTGTGACAGCTGGTTGAGAACAGCCATCTGCTGAGGGCCAAACAGAGGGTTCAGACCGCCATTGCCTCCCGGGTACTTCAACAGGGATGAAGGAACCTGAACAACAACAACAATTTGGGACTGAGTGTTGGAAAACAATCAGGAGTAACAGAGACAAGAACTCACTCTGAGTGTGACCTTTTGTGCGTTTTATTTTTATGTGGGGTACCTGAGCGGGCAGGATGGGTGGAGGCACTTGATTACGAAGACTGGGTTGAGGAGGGGGCTGGGACTGGGGGCCACCTCGGCCCTGTGCTACGGTGTTGCCGCCCAACATTGGGTTTACATTCTAATCGGGGGGGGGAGACAAAACAACAAAGAAGAAAAATGTAAAACAGTGTAGAAACAACCCTGACAAACAATGAGAATGAACCACACAAGGTTAGACGCTTGTGTGCAGTCAAAACTTGCCATAAGAAAGAAAACAAACAAAAAACCTCCCCCACCATTTGAATATCCCATGACGTCCACTAGAGGGCACACCATTACAAAAAGAGAGCTATTTTTATGGATGAGGCTCAGAGCCAACATCAGTTTCTCTGGAGCAGAGTTAAAGTGGGAATTCTCCACCACTATTACCACGGTTGTTGAATTATTCCAGGCATAAATAGAGCCCATGCTGTGGATAAACATAATTTCTAAACAGGCTAATATCGTTAAAGTTACTAATAAAGCAGCCTGCTGTCGGCATTTTCTTAACCATAACTGCCTGAAAAAGTTTGATCACCCCCCAATCATCTCTCTCTCTCTGATGTCTTAGGTTAGGACTTCATCACACAGCTGTCCCACACCATAAGCAGTACTGCGGGAGAACAGAGCATCATTAACCCCCCAGCAGTGCTCTGTGTACACTTTTCTGGTGGAAACACAGCTTTGTATTCTTTGCTGCTCAAAGGGAAGACTGCCACCGGTAGTCTTGCCCCTACCTAAAAATAATGGCAAAGCTTTGGTATTACCCATGTGAGCAGGGGAAAAATCACTGATTTAATTCTTTCTTCGCATCAAGTGAAAAATCTTCATATCAAACAGGGAATTTCTAACGTCTCAAGACAACTCTCTCTTCATTCTTCTCCACTCACCTGCCCAGCAGCCCCAGAACTAGAGTGGGAAGCAGACGGCCCAGAATTGAGACAAGAGACAGACTGAGCAGAATTGGAGGGGGAAAGGCTCATGCTTTGATTGGAGGAGAGTTCATCAGAAGCTGGGATATCGTAAGCAGAGGGTGAAAGCTGCAGAAGCAAGGCCAGGTGCACAGCAGATGGACGGTAAGCACACAGGGACAGGAAGCACACCAGCAGCAAAAGAAGCACAAAGAGGGAAGAAAAAGAAGAAAGTTAATTTTTTTTTTTCAAAACCAAAGACAAGTTGAAGGTCGAGGAAAGAATCAAATGTGTGGAAATGAAGGAAATAATTGCAGGGAGTGGACAGTGTGGGGAGCAAAAGAGGTACGAGAAGAATGAGAAGCTAAAAATAAGGACGTGATGGTAGAAACGAGATAGCAGGATGAAATAAGAGTTAATAAGAAGGAGCACACTGTGCTAAAGGAAACGCAGCAAGCCAAACTGAGCCGGAACAGTTTGTACTGACATGTGCTTGCTTCTAGTGATAATGATACAACATGATGAGGAAAGAGTGAAATAAAACACTAGTTTTAGACCAGCAAGCTGCACTGCATTAAAACCCCCACTGTGAGGCACTGTACAGCCAGAGGCACACTTCATTCTACACCTACCCCACCATAACAGCAGACTAAGACATTGCCCTTTATGAGAATCAGTTATTTACCTCAAGCCTGCATATACAGCACAGCTCCGGAAAGAATACACCTTGTACATGTAACTCCGCTCATGCTTCTCCATACCTTGTCATAGTAAGAACTGCGATCCATGGTGGAGTCCTTGTGGAGGTGGTGCCGAGACCCAGAATTCTTCCCCATAACTCCATTGAAGTCCCCAATACTGCCCATGTCCATACGCTTGTCCTGCACCATCCCTGCTCCAGTCTTAATGGAGTCATCAGGGGAGTCCCTCTGCAAGAACGAAGCCAAGAAAATGTGATTACGGAGACGGAACAGCATAAATCTTGCATTCTTTGAATCAGGGCTTATTACATTTGAAAAACCAAACACTTCAGCATGCTTTAACGTAGACATGAGTCATCTGTAGGGCTGTTCGATGTAACGATATATATCGGATGACGATATAAAAGCGTCTATTGTTTCATTTTACGCTATCGTTTGTTTCGTGGTGTCGCAAAATAAACTGTTTACGGCAATATTTTTTCATCGTTTTGATGGTCACTGTAGTGGCTCTATTCATTTAAGTTCTTTCTTTCTCTGTATTTTATATAACCACACTACGGACGGACAAGCGCCTGTTTTTATGCGTTGTGGTTAGCAACAACAACGGTAACAGCATCGCGTGTCCGCTTGTTTATGTTCCACATAAATCTTTCACAATAAAGCTCAAGATCCTGTTGAGACTTTTCAAAATAAACTGAATCATGTGAAAGAGCAGATTATTTACGGATGAGAATTAAAAAAGAGCCGCCAGGTGCTAAAAAATAAACCTTAAACTCAAACGTTAGAACAGGCTGTGTAATAAATAATCACAAAGAAAACAGCGGCCTTTACAACTTATGTCTAAAAATGTATAGTTTCATGCATCGGTTAAAACACTCGACTCCAGCTACATGACGCCCAGCTGGAAACACTTCCCACAAGTCGAGCTGCCCGAGATTCACAGAATTTACAGAAAATGTTACATTTTTGTGATTTATATCGTTATCGGGACGATAGAATTGTTATATCGGGATATGAGATTTTGGTCATATCGCACAGCCCTAGTCATCTGGTGGAAAACTAACTTAACGAGTGTCTCATAGTGAATAGAAAGCTTTCCTCTGTACTTACAGCTTCTGTTTTTGCTTCCGAAACACTACTTTCATTAAGAAAGTTATCAATAGCTCCGTGTGTGCTAGAGGGACACAAACACAGGGAATATTTAACTGAATGATTAATAATATTTACAGAGAAGTTCATGCTGCTGAACTGGCCGATGAAGGGTTTCATCCAGGGATCATCCTGTTTGTTGACTGGTTTGTTCATCTGAAACAGAGTGGACAGAGGGGAGCACTGTTAGGACGGCTTTAAAAACTTCTAATAAATAAAGAAGACTCCATCCCTTTATTAAATGGCCTCATTTCAAATAGAAAAAAGTGCAAAGATGAGATAAATGTACCTTAGTAGAGCTTTTATGCTTGTAGTTCCAGGTGACTTGGTCATGGGATCTGCTGTCCTGTTGATTGTTGCTCCACATGCCGATCTCCACTTCCTCTTCCTGGTCCCAGCTATTTCCCATCTCGTCACTACACCATGTGTCCATGCGCTTGGGACCTGGAGCTATCATGAAGGGAGGGAGATGTAGAAATAGATTACTAGCAAGTAAATTCACCTCTTTTCTGCCACACTTTAGTCACACCAGACTGCTTATTATCTACAGATGTTGCAATCAGATGTTTGTAGGGTTTGCTTTGTGCACATACCAGACTTATGCTGACTGCCCCATCCTGACCCAGACTCCCTGCTATCCCTGCCGTCACCCCAACTGTAGCTCTTGTCATTGGGCTTTCCCCAGGCAGACGTCCCGTTGTCCACAGTCACAGGCGGAGCAGCACTAGGCTCCCCCCATGATGCGGATTCCTTCTGTTGGGGGTATGGCTCACCCCAACCTGAAGGAACAAATGAGATGATCACTATGAGGGTACAGTTTCTGTGGTTCAATCTACTTGATGTACTTAAACACTATTTAACATTTGTACAATTCCAATGTTAGGCCAGTGGGAAAGTGGGCTGCATCACATTAAAGGTGGCAAGACCCAACCTGTTTTCCAAATGTACGATAATGTTGCAATTCATATAGATTTCTCCCCACTTAGCTGAAACTGGAGACCAGAGCTTAGAGCAACACTCCCTGGGGAACCCTATATCCACTCACTTATGTAAGCAGTGTTTTTCTTCCACGCTTGTGGATATGCACGTGTCATTGCAGGACATTATACCCTTTGAAATGTAACAGAATGCATGCTCAAGAAAGGGCACGTATGAGTTCAAAAGGCTCTTGTTACAGCCGACCACCCAGGCCCGTTACTTTCTCCCTGCACAGGAGACGTTTGGGGAGATGCCAGGGATACCTCCCTGTAAAAATAGGACAGATCATGGGGTGGCCTCTGGCACTGATGTCCTGCATCTGACTTGGCTTGTTCATCACATATGCACGTATACACACACAAGAGGACAGACTGACACAAACAGGTAGATACATGTAGCCACAAACAAGCACATCACACAAATACACACAAACTGCCAATCAATAACCCCCAATCTATCACTCCATCCCTGTCCACTTGAGTGCATCAGCTGATACAAGGACTCAGAGGAAATTTTAACCAGTGTGTGTTTGCAAGTGTGTATGAATAAGCCTGAGCATCTGTTTTTGTTTGATTACACGTACATTTTGCAACACCATGAAAGTCTAATTTAGCTACATTTATTGATCATTTCCTTTAAGTGACCCAGACTTTTTACTTCACTAGGTAATAACTGAAATTAAGATGAATCAAGACCCATAAATTAATTTTCTCAATGCAGTAGCTAGGGAGAGGGTCCCACCCTTTCCAGACATCCACTTAGCGCCTCCAGTTAGCTCACTAAACCAGAAACCTTGAATAACCCTAAACAGCCCCCTCCTTTTCTCCTCCTCCGGCCCCTTCCATAGAATAGCTCTCCTACTCGTTTTAGTTTTCCCATCTCACATTGGAACCTGTCCTATTTCCAAGTCAGCAGACCATCTCCTGTGCTACTCACGGTCTCTCTAACTCTCTTTTCCTGAAACCCATCAAAAGCCTGCGTTTCTATAGCAAGCACAATTGGCGGGTGAACAAGAAGAGGAGGAGGGGGGAGGGAAGGGGAAAAAAAAGGCGAATGAGAGAAGAGAAAAATCGATGCTCTTAGCATTCCAAAGGGATGACTCAACTGGCTTTTCAAAAAGCCTTCAACACAGACAACACTGTAGGGAAAATGGGAGGGAATGACTGTACGTGTTTGGTCTCCAGCCATGCTTCTGTGTAAATTGGTGTATGCCTTTGTATATATTTGTGAGCGCGTGTATTTACACTGGCTTTGCTTGCACTTTCTCAACCCTTTTAGGACTTCTTCTATCCATCTTAATGAGAGTCTGGGTTAGCCTTGTTCCTCTCTTACAGACTCCATGACGAGGTTTGCACTTCTACCATTTTAAATACTGCCCCAGGCTCCTGACGTAGGTGTTAAATCACATTAATATATTTTTTTAAAAACTCAAAGACAATCTGTGCAAGAATTTGCACATTTTGATGATAAGTTTCCACTCTGGCTAAAATAAAGTGGAATATGTGATTAATAATATATGCTGTAACCTGGCAAACCACATTTTTGTGTGAATAGACGACACAATGAAAAAGTGCGAGTCTGTGGTGTACCGATGTTTCCACCTGTTTTAATGTTGTCTGGGCACGTGCATGCATTCTTCTATGCACAGTCCTTTCCTGTTCTCACAGTCAGGAATGTAAAAGCCACAACTGTGCGTGAGTATTCATATGGTGTGCAAACATTATCCAACCTACCAGAACCGGAGCTTTTGTCCTGGTTAACATGCTGCATTGACATGTGGGTTGGGTGGGACTGGTGCTGAGGGGAGGGGCCCACAGCTTCCTGGTCTGGTTGACCAGTCCTGTTCCACATGTTGACAGACCCACCGCTGTATTTGCCTAGGAGGGAAAATAAATACAATTTTATCAGCTGCATTTATTATTTTATTTTTTTAAGTGGAAACAAAGCTAAAGTCTCCGTTTCAACTTGTGTCAAAAGTGCAGACTTGAAACTATAAATCAGTTTAAATTGTGCTGACAGACCAAGTAAAACCAGACTTGCGGCAAATAATTCCCATGGCAACAACATGGCATTTGGTTGTTTAGGAAGAAGAGAAAGGTGTGGGAGCAAAAGAGCCATATCGATTTCGAGTGTTGAAATGTGAGATTTGTGACATTTTGAGTGTCTGGAGTGTACAGTTAGTGTGCATGTTCTGTGCTTGGTGTGTAGTCTACTTGTTTGATTTTGTTGTGCGTCAAAACAATGAGGCGACTACTAAATGTCACAGATGCTTGCCAAAAAGCCACCAAAGGCAGATTGAAGATAAGACACACCCTGGAACTGGATGGGAAATGTTTCTTTTGGAGTGGCACAAATAACTTGTGTGGCATGTTTTTTTGACACCTGGTTGTTTTGTAAATAGTTGTACACAACAACAAATGCCTGAGACACTGCCTGCAATTTAATGCAAATAGTTGCATTGAATTTTGTTATTTGCAAAATTTGTACACAAGTTGTTGAAATTTACTGTTTATATTTGAATTTCAAGTCATAAAAACAGATAAACATGCTTATGGTTATTACAGTAAAAAACAAACAAACAACTTTCTTACTTGGATTTTGTGTTTTTACTTGAGCTTTTAGGTCCAGGTTAGGATAGTGTCAAAAACAGAAAAACTACAGTTAGATGTGAGGTTTGATGAAAAGACTGATCACAAACAAGAGAAGTTAAACACTTTTAAAAGGTGAAATATAAATCTAAAAATCAAAAGTAATTAGTCATCAATTATAGCCTTGAACCCAGCGGGTTGGGCAAACTTGCTGTAAAGTGAGTGTCTACCTGGGTCTCCCCAAGCTGCAGTTCCATCATCGATCTCCATTTTTCGGCGGATGGACTCTGGAGAAGGCTCTTCCCACCCAGTCGACACTTCCTCCTTCTGACCTACTGTGGGCATGGGGCCTCCCAGCCAGCCTGTGATACGAATAAATGAGTGAGTAATCAACTTCTGGTCCTCCCACTGAAAAGTCTTTTCTAAACAGCGTCAAGTCTCTTCCAAAGTTAGCATTAGATGCGATAACTACCTGTGGGCTTGTTTTGACCTTGACTGCCTCTGGACATGTTGGATTCAGGACCTTTTCCCCACTCGTTAGAGGGCTTAGGATTGGGCTCACCCCAGTTCTGGGCTGCAGTGTTGTTCTTCGATGGCTCAGCCCAGCCCTGAGTGGTACTCTGAGGTTTGGGTTTGAGGACTGGCTCTCCCCAGGTGGAGCCTGGATTTGGAGTGCTCACGTCTGGAGTATTTGATCCACCGCTCCCCACCCAGGTGTTACTGCTGCTGGTGTTGGTACGGCTCGGCTCGCTCCAACATCCAGAACCAGACCGGTCACTGTCGCTATCCCAACCTACTGAGCCTGCGCCTTTTTGGGGCTCTCCCCAGTGGCTGTTGGAGCTTGGTCTGGTGGTTTCTCCACTGGCACCCCAGGTGTCACTTACATTTGCACTGCTGGAACCCCAGCCCTGCTGTGGTTTGGAGGTATTACTCCAGGTACTGGATCTAAAACAAAAACATGGGTTTACCTGAAGCCTTTAAAAATATGCCAAGCTTTGAAGCTCCCTCGCTCTCTTTCTTGTATATTTATTTAATTTGATCAATTACCTGTCATCTTTGTTAATGTTGTTGCTCCAGGTGTTGCTGCTGCTGTTATTACCCTTGCAGCTGGCTCCATCATCCCAGCCGCTATGCCCAGCTCCTCCATTCAGTGGGCTTTTGCTGTCCCAGCCAGAAGTTGGTTTCTGCTCTCCCCTGCCAGAACTTCCTGTATCTATGCCTGAGCTGCCTGGCCCACCACCCCAGCCTGCAAATACAGGAAAGATGCATCACTTTCTGTCCTTGTATTATCTAATTTTATTCTTAATAAGATTTATTTATTTATTTTTATTTTAAAAATTCATGCAAATTACCTCCAGATGTCTGGGAGGGAGCTGCCGGTGTCGTTTTGCCCCAGCCGGAGCTTCCACTGCTAAGCTTTCTTTCATCTCCCCTGGTGCCCTGGTTCTGATTGTTATTTGGAGAATTGACATCCCAGGCAGTGTTCTGCCGTATGGGCGTCTGTCCCCATCCAGTGTTGGACAGGACCCTCGGGTCCACTTCAGCCCGGACCAGAAGTGATAGTACTGATGCAGGATTGGGACTTTTTCTGCTCCTTCCCCCCTTTGTCTGGATGCTCTCTCTGTCTGAGCTAGAACGGCCTCCGGAGCTCTCACCGCTTCCCTCGCTTCCCCCAGAGCGACCCCAGCCTCCTGTGACACTCCCCAAGCCATGGCTTCCACTGCCTCCCACTGCTCCTCCCATTCCCATGGCGTCATCCTCCAGGCTTTTCCAGCCATTGTTAGAAGAGCTTCCTTTGTGACTTCCAGCATCTGAAGGGTTGTTACTAGGCGTTGTGGAAGACGACGATGAGGACAAGGACGCACTGCTCCCCCAGGGGCGAGGTATTGCTGCTGGGGGCCCCATCGTCGTTTGGTTTCCATTTCCTGCTGTTTGGCCTGTAGAGCCAAGGATTTGATTTGAGCCAATGCCACAGGACAAGTTGCTCTGAGGCTGGTTTGGGGTGTTGGAGGGCCCCTGGTCCCAGCGTGGGGCCCCAGTGTTATTGTGGTTATTATTACTCTTATAAGCAGCAGTAGAGGGGATTTGGGGGTTCACAGTGTCTGCATTTGGGGGGCCCTTGTCTACAGGGTAGGTAGCTGCGCCCCAAGGCGTACCGAATGCCCCACTGCCCCCCAGTTCTCCTTGGGGGTGCTGGGGTGCTGACGAGGGGTTTCCATTGGCCAGCGGACCCCCGGTCCCTCCTCCAATGGAACCCCAAGAACAATCCCCGCTGAGTTGGGGTGAGGCGGTAGAGTTTGGTGGACTAGAGGTCATTGTGGCATTAGTAGTAGTAGTAGTAGTATTCATTGTGATAGTGTTATTTGGTCCATTGGATTCAGTGTTAAGGTTGGTAGGCTTTAGGCCACCATTTCCACTGTTGCTGCTTAATGTACCATTATTCACCTCGGTGTCTTGCATCATACTGCTGTTGTCTGGAGCTGCCATGCCGCCCCAGCCCAGCAAGGGGGCCTGCTGGGGAGCCATACCTAGTTTGGAACCTATCCCCTGAGCCTGTGGAGGCCGTTGGCCCTGGGATGCTGGATTTGGGATTGAATTTTGTGGCCAGGCACCATGGTTGGCATTTGGGTTTAAAGTGTTTGGGTTTAACCCTCCATTGATGCAGGGGGTGCTTCCGCCAGTGGGGATCACATTGCTGCCTGAAGGGGTGCCCCATACACCACCGTTATTGACAAGCTTGTTGTTGTGGTTGCTCATGTTATTGCTGCCAATACTGTTGGACCCAGCCATGGAGTACTGTGAGGGCTCAGACATGTTATTTCCATTATTTGCACTGCTGATGGTTTCCATACCTGCGCCAACCACCTGATGACTGTTGCCATTGCCATCTCCGTTCATTGAAACGCTGACCATCATGGCAGCATTCCCCAAAGAAGAGGTGGGGGAAGAAGTTGCAGATGACGAAGAAGCATTTGCTGACATCATCATCACTGTTGTAGCAGCAAGATTCCTCTCTGAGCCGATTGAGGAACTAGAGTCTGCGTCCATGCATTCTGATGCCGACTCGGGGTCTGATCCTGATCCACAGCCAGAAGAGGAAGAAGAGGATGAGCAAGAAAAAGATGAGGGAGGCCAGACGGAAGAGCTGGTTGAAGAAGGGTTATTGGGGGTGTCGGTGCTTCCGTCTACTAGGGCTTTGCCCCAGTTGCTGTTGCCGTCACTGCTGCAGGGAGAGCCAGACGACCAGGGGGGAGGCTCATACTGCGAATCCAAGCCAGGATGATCCAGACCTGGTGAGAGATTGGAAACAGAAGAT
This sequence comes from Mchenga conophoros, assembly GCF_057382185.1. Taxonomy (NCBI): domain Eukaryota; kingdom Metazoa; phylum Chordata; class Actinopteri; order Cichliformes; family Cichlidae; genus Mchenga; species Mchenga conophoros. The sequence goes on from NC_140529.1 coordinate 16,735,199, forward strand.
ATTGTTTGAACACGGAAAAAATAAAGTTAAAAACACAACATTAGTAACATTTACCAAATTTAAAAAACTGAGGATAATTAAATCCCTCAAAGTTGCCTATATATATATATATTTTATTTATTTTAATTTCCCTCCAAGCTTCAGCTGCCCTACTGTTCTGGATGTGCTCACTGCCAGGGCTGAGCTTGGACACAGCTGCCACCATTTTGTAACCACAGCAGGACCCAAAAGCGTGCCAAAGCAATAAAACTTGGATTCAGTGAGGTGGAGGATGAGCATCAGCAGGAGAGAAGTGATGGAGGGAATAGGGGAGACGGCAACAAAGTGTGAAAAAAGGAAATACGGAGGAAGAAAGAGGGGAGCAGTTGGCAAAGGAAATGAAGTGGTGGCAACTTAAATTATTCAGACTTTTAAACCCTTTTCTCACCCAAAATATAATAAAAAAATAAAATTAGACCTGGCATGTTTCTAAAATTAGACTGCATAGAACAATGCGATACAGGTTTCTGTACAAACACCCATTGAGTCTCAGATGTGAGTGGAAAAGCAACAGAAAGTAACTTTACTGTGCAAAGAAGTATCAAAGGAAAATTTTATTTAGACAGCCACAACCAGGCTACCACAGACTACGGCTACGTACCAGGCTACGGCATCGGCTCAACAAGGCACCGTTTTACAATCTGAATCAGAGCTTACAACATTCTTCATTTAAAACAGCAGCTGCCCTTTTCTAGCCATGTTTCTTCACCAGATGCCTGAACCTAACCTGGTAACGTGCGAGTCTCTTTAACCAAACGGCTGCCCACTTGGTCCCAACTTAAAAGTCTCTCACACATAAAATGGTTGCCAGCTCTCGCTGCTTATCGCATTTGCTTGCCAAGTCTTCTTTTCCACCCTTTGACACCCACTTTCTCTCTCATTCATCTCTCTCTGTCTCTCGTATGTCAGAAATAAAATTATCAGCCAAGGTCAAGTCAGACTGAGTCTAACTCATCTGATGATTGCTCAGAGACTAAAGAAGGTACTTGAAGGAGGACTGAATTGCAGAAGACAGAGTATCAAAGAAGACCATGTGTAGTCACCTGTTTGATTAGGGGAGTGGCTGACGGAATCCCGAATGGGAGCCATGCCTGGAAACAGAGGAAAGACTGTCAAAAAGGCTGAGGGGCAGAAAACAGAGCAGAGAAAATGTTAGAAACAGTCATGGCAAAAAAAGGAAAAAAAGAAAAGAGACAAGCAAAGACAAAAGAAAACGAGAGCGTGAAAGTAAGAGCTTAAAGTAAGACAAGTGCAGAGGGTTTAGTGGTGAGATGCTGTTTTCTGAATCTAAGTTAGCAGGTAAAGGTGGTTATCCAGCTCAAAGGAATTAAAAACCCAATTAAAACTCCCCATTCGGCATCTTAACAAAGATAAGCAATTTTTTTTTATAAAATAATACTCAGGATCTTTTCCTTTTAGCGCTGGTAACAGAATGACTGCCGACCTCTAAGTAGCAACAAATAATCTTATAACATACATTTTTGTTGGATTATAACCATTTTTTAGAAATGAACCATCATTTTGGATGCAGATGAGGACAGCTGCCACTGTGAATCAAGTATAGCCTCATACAAATTTCACAAATCCTCACTTTGGCAGAACAAGAGCTAAGACATCAGGAGCTATGAGCGAGGACATACCTACATGTTAATGTTCAGTGCCATTTAAATATAACAGCATAATCGTTTTCTTGCTTTATTTAAAAGACAATGTTCTTGTGTGTTAAGCAAGTGACATCTGTTCCCTTTTCCTTCTCTTCACAGGTTACCTATAAGTGCCGCTGGTGGCTGTGACACCTGGCTGGGCAGGAGGGCGTCCCCGGGCTGACTGGAGAACAGGTGACCTCTGGATCCCAGGTCGAAACAGGGGAGGTCAAACGTCAGAGCTCAGAGAGCACAGCCTCAAGGGTCTGAGGTGAAGAGGCAGGGCTTGTCAGAGCGGGCAGCAGGCTGATCAGCCCCCCTTGGCATCGCTGAGGACTGTACGTGTGCGTGTATGCTATGTGTGGGGAGGGGAAAAGGGGGGAGGTTGAGTAGAATAAGGACTCTGTCTTGACTTGGTATGCTCTGGCACTGCAGGAACAGAAAGAGAGAAGAGGAGAGAGAAAAATGTGTGAATGCTACAGGATATATCCATTTTAAATCATTTCAAAAAGACTCTGTCAGCAACTGGTAGGGATGGGAACCGATTATCAATATATTGATATGATAAATTAGTCATTCAGATTTTATATCGATATCTATTTTTGATTGCCATTGGATTCTCATCGGCTCTTTTTTGAGAGTAACCACCATTGCAAAGCAGCAATAAAGAAATTCATGCACGATATTTGCATGTTGTGGGTCAAATGTTTGTGCATGTTTGTTGAGCTACTTCTTTTTGTGATCAGTGATGGAGTCATTACTCAAAAGTAATTTTTACACATATTACACAGAACACTTTTCTTGAAAGTAAAAAGTTTTTTTTATTTATTTACTCCCAGACAAAAGCAATTAGTTACACTACTCGTTACATTACTTTCACGTTACTCTGTAAAATTACTGAAACACATCATCTCATATTCACCATTTAACAATATAAACCTGAGGCTCCAACCCCCCACATACACCAACAAAAATCCTTGAAGACACATCTCTAAGACCTTTCTCTGGGTTTTTGGCTAGCTTAGTGTTAGCATGCTTGGCAGATGCTTACAAAGAACTAAACTTGTGTTAGCAGCATAATGCGGTCGTTTCTGTCCGGGATGCAGTTTTCCACTCCATCATTTATCTTGTCCTGTTGTGCAATAAAAATAAGTGTCCGTATCTCTAGACTGCATCGCTATTTTCTGGGAACCGGTTTTCTACAAGAACCTGTTCTCGATTCCCATGCCTACCAACCACTAAACCACAACATGCTTAAGGCACATGATAACTACCAGAAATCCACTGCTCCTACAGTCAAAGCCTCAAGAGGTATCGTTTTGGTCAAGCACAGCTGTAAAGGAAACATGGTGGCTACCACTTTCCCTGAGCCACTGTATTTACTTAAGGGATTGAATGAAGACTACTTTGTTTGGATTCTGTGTCACTAACATATGAAGATGGCATTATCCTTTCTCCTGTCGAGAGACTATGGAGCAGGTGGAGTCAGCCAGGTTAGTCAGAAATCCACTAGCAATAAGCAGACAGACACAGACACACACACACACACACCCACCTTCTCTTGGTGAAGGGCGGGGTAGGGTGAACATCTACAGGGAAGACTAGATTAGGGTTATACAACAAGCTTAAAGCAGCTCTGCACTAGGACACCAAGGCAAGGAAAACCTCTTACCTCGAGCAAAGCAAAAGGACGAGTAAAGGGACAAATGCAACACTATACATTGAGATATGGGGATACAAATAAAGCCACAAATCAACAAAGGGGAGAGTGACATAGGCAACCTTCATTGAAAAAGGCCCAGTGCATTTGACAGGAATAAGTAAAGTGTTTGTGCGAGTCTCCTGACCTTTTTCTTGGTGCAGGATAGAGTGCGTCAGCTTTCTGCCTGCTGCAAGCAGTATACAGGTCTATTTATAAATCTCCAGTTCAAATAGCAACCAGTCTGTTCACAAGCCAACATGATAAAAGAACAAACAAACCCATGTGTGCACACGAGCAAATGCGCTGGCAAAATTGAAGCAATGGAAATACGTTTTTACAATTTAAGTATTCACTGGCAGCTGGGGTGCTTTTTGTGGCGAGAATAACTTCAAATAAGATGCATCCTACAGCAATTCACACCAGGAAAAAGATTCAACCAGACCAGCAACCAGTGTTCTGAGACAACACGCTGACCAGAAACACTTAGAGGCTTAATCCCACCTTTATTAACTCTCAGCTCACTAGTTTAAACTGGGCACACAGCCAGCATCTAGACATACACCCTGCCAGAAGCTGCTTAAGCACCCTCTGGAACCAATCAAAAACACATACAACAATGATATCATGATTACTAAAACTCTTTCCCTTCTCCTTTCCCAGGAAAGTGACACAAAAATATTTTAAAGAGAGAGCGCTATCCAAAAGAGAGAACAAAGTTAAACAAAACAAGACAGAGCAGAAATACAGAGCCTTTACTGTGGAATAGACCTGCTCCCTCCGGCAGCCACGGCACTCAAAGTGCAAGATCCTTCCAGCAAACTGAGCTGTTTACTTCCCAGAGTCTTGGCTCAACCTTCCTACATGGAAAGACCTCTGTCAACTCCGAAGCATCTGCTTCAAAGCAGGTATGCAGGGAAAACCGCTTATATCCTTATAAGGCAGTGAAATCCAAATTAATGACATTGAACATCACTAACTGAGCTACTAGAACAATATTTTATCTATATATCCATTTATAAATATATTTATATATAAATTACTCAACTTTTCATCAGATTATCCACAGTGTTGTTCATGTGTGCCAACATGTGCCCAGCTTTTGGTGTCCACACACGCTTAGATATACTCTGACAAAGCCTACCTACTTATCTGTGTAAGGTATGAAAGCACTTTGTGTTTTTCTGAAATGCACCTCGCCATTTTCTTTGAGACAGCTCACACAGTTTTGAAATCAGCTACATTGTTGAGGCGAATAGCTGCAATGACTAATGTTGTATAAATTCTCAAGATAACATAATGTAACCAGATGAATGTATAAAAGACGCCCGAAGCTTCCACATGTGAAAAGCGGCTCAACCTTTCATTCTTTTTTAAGGTCACCAGGGGGCGATGCCAGAGATTGCAAAATAACTCCCAGCGCTATAGAAGTTTATAGAAGAAACAAGGTTTCTAATGCCTGAATTATCCTTCAGCGGAAAATCTACTTCATAATCCGGAATTTAACCGGAAGCATCTTAACCCTCCACATAAAATCATAAGGACTTCCCGAGAAATGCAACTGTACTTCAGGTCAGCGCAGTTCGCAACGACCGATTGGTGTGGAAATTTACAGCTTAAGATTGAGAGGGGTGTCCAGATACATCATATATCACAGCGTCGATTTCCTACTAAAGCATAATTCAGGCATAACTCTACCTATATAAAAACTGTTCTATAGTATTTTTACAGGAAGGAGGATTACCTGGTGTATGTTTGTGAATCCGCACACTGACCTGCTAATTTAGCAGTCAGAACCCCCCCCACCCCCCACCCCTCCCTCCTCTTCGTCATATCCATTTTCAAAAGACAAGGATAGTAACAGTAGAAACTTATCTCCAGTCTTCAAAACACAACTTTATAAGATAATGGGTGAGGTCATGGTGGCTACAGCCGATGTTTATACTGTCAAATTTAACAGATGTAACATTAGTAGGGATCTTGGTACCATTCCAACATTTGAGTCTGTGTTATGTTAATAAAAATAAAAAACCACCATCATGACTGGGTTTAAACTTAGTTGGTTCCAGTTACAAATAATTACTGGGAGAAACTGGTGAGGCGCCTTTACTATTGTGTAATACTTTCTGACTTTACATCTAAAAGATCTGTAGATGAATATATGCATGCCTCTAAATCCAAACCCTTTAATGCCAAGTAATTTTCTAAACTTGCAGTTTTCACTTATTAAAATGGCCTTTTCCCAATGTACCCAGTTTTATTTTTACTGCAAAAAACAAAACGTCAGCATCACCGAGGTGTATAAGCTTTGTTACTGCTGCTGCTCAGAACATCAAGTACAGTTTGTTCCTATTTGCTTCCATTTGAGTAAGGCTTTTGTAGGGGCCCCTGGAGTTGGCATCAACTTAAGTGCTGCTATCACCTTACAGACAGAAAGTTAAGAGGGGAGGAGAGTTTAGGGACAAGATACAGGATTAGAAGGAACTGAATAATACAATGAAAACCTTTTTTTCCCCTCAACGGTAAGGAGGAGAAAACAAAAGATAAGAGAAGTGAAATTTGAGAGGCAGAGACCTGTCACTGAGGCTGATGGGCCAGGAATGCAGCTGCAGCTTCTAACATGTATAAGTAACTTCCTCAATTCAGCGGCACATGAATCGAGCACAGTGAACACATTTGCTGCTTCACAGACAGAGTCAAATTAAACAATGTGAAAGAGACAATGAGGCCTTGAATGGAGAAGATCAGCAAAATTTACCAATTAACGCAAATACATTTAAAACATGAAGGAGAAGGGGATTAAAGCCAAGGGACATCTGAATATTTAAAAGCCTGCTTTTGTTCTTTTTTTTTTCCTTTAAAAAAAAAAAAAAAAAAAAAAAAAAAAAAAAAAAAGCAACACATGGTAATGAATCTGATGCTATTCGAAAGTCTTCTGTTTAATCCCAAATTGTTAAACTGCAGATGGGATAGTATAAATCTAAAACTAATAAAAAAAGTTTTCCTGTAACATGTAAAACGTTTAACTGGTTGTGAAATTCTGGAAGACCTAAACGTTAAGTCACCGCCAAAGTTCTGCATTTTCTGACATGTTAGAGACGTTTATTAGCCTGAACGCATAGTTTTTTTAGATGACTGCTCTGCGTTTAATTTGACTCTTGAGCGACTGTCAGCTCAACATTTCTTTTAACTAAAGGCCCTCTTCATGTGTCCTGCTGTTGCTATGCAACTGCAAATCTATTTGAAGCATGGTGCTTTGCTGCCAAAAGCGGACACATTTTTTAAACATCATCTGTATCCCAGTAAAGCACAACAGGCCCTCAGAAATAAAAGATATTAATAGTTGCACTAAGAGGGTGGCGGGAGAGATACACACAGGTAGATATACATTGCAGGATGGATTCAACTATATAGCTTTGTCTAGTGTTAATAACTTGAGATGCACTAAAGGCTTTACTTAAGCAATTCTGCCAGTGTATATCATTAGCTCATTAGGGCTGCCACGATTAGTCGACTAGTCACGATTATGTCGACTATTAAAATCGTCGACGACTAATTTAATAGTCGACGCATCGTTTGAAGCTTTGTAAGATCACAAAGGACGCAGGAATGAGTAGTAGGATTTAAGAGTGTAATAACGGACTGAAACAGAAGATGGCAGCACTGCATGTACAAGGATGCCAGCTGCCGTTAAACCCCGAAGAAGAAGAAGCTGTGTCCCAGAATTCATAGCGCAGCCCAGCGCAGTTGTCAACAATGGCGGCAGCTAGTAGTTTTAACTTTACTCTTATTATTCTTTCTGGGTCACAAAATAAACGTTTAACATATTTTCAGGCGAGAATGTAGCTGTGTAAACCTCAAATATCTGCTCAGTTTATCAAGACACCGCATATTTTCAAAAGCGCTCCGACGTTTTCGGAGACGTCTGTTACCCACTAGCTCGTTAGCTAGGCGGGGGCAAGGCTAACTAGAGCCGTGAGAACACCGGACTCCCGGCAAATCGTTTTCAAACCCACCGCCGTCTTTCGCTAGTCAGGTTAAACATATATATAAGTCACTTAGATAACTTAAAAATGTTATTGTTTGGCTTTCTTTAGTATTTTATTTGTTCCTGAGTAAATCGGTTTGGCTGAGATTAAAGTTATAGTTTTTGCACAGCTAAAACTGTCAAGCAGACAGCTGATTTTCAGAAGTGTGAGACGCTGGAGAATATACTCCGGTGTCCTGTTATATTTTAGATAGCAAGGAGTTTATTAAACTTCACCGAAACAATCTGCAAATTTCATTAAAAATTAATAAACTACCATCTTGTCTTTATTTTTAGTTAGCACAAACACTTCAAGCTGTAAGCTAATGATAGTTATATAAGACCAGATGCTGCTGGTGCAATAAGCTGTACGCTGTACGTCCAATGGATGATGATCTGATTAGTCGACTAATCGCAAAAATAATCGGTGACTAGTCGACTATCAAAGTAATCGTTTGTGGCAGCCCTATAGCTCATTTGATATTTGCTTTTATCAAACATGACAGACTAGCAGCTATCTGAGCTGTGACATCATCTGTGACCTCGCTGATGGGCATGCATCTCTCCAGCAGATATTTTTCTTTGGAAGCAACAACCCCTTGAGACCGTGCATCCTCATGTGGGGACATGACATTCTGGATTTTCTGCATCTTATACATTATTAAGCAATGCTGACCTTATTGTTTTCTTCTAAAATAAAGCAATTGTCCCCCCATACGAGGACATACTTTTAAGTGTCCAACAACTACATACCAAAACAAAGACTACCTACTTAAAGATATAGTAGTTTATATATTTGCGGTCCAACCAATCACAAATATACAATAGAGATGAAAATGCAAACCAAACAAGTGCTCGGGTCACGAGAGGTTAAGATATGAGCACAAGTCTCTTTCACTCTTTAGAATTAGTATGGCTGAAAAGGGTCGATAGAGATCATTACTCCTGAGCTTTGAGTGGTGTTCAGTGTCCCAGGCATGCTCTGCATTATCAGATACAACGAGCTGAGATTTGATTACAGAACGATAATTTCATTCATCTTCTTGTTTAACAGCAGATGTAACATAAACACTACAAAGTGCATTATTACAGCCTGGAAAATTATTTTCCATTTGAAATCTGTGTTCAAGGATTATTTTCAGGTGAAATCCTCCCAAATTTCCTGGAGCTCAAAACTCTTCTGTTAGGGAAGACCCTGTTGTCGTGGCAACATTCTTCAAAACACTCCCAATTCCTCTGGGCTTGTCCAAGCAAGATGACGCCAGTGCTGGGAGCACATGCCCTTGTCTCTCAACTCCCAACAGCCCTTTGTTAATAAATAGCCTAGAGACCCAGCGAATGCAAGCGAGCGATCTGCATCTTTCCTGCTTCAATTCTCCCATTTGGCGTAAGGTAAGCATGACAGATGTGAGGTGAGCATGAGAAGGACTGAGCAAATAAGTGCAGATGTGACTGAGTCGTGTTCGTCCATCTCTTTTTCAAAACAACATGTGTGTGAGATTGCCATGTGCAGCAGGAGTGTGTGCAGAAGCAGATAAGGACAGTCGTCACAATCCACCACTAGTACTTCAACTTTGGGAGGAGTTTGGAGGGGCACCCACTCTCATCAAGGTCAGACCAACAGCCAACTAAAAGCAACAGCTTCAGGTTTTGCATATGACTCAGTCATTTTGTCCATAATTTAGTCATCCAATTGATTTTACTCTAACATATCCACCCACACCCAGGTTTTATCTACACTACAAACAGCATAAAATTAGTCAACAGTGTTTGATTTTCCCTTTCAAGCTTGTGTTTGAACCTCGGCAGCGAGGAGACTTTCTTCAGTCTTCTGGAAGCTCGGCATGATTTGCTTTGTCATCTTGTGCCAAGTTGTGTCTCAAAACTAAACTCCTGCAGTGTTCTGAAACTGTAGGATCTTTGTCCATCTGGTGCAACAGCAGCCATTGTGATATACCAAAGAGCAATCATGGGCTTAATCATACCAATTACAATACTGCACTAGCATCTGGTTACATTTTCATGTCGATTATTACACAGGGTTTTTCCAGAGTTAAAACGGGCCTTTGGGAGCCACCAGACATGCAAACACGACTAGTTCATATTTAGTTAATTTAAAAAAAAAAACAAAAAAAAACTGTTAGCCTATATATTTTTGGCTGCATTATAAACCAAAATGTATTTAAGCCTCAGTAAATCTGGTTAAAAACATTTAGTTACAGTACTGGTGATTTTTTTTTTGGGGGGGGGAACCAAAAACCACTGTTGTGGGTGGCATACTTAAAAAAAAAAAAAAAGAAAATCTATATATGCAGTAAAAAGCCTGCCATGAGAACTGGAAAGTGCTTAAGGTACGCAGTCAAACCACTAAACACAGGGTTACACACAATTAGCCCAAGCAACATGAGCACATGGCTAATTAGCATAACATTACATAAAGGCACTACCCAAGCTATTTTCCCCTAACCATTACAAAATAGTACAATCTATATTTAGCTTCACAACACACATACACAGAACTATAACACAAGACCATGTCATTTATATTGTCATTTCAGCGAAGTTACACCCCTGATATTTGGTGATTAACCTGGCGAGTCAGGGCCAGTCCTCCTACAGACTCCAGTTACAGCAAGGCAACGTCCCCCCTCTCTGTGTCATCAACGCATGGCCTTTATTTAGGAACAACAAGTGGCGGCACTTTTACAGAGCATGTCATTACAGAGCTTAAATTCTGAACTAGATTATTTAGTACTGCATCTACTATACCAAGAAACAGAGGGAACTACATATCCAGGATGGCAGAGGGGAGTGAAAACTAATAGAGAGAGACGCACTGAAAGACATAGTCAAGGTCAGAGACTGACACTATCAAACTTCCTGCCTACAGTAGCCATGACAGTAGTTTTACTTGTAACAGTAGTAGAACCGTGCTAACAGGAGTCAGTGGAAACTAAAAGCAATTCAAATGGAAAACACACCGACGTCACAAGTCAAAGTACACCAGCACTGTCACTGGAGTAAAGCACTACACAGCAAGGACAGAAAAACCTTTAGAACCCAAAGCAGGCAGGGAAATGTAGGGGAAATAAGGCTGAAATTTAATTATTAACTTTGAAACAATTTTAGAAATGAACAACAAGTGGGTTAGATCTTGTCTAAGCTGATATTTGCTTATTTCTATTATCTCCTGACAGGAGACAACCACAACCACACAGAACTGCAGCACTCGGGGTTGTGAAACTATTAAGTTTATGGTGAACCTTTTCTACTACCTGAAGTAGAATTCTGTTGATATGCAATATCAATCATACTACGCATAATTGCATTGGGTGCTTAGGAAAAATTTGCCTATTGAGCACAGAGAGCTTGCTTCTTTTTAATGGCACATTGCTCAATACAGAGAAATGGCTCTATGCGAGCTTTCAGAAGAAGCAGGCACTGATAAATCACACATGGGCTCCTAACAGAGAACGTACTTCTGCAATATCAAATCAACACAAATTGGCCCGGCAGTGGGAAACTGCAATACTTTCAGTGGAAGTGTCTCGTAATTTTACAGATATCCTTTATACAAATGAATGTAAATAAATTATCAGCTGGTTTTGGTTATTTTTATTTTGAAATCAATTTTTTTTTAAAAAGGAAAGAATTCCTGACACCACGCCTCACCTTTTGTCCAGTCCTGTACCTTATCCTCCTTCCTTTTCACACTCTCCGTCTCTCTCTCTCTTCCATCCACTGTTCTTCCCTCTGTGGGTGTGTTCCCTGTGGACAACAAAAGACATTGTTTCTCTGTCAATGATTTATTTAACACAAAAAAGGGTTATTTTATTACACAAAAACCTATAATCCCGGGTTCCCAAATGTACAAATAACAAAACTGTCATCCTTAGTTTTATATCACTTCAAAAGAATCATCAAAAATAGAAACCCTGATGTTGGGACATCTTTTAATTAGTATAGTTTGTGTTGTAGTTTTGTAGTCATCCTGGTTTCCTGCTCAGAGAGTGTTAAGTTAAGCAGCACTGGCCCTGGTGGGTGTGCCATTTAGGCCGCAGGAGAAAGCTACAGGCTTCAGTCTAATCCAATAATGAGATTAGCGCACAGCACTTACCTCCGCTTTACACAGACGGGCACACACAAACAAGACAGATGCATTGATATACAATATAGTTTGGCACCTCGTTTCCGATTTAATCGCAAATTTAAAAAAAAAAAGTGAAATCTGTAAAATAATTTAAAAAGCATTAAATCACCAGGTTTACTAAAAAACAAACAAACATTTAAAATGGTAGATTTTCAGTTAAAGTATGTCACATTTACAGTGAAGCCAAGCCGATAGATAGATCGATCGATAGATATGATAGTTCAGTGACTGCTAACCAGCCACCACCACCTTCCAGTCTTGTGTCCCATGGTTGGACGTATTCCAATGCCATGGTCTTACACTGCAGTTGCTGACTGTAGCGTCCTACTGGGAGCCTGGGCCGCTCTAACCAGAAGCTGCAGCAGAAACTGGTACTGCTCTGCTGTAGCTTTCTGAGACTGCAAACCAAACTGTCTACCTTCCCCAGATGCGGTCCAACACGTTGGCGCTGGAGCTTTTCCATACGACGACACACTCATTGGAGATGTGACTGGTTCCTTCTCCTTTATTTACTCTTGCCACGTATAGGCTATATGGTGTTATTTAATGTATGAAAGTGTGGGCGCACATGCACCCAGCCGCGCTACTACTGAGACCGATTCTGTGGCAAACACTGCTACTGCTGGGAGCAGAATCTGATCTGTATAACATCTTCATGACATGCACACAGTGTTGAGTGTTTTAGAGGCTGGTGTGGAATTACACTAGTCTGAACGGCATGTATTGCTCTTGTACATGACAACTTCAAATCCTAAATGTGAGACTTCTCCTGAACTTTTCTTTTCAGCACATTTAAATGAAATCAATTGTCTACTCTAACCTTTTCTAATCAAGTTAACTGACTTATGGATTTTGAGGGGGGTTTTGTGTTTGCTCCCATCTTCACCCACAACCCCTTCCTCTCTGCTCCCACACTCCCCCCCCCCTCCTTCCTTCACTTATTTCTAACCATCAAGTGCTTCAGCAGATGGCTCTAGGTTCAATAACAACAGCAGCAGCGGCGAGGCATGGTGGGGGCCCTCCTGGAGAGCACACATAGACCCTATAGACAGCATCTGTTTATGAATGGGCCAACAATTGCCCATCCCCCCCGACGGCTACAGCTGACAGAGGGAGGAGGCGCGACAAGTCACCGAATCAGAAGGAGATAAAGAAGAACAGGCAGTCAGAAGAAGAGGGAAAGAAAAAGGCAAAAAGTTTGAACAAGATGTTTTATTAACATAGCAAAGACAACACAGACTGCATTCAAAGACTGACACATTACCACAGAAACATTTCCTAAATGTTGTTCATTTTATTTGACCAATAGTCTAGAAACACACGAGCCAAGTGAGGATTTAACAAAAAAAGAAAAACAAACATCTTATTTCTGACTTTAACAAAACTGCAGCATTCTTCAGTTAGATCAGTCTTCCACAACAACTGCTGAGAAAATACCCTAATGTGTCATAAATTGCACCTCTTCCTTACTTCAGCACACTGACCATGTGCTTTCAGTTTCCTTTAATGAGTCTGTTAATGTAAAACTGTAATAAATCAGGACAGTTACAGGAGAACCATCCTCCCGTGTTAGTCAGAAAGTCACGTGTTGTTTTTGTCATTGCTCCATCTTTATAAAGTTAAGCATATGCAAACTACAACTGGAATGATTTTAGGTGTTTGAAGAATTTATTAAACTTTGTTTAATAAAGAAATTACTGGAAGGCTGTGAATAAGCCAGTCCGACTCGTTCTGACTTGAAGGACTTCATACGCTATAATAAAACCACAATGTCAGGATTCTTTTGAGTCTGAAAAGATCAACATTTACTTTGTTTTGTCCACAAGATACACTTTAGAGCTATTTTCATTCTGTGCCACAAACAATTTCAGACAGAAAAAGCTGTAATTTTTACTGTAACGTACACGTCAGCCGACTGCTGAAGCAGGACTGCTCTCCCAAAATATCTGACCTCTAAATATGGTCTTTTTTTGGTTTTTTTCCCCTTCAAGTGGATAAGATAAGCTGGAGAGCTCATTCCATTAATAAGCACACACTTCATTTTTTCCATATTGAGAAAAACAAAGGGAGGAAGCCAAGAGATTAAAAAGTAGCAGTCAGATGAAAAGATGTACCAAAGTGCAATAGCTGTAATTCAGTAACTAAAACAGATACACGTTTTATTTAACTACGGAAATGTACACAAGACAGTGGAAGTGTTTTGTTTTTTTTGTTTTTTTTACTACATGTCCTTATTCAACCTCCATTTCATGAATTTCTCTGTTAACCATAAGAGGAAGTGCTACATTGAGTTGTTTTCAAAGGATGAAAGCCACTTTTACTCCTGTGAGCTTCACAGTAAAGCACAAATTTTGCTGCCACCCACTTGCCCTCACAGTGAACTCCTTCACGCCTGCTATCAAATAAAGCTGTAACACTAAAAATAATCAAACTATATCTGGGTTTTTGAGGAGGAAGAGATCAAAAATTGGATTTTAGCTTTAGACTACTGCATCCTAATATATGGTAGTCGTCATGCAGTGAAGCTGGAGTAGACAGTATTGAGTGCATGTGTAGCCTTAAAACAACAGAGATGAATACGAGCACACACCCACTTCTCTGTCCCTTAAGAACAAAAGCCAGAAGGTGGTCGCGTGGCTAATTTACATGGACATCATTTGCATCAATTTGCATTAGTATGTTCTCACAGAGGCTCGACACTGGAGGCTCCCTGCAGGAAAACCATCACTCAATTAGGGAATGAAAATGAGCAAGTCTCCATCACAAACAGACCAACTGCAGAGGCTTTGTGAGGGGGGACGGTGTGGCACTTCCAGCCGAGCTGATTTAAATCTGTAGTTTCATGCAGTCAAAATGAGGCCGGGTTCATTTCAGGTCACGGTAACTTGAGAGGAATATGATATTAAATCAAGCTGCTGGTAACGGGAGGGCGAGTTTCAATTTAAGGGTTGTTTTTCATTGTAATCAGGCAAATATTTAAGTTTAAAATGAGAAAAACTGAATTATTGCCTTTTTTGGAAATAGGTGAAATCAGTAAAACTGATCATTTCTAACTAACATATTAAGTTAAGGAATTTGGTTAGGAAGTTTTAAAAGCTCAAAGTGAGTCTAAAAATAAAACGAGACCTGCGGTTTTATAAAAACACTGTCTCGTTTCTAATAACCTACAATGCAAGTTATACTAGTGTGACTCAAACTTCACTGATGCAGCTCAACAGCTTGTTTATGTAAAACTGGCTTTGCCACCCTGTCTGAGCCTGCACGCGTCAAATTCATGAAATGCTCCGTTTCGGTCCTTTCGCTCATGACCATTTACAGGTGTGGCTTTATTGCTCAGAGGTCCAATGGTCAACTACCTGAGCTTCCACCACTACAGCAACAATGTAGCAATGTCGCAACCTCATGGGACTTCATAGCTCTGCCATATTAAATTCCAAACATGACAGTCTAAACTTGGCCATTTCAGCAGTGACTCATTTTGAGCGCTCCCGCTTTAACACTTCTTAAACCGCTTGTGAAACTCTTTTAGACAACAGTGAAACATATTTATAGAATAATTTGGATAAGGGACCCAGACAGTCAAAAATAAAGAGAAGCGAGACAGCAGATCCAAAGGAAATAACACTGCTCACAACCAATTACACATTGTGTTAAGATTACAAATACAAAAAAGGATAAATGCAGTGAGGTGGACTTATAAATATCCCAGACTTGTATGGGATGTCCATGTATACAAACTCTCTCAGTCAAGTTATGCTCATACATAACTAAGGGGCTCTAAAGTGAAAGTGCTTCACAGTCTTTATTCAGTCCTTCCTTGAGGGATGTAATCCCCACCGGAGCCTCAAAACTATCAACTGTTCATACTCCTCCTTTCCTTTCTAGAAAGAAAAATCCAACACCAGCTGTAAACTTGATGCTATCGTTCAGGACATCGAAGCAAAACTGCCTTGACAAACCTCAGTTGTCAAGTTAAAAGTTGACACCATTTTAAAGACGCTTAACAGGATCTTCGGTCCATGTAGATTCATTCAAATGAGTTTATATTTAAGTGGAGGAATTATTTCCACTTCCATGCCTTCAGTAGGAGTCACTCCCACATACACAGCTGGAAAATATGCTTCACTGCTGGGAAAATGTGAAACATCATCAACGAGCTTTAGCAACCATCTCCAAACAATCCACCTAACAAAGCTATGAGACCATTGTGGAGGGTGGAGAATTTACAGTGTAAATGTAAAACAAGATGCACCCAATCAAGACTTCAACCTAAAAAAAACAGAAAACATGAAGCACGGCCACTGGGACGCATTGATAAACCAGTTGTGGTCCACAGCTCTATTGTGTGTCTGCATGTAGACCAGCACAATGAGCTGCACAAACACCTCTCCACACACAAAACATCGGGACTCTGGCTTCTCGTTTAGTGATTTTAAAACAGCAAAGCTTACTCAGCACAATGTGGCCTAGACCAACCCAGACCCACCAATTCAATTCAAACGGAACTGCATGTGCTTGCATAAGCAGGAGCTGCCAATCCAGTGTCCCCCTGACCCACCCACCCATGCACAACCCGCTAATATCCCACCACACAGAGGTAGGACCTGTGTCATCCAAAGAGAAGTGCCTAGAAAGCCGACTAACCGTCACTCTTGCATTTGTACACTGAAACGCTGCTTTCTAAAAAGGAAAAAAAATAATGAAAAAGCTAAAAGCACTTGTGTGATGGTCAGTGAACAGAGAGGCATTTACACTCACTTGCTGTGATTCTGTTGACATTATACAAGACTTCGGGCCAGCAGTCTGAACAGACAATGTCTGTTTAGATATACAGGTCCTTTATTTAGTGTCAAGAAACATGCAGGGATGCACGGATGCACTGCAACCGTGAAAACAGCCCAATTCCCGCAATAAGTACACTTAAGAGGCCACACCTCCTAATCTAGTGTCCAGCAGGTGGCAAAAGATCTTACAGCTGCTTTAGCATTAATGCATAGCTGGCTGGAGGACTCATGCCTAATGTTGAACACCTCAAAAACTGTCTGTATGTATTTTTCCAAAACGCCCCTTAAACTTGAAGCAGTCAAACATATTCCTGGATGGAGTAGAGCTTGAATTAGCTCCAGAACTTAAATATCTTGGGGTCATTCTAGACCCAATATTATTTATGTGACTCTTGAAGAATAAAGTGTCCCAGGTACTTAAATTTAATAATCGAAATTTTAATCATATACGTAATAATTTTAATATGAATGTTGCAAAAACTTATTTTTACTCAATGATCATCTCTCATATGGACTATTGTTTGACGTCCTGGTCACTTGCTTATCCAACAACACTTAAAACTATTGAAAACATTTATAAAAGAAGTTTAAAACTACTTGACAAAAAACCGACTTCCCACCACCATGTCATGTGTTAAAAAATTATAAATTACTGAACTTCAATAACTTAGTGAAACTTAAAAGAGTGAGTTTAATATATAAAGTCTTACACTCCCTTGCTCCACCACCACTAAAGCAGTTCATTAGGCATAAAGAAAGCTCAGGCAGGACCAGTCGAGCTACAAGCCGAGGAGACTTGTTTATACCCCACAGACGGACAGCATTTGGGCAGAACGTCCTCTCTGTTAAGGGAGGCCATCTGTGGAGTAGTCTTCCTCAACCCATTAGAGAATGCTCGACATTCAATTTGTTTAAGGCAAAGGTTAAAAACTGGTTATGGACAAATCAAGTGTGTGATCATGTATGAGTTGTATAGTTTTAATGTTTTATTTGGGAACAGAATGGTGTGTATGTGTAAGTTTGGTGATGGAGTTTTTATTATGAATGAATGATGAATTTTTATGAATTATGTCTATTTTTTTATGTTTAAGGACAACAGATGGAAATTAGCCTTTGGCTATAATCTGGCATGTTTACATTCATGTAATTTTTTTTTTTTTTTTTACATTTATGTTCATTAACATGCACTGTCCTAAATAAATAAATAAATAAATCTTGGAATCCAGATGTTTCAGTCTCATTTCAACAGGCACATAAAAATCACGCACCTAGCTAGGGCTGTGCGATATGACCAAAATCTCATTTCCCGATAAAAAACATCTATCGTCCGATAACGATATAAATCACAAGTAATTTTATATTTTCTGTAAATTCTGTGAATCTCAGGTAGGTGAAGTGTTTCCAGCTGGGCGCCGTGTACCTGGAGTCGAGTGTTTTAACAGATGCATGACACTACGCATTTTTAGACATAAGTTGTAACGATCGCCATTTTCTTTGTGAGTATTTATTACACAGCGTGCTGCGGGGAAAAGCCTGTTCTAACGTTTGAGTCTAAGGTTTATTTTTAAGCACCTGACGGCTCTTTTTTTTTTTGCTTCTCATTCGTCAATAATACTTTTTCCATGCGATTCAGTTTATTTTGAAAAGTCTCAACAGGATCTTGAGCTTTATTGTGAAAGGTTTATGTGGAAAATAAACAAGCGGACATGCGATGGTTTTACCGTTGTTGTTGCTAACGACAACCCATAAAAACAGGCGCTTGTCCGTCCGTAGTGTGGTTATATTAAATATAAGAGAAAGAGAGAACTTTAAGAAATGAATATAGTCACTACAGCGACCATCAAAACCATGAAAAAAAATATTGCCGTAAACAGTTTATTTTGCGACACCACGAAACAAACGATAGCGTAAAATGAAACGATAGATGTTTTTATATCGTCATCCGATATATCGTTATACAGGGTACAACCTTCATGAAAGTAGCATTTAAAGCTGCCACCAAATCTAGTTTGAGATTATGTTTTTGAGGGATTTTTTTGGCATTTTGTGTGTACATCTAATGGTAAAGGTAGACTAATAGGATACATTAGCTATGGCTGTAGCATTTGTAATCTGGTGCTTGGGCCTAGCACAACTGCTTCAGTTTTGCACCTTTGATCCAGGAGGATGATATTTCGTCCCACTGTATATTGATGAGTTGGCTATAAAACTACATTCGACCTTTAGGGAACATGTCATGTCTCATGTTCCCTAAAAAGAGGTTTTGGATAGTAAGGCACTGATTATGGTTCCCATTTGCAAGTTCACACTGACTGATGTCAATTTTGTCATCAGACGGCAACTATGAGGGTCTGTGAGTATGCCTGAAGATTTTTATTACTATTATTTATTTATTTTATTTTTAAACAGACCACATAGAGTTGTTCTTGAAGTATACATGACAATACAGCAACTGCACATGCACCCAGACAGTGGACTTTAACTAACATAACAGAGAAGACCACTCAAATGTTGTCTCTCATTGTTGTCGGGGAGACGGCATAAGTTTACACTGTGTCTGTTTTCACAGTTATTTTACTGCTGATTTACAGATTTTGGTAAGATGAGGTTTTCAGGGGGAAAATAAATAAATAAGAATTTCTTGCTTTCAAATTTCACCACTTCGCCTGCTATACCAGTGCTGGTGTGAAGATTTCGCCTGAGTGGTGACACCTACAGTTCAGCAAAATACTGCTGCAGGTAGTCACCCCATCTACATTGGTGTAAAAGGTACGAAGCTGTGGCAATGTCGCAGTTTGTGTGCAAATGCGACCAACACAACAACCATAAATGGGCATTTCTACTTCAGCTTCTTTCATGAGTTAACCTTGAGCACTCCACATGTTTAATGGGCAAATAAATGGCAGACCTGAACAGGATCAAAAATTCTCCTGTTAAGCTTTTGAACTGTCCTCATTTTCAGGCCCTGTTTCGAGACACCCATTAATGTGTTTATATAGGGTATAAACGGTATTACACACAACATAAAACCATTCAACAGCACCATAAACTGAGAAAACACATTCAAAGAACACCCGTTTATTTTCCATGCTTTCAAAATCCAAAGATCTTGCTCATGTAGTATTTATTGCAGGGCTATTATAATATACTTTACTGCAATTGAATATGAAATGTGTGTCTAAAGGTGCCACACTGACCTGTTAAGATGCTTCAGTTTCTTTGGTGGCAACAGCTTCCAATTCCGAATCTATGAAAGAGAGAGGAGAGATAAGAAAAGCCTAATCACTTGCATGCCATAGCCATAAAATAAAACCCCCAGCGACTGATAAAATCTAACCTGGATTTGTGTGCTGTGTGTGTTACAATTTGTTTATTATCAGTAAAGCAACAGCTTGTAAAGACAACATTAGGACGCTACCACAACAGGTCTGCGTCATCCCTGAAAATGCAAGCATTATTCAATTAAAGCCACAAACTTCAAACGACTATTTGGCACTAATCATATGAAAAGCATTTCAACTAGCTGATGTGGAAATGCAGGTCGAGCTGCATAACAAGGCGATGCATGGCCAGCCCCCCTCCCTCCGCGAAGCTGTGGCCCCACTGGAGAACGTGTGAAAAAAGACAAACACACAAATTGTGTGTGGGTGTGCGCGCGCCTGTAGGTCAAAGTTGCACCTCGGGTCCTGATCGGCCATTATCTCAGCTGTTGCCCGACTTGCAGCTTAACCAACATGGCTTCTCTCGAGCCTGGTATTTTTCCAGTGCAACTCAAAACAACATCCCCGGCAGGGCATCAGATCACAGTCGATTCAGTTAAATCATAAAATGCTACTGTGCTGTTTGCAGTCTCGTCGTCGCAGTTGTAAAGCAAGGGGAATACGACTGCAAAACCAGCAGAGCTCAGGTCTACACTGGATTAGCTAACCAGCTGCTTTTGTCTGTCCACCGACAGAGGGGGTTAAAGGTTCCGATTGTAGCACAACTTTGCAGGTTTACCATTCCCCCCCCACAATGTCAAATCAAAATTATTTCTAACCATCCCGTTTCGGTTAATTTAGGTCACGGAGAAACCTGTACAGAATATGCAAGTTCCTAAAATGTAAAACAACCCGTCCCGGTTACCGACGAGTAACCTGCGTCGTCAGATTAGCTCAGGTGCTAAAGCTAACGCTACGAAGCGGCTAGTTAACTTACACGGTCGTATTTCACATGCAGCAATTATGGAAAAGCTTTTGTAACAAACAGAAATAGTTCAGAAGCAATACCACAGAACCAAATGCTTACGCACAGCTGGCAAACTAGGGTTAATAAGTGCTACTAGTAGTTAGCGTTAGCACAAGGTTAAGCCGCCTACAAAGGCAATTTTTTTCCTGAAAGACTCTACGAAATGTTTTAGCCATCTACAGGCAAACATCAGCATTTATTTTTTTCCGTCGACGTTTTTACAAATTCAGCAAAATCGAGTCCCAAACGCCAGGAGTTAGAAAAGCTACCCCAGCTTAATCATTGCTAACTAAACAACAGCGTTTGCTCAACTTATCTCCACCAGCCGCCGTCGCTCTCCTCACTACCTACGCTAGCTCGACACAAACAAACGGTCGTCTGAGCACGAAAACAGCACAAAAACATCCATACCTCATTGAAGTATAAAGTGCAACAGAGTGGAAAGGAAAGCCGACTGTAAGGCTAAAGAAATTCAACGCGTTTGCAGCATCTACGAGGGGAGGCATTCATCCTGCGTGATCGCCATTTTCTTCACTCGCCGCTGGCTGGCTAACCTTCTTTCGCTCGGCTCTCTGGTTTCCCCGTCGCTCTCTCACTCGCTCTCTCTCTCTGCGCACACACACATCTCACCGTGTGTGTGTGTGTGTTTCTGGAGGAGGGGCAGGAAACCCATTCACCACTTCCTCTGACTGAGAAGCCAAAACACAGTCAGATTGAGCTGATACAAAAAGAAACTCCGGTGTAAAAAGTATGCAAATGTTAACCAGGCCACGATAAGCGATGAATTCCCCGCAAATAAAACATCCAGCGAGAAATCTAGGCACACGCACCACAGATGCAAAGTGTAAAGTGTAGGATTTATTTTGCTTGACTGATTAATTTATTCTAAATTTAGGATTCATGGAGATATACATGTGATTATAAAGACACCAACTATTATCCAGACAGGGAACAAAAAAAAGAAGAAAAAAATCAAAGTCTAGCAGTAAAATTTTGAAACTATACGGAAGGCACAGCAGATTCCTGGCTACTACTTGCTTGCATTTCGTGACATTTAAACTATTAAATGTCACGAAATGCTACTTTTGAAAGGTTCAAATTATGTTTTAAAGATTTTGAGGAAGATTTCTGACACCTTTGCTTGTTTTTGCCCCAAAGTTATCACGTTATTTCTTTGTTAATTTCTCGCACTGACCCTTAATTTCTTTTAGTAGATAATCATCTGGAATCGGAGCATCTTTGGCACTCATATAATAAATGGCTTAATTATTAATATGCGCATTAGCCTAACATCATCTTTTTAAGATATGCGACAAGCTGCGTTTTGTTTTAATGTAATGCCAGACCAAAACCTGTAATTCCACGAAAGCTCACACAAGATAGGCCAGCTTAGAAACATAATGCTCTACGTGTTTCCTTGTAGCTGTAAGCAGAATAGAAAGTGAAAATACCTATCGACCAGACAAAATAAAGAATGTGGAGAATCTCAGTATCTCTTTCTCTCTCCGTGTTTTCTCTTTGGTATTCAAGAAAACAACAAAGAAACAGGAAGAAATTTTTTTTTAAAGGGGGGGGGGGGGGGTGGCGGAAAGAATGGAGAGAGATGGCCAAACTGCAGAGAAACAAATACAGTGTGGAATCTGCCAACGCTTCACCATGAAACAAAAGCGGCCGCTGCACGCGAGAAACCAGCAGCGCGTGCGTGCAAAGCAATGACCATTGACCCACCGATGGCAAAAACAAGCCCCAGCCTTGTGCACAGATTACTGCCCTTATCTGTGTGTGTTTCACTCCGAGGCAGAGTGAGAGGCAGAGTTCGCCTACCGCCAAGTAATGATTTTATCAAAGACAACAAGATTAGATTATACTGCATATAAACACTGGGTAAGGTCTGAACACTGGGCTGTGGGCTGTTGCCAAAGAACTACCCAAGCCTGGGCTATTCGATGAATTCCTGCTACTGATGCTGTAGTACTACTGTAATTCTACTGCTACTGACTGTCTGTAGAACTATTAAACATCTTACAAAATACCACTCACTTTCACAGTTGTTTAATCTCTAATTTGTAGTTGAAGATTTCAGAAAACATTTTTTAACCACGAGTTCCTTTAAACTTCACGTGTTTCGTTTTGTTTTTTGTCCTGCCTTCTTCTCCTCACCTCCAACTGATCACAGAAAATTGGCTAGAGGGTTCTTCCTGTTAAAAGGGAGTTTTTCCTTCCTGCTGTTGCCAAATGCTTGCTCAGAGAGGGTCGTTTGATTGCTGCTGCTGCTGCTATTTGATGCTATATAAACACAACTGAATTCAAGTGAATTAACAAGTTTTCACAGAGCGAATGCAAGCTTGATAGTATGTTTCTATTTTAGTAGCTGGAAATTTGGGAGACTACAGGATGTAGTGACATTAAAGCTGGGGCATTTTGACTCATGCATGCAAACAAAGCACAGAAATCACAGGCCTATCAGGCCCTGTAATGTCATGCTTTTTTTCTTTATTTTAAGCAAATACAGTCATATTGAAAGTTTTGGCAGTGAACAGCAACAGTGAAACTGCGCCTAAAACTGTATGTCAGCGTTTGGTGAGGAAAACTTCTTTCTTGTTTTCCTTCATAAACGCCTCTGTTTCTAACCTTCAAATTAGGCCGAACGTGGCCGAGCCAGTTAAAAGAAACTAGGTCAAACTAATGTTTGGGACAAACATTCATGACATTAAGCTGGTAAGCCAGGGAGAGTCATAAGATGAACAAAGCGAGATTTAACAAAAAAAGCAAATAAAGACTGAATAAAATAACGTAACTCGATGTTGATCAGATATGTGTCAGTGAAAAGGGTTGTGTTAATGAATGATGACGCTATAATTTTAACACGCAGCTAAGGGTGTGCTTGTGTGTTTGAACAGTTTCAAAGAGGCATTGAAGTCACCTTGACAGACAGAGCAGTGTATACAGAGAGGCCGAGGTTTAATCATTCACACACACAAGTTCAAATGCAGGAAACAGACCCTATTGGCTTGGGTAAACAACGGCAGCTTTGATAAAGTTATGCAATTCTGTACAACTATATGCAATCCTCAAAATCTGCTCATATACATGGATACGTTATACGTTTTTGGGGGGGCATGGGGGTTATAACAGATTCTAAGTTGCTCAGTTTGCCTTTTTAGGGGATTTAACTCGGCCACATCCAGACTGAGCGCACACGCACACCAGTCAGAGTGATCAATTGCAGCTGCAGGAGTGAGGGAGCTTGCACAAACGGGGAGACCATTGTTCTGTAGAGAAAGGATGGGGCAAAGAAAATTGGACTGAAATGTGAATGTGTGGGAGGAAGAGGGAAAGTGAGCAGGGAGAAGCAGGGGGACGTAAAGTTCGCGAGGAGAGGAGGGAGAGATTATGTGGTGGGGGTGAGAGTGCGTGCGAGAGAGCCAGACTGACAGACAGAAGAAGGTCAGAAAAGAGATTTGCATGTCAAGTAGTAATAGGCTTGTCCCGAGTACAGCCGTGTATACTGCTAAGCTGCAGTGCTCATAGTGCTATAGTGTGTGCATGTAGACATGCAGGAGATTATTACTATAGCCTAAACTAGCTGTCACTATTACAATCACATTTGTATTCCAGTCTGACGATCCTGTTTCTGAAACTTGTGTTTGTTTTATTGTTTTTATATATATATATACACACAGATAGACAGATAGATAGATAGATCAGCTGGGGGAAATTGTATTTACTGATAGAAAAGACTATTTTTGTACAGCTTACAAATTAGCTGTACTGGAAACTGTGTTTTCACTCGGAGGGCAGCAGAAGTTGAAACTACAGGTAAATGTTCTGTTCTCTTAATGTTGGATCTTACGTCGGCCTTTGATACTGTTGACCACTATATTTTACTTAACAGGCTGAAACACTGGGTTGGTGTCTCTGGGACTGCATTGAAATGGTTCTCCTCGTATCTCTCTGAACGATATTCTTCTGTGGCAGTTTCTAAGTATAGATCATCTTCTGCGTCCCTGTCTTTTGGTGTGCCACAAGGCTCTGTGCTAGGGCCATTACTGTTTTTAGTTTATTTACTCCCTCTCCAGCACATTCTGAGCCCTTTTGAGGATATTTGTTACCATTGTTATGCGGACGATATCCAACTCTATATATCTTTTAAACCGGAAGAGGCTTCTAAGCTGCGGCTTTTAAATGTGTGCTTGGAAACCATTAAAGGCTGGATGGCTGAAAACTTCCTCCAACTAAATGAAAGTAAAACCGAAGTCCTCTTATGTGCCCCAGATAGACATATACCCAGTATAATAAATGCTCTTGGTCCTCTTTCAACGTTTGTAAAACCATCTGTCAGGAACTTAGGGATTATCCTTGATCCTGCTCTTACGTTAGATAGTCATGTTAAATCTCTTGTTCGGTCTTGCTTTTATCATTTAAGAAATATTTCTAAATTGAGCTCTATTATATCCTATACCGAACTGGAGATTGTTATTCATGCTTTTATCTCTTCACGACTGGACTATTGCAATTCCCTGTTTACTTGTTTAAATAAAGGTTCTTTGGAGCGTCTGCAGATCGTTCAGAATGCTGCAGCAAGACTTTTGACGAAAGCTTCTAAATTTTCACATATAACACCGTTGCTCATGCAGTTACATTGGCTTCCTGTTGAATTTAGAGTCCAGTTTAAGATTTTGGTTTTAACTTTCAAGGCTCTTCAACAACAAGCACCACCATATATTATTGAACTTTTACAGCCCTATGCCCCTAGTAGGTCTCTGAGGTCGAGTAGTCAGGGCCTACTTGTCATTCAGTATACGAGACTGAAAACTAGGGGTGATAGAGCTTTTGCTACTGTGGCCGCCAGACTGTGGAATTCTCTTCCTCAGGACTTACGATCCGCTGATTCATTGATTACTTTTAAAAAACAGCTAAAAACACATCTTTTTAAAACTGCCTTTTGCTAACTTTGTTTGTATTTTTGTCTTTTTAATCTGTTATATCTTGTAAAGCACTTTGTGATCTCTATCTAGAAATGTGCTATATAAATAAAATTTTACTTACTTACTTACAGTAGCTACAATGTGAATGATGACAGAAAACCACCTTGACATCTTTGACATATTGCACTGACACTTTTCTTTTATTATTATTATTTTTTTTTAATTAGAATTATCTAAGCTGAAATAAATCCAAAGTAAAATACTGGAGTGACTGGAAGAACTGAATACAGATTTTAAAAAAAGAAGAAGTCCAGTTTCAAAACTTTTAAGTCTGGCGTGGGACCTTTGATTCATGTCCTTACAGGCCTCTCTCTTTCTAGCTTGATCTCTGAACTGTGAGCTGATTGCATAGAGCTGCCAGAACAAAGTGTTCAAAAAAATCTGATTTTTGCTTCATCCAATGTAAGGCTTTCTGTCTATTACTCATCGCTCTCTGTCTCGGCTCTCCTGCAGGGTACCAGCTCTGAAATGGATTTGTTGAGGCTAAAATTACACCTGGTCTTCAACCAATTACCTGAACATTCATCCTCCCCTTCAAGCTCTCAGAGCGCTCACGCACACACACACACACACACACACACACACACACACACACACACACACACACACACACACACACACACACACACACACACACACACAAACTGTTTTGCCGCTTCACACAGATGACTTTCATTTACCCTTGCAGACTTTTGCATCCACAACACACAAGACACAGGTTATTGTGCAATATATAAAAGCAGGTACTTCTACATTATTTCCAGCCGATCTTTCCATTTTCCATTTTTCCCAACAATCCATCACCAGGCCCTAAATATGCAGATAGTCCTGATAAGTGTGCTGGATGACTGCATAAAACATTCAAATGTATCCCATTTATTTAAATTCCCCCTCATTTATATTCATATCACTGATCCAAAGCTGGCCTCTGTCCTTTACTGCCGCAGGAACTCATGCAGATCAGTGGTCACAGGAAATAGTGATTGACTCGTCTTATTGTCATTCATCTGGTGTACATGCTTCCTGTGCAGAGAGAGGGGACACAGGACCGAGATACAAACACTGTTGTAAACTTTGCCATATACATCTGCACACACATACAAAGTCCAGGGCTCTTGAACTTTGCGGACCTTTTATACGCACACAAAAAACTTAAAAAACAGACTGAAAGCAAGGGAAACACAAAAGCATTGTATGGCCTGTTTACTGTTTACAACCTGCCCTATGTCTATAAATCACTCAATCCCACTCAAGTAGATAAAGACAAAGACACCACTACACTGTATTTACCTGTTAATGAGGTTAAGTGTCATTTTATAAGTCATGTCACAGCTGAGCTGAATAAAAGGTTAATCATTTTTGTATTTCGTTAAAAATAAGTGTTCCCCAAATGGTTGCCAAGTAGTTGCAGGCTTGTCATCTTCTATGCAAACTACAGAGAACTCCAGCATCCCATATTTAATTTATAATTTCAGCATACTTTAAAACAGCATAATGTCTAACTATCAATATTAAGTCAGTAATGCTTTACAAAATTTACACTGTAGTAAAACTGATGCAGAAAGTGAAGCTGGTGCGTGCTTTACATACCTGGATGTTTTGCAAAATTTATGAGAGCCTTGTTCCTCTTAAAATGAATTCTATAATCTCCTTACTTTAGCAGTTACTTCTAAAATTAGGGACGTTCCCATTGTCCTTAGGCTTCAGTCAACAGGCCCAGGCTCAGTCAGCAGGAACTAGTAGAAAACTCCTGGTTAGCGACTGTAAGGCAACCACTGGTTGCTAGAGAAAAATAAGTGTTCCCCAAATGGTTGCCAAGTGGTTGCAGGCTGTCATCTTCTATGCAGACTACAGAGAACTCCGGCATCCCGATAGTGAGCAAAGCAATCATAACGAGGTTTCTGGTGCTCCAGTCACTCTTGTGAGAGAGTTCAAAGAGTGACAGCCTGCAACCTCTTGCAACCTCTTGCCAGTTGATCAGCCAATGCACATGGAAGCTGTCAGGGGGTTGCCAACCAGTCCCTAAGCTTATGCGACTGAGGTCTTAGATGTTTAATGCCAATTATGACATGGTATCATGGAATCAGACCAAACTAGGATAATTATGGTTTATTTTCAGGTTTAAGAAAGCTTATTGGGAATGTGATAGCACCGATGTTGTGAACATGCAGCTTAAACCACTGATGTGCTCACAAGGTTCACAGAGAATACATGCTTAGATCAATATCTAAAATTTGTATTAGAGTTCTTGAAAGTACAGAACTTATAGATTTAAACTACAGATACAAACCTATGAGTTCCTACTAACCCCATCATTCTGCTACTCTTACAGAACATCAAAGGACGATCGTAGAGATTCACTCATTCACAAACACATTCACTTTAACCATCATCTATCACGCACTGAGCTCAGTATCTCACCCAAGCGCATTTTGACATTGATTGGTAGATGACCCGCTCCAACTCCCGAGCCACAACTGCATGAAAACAAAGGTGCAGTGAAATGAATGTCAACGGCTGAGATATATTATGTTATTAATGAACAGTCAATTCTCCTAGTGAACACCTTGTATAGAGGAGAAACTGGCTGGTGTCAAGAGCTGAGCAGCTTTGATGAAACCTCGATGTGAATGATGAGTGTGGTGCTCCTGGTCAGCAATGGTGAACGCTTATCCTGCATTTTAGATACCTCAGAAGTTGGATGTCGGAACTGAGGAGTAATGTCACTCCCAAGTTTGATGTGTTGTAATAGTAAGTGAGAAAAGCTAGAAAAATCAGGATTTGTTTTGTTTCTTAGCAAAGATTAGCTTGCTGCATGACTAGCAATACAGCATAACTGGGGGGTGGGTTTGCTACAGCACATTCATAGATACAGCCTGGTCAGTCCTCTGCATTTGGCTTATTTAGTGAGTTACAAATACCCAAAAGTGGCAGTACAGACTAAAAGGTTTACAGTTTTACTACTGTTTACCTTCAGTGCCACCATCTTAGATTTTTAACTTGATAGAGCTGCTCCCACAAACCAAGGAAATCCGAGCTGAGGGAACATTCCACATTTAAATTCTGATTGAGAAATTCCAACTTCCGTCTTAATCTGGAAACTGCCAGTATTCCTTTCATGCCTAGTACAAAACTCCTCCTTTAACACCCCCTTGCTTCTCTGCTGTAGTAGTTGTAGTTGTCGACTTTAACACTGAAAATTTAACAATTTTTGTTTTTACAGAAAAGGAAACAAAGGAACTTTTAATCAATTGCTAAAAAGAGTTGGATGGGTTAAATGCAAGGAGTTGGCTAGTCATGTAAAGTCATTGTTTAGTTCCTCTATTAGGGCACGATTCAGTGTGTGGCATGCAGGTTAAGCTGAAAACCATTGTCACGGATAGAGTCACTGCTGGTCTTTTGTTAATGCTGACAGAGAGAAAACGAGTCTGTGAAACTGCACTTCAAAGTGTGAATGACAAAGAGGAGAATGATGTGATGGGAGGGGGGGAAGTGACAGACGTAGTAGATAAAGGCGAGGGGGGGGACAAGAGAGCTGCAAAGAGCTCATTATGAGAGTAAATGATTTTAACTCTTTGAACACTGTTAGAGAAAGCTAATCCAACTCTGCTCTTTATTATGCACTGCTCTGTTGGAGAATGTAACCTCGTGGACCCTACAAAACCATAAAGCCCTCAACAACGATTTTTTAAGCTCTAAAAGTCCCCAGAATAAAGAAATGTTTTCACTGTGATGATTGGCATCTACGCACACTCCTCCAACCCCCATTCAGGGCCAGTCCAAGCAGTCCGAAGTGTGTGTGTGTGTGTGTGTGTGTGTGTGTGTGTGGGCTCAGAATATTCCAGCGCATGGTGAGGGAGGGAGGGGGAGGGGTCTGTGTGCACACTGTCCTGGCACGCTGCCAGTCTCTCGGTCTCTCATTACCACTGTGCGTATGTGTGTGTGTGTATAAGTGCGTATGTGTGTGTTTAAGTGTGCAACGGGAGCCTGTCAGCGTGACGGGCATTACCATGGCAACACCAGAGCAGGTTCCAGATGCAGTGCATCATATTTCTGCAGGACGGTGCACAAACATACGCACACGCACACTCCCATTAAATTGGCAGACCTTTGGTTAGCCATGCAGATTAGTTTTATCGTGATGGACCAACTCATTTAAATATTCATTCCTCCTTTTATTCTCTTCGCTCTGAGGCGGATGGTCGGCCGCCAGGATCCGGTGATCAGCACTGACCCACACAGACGCACAGTGCAGGTGATCTTTTACTTAGAAACCCTTGTCTTGTGGGAACGCCAGTTTTTATATCCTCTACGACCCAAATTCCACCCAAAAAGTTGGGATGCTGCTTAAAATGTAAATTGAGCTGAGATATTGTAACATTTTAAGAAAAAAAAAATCAGCTCAGTTTGAAATTGATGGCTGGAACATGCATGTCTTAAAAAAATTGTTTTCCACTGTGTAGCATCCTCTACTCTTAACAATAGCCTGTAAACATCTGGGAACTGAGGAGACCAGCTGCTGGACTTTTCAGAGGATTGTTGTCCCATCTTTGTCTGCATGATGCTCCAAATGTTTTCTGTTG
Source organism: Mchenga conophoros (assembly GCF_057382185.1). Lineage (NCBI taxonomy): Eukaryota > Metazoa > Chordata > Actinopteri > Cichliformes > Cichlidae > Mchenga > Mchenga conophoros. The sequence goes on from NC_140529.1 coordinate 16,765,339, forward strand.
GTAAGGTCTGGAGTGCTGGCAGGCCAGTTCGGCACCTGGACTCTTCCACTGCAAAGCCATGCTGCTGTTATAGCTGCCGTCTACAGTTTAGCATCATCTTGCTGAAATATGCAAGATGCCATCTTGATGGAAGCATATGTTGCTCTAAAACCTGTATAAACCTTTCAGCGTCCATCTGCCGGTTGCCTGGTCCAAAGGCACTAATGTACCCCCAAACCATCAGAGATGAAGGCTTTTAGACTGAGTGACTCAAATTGATGTTTTTTTATCCAAAAATAATTTCTAATTTCTATTCCTCTGACCACAGAACAGTTTTCCACTTTGGCTCAGTGCATTTTAAATGAGCTTTGGCTCATTTAAAATGAGCCACGATGAGCACACGATGACGGATCGTGTTCACATATGGCTTCTTCTTCTTTGCATGATAGAGCTGTAAACTGCATTTGTGTCTGGCACAGTGAACTGTGTTCACAGACAATGATTTCTGGAAGTGATTTCCATGTTTTTTTAATGCAGTACTGTCTGCGGGCTCAAAGACAGAGGATTTTGGCTTTGTCCCTTGCACACAGAGATTTCTCCAGATTCTCTGAATCTTTTATCTTGTAATGTTGATAATGAGATATTCATAGTCTTCACTTTTTTTGTCTTGAGGAACATTATTCAGAAATTATTCCACAATTTGTATACACTGTTTTTTCCAGATTGGTGAACCTCCACCTCTCTAAGATGCTCTTTGGTACACCCAGTCACGTTACTGATCTGTTGCCAATGAACTCCTCCAGCTTTTCCTTTAAGTATCAGCCTTTTGTTACCCCCGATCCAACTTTTTTTAGACCATTTAAAAAAAAGATCATACTTCTCATGAAATAGTAAAATATCTCAGTTCAAATATCTGATCTGTTCAGTGTGTTCCATCACAACTGAGTTTGTATTTTCATGTCAGCTTAGCAGTTTGGCAGCTGTTTATTATTTGCTTACTGGCAAAGCGTTAGAGGAGAGGAAAGACAAAGCTTATAGCTGCCTGTTAAACATGAAGTTGCCAGCGGTCTAAGCAAAAAGAACTAAACTGGACTGAAGATTAAACAAAGTATTAGCAGCTGAACTTCAGAGCTTCTGTTAGATATACTTTTTACTCCAGAGAGAGCAGGCCAGTTATTTCCCCTTACCAACTCCTGGCTACAGCTTCTTATTTATTGTACCGACATGGTATTGACCTTTTTCCTCAAACTCTCAGAAAAAATAATGTCCTTCATGAATCACTCTATGGAGGATTGTTATTTTAAACTTAACCGAGAAGAGGCTTGTGGGTTTACTGGTTTGAAAGTGAAATGACTCATCCATGAGAAACTGCTTTGATTAAGTAAAAAAAATAAATAAATACAGTGTGGTTGTAATGAACAATATCTCCCATTTCATTCCAGCCTTTTCTTTTCATTCTTCGTCAGTTCACCTCGTCCTATTTTACCCCCTTTCCTCCATCTTGAGTAGCCTTACAAGAAAACCTCATTATTCACATTATTAATCCTCCACACTGTGAAGGCCCCTGTGTGTGTGTGTGTGTGTGTGTGTGTGTGTGTGTGTGTGTGTGTGTGTGTGACAATAAAAGTTTGTGTGTAGAAGAGGAGGGAGGATATGTAGAAGTTTGAATCATTGAGTGTGTGTGTGTGTGTGTGTGTGTGTGTGTGTGTGTGTGTGTGTGTGTGTGTGTGTGTGTGTGTGTGTGACCTGACAGTAATTCTATGCCACTATGAATAAGTCATGCAGACAGAAACTCTACACACACACACACACACACTCAAAGTGAGAAAGATCTCTGATGAAGATTTACAGGCATTTTTTCTGGGTGTTGTTTATCTTCTCAAAATGACTAATTAAAAGACTTATTAGTATCTATATTTAGATCATTGTTGGTCTGACAGTTGAAATGATTAGCCCTGTGAGTGTACAGGTAAAACATGATTCTAAGCAATTAGAAAAAGACAGAGGAAACAGACTAACGCAGACACAGCAAATATACTTTGTGCATAAGGCTTGTGGATATACAGGGTTTTCTATAATCTAATGTCAGATCTAACATAATTGTTACAAATCATTTTGAAATAATTTGGCTTAAAAAAGAAAAAAGACAAAAAAGGCTACATTGTAATAATGTAACCATGATTAACGTTCTCAGGTTTTGAAATGAAGAATGGATTAATTCTCAGCACAAACAACGTGTATCCACGTTCTGAAACAACGAAGCACAACACTGAACTAGTGCAGTATCTTCTAAACGTGTAAGATCACCTAAACAAGCAAGCAGTTCACTGAAATAGTTTCATCCTCCATAAATTTACTCTTTAGTCTTGCTGCAAGTAGGGATGGGTACTGACATAAACGGTAGTAACCAGATCGAAAAGCAGCGCACATTTCGGTGCTTTTTTTTTTTCCTGAGATGTCATACACATTGGATTCTAGCCAATCATTTTACCTTTGCAAGCGTAGTAGGCGGGCCCAGGTACGTACGTTCTTTTAGAGCAGAGCTACAGATTAAAAATGCCCAAGGTGAAGCGGTCAAAAGTCTGGCTGTACTTCACAGCAAAAGATGCAAACTCAGCAGCCTGCAACAAGTGATTTAAGGTGATACTGTGATACTGTCAAAGGAGGTAACACCTCAAATCTGATTAAAAACACCTGGTGACCTCACACCGAGCACATCTACTGCGGGTGTGGTGCCTGTTATCGGTCCCGGAGTTAGCAACATGAACCCAAAGATTAGAGTCCTGGCCCCTAGCCCTGCCAGTGTAGCAGAAATGATGAGGATGATGATGCAGCAGCAGCCGTTCTTCTCTGCGTGAGTAGCTTAATGTTGCTCGTGTGTAATTTACGTTGAGCATGCTAACCACGTTATTACATTAATGCATGTAAGGTGAACTAGCAAACACTGTCGTAGTTACATGCGGCTGTCTTCTTGTTTGATGGCAGATACTCCCTTCACCCTGGCCAAAAAGGCTAAAATGACCAAAGAAAAAGTGGGAAACAGCTAAACATGAGAGGTTTTTGGACAAAGTTTGTGTTTTTTCCATTGTTTAAGCACTGCTTCCAGCCAAGAGTGATACCATATATGCCCTATAGCTGCAGAAAAGGCTAACATTGTTATCTTTTTACAAAAAACAGCTAAACATGAGAGGTTTTTGGACAAAGTTTGTGTTCTTGATTCTTTAAGCACAGGTTCGAGCACCGTTTAAGCACCGTTTCAAAAGTACCGGTTTGGTACTGGTATCAGATAAAACCTAAACGATACCCATCCCTAGCTGTAAGAAGGAAACATCGCAGCACATGGTGAGCAGTATCTAAAATGCACCCACTTTATTAGGTACAGATCGTTAGTACTGAACCCATTTTTTCCTTCAGAACTGCATTAATTCTTTGTCTCATAGCGTTCCTCTGAGATTTTGATGATCGCATCGCACAACTGCTAGATTTGTTGGCTGCACATCCATGATTTAAATCTCCTGCTCCTCCACATCCCAAAGGTGCTCTATTGGATTGAGTTTTGGCGACTGTCGAGGCCACTCGTACAGATCACTTACCGTCACTCTGTATGTTTAACATGTTTGTGACGTGCTGTGCTATCCTGTTAGAAGCAGCTATTAGAAGATGGGTACACTGTAGTCATAAAGTCATAATCATACATTTGAACTCACTCACTTGCTACTAAGGGACCCAAAGTGTGCCAAGAAAATATTCCCCACACCACTACACCGATAGATCCATGCTGACCATATCGTCTTAACGTCACAGCAGAAATTGAGACTCATCAGACCAGGTGAAATTTTTCTAACCTTCTATTGTCCAATTTTGATGACCCCATGCAAACAGTTTTCACTTTCTGTGTGGTCTTCTGCTGCTGTAGCCGGTCAGTTGTGTGTTCAGAGATGCTCTTCTACCTTGATTGTAATAAGTGATTATTTGAGTTGCTTTTGTTTTCCTCTGACCTCTGCAAACACTACAAACACTAATTTTAACCTCATGTCGTCTGTTAGCAGGGTCACGCACAGGCTTGGGCTCAGTTTGAGCCCGAAGAATCTACAGTCACGACCCCCCAATTTATGATTAACTGTAATGCTGATGAAGAACAGAAGCGAGCAGAGAGCGTGCTTTAATGACTTCCATGAATTTTGGTCTGACACATTTGTGTGCTTGTTTATTATTATTTTTAAATATAAAAAGCACATGAAGATGAGAACTTCCACAGTAAGCTAAAATTAGTCACCAGGTTGACGACAGAGAGGTTTCTGTCAGTCAGGCTCAAGATGGAGCGTTCCCGAGGTGCTGACTGAGGCCTCTACCTGACTGGTTGGTAAAGAAACTGTGTAGGAGGTGTTGTGACACTGAACCTGAGACCTGTCAGAGATTTGTGTTTATTTATGATTCAGTAAACATTTCTGTGAATGTGAACCCTGAGCTGTGAGAATCGGAATTTATAATAGGACATTATATTAAAGGTATTCATGCTTTACACGAATAATGTTGATATAAACCGAGACCTGACTGGCAGATATGTACATTGAATAAAAAGCTTTCTGACGTGTGTGCGTCTATGTGTGTTTCTTTTTCCATCTTGGCAGCTTTCTGGCTTGATGCCAAACGGCAGTTGGTAATTTCACCAGAAACAAAAGACCAGAAATGACAGTCGAGAGTGAGACAGAGGCAAAAAAGAAAAAACAGTGCATGAGGAAGGGAGAATAACAGGGGGAAGGGACTGTGCGGGTTTCACATCTCAGTGAGCACAGAGGACAAAATGAGTGCAGATTAGAAATGGAGACTGAAAGCGACAGAAAATAAGACACGGAGGAGAGAGGGTGAGATGAAGGTGAGGGTTTGTTAAGTTTACAATTTAAGCTGCTGAACTGAAAGAGGAGAAGAAGAGGGAGTTATTCATTTTCACTTGCGCTTGGAAATGCTACAAAAAGCACACTGATTCATGTAAGATTAATGAGCTGTTAAATTTCAGCATCGCTTTGAGGTGGCTGTGTTTGCTATAAAGAAAAAAAAGAAATGGCCCTGACCATGGTGCCCACTCAAGTGCTACATGATTCTGAGCAAAATATCCTGAACTGGCATAAAAGAGGTGTGGGTGTGACCGTTGTAGTCGTCTGTCGCTTTGTGAAGGAGTGTCGACCTGTTCAGGGTGCCTCTCGCTCATCATCTGCGAGGAAAGGCTGGAACGGTAAACAACATAAAGGCCTCAAATACAGTGACAGCCCAGAGCGGCCCATCATCTGTATATACTAAAACATCAGACACAGATCAATGTACTAATCGACTAATCACGGCATGTGGCCTGAACACTGGATCCTTGTGAAAACCTCATTCGCAAAGTGGACACGTCCCTTTGGATGTGTCACTTCTCACGTCTGTATATTTTGCTTCCAAGGATCCAGAAATTCTTGTGATTGTTTTTAAGGCTTTCTGAAGGTCTTTTAAAGGTTTTCGTTGGACATTGACTGCTCCTTGTACTTGACCATTTTCAGAGGCTTTTGTTTCTTAGGTTGCTCAACACGGACCTATGACTCATTCGGGCATGAAAAAGGCACCTAACTCAGAGGCTGCACCAGTGCTGTGTTTACACATAACAGATAACTTGGCAAAGAAACAATTCTGAATTGTATTTTAAATTGTAAAATTGTAATTTATGCACTTTGTTACTGGCAGCCTGTTGTGAAATCATATAATTGGTTCCCATATTTGTAGTTGAATTATTTTTAAAAACCCAAAGATGACAGTTTGACAGGCATAAAAATTGCATTTTTGCACCAACAAAGTGAATCCCATACAGCTGTTAGCCGAACATTTGGTCACTCCGGAGGTCAACATCCAGAAAGCAGAAGATCTATGGAGGAGAGGCACACTTGCGCTTTTATTCCACTATTACCTACTCAGCTCGACTTGACTTGGTTTCAGTCATATTCTATTACAATTAAGTATAACTTACTGTGCAAGGAATCATTATAGACCTCATGGCTGAAAGTGTGGCCACATGTTTGTGATACAAACACAAGACTACAATGGAGGACGTTGGGGGGGATGGCATACCTGCTGCTCACTCTATGGCTTTTTGTCAGTCTCGGGAGGACTGTTGGGTTTTGTGTGGGTTTCAAAAAAAGGGGGGGTTGATTTTTCATGAAGGAGATGCTCTCATGACTCATCGAGTGACGCCAATGATTGGCCAATCAGTTGCATGCAGTCTGTTGATGTCACATTTTTGGAACAAATTTTCAGATTGCTTGGAATCCCGGCTGAGGAGTTACTTAAAAACAAACAAACCTGGTACCAGGTATATTACCTAATGGAAAACCCCTAAAAACTGAGTTGAATTGAGCCGACCCGAGTAGCTACAAGTGAAAAAGGCCAATAGTGTCAGCAAAGACTAACCTCAACCATGAACTGCTCCTTGCATGGTATGATCTTCGCTTCAAGGTCATACAAGGTCAACAGTGGCATGGTGCTGGGCTTATGGTCTGCGCATTGGTTATGCTGTACACCAACTCTGACCGAGTTGCCCTGACAGCTTAGTTTAAGGTAGATTAATGCACATTAGATATGCGCTGCCTCCCAGTGTTATTCCAGCCAAGGACAAAAAAGGTCAGGAAAATAGTATAAACTGGTATATTTTATTATAAAAGAAAATATTCCTGTTGAATACAAACACACCAAAAATGTTTAATAAAAAAACAATGTCCTCTGTGCATGTGTGTGTGTGTGAGAGAGACAAAGCACATGATTGTGTGTGTGTGTGTGAGAGAGAGAGAGAAAGCACATGATTGTGTGTGTCATAATGTTTTTGGACCATCTTTATTCTGATGACAAGACGGCACGCCAATTTACATAATTCCCACAACCTCCCTACTTCATCCCCTCCGCAAGATAATGAGGTGTTGCCATGGACATACAAATTAAACAGAGTGCTGCACACTCACCCAATCAGGAGTACAGAGGAATGTACACATCAAACATACACACACACACACACACACACACACACACACACACACACACACACACACACACACACACACACACACACACACACACACACAGACAGACACAAACTAGCACCTAAAAATGGATGACAAGGGAGAACTCACAACACAAACTTCAGAGACTAGCCTGAATCTCTTCTATCTCTCTAAAATCAGGAAGGAGGACACGTTGTACCTCAAAACTTGTGTATGTGGGAAAGAGCAGCCTGAGCAAAGAGTTGTGCTCTGTAAGAGCGCACACTGCCCCTCTCTCACTCTCTCACACTCACACAAAACCATAAATAAGGTGTCTAGACAGCACAGTTGTCAGTCTGCCCTCTGGTGTGTTGAACATACAAATCAACAAAGTGACAAAAGACGGGGGGGTTAATACATATGCATGATGTGTGCACTCCTTCAGGAAAGACTGATTCATCCGATTACCTCGCCTTGCTGGGCCTTACACACACACACACACCTAAAGGTATTTAAACAGTCACCTACTATTTTCAACTCTCTTCCTCTTCCTTTCACGTGCATTTTTCAAACCATATTCTGCCTTTAGAAGAGTGCAAGCAGCGATCAACATCGGTGGCTATTCTAAACTTTTAGGTCAATATGCTCAAGAAGTTGTTCCTGTGTGCTCGGAAAAAGAAATGTACATTTAAGCATTCAATAAAAGCTCCAAAGCAACTGATATCTTAACCATGAGGAGATATCATTTTGCATTAACTTTTTGATTCCTCCACTGAGCATCTACTGGTTCTAGTTTGTTATAATAAAACAAATTCAGCATTTCCACTCGTCATCACTGAGCTGTGAATATTCGAAGGCATCCTGAGAGCAAAACAGAAGCATTTTCATTAATTAAACCACGATATTCAATCATTTTTAAAGCAGCTTCAGTAACTCTGCATATCTGGGCTCAGTTTTCGGCATTTCTGTTTATATCAAAGCCCATGAACACATGACGTTAAGTAGCATTAACACAACAGGGGTGGGAAAATAGTTCCAGTTTGCAAGTGTACCATGAATAAAAAAGCTCTTTCACAAAGCAAACTTGTGCAACTTTGAAAAACTTCAGCAGGTATTTATTACTGATGGGATGAAGCATGCAAAACAACATGTATTCTACATGCACTGCTCACATAATCACACACTCTTGAATCAAAAGTGAGACCTTTGCACTGAAGAGGTGGGATTTAAATCTCTTATTTAACTCAACCGGGCAACACCAGCTCTCGGCCAAGAAACACACACACACACACACACACACACACACACACACACACACACACACACACACACACACACACACACACACACACACACACACACACACACACAGTCTGGGTAGCCTGAGACTCTCATTGTTATTCTGCACACAGCTCTGGTCACAGATGGGGCCAGGCAGGAACGCAGACACACAAACACACACAAACACTTGCGCAAGCACAGCGAGGCACAGGACACATTATAAATGACAAATAGCATACAGGCTTTACTCACAGAAATGTGCATGTACGCATAATTGCACACAGTGTTACGCACAAATGCATTCCCCTACTGACGGCAAAATATCTGCCTTCATTAAACAGACAGAGGAAGGCACGACTAACCGCTAAAAATAGAAAGTACAGACACATCAATTGAGAACTTTTAATGAACCGCCCTGACAGCCACATGTGTATTTTTGATTTATGCTTAACCTTTCACCACCATAAATCCACGTGAAGGACAAGAGGGTCATCTAAGTGATAGTTGTTTTGGGGGTTTTTAAGCTGCAACTCTCCACTAGAGGCTGTCAAACATGATGCCAGCGACTGGAAAAAGCACAGCTTCACCGACAGGAAAGTCCTGTAATAGCTGAAAGAAACCCTCTGTGCTCCTATCTTCTGGAGGCCAGTTGATCAGCGGCAAACTGTGAGAAGTCAAAGGGCCCACTCACTGTCTGTGTGTGTGTTTGTGTGATAATGAGCCTGAGTCCTTGTGCAAGGGCACAGAATTGCTGACAGTTTTTTGGAGCAGCTGACCAACCTCTCACCCCCCAGATATCATCGGTGTTTCCTCCACAATGCTCCACTTATTCCTTTCTTTCTCGTACAAAGTTCACTTAACAGCAAACCGATTATGAATGATGTGCTTTCTTCTTGATTACGTGATCACGCACAGTAGATTAGAGCAGCTTGAGAGTTTCTGCTACTTTAAACACAGTACCATAATGCTTTGGTTTTGTTGTTTTCCTTTACTCTGGAAGGGACTAACAGACTGTATGATTGATATAAACAACATACATATTTATCTCTGCCAGACTTTTCAGATTAGATCCTGCACTATATTGTCAAAAATATCAGCCTTTACAAACATATGACCTTGAGTGAGATCACATTCTTAATCTATAGAGCTTATTATGATGTCGCCACAGCGGATGCAGATATGAGTTCCACAAGGTTTAAGAGTGTTTATGGGAATTTTTGACCAGAAGCACATTTGTGAGGTCAGACACTGATGTTGGATAAGAAACCCTGGGTCTCCAGGCTAATTCATCCCAAAGATGTTCTGTTGGGTTGAGGTCAGGAGTCTGTGCAAGCCAGTCAAGTTCTTCCACACCAAACTTGCTCATTCATGTCTTTATGGACTGTGCAGGAAGGGACCATCCCCAAACTGTTTACACAAAGTTGGGACCATGAAATTGTCTAGAATGTCTTGGTATGCTAAATGGTAAATGGCCTGTATTTGTATAGCGCTTTTACTAGTCCCTAAGGACCCCAAAGCGCTTTATACAACCAGTCATCCACCCATTCACACACTGGTGATGGCAAGCTACATTGTAGCCACAGCCACCCTGGGGCACACTGACAGAAGCGAGGCTGCCGGACACTGGCGCCACCGGGCCCTCTGACCACCACCAGTAGGCAACGGGTGAAGTGTCTTGCCCAAGGACACAACGACCAAGACTGTCTAAGCCGGGGCTCGAACCGGCAACCTTCTGATTAAAAGGCGAACTCCCAACTCTTGAGCCGTGATCGCCCCACGGCTGAGGCAAGACCAAAGTTCGTCGAGACCAAGACAAGACCAAGACCACGTAAACGTGGTCTCGAGACCAAGACCGTTCTCGAGACATCCAACTCTAACACCATAATCGTCCCTCCACCAAACCTTACACTTGGTGGAGTACCGTTCTCCTGGCAAACTCGTCCATCAGATTGCCAGATGGAGAAGTGCGATTCTTCAATTCAGAGAACACGTCTCCACTGCTCTACAGTCCAGTGGCAGCATGCTTCACATCACTGCATCCAATGCAAAGTATCCGATGCTTTGCATTGCCCTTGATGATGTAAGGCTTGGATGCAGCTGCTCAACCATGGAAACCCATTCCATGAAGCTCTCTACATACTTTTCTTGAGCTAATTTGAAGGTCACATGAAGTGTGAGGGCACTATGCCTCAGGCGAGGCACATAGTGCTAAGCATCCGATGACCTCGCTACATGGCCTACCTGTCACAGTCTGCGCTGGCAGACCGTGTGGAAAGAGGAGGAAAAATATAATTTAACAAAAGGCGAACCGTTTATTTTTGGCTGGGAAACATGCACAAAACAAAAGGCAGATGCACACTAAGGCAAAGCTAACTAGAACTAAACTGGGAGAAACTAAATCCTAAACACATGAGACAAAGAACATAAAACCTTGAACATGATAAAACCTGAACATAAAAAACCTTGAAACATGGAGGCATGGAAACATAACATGAACTCAAAAGACAAACTGACAAAGAATAAATGAAAACTCACAGACTATATACAGACAAGAGGTGATCAGGGGAAGTGTAAACACACAGGGAAATAGCTGATACAAATGAAGATGACGCCACAGGGAAGCAAAATTAAACACAATAAACATGGAACATGAGACTGTCAAAATAAAACAGGAAGGTCGAGGACTAAGACACACAGACTTGACATGGTGATAGTTAAGGAGAGGATGAGACGGGAACACGGAAGAGAGGGAGCGAGAACAAGAGGGACACGATGGGAAAGAAAGGGAGACAAAGAAATCACTGAGACACACAAAGGGCGAGAGAGACTTAAACACAGGGGACTTGACAGACTCGCACACTGAAGACACGACACCCTAACCCACGTAATGGGGAAGACACAGACGTGGGAGGAACCTAGACAGACAAGAACTAAATAAGGAAACAGAACTCAATATCAACAGAACTCACTGAAGCCTAAACTATACAAACAACACAAAGAACATCATAATACAAAAAGGCATGAAACTCAAAATGCTGGGTCAAAAGACTCAGTCCATGACACTACCACTTCAAAGCCCTTCCACTTTGTTATAGAGCTCCTGAGAGCGACCCATTCATTCACTGACGTTTGCAGAAGCAGTCTGCATGCCTAGGTGCATGAGTTTATACACCTGTAGCCATGGAAGTGGTTTGAACACCTGAATTCAATTATTTGGATAGATGAACAAATACTTTCGGCATTATAGTTTATAAAACCTATACGTTTATGCATTGTCCTACAGGGTGACAACAATAGCCCATCATCCATTTACAGCTGAGAGGTAAAAAAAAAACACTTATTTGTATGAGCCGCTTGCCTGTATCAGGAATATCCCACACTCTTACTCCGTGTTTGCCCCATCCAACCTTGAAAGATAGGAAACTTGCTTCCTCACGCCTTAAAAAAACCCCATCTGTAGGTCAACATGATGTCCTTGTTGTCTTACCAAAGTGCACAAAATATTTATAATCTGTGTACCACTTCTGTATAAGATACATGCCATGTATTTATTAAATAAAAGTCACTTTTTTTTAAGTTAAAACTGACCTTATTCCTCATTTTTAGTCACATATAGACGAGTTCAGTGACAATGTTCAAATTAAACATGGCAAGTGTTTCAAATAATGACGAATCCCACAGGTCTTTTCTACTTGGAGGTATCCTTGAAGTTAATGACTTATATTTCTAATATGATCCACAAAGACACACAGCATGAAGCAAAGGAGTCAGTTTTGTCTGTAGGCTTGATTAACTGTCTGTGTGCTGCAGTAATGATGTTTAATTCAAAATTTATGTTAAATAAATGTTGTGTTATCGGGCCACAAGTTGTACTGAAAGGAGGCGTTTTGTTGTTTAGGAGTGTGGTTTGTTTTATGTTTCTTATGATGTTGTAAGCTACTTTTGCTCGTGTTTGGTCTGTTGTTGACCCCTTGGTTCAGCCTCTGCTGTAGAGAACAAAGAAGTTATGCATTCAAAGTTGCAGTGATGCGTAAAAAACAATTTTTTTTTACATCTTTGATTATTTTTTGGTGCGTCTTCCTCTTTGCGCTGAACTCCACTGAAGTTCCCTTTTCTGCTTAAGCTGACATTTCAACCAATAAGCATTCTTCCTGCACAGCGTCGTCGCTGTGGGTCTACACACTGTTAGTTTTTTGGATTCTTCGAAATCTCTCTGCAAAGATGAAGACTTATCCAAAGTCTGTTTTAAAGGTAGGGTGGCTATAAAAGCTTGGTTTCCCACATGTAAAGGACCTATGATGGAAGTTATGGAGTTGCAAATGAGCACAACTTAGCAGGGATACATTCAGAGATGTATCCTTTCTAGTTGGCACAGTAGCTGCAATTTTGTGTTACTGCCTTCCATAAATATAGAGATTATTTATGAGGCTTAAAACGATATTAAAACTAAAATAAAACTCGACAAAGACACTGAACATTTTTCTTGGCAGTTCATTTAAAACAGCAAATTCCAGGAAAATCCTCACACTGCAGAGGCAATGAAGTATTACAAGAATTATAACATCACGCTGACTGCAAAGAGTGAATGTTTCACTTTTTTGCTTCATCTTCGATTCGCTTTGTTTCTAAAAACTATTTATTTGCATTTCTCTGCTTAGTAAAGACTCGGTCTTAATTACAAGTGAAGGCTGGCAGTGGGTTCTCTGCTCAATAGGCACATCCGTGTAACGCCACAAACAAGTGTTTACAGCTGCCGATGAACCAAAACAAGCCAATCTGTATACACCAACACACACACGGGTACGCACAGCCTGGTCTTCATCCGGCAGTGCTGGCACAGCGCCCTGAGACGTCGGCACTCATCGCGGGCACAAAGGAGGGCAGGAAGCGCAGACGAAAGACAGAAAGAAACAAAGAAAAACAGCCAAAACAAAAAGAAAAGAAGCGCAGCAGACGGCGGGACGACAGAGAACTCAAGACTGCTGAGAAATAAATGTGAAAAAAAAAGAGTACCTCGGCTCTGATCCACGCCACGCTGGGAGAGGAGGAGCAGGATATTGCTCTTGATTGCTACAGGGTCCACCTGTCTGTCTGTCTGTCCGTCCTTCTGCCTGCCTGGAGCGTTGTCTGTGTGTCTGCCTGGCATCAGCACCTCTCTGTGTGTCTGATGTCTCATTTTTTATAAGCCTTTATGCGCCGGTCACTTTCCTTTTTTCCTTACATCTTAGTCTGCCACCCACTTTTTTGCTGCGTCTGTGTGAATCCTTGTGCGTCTGTCTTTTTGTCTCTCTCACCATGCTGCTCTGTTTTTGTCTTTCTCACTGTCTGATGTGTCTCTCTCTGCATATGTCAGTGCGTCTGCTTTCTTCATGCACAGATGCAGTCTCACACCCCCCATTTTTGCAGACAAACGTGCACATTTTATATTTGGCGGTTGAAAAAAAAGATGCAGTGAAGTTTGACGGTTAATAAATGCAAACGCAGATGTTGCACACATGACAGCAGCCACCTTGGAGGTCATGCAGCGGCACACAACAAGCCAACAGAAGAGGACGTCTTCTCTTATGAAAGTATTTCAGATTATCGACCGTCCTCGGTGTCCTTGCATCCCTCCATCAGAAGCTTGGACTCAAGCCAAGTCGGGCACCCCCCACCCACACCCACACGATCTCCACTGTTCAATCCCAGCATGCCTTGGCACAACACTGGGTGATTACTCTCACAGCGGTAAAACAGAAGAGATGGAAAGAAAGACAGAGAGCCTGGATCTCTGCCATGTCTTTCCTTGTAGTGAGCTAATGAAGCAAGAAATGCTTGGATAGACTTCAACCATCAACACACACACATACGGTGAGCACAACAGCCCTCGCCAGCATAGACATCATGCATATTGAGCATGTCTTTCATATTTGTTCTAACAAGAAAACCCAACATGGCGGACAACCACCAACCTGTCCAAACAGCGACTTCGTTAGCATGCCTTTGTTCTCCATAAAACTGTGTTTGGCTCCTGCTTTGATTCAAGTGCTTTTTAAAGGGAGGGTTGTTGTGCAACTAGGAAGTAAAGTTGGGGGGGGGGGGAAATAGTATTTGTTGTGTTCAGTGTGAGCATCTTTACCTGGTAATGTAGGCAAAGTAGACCAATGAGTGGAGGGGAAGCGAGTCTCTGGTCAGCTGGCTGAGAGGTTGGCTACTTGGAACTGGAGCGGGGAGAAGACAACATGTAACGGTGCAAAGACAAAGAGAGTGTCCTGTTCCAGGGATAATTCAATCCACATTTCAGAGCAAATGATCATTCATTGTGACAGCCTTGATAAATGTTTTCAGAACTCTGCTGAAGTCCTGAGTCACGCTTCAAATGAACAGTAGGTTTAGTGATTTATTAAAACGTGCAGAAATCACATTTAAATATAGTATATAAGAAAAAAACAGAGTTTGGTACGACCACTTTTATTCTTCAACACAACCTGAGCTCTCTTAGTCAACCTTCTTCTAATTTTTTAAAGTAGTCTTCAGGAATTTATGTTAAATAAATGAGTGAAAAATGAGCCATTGTCCAAAGAAAAACTTTCAGAAAGCTGGAGAACTATTGCTCAAGACTGCACTTAAAAAATAAGAAAGTCTGGCTCCTTAGAAACTAAATATAAGGAAATAAGAGGTGGCTGAAGCGTTCTGCACAGTAATGCACAAGTGCAGAGCAACTATTTGATTTTCAGATAACATTACAAGCACTAGAACATTCGGACAGAGGTGCCAGGTTGCACACCAAAGAGAAAGACATCTGGAAAACATGTTACACTCACATTTACAGAACTGTTTGAAGGACATGCACAAATGCTTTACTTAACCAGGAGGAGTCGCTCTTGAGAAGACTGTCCTGGACGGAGACCAGCAGGGCAATTTTTTTTCCTGCGTTTTAATAACTTGCTTGTGACTTTTCATTTTCTACATAAGTATTGCAGATAATGCTCCACACAACGGTCAGCAATTAGCACAAATCTTTCTGACCTAAATGCACATTGGCCAACCTTTCTTAGACTGTAGCTCAGGGGTGTCAAATATACAGCCTGTGGGCCCTCCAAAATCCTGGAGGGCCCGGATATCCCAAGTTGCTGTGCGTTACTCATGGGCATAATATATGCTCTCGATCTGAGCTATTGCAAGGAACTGAAATATACTTTCGAAGTCTTTCAGAAGCTGTTGCTTGATCTTGATGGACTGAGAGCCAGTGCAAAAGTAACAAGTCTCAAGAACAGTATGTTCTAAAGATGTCACTTGTTTTGAGCACTAAGAAATTTTATTCAGATTGTGTTGCTTTGTATTTGGAAGTCCACTGGGAAAAAATGATAATGTGGATAAAAAATGGAAGACACTAATTTTTTTCTATCTAGTTATTTTTAGATGTTATATTCAAGAAATGTGTCTTGACAGTTGTTGTACTACCCTGTCCTTAACACTTATCCTGCATTTAATCCTCAAAGAGATGTGCTGATGAATGAACCAGCATTATGTTAAACATGTTGACTCTGTTTCAAAAATTGTTAACCATTTTGAGTCCTGTATGTGTAAAATTAATCCTAAATGTGTTTACTGCATGAAAGTTTGAACACTGAAAGTTAACATTTACTGAACACTTAGTACAAATGTTTTCTAAGTGGATTTCTGGTTTATTTTCACTGTTTAAATATAAGGTGTTGAATTGCCTAAAGTAAAATATAAATTGTACAAACTGTACAAACAATAAAAAAAGTTAATTGCTTAAAAATGTTGAATTCATTCAATTCTTAAAAGCTAGTACAATAATAAAAACAAGAAAAAGCTAAAATTATGATGATAATGAAGAAAATCAGCTACTTAATATTTTAAATGATGAACTTAAAAAAAATGTTTTCGTAACTACTATCATTAATTACATAACACTTAAAAAACAGTTTTGAATAATATGGAAAAAAGTTGGAGAAACATAAATTTTTTGAGTAAACAAAAACATGTTTTTAAGTTACCAATTATTAAGTATATGGTAATTAAAATTACCTTTACTTATAGAGGAAAAGTTCATTCCTCTAACTCAATGTAGTTTGTTGGTTCAACGTAATTTCTACACAAGTTATCTTAACGCAAAAAGATTAATGGAAACTGTTGCGTTAATTTTTTTTGTTAAGCTTAAACAATAGTTTTTAGAGTGTGGGAGCCGGAACATGCCCAACGATTTGTCTAACCCGACCCATGTGACCCATTGTAATGTATGAAACATTTCAACATGAGGGGAAATGTCTGAGCATTTCTAACTGAGACTAGTTGTTTGAATCATTAAGACATGAAATACCAGATGTTTAGTTTCAAAAGATCTACATGTGAAATGTTTGTACCTTTCAAATGTGGTTTGATGGTCAATTAATTCAATTCATTTAGATTTTTAAAAAAGTTGATTCAAAATTTACTTGAAATATATCCACCACCTGTTTTCTTACTCGATCGCTGAACAAGAAATAATGCTTTTGTTTGTCTGGCAAATTTTTAAGGTAATAGGAGACGGGATTGTGTTTTTTTTTATTTTGCAGAAGTTGATACAACCCCCTTTAAACATTATTACTTGTACAAAATAGGTTGTATGTGGCCCAAGAACTAAAACAATGTTTTCCACCCCTGAGCTAGAGAAAACAAACAAGTCACCTTAATATCT